>NC_068914.1:67109368-67734368 GCF_023091745.1 Budorcas taxicolor | reverse complement strand
CTAAAGGAGACACCGTGTGTCCATCCACTTCCCAGAATCCCTCTCGCTAGCATCCATCTTGGCTGAGCGATGTGTGCACCACCAGGAAAGACTCTGAATTAGACTGATTGGCCAGAGACCACCCGGAAACTAACTCCATCATCATAAAACCCGAGACTGTGAGCCACGCGGCAGAGCTCTTCTCCTGGGTTCTCTTACCCTACTGCTCTCCACCTGGGTGCCCTTTCCCCATAAAATCTCTTGCTTTGTCAGCACATGTGTCTCCTCGGACAATTCATTTCCGAGTGTTAGACAAGAGCCCAGTTTCGGGCCCTGGAAGGGGTCCCTCTTCCTACAACAGTACCATAAGGCTTTATTGTACCATTCTTTCTATTTTTGTATAGAAAGATATTTTGTGTGAGACTTTCTAATAAGATACAGCCTCAGGTAAATTGATAATAGATGTTTAAAATATAAAAATTAGATTAAAAAATCTGTTCAAATCATAAATATTTTTATTAAGGTCTGGTACAGTATAATGATTAAGAGCTCAAGCGCTCAAATTCAACTTAGTTTTGAGGGCTGGCTGTAACCATTGACCTTCAGAAAGTCACTTAACTTTATAAACCCTTTATAGACCCCATTTTCCCCATCTGCAAGATGGGAATACTAATAATGCCTCTTACTGTTGCTACAAGGATTCAACAAGATGATATATATAAAATATTAACAGCACAGAGTTGTTGCAGCTATTAATCATTAATCTCTGCTAGTAAGCACAAAGTAAGTGTGACTATTAGCATAGTCAGATTTAATTTTCACTTCATTCTCTGTATCTTTTTCTTTTTTCTACCACATCATGAGACCTTCAGCATGTTAGTTCCCTAACCAGGAACTGAACCCATGCGCCCTAACCACTGGACCATCAGGGAAGTCCGTCTGTTTCCACTTTAAAATGCTATTTTTGATGCTGTAGTTGTCTTGTTACCTTAAGTCTGAAAGACTATAAGGCAGAAGTGAAAATTTCTTAGACAGAGATCCTCAGGGGTTGGGAACTGGTTTTTTATCTCCTTACCTTGGAATGCATCCAGAATTGACCTTTGATCACTTGAAAGTGAAAGTGAAAGGCACTCAGTCCTGTCCAACTCTTTGCAACCCCATAGACTATACCATCCATGGAATTCTCCAGATCAAAATACTGGAGTGGGTAGCTTTTCCCTTCTCCAGGAGATCTTCCAACCCAGGGATCAAACCCAGGTCTCCCACATCGTGGGCAAATTCTTTACCAGATGAGCCACAAGGGAACCCAAGAATACTGGAGTGCGTACCGTATCCCTTCTCCAGGGAATCTTCCTGACCCAGGAATTGAACCGAGGTCTCCTGCATTGCAGGTGGAGTCTTTACCAACTGTTCCATGAGGGAAGCCCTCTTTGATCAGTTAAAGTTTTATAATTGCTAGTTGCACAGACCAAGTCTAAACAACTTAAGCTGGTAGGGGAAGGGATATCTTAGAGAATCGAAGGAAAATCTAAATCTGTGAAAGTAGACTTAGGGCAAATTCAGGAACCAGAAAACTCAAGAGATCTAAGTAGAGTGAAGCCAAATGTTCAGTGTCTTCAGGTCATCGCAATCGGGATGAATGGACTTTGAAGGCTGTGGTCCATGTGATCAGATTGGTTAGTTCTGTGACTGTGAACAGTATGAAAAGGCAAAAAGATAGGATACTGAAAGATAAACTCCCGAGGTCAGTAGTTGCCCAAAATACTACTGGAGATCAGTGGAGGAATAACTCCAGAAGGAATGAAAAGACAAAGCCAAAGCAAAAACAAAACCCAGTTGTGGATGTGAGTGGTGATAGAAGCAAGGTCCAATGCTGTAAAGAGCAATATTAGATAGGAACCTGGAATGTTAGGTCCATGAATCAAGGCAAATTGGAAGGGGTCAAACGAGATGACAGGAGTGAACATCGACCTTTTAAGAATCAGTGAACTAAAATGGACTGGAATGGGTGAATTTAACTCAGATGACCATTATATCTACTACAGTGGGCAAGAATCCCTTAGAAGAAATGGAGTAGCCATGATAGTCAACAAGAGTCCAAAATGCAGTACTTGGATGCAATCTCAGAAATGATAGAATGATCTCTGTTCATTTTCAAGGCAAACCATTTAATATCACAGTAATCCAAGTCTGTGCCCCTGCCAGTAATGCTGAAGAAGCTAAAGTTGAATGGTTCTATGAAGACCTACAAGACCTTTCAGAACTAACACCCCAAAAAGATGTCCTTTTCATTATAGGGGCCTGGAATGCAAAATAGAAAGTCAAGAAACACCTGGAGTAACAGGCAAATTTGGCCTTGGAGTACAGAATGAAGCTGGGCAAAGGCTAATAGAGTTTTGCCAAGAGAATGCACTGGTCATAGCAAACACCCTCTTCCAACAACACGAGAGAAGACTCTACACATGGACATCACCAGATGGCCAACACCAAAATCAGATTGATTATATTCTTTGCAGCCAAAGATGGAGAATCTCTATACAGTCAGCAAAAACAAGACCTGGAGCTGACTGTGGCTCAGATCATGAAGTCCTTATTGCCAACAACAGACTGAAATTGAATAAGCAGGGAAAACCATTAGACCATTCAGGTATGACCTAAATAAAATCCCTTACAATTATACAGTGGAAGTGAGAAATAGATTTAAAGGACTAGATCTGATAGACAGAGTGCCTGATGAACTATGAACAGAGGTCCGTGATATTATACAGAAGACAGAAATCAAGACCATCCCCAAGAAAAAGAAATGCAAAAAAGCAAAATGGCTGTCTGGGGAGGCCTTACAAATAGCTGTGAAAAGAAGAGATGTGAAAAGCAAAGGAGAAAGGGAAAGATATACCCATTTGAATGCAGAGCTCCAAAGAATAGCAAGAAGAGATAAGAAAGCCTTCTTCAATGATCGGTGCAAAGAAATAGAGGAAAACAATAGAATGGGAAAGACTAGAGATCTCTTCAAGAATATTAGGGATACCAAGGGAATATTTCATGCAAAGATGGGCTCGATAAAGGACAGAAATGGTATGGACCTAACAGAAGCAGAAGATATTAAGAGGAGGTGGCAAGAATACAGAGAAGAACTGCACAAAAAATATCTTCATGACCCAGATAATCATGATGGTCTGATCACTCACCTAGAGCCAGACATCCTGGAATGCGAAGTCAAGTGGGGCTTAGGAAGCAACACTATAAACAAAGGTAGTGGAGGTGATGGAATTCCAGTTAATTCTGTGTTAAGCCTGATTGTATTTAGCAACCATGTACCATGAGACTCCTAGCTAGAAACATGGCTGTGAAATCTCCAGGTATGAATGGTATCAGCCTTGGTCATCCTGTCCTAGTGTTGTCTGGTTTGCAAGTATATTTCAGTGCTTTAGGAGGTGTCAACTACCTCTGCAGGTCTTGGAGGATCTCCTGGGGTGTGAGGGTAGGCTGTAGCTCACTGTAGAGACAAGGACACTAGGCAGAGGGCCCAGGGAATATTCCTTGGCGTGATCTCCCCAGGAGGTCCCCATTTTGGCACTGATACCACTGCTGCTGCTAAGTCACTTCAGTAGTGTCCGACTCTATGCGACCCCATAGACCGCAGCCCACCAGGCTCCCCCGTCCCCAGGATTCTCCAGGCAAGAACACTGGAGTGGGTTGCCATTTCCTTCTCCAATGCATGAAAGTGAAAAGTGAAAGTGAATACCACAAATATGTTTTAAATGTGTGTTCCATGCAATATTTGAGATACACTTATATTAAAAATAATTAATTATTTATCTGCAATTCAGATTTAACTGGGCAGCCTGAACTTAATCTAGCAATCTCAGGTGGGAGTATTGATACAAAAGAAATCAATAAATTCTACAAATCAGATTCTACCTTGCCTTGCTGGTTGTTATGCATTTGCTAGCACACCACTGTCTAAACCATTAAAAAAGAGACTAAAATTCAAAGGATGTAAAAAACAAAATGTACTAAAACAATAACCAAAATAAAAGTGAAGTGAAAGTTGCTCAGTCATGTCCAACTGTTTGTGACCACATGGACTGTAGTCTGCCAGGCTCCTCTGTCTATGAAATTCTCCAGGCCAGAATACTGGAATGGGTAGC
The DNA here is from genome assembly GCF_023091745.1 of Budorcas taxicolor. NCBI lineage: Eukaryota > Metazoa > Chordata > Mammalia > Artiodactyla > Bovidae > Budorcas > Budorcas taxicolor. Next base: position 67,730,238 of record NC_068914.1, on the reverse strand, counting down.
CATTCCCTTCTCCAGGGGATCTCCCCAACCCAGGGATCAAACCCAGATCTTCCTTATTGCAGGTGGATTCTTCATCTGAGCCACCAGGGAAGGGGCCTAAAATAAAGATGGTATGACTATATTCACTTTAGACCTTAAAATTTTAAAAATATTACTGAAATAATGGTAACAACATTGATAGATGATTCACATCCTCAAAATGTGTTAATTCTAAAGTTGTAAAGACCTTATAGCACAACTTTAAAATACATAAAGCAGAGACTTCCCTTGTGGCCCCAGTGGTTAAAACTCTGTGCTTCTGATGCAGGGGGGCCCAGGTTTTATCCCTGGTCAGGGGGTTAGATCCCACATGCTGCAGTGAAGATCTCGTGTGCTGTAAGTAAGACCCAGAACAGCCAAAAAAAAAAAATAATAATAATGTAAAAGTTGCCAGAACTATAAGGAAAATCAACAAATCCACCAGCACAGTGGGAGATTCTGATATATCATATCAATATTTAATCAAGCAATCATAAAAGGCATCAGTAGGAATATAGATGATTTGGAAAATGCAGTAACAAACTTCATCTGTTGGTTACATATAGACCCCTATACCTGAGAGCTGGATTCCATATGTTCCTGTCAAGTGCCCCTAAAGCATTTATGTGAAAACATTCAGGTATATGGCCAAACTGTTTAGACAAGTTTGAATAAGTTTTTTAAAAACTGGTGTATACAGACCATATTCTTTACAAACAATGCAATTGAGTTAGAAATGCGTTTGTTTTAAAAGATTTTTTTTCTTTTAATAGTGTATGTTTGAAAATTTAAAAAAAATACTTCCTGGAGAGGAAAATGCATGTTTTCAATGCTTATATTAGAAAGAAAAGTAATGCCTGAAAGTTAATAAGCTAAGCTTCCAATCTAAGAGATTAGAAGGGAAAACAAAAGAATAAAACCAGAGATCGTGGCAGAAAGGGAAATTATCATGATAAACAGAAATTAAAAGGAGAGAACACACAAATGAACATTTAGGAAAAATTGTTAAAATGTAATCAGCATTTAAAAATCTTCTCATGCCTGCAAAGAAAATCACCAGGCCCAGATACTTTTATAGGTGAGTTCTAACACACTTTCAAGGAATATAAGAAAGGGGATAGGAGAGAAGAAACACTCTCATTTTCAGAAGTTGGATATGTAAAATTAATCAACGAGTGAGGAGACCAGAAGGGGGAGCTCCCACACCCTGCCACTATAGCAGAGCCCTGCATTGGACAAGGAAATGGCAACCCACTCCAGTGTTCTTGCCTGGAGAATCCCAGGGATGGGGGAGCCTGGTGGGCTGCCGTCTATGGGGTCACACAGAGTCGGACACGACTGAAGCGACTTAGCAGCAGCAGCAGCAGCAGAGGAGAGGAGAAGCACTTCTTTTCTAGCAAGGACTCAGCCAATGAAACGTCATGGACTCTTTTACCATAGCCCTCCCAGCTTCCTTTTCCTCTCTTTAAAAGCATTCTCCTCCCCTGCTGTGCCAGGACTTGCACCTATCTTGCCATGGTTTCAGAACCCGAACTGCAGTTCTCTGCTGATCAAGTATAAACCCGTATTTGCTGGAGGAATTTCCAGCATTCTACTTCCTTCAGGTCAACAGGTATAATGGAGATATTAAAACCAAGCAATTTCAGTGTAAGAAATGTAATTTATAGATCCCACATGCTGCAGGTAAAGATGCCACATGCCTAAACGAAGATCAGAAATCCTGCAAGCCGCGCCTAAGACCTGGCACAGCCAAATAAATCATTATTTTTAAAAAAAGAAGGTAAGCATGTCCATTTGTTCAGTTATGGTCTATGGCTGTTTCACAGCACAGTAGCTGAGTTGAGTAGTTGCTACAGAAACCATATGACCTACAAAGTCTAAAATGTATACTATCTGGTCCTTGAGAGAGGAAGTTCTTCCAATTCCTGCTGTGTAGTTCATAAATGTCTTATCACAATTAAAAATAAGTTCATATATAAACATATTAACATTTAAAAAGTTATTTGAATTACTATTTTATTTTAGCAGATGCCTCTAGACAAGATTTGAATCTATAGTAACAAGCTTCTAGGCTAAAGACCAAATAAAATACCCTATATGTATGGTATTTTTGAGGATGCAAGGAACAATTTAAGAGCTAAATTTTCTCTAGTGTGGTATGAAATAAGCCTCTGATTGAGACAGCAGAATGTTTGCACATTAAAAAGATTGTCAAGTTGGATTTATCTCAATAAAGTCCTTATTTTCATCTAATTGTCAAATGTTTTGAACTGAATTAATATATTACTGTTAAAGTGATTAAAGATTATTTAGGTGATAGCCTTAAAGATATCATGTTAAACATACGACCAAATTTTCAGAGTAGATGCCAACAAGGGAGGTCAAGTGGCTGGAAAATAGGAGGAAAAATCTCTTCCTCCTCCCTTCTTAGGTTCAGTGGCTGGGGCCATGCAAATTGAACTGGCAAAAGATAGATTAACAGGAAAAGAAGATTTATCAAATGTGCATGTCAGAGGTCTACCAGAAATGAAGTGAACACACCGAAGGACTGATCAGACCCAAAGGCTTATATGTCATTTCAGCAAGGAGCAATACATTTGTGAAGGATAAGACAAAGGGGAAGGAGTTTGAGTTCCTGGAACATGGAAGATAAGGGTACTTGTGAGGTTTGTCATTTAGATTGCACTTGGGATCAGTCTCTGGGAAGGTAAGAGTCTAGAACCATCTTCAGTGATGAAGAATCCCTGGGGAATGATAGATTTCTCTTCTTGTACAGGTGAGGGAAGCACTTTTACAAAGGAAGATGTATGTTTTGCTCTTGGCCAGATGTGGGGAGGGCGAGAGTTTTTTTTTTCCCTCAATGCTTGCTGTTTCTTAACTGCCATCAGCTCAAAATAATCCTTATGCCAAAGTGGCATATTTTGGTCCCTTCAGTAAAAAATGGCTTCTTGAGGTGGAATTTATTTTGCTAAATTTTACAGTCTGGGTCTGGTTCTTCCCCAAGCCCCAGCTCTCTTCAGAGAAGACGTGGTCGTTTCCTCTCTACTTTCACCTTGAGAATGTGAAGCTAACAGATTTTCTACAGATGCTGCTTTGCTGCTTGCTTCTCCATCTCATCATATGCCATTTCTATTAATATTCCTGCAGGAAGTTGGACTGGAAGGTTTCCTCTATCAAAGCACCAATATGAGGGTTTGGCTGTCCTTCAAGCAATTTAGTTTGTTCATTGTTGTTCAGTCACTAAATCATGTCTGACTCTTTGTGACCCCATGGACTGCAGCACGCTGGGCTTCCCTGTCCTTCATGATCTCCAGGAGTTTGCTCAAACTCATGTCCCTTGAGTCAGCGATGCCATCCAACCATCTCATCCTCTGTCATCCCCTTTTTTTGCCTTATCTGTCCCAACATCAGGGTCTTTTCCAATGAGTTGGGTCTTTACATCAGGTGCCAAAGTATATTCAAGGTTGATTTCCTTTAGGATTGACTGGTTTGATCTCCTTGCTGTCCAAGGGACTCACAAAAGTCTTCTCCAGCACCGTACTTCGAAAGCATCAATTCTTTGGCACTCAGCATTTTTTAGGGTCCAACTCTCAAACATCCATCCATGACTACTGGTAAAACTATAGCTTTGACTATACAGACCTTTGTTGACAAAGTGATATCTCTGTTTTTTAGTATGCTGTCTAGGTTTGTCATAGCTTTTCTTCCAAGGAGCAAGCATCGTTTAATTTCATGATTGCTGTCTTCATCTGCAGTTATTTTGGAACTCAAGAAAATCAAATCTGTCACTGTTTCCACTTTTTCCCCATCTATTTGCCACGAAGTGATGGGACTGGGTGCTAATTTACTCTGGACTTGGTTTTTTACACTTTTCCTCTTAATATGGCTAATGTTTTTAAAGTCAACCATATCATTCTTTTTTTTTTCACTCATTTATTCATTCAACACATATTTTGGGTACCTACCAAGGATCAGACATTATTTTAGGTGTTATGGGCATACTGCATATTTTGGGCATACTGCAATGCACAAAAGAGGAAAAAAATCTGCCTTTATATTCTAAATGGTAGGAACAGACCATAAACAAGGTAAATATGTAAAATATGTAATGCGATCATGATAAATGGTAAAAATGACTGTAAGGGTAGATTTTAAATCGAAGAAAACCAGACAGTGTTTGACACAAATAGTGTTTTTTTTTTTTTAGCAATGCAGATAACTTTGTCTCATAGAGACACAAATGGTTTGTATCCAGTAGAAGAGCTTGGGTTGAAACTGAAAGATTAGTTTTATTGCCCAATGGTATATTAACCAATTTTAATGTAATTTAGTAATCTTATTCCAGCATTCTTTCCCCTCTCAGTAACTATAAATACCTTTGTCTTTCTATGCTCCGTTTGAACCAGGTTTATTATTCTGCTGGTTCTGTCATTAATGAGGTAAGCAACTAGGAGAGTCAGAATTTTTACCTTTTTGAAAATTATGTATTAACATGTAGAATGTGATTTATGTAGTTCTGATTTACTAAAACCTTTAGTGAGCAAACAAAACACTGATATAAATATATAATAGTGTTTTTTAAACTCGTGGGCTGATTTATTTTTTAATTTGTTCATTTTTGGCTGTGCTGGGTCTTCATTGCTGTGTGTGGGCTTTCTCTAGTTGCAGGGAGCGGGGGGTACCCATGCAAGGGCTCCTCATGGTGGTGGCTTCTCTTACTGCCGAGCTCGGGCTCTAGGGCGTTGAGGCTTGTGGCATACGGGCTTAGTTGCCCTGTGGCACATGGAAACTCCCCTGACCAGGGATTTAACCCCTGTCTCCTGTGTTAGCAGGTGGTCTCTTAACTACTGGACCACCAGGGAAGTCCTTTGGGTTGGTTTTTAACATTCTAACGTTGATTTAGACATTAGAAATGAAAATTATGAAGACCTTACAGTTTTAGGAGATAAAAGTTTATGAGAATGTTTTACAAATACCTATTTAGTGTTAAAAGATAAACTAAGACATATTAACATTTTTAAGTTTATTTGAACAAAAATTGATTTTAATCATGCAGTGCCAAACTAGAAGTGATTAGGTGCACTCTACCAGCAGAAGCTAGTGGAAAGATTTTTTTTAAGCAAGAAGCAGAAGCCAAGCAAAAAATTATTTCATTAGCCTTAGCTTAAGTGTTTACCTTACTTGGAAAACCATAGTTAGATGTTTACCATTTTGATTTTGATTTCTTAACCTTGAAGCATGTCAAGCTTAAGTTTTGGTTTGGTTAGGTAGGCTGCTAAGAATAGAACCACCTCAGTCTAATGGATTCCTTATTTAAATAATTATTTTCAGAATATGTAAATAAATAAAATAATTAAACTCCTATAATGATTGCCTATTTTACTGGCATTTTTCTGCCCATCCAGTAAATATTTGAATATTTAAAATCACTAAGAGACAGGCTTTGGAGTAAGACTACCTGGATCTACATGCTGGATCAACCACTTCTTGGTCTGGGCAAATTTTTTAAGCCTCAGTACTCTTGATCGCATCAGTGAAGATAAGTGAAATATAATAATGTAAGCAAGAAGTTCAGAAAAGCACTGGTAACTAACAGCTCAATACATGTAAGCTACAAGCTTTCTGTTTGCAATGAAAACTTGCAAAGTATTCCCTGGTGGCTCAGGGGTAAAGAATCCATCTGCCAATGCAAGAAACATGGGTTCAACCCCTGATCCAGGAAGATCTCCTAGAGTAGGAAACCCTCCAGTATTCTTGCCTGGGAAATCCCATGGACAGAGAAGCATGGCAGGCACCAGTCCAAGGGGCTGCAAAAGAGTCAGATACGTCTTAGCACAATTGCAATTTTGTATTGTTGTGTAAAACACTTTAAAAACAACATACAATGCTTGCAATATTTAATAGAATGTTTTTCAACGTAGAAAAGGTTTACTTACTAGCAGGCTCCTTACAAATAAAATTGGGCTCATTCTTATCTACCAAGAGAGTCCTGTACTTTGCCTTTATTTTCTTGAACATTTTGTAGAATATTTTATAACCCCAGGTAAATTTTGTTTTCTTGTCAAACCTATGTCTCAACAATTAGTATTTCTTTTACATGAAAAAAAAAAAAACTGTTGTTTGAGTAAACAACTGACAATACAAAGAAAAGATCTTGCAAACATTTGTTTAGAGGATTTGAGTAAAACCATTTCTCCCAAACTTTAGTAGTTATTAATTTTCCAAATAAAAGAAATGAACCAAAAAATTTAAATACAATGAAATGGAACAAACCAAAAATAATTGTAGTTCTTTTTAAACTGTTGGCACAGTTAGTCAAGCCAACATCCTAATTAGGGACAGCAAATACTATGCAGGCTTAAAAAATGAGTTGGCCTTTCCAAATGTCCTAAGGCTTGAAAAATGGCTTGGTCTTTCCATGTGTCTTCAACTTCCCAAGTCAGAGCAAATGATACAATGGATTCTTTATTCTATTCTACCCCACAGTATTTTAAAGTCACCAACATTCTCAAAATCGAGGGACAGGAGTACTAATTTATCTAAGAATACCTACAACTTTTCAATTGTAAATTACTCCACTAAATTGGTTGTATGTGTTAAAAAAACAAAATTCAACCAAGTAAACGTGAAGATTCTAATTGGCTTTATTCAGTGATTGAATTAATCAGGAAGCAGGCTGTTTAGTATCTAGAAGAGCACTCCAAGGAATGATACAAAAGGAAGGCTTTTATAGAAAGGAGGGTGGGGCAAAGAAGTTATTTCCAAAAGAAAAAGAATTATTTGGGGCCAGCACCTCTTTTTATGGGGAGGAGAATTGCAATAGCTTTTATCATGCAGATTGCTTCTTCTTCCTCTAGGGGCTAGAGGGCTCACATGACAGATGACCTCACTGGTGATGACCAGGAAATTCCAAACTGGTTGACTAAGATTACATTTCTGAGACTGAGAGGAAACACACACACACACACATACACAGGCAACTAATTTATGACAAAGGAGCCAAGAACATACAAGGGAAAAAAGAAAGTCTCTTCAGTAAATGGTGTTGGAAAAACTGGACAGCCATATGCAAAAGATTAAAACTAGATCCCAATCTTACATCATATAAAAAATTAACTCAAAATGGACTAAAGCCTTGAATGTAAAATGGCAAACCGTAAAATTCTCTGGAGAAAACAGGCAGTACATAGTACATTGGGACTTCCCAGAGTGGTTGGCTCTGTGCATCCACTGTAGGGTACTTGGGTTCAATCCCTGGTTGGGAAACCAGAATCCCACAAGCTTCATGGTCAAAAAAAAAAAAGAAAAGAACCTACAAAATAGGCAGTACACTTTTTGACATCAGTCTTGACAATATTTTTTTGGATATGTCTCCTCAGGCAAGGGAAACAAAAATAAAAATAAAGTTTCTGCACACCAAAGGGAAGCATCAGCAAAATGAAATGACAGCCTACTGAATGGGAGAAAAGTTTGCAAATCATGTATCTAATGAAGGGTCAATATCCAAAATATATAGAAAGAACCCACATAATACTGAAACTGACCCCTCCAGAAACAAAGTTCCTCTGCTGAGTTTATGATCAAACTGTCTACCCAGAACTGTATTCCCTTTCTTGTCCTGTACTTATTCCTCGCAGGACAGAGGACTATCAAAGAAAAGGGGACATTGAAAACGAGCAGGAGCCTGTGCGGCTCTCCCCAGTACAGAAGCCTTTCCAGAGCGCCCCTTTCTTGCCTGTAGAAAAAGCCTTTGGTCTCTAGAAGGCCTTCCCTGAGTTCCGTTGTTGTTCAGTCGGTAAGTCATGTCCAACCCTTTGTGACCCCGTGGGCTGCAGCACGCCAGGCTTCCCTGTCCTTCATCATTTCCTGGAGTTTGTTCAAATTCATATCCACTGAGTCAGTGATGCTATCTACCCATCTCATCCTCTGCTGCCCACTTCTCCTTTTGCTTTGATCTTTCCCCGCAATAGGGTCTTGAGTTCTAAAGAGCCAATTTAAGCAGTTACTAGTTAGGGAACTGAGGGAATGCAGAAATAAAGGAAAATAGTCAAGAAACAGTACTTTGGTGATAAATCAGTCCTAGTTCCTCCTTGAGGGATATACATAAGAATCTGATACATATAAAGAGCTCTTGATGAAGGTGAAAGAAGAGAGTGAAAAGCTGGCATAAAACTCAACATTCAAAAAACTAAGATCATGGCATCTAGTCCCATCACTTCATGGCAAATAGATGGAGGAAAAATGGAAATAGTGACAGACTTTATTTGCTTGAACTCCAAAATCACTGTGGACAGTGACAGCAGCCATGAAATTAAAAGATGCTTGCTCCTTGGAAGAAAAACTATGACTAACCTAGACAGTATATTAAAAAGCAGAGACATCACTTTGTCAACAAAGGTCTATATAGTCAAAGCTATGGTTTTTTCCAGTAGTCATGTATGGATGTGAGAGTTGGACCATAAAGAAGGTTCAGTGCTGAAGAATTGATGCTTTTGAAGTGTGGTGTTGGAGAAGACTCTTGAGAGTCCCTGGGACAGCAGGGAGATCCAAGCAGTCCATCCTAAAGAAAATCAACCCTGAATATTCATCGGAAAGACTGATGCTGAAGCTGAAAATGCAATACTCTGGCCACCTGATGCAAAGATCTAACTCATTGGAAAAGACCCTGATGCTGGGAAAGATTGAAGGCTGGAGGAGAAGCAGAAGACAGAGGGTAAAATGGTTGGATGGCATCATTGACTCAATGGACATGAGTTTGAGCAAATTCCTGGAGATAGTGAAGGACAGGGAAGCCTGGCGTGCTGCAGTCCATGGGGTCTCAAAGAGTCAGACACCAGTGAGTGACAACGATATATCTTTGAGATGTTCTGCAGGAACTGGGCCCACCCAGGTGGAAAATAGTAACTGCATCCTGAGACCAAAAGTTGATGACTGAGATTCCTGGAACACCACCCTGTTATGTCACCACACATCAGTCAGAAGTCATGTCGCCTGCAGCCCTCACCCCAAACGTTGCCTTTAAAAGACTCTTGCCTGTGGACTTCCTTGGCAGTTCCATGCTTAGGACCCCTTGCTTTCCCTGCCAAGGGCCCAGGTTTGATTGGTGGTTAGGGAAGTAAGATCCCACAAGCTACACAGTGCGGCCAAAACCCCCCCAAAACCAAAACCAAACCAAACCAAAAAACTCTTTCCAGAAATCCTTCAGGGAGTTGGGTATTTTGAGCAAAAGCTTCCCATGCTCCTTGTTCGACCCTTCAATAAACCTTTCTCTGCTCCAAACTCTGACTTTTTGGTTTGTCTAGCCTAACTAGGCACAGGGCACATACACAGGTTCAACAACAACAACAAACACCCCAGTTTAAAAATGGGCAGCGGGGACTTCCCTGGTGGTTCAGAGATTGAGAGTCTGCCTGCCAGTGCAGGGGACATGCATGCAATGCCTGGTCGAGGAAGATCTCACATGCTGTGGAGCACCTAAGCCCATGTGCCACAGCTACTGAAGGCCCCATGCCTAGAGTCTGTGCTCTGCAACGAAAGAAGCCACAGCAGTGAGAAGCGGGTGCACCACAATGAAGAGTAGCCGCCTCGCCCACCCCCAACTAGAGAAAGCCTGCATGCAGAAATGAAGACCCAGCACAGCCAAAAAAATAATAAAAAAAATTTTTTAATGGGCAGAGGATCTGAATGTTTGTCCAAAAAAGACACATATACGATCAACAAGCACATAATGTTCAGCATCACTAATTATTGGGGAAATGCAAGTCAAAACCACACTGAGCTATCACCTCACATCTGCAGAATGGTCAGCATCAAAAAGACAGTTTCAAGTGTTGTTGAGAATGTGGAGAAAAGGAAACCCTCCTGCACTGTTGTTAAGAATATAAGTTGGTGCAGCCACTATGGTGGTATCTCAGAAAATTAAGACTAGAACTACTGACTTTAAAAGCACAATGTTAAAAAAAAAAAAAGCACAGTGTAAAAGCTGTGGGTCAGATTTATTCAGTGTCTTCAGTTCAGTTCAGTCGCTCAGTTGTGTCCAAGTCTGTGACCCCATGGACTGCAGCACTCCAGGCCTCCCTGTCCATCGCCAACACCCAGAGTTTACTCAAATTCATGTTCACTGAGTCGGTGACACCATCCAGCCATCTCATCCTCTGTTGTCCCCTTCTCCCCCTGCCTTCAATCTTTCCCCACATCAGGGTTTATTTCAATGAGTCAGTTCTTCACATCAGGTGGCCAAAGTACTGGAGTTTCAGCTTTAGCATCATCCTTCTAATGAATATTCAGGACTGATTTCCTTTAGGATGGACTGGTTGGATCTCCTTGCAGTCCAAGGGACTCTCAAGAGTCTTCTCTAACACCACAGTTCAAAAGCATCAATTCTTCGGCGCTCAGCTTTCTTTATAGTCCAACTCTCACATCCATACATGACTACTGGAAAAACCATAGCCTTGACTAGACGGACCTTAGTCGGCAAAGTAATGTCTCTGATTTTGAATATGCTGTCTAGGTTGGTCATAACTTTTCTTTCAAGGAGCAAGCGTCTTTTAATTTCATGGCTGCAGTCACCATCTGCAGTGATTTTGGAGCCCCCCAAAATAAAGTCTGTCACTGTTTCCACTGTTTCCCCATCTATTTCCCATGAAGTGATGGGACCAGATGCCATGATCTTAGTTTTCTGAATGTTGAGTTTTAATGTTGAGTGTCTTACTGAGAACTAAAACCCCAGAGATAGACTCTCAGATAGCTCTGAGAAACTGTTTCAAAGATGTAAGCAGGGAGGTTACCAGAAAAAGCCTGGTAATGAAGGTGAAATTTCTCATGCACATTTAAGTAGGTATCTTCTCCATTGATAAGATACTTTCATAATTTAGTCATTCAATTTGTTAACAAGGTGTATCATATTGATTGATTTGCAGATATTGAATCATCCTTGCATCCCTGGGCTAAATTCCCCTTGATCATAGCATCTAATTCTTTTAACATATTGTTGAATTTGGTTTGCTAATATTATGCTGAAGATTTTTGCATCTATGTTCATATCAGTGATATTGGTCGGCAATTTTCTTTTGTTGTGGTAACTTGGTCTGGTTTTGTTATCAGGGTGATGATGGTCTCAAACAATGAATTTGCTAGTGTGGTAAATTTAAATTTTGCTTTTTGGAACCTTCTGGAATTTCTTTTTTTGAATATTCTCAATCCACAGTTGGTTGAATCTGCAGATGTGGAAGAAACCATGAATACAGAGGGCCAATTGAATATTTATTCAACAAACCCTGAATGCCAAGCCAACTCCTGGCCTTCTCACCCAAACAAGTTTGACAATATGGCACAAGTTCATCAGATATTCCTTATCCTATAAGAACTTTTTGCCTTCCATCTCATTTTGCAGTTCTCCAAAGGAGACCGTGAATCTGTGAAGCATTAAAATTTGTTTGTATCACCTAAATTGTCTTCTTTGATTTTTTTTTTAAAACAGTGCTGTCTACCCTCTATATTTTTGTTTAAAAGCAGGGCATACATTTTTCCCCTCTATGGTACCAGCAAGAAGAAAGAAAGTGAAGTCACTCAGCAAGAAGAGAGCAATCCATATTGCTTGTTCAAAGATAAACTGAGCCATATTAAATTTTTAAGGGTGTATTTGAGCAAAACTTGATTTGAATTGGCAATGCCTAATTGGAAGTAGTTAAAAACATTTCACCAACAAGAGCCAGGGATAACACTTTTACAGAGTGGAGGAAGAAGCAAAGCAAGGATATTATTTGATTAGCTATAGCTTGAGACCCAAGTTCAAGCCCTGGGTTGGGAAGATCCCCTGGAGAAGGAAATGGCAACCCCACTCCAGTACTCTTGTCTGGAAAATTCCATGGATGGAGGAACCTCGTAGGCTATAGTCCATGGGGTTGCAAAGAGTCGAGCATGACTGAGCAACTTCACTTTCACTTCACTTCATAGCTTGAGCAGTTGCACCAATTGAGAAAGCCTGGTTGGCTGTTTGTGACAGGTTGTCCTTAGGTTTTGATTTCTTAACCTTAAGGCAGTTCAGTCCTAGATTTAGTGTTTTGGTTTGTTTTTAAATTTTAATTTATTTATTTGCTTGTGCCGGGTCTCTGTTGCTATGCACGGGCTTTCTCTGGTTGCAGCACTCGGGCTTCTCATTGCAGTGGCTTCTCTTGTGAAGCATGGGCTCTAGGCATGCGGGCTTTAGTAATTGCAACATGTGGGCTCAGTTCTGCAGCCCAGGGTCTTTAGAACTTGGGCCCGGTAGTTGTGGCCCACAGGTCTAGCTGCTCTGCGGCATGTGGGACCTTCCCAGACCAGGGATTGAAACCGTGTCCACTGCACTGACAGGCAGATTCTTATCCACTGCACCACCAGGGAGGTCCAGGCTTAGGTTTTGGTTTGCTTATGTGGACTACTAGTTATTGCCTACTGTTTAATTAATTTATTAATGGTCTGCTTTTTAATTAACTTACGATCTTGGAGATGGAAAGCTGGCACTGAGATGAGTTTGCATAAACAAAACACTCAAATAACACTTATCCTCCATTCCTTCTACTAATATATTTTCTTGTCATTTTCCCCACAATTCATCTGCCCTAGAAGCCCAAACTTCCTTTGCTTTGTCTAGTAACTTCTCTACAATATATCACCATTTGTTAAAACGATATATAAGCCCCTAAATCTAACCACTTCTTTGGATTTTTCACTTCTTTTTTTAGGGGCAGAGGGGGTGAAGTTGTCATACACATGTAAATACTAACATTAATAAAACTTGTATGCCTTTTCTCCTGTTAATCTGTATTTTATTAGTTTAATTTGTACCTCTGCAGGTACTTGAGCTAAGAGGGTAGAGGGAAAGGTTTTCTTTCCCTACAAGGTAAAAGGGAGAAGAAGGAGATGGTATTTTCCAAAAATTGTTCTTAATTTTCTTTGCAGACTAATTTGTTTGCTTGTTTTTTGTCAACTAAGTATACATTTTATATATTAGCCAAAATCTGTCAAGTGAAATATATTTTTTGGATCCCACTTTTAGCCAACTAACCTGTAACAAGCATGGTTCTTAAAACACTTTTAAAAAGTGTACAGTGCGTTATTTTTTATGTAATCTTGCAATGCTGACATCAAGTATACTATTGTAATATCATTTAGAAGTGATAACATGATTAAGTGATTGCCCTGAGTTATCAGGTAGATTTTTTTCTCCCTTAATTTTCTTAATATAGATGGATATAAGTGAGAGAGAAAGAAAGAGACATTCTTCCACCCAGAATATTTTTTACACAATAATAATTGAACTGTCAATAATAATTATGTTATGTAAAGTACTTTATCATCTCCCACTTCTCATTCATGCTACCTGTGGTGGCAAGACATTTTCAGATTAGTATTTTACAAAGGACCATTTATTTGAGCCCTGACTGTAATACTCTACTTTAGATTTTCAGACTATTCTAAGCCATCCATCGGAGAAGGCAATGGCACCCCACTCCAGTACTCTTGCCTGGAAAATCCCATGGATGGAGGAGCCTGGTAGGCTCCAGTCCATGGGGTCGCTAAGTCGGACATGACTGAGTGACTTCACTTTCACCCTTTGCTTTCATGCATTGGAGAAGGAAATGGCAACCCACTCCAGTGTTCTTGCTTGGAGAATCTCAGGGACGGGGAGCCTGGTGGGCTGCCGTCTATGGGGTTGCACAGAGTCGGACACGACTGAAGTGACTTAGCAACTTAGCAAGCCATCTATGGACTTAAGCAACACAGTGAATTAGGTGGTCTGTGAAATCTTCTGTCAATGAGTTTCTATCAAATCATAAGAGAAGATGAAAGTGCAGTCAGTCTAAATTCTATACAACTCATCTTTCTAATTATACTGCCTAGGGAGGCCAGCTGGCTAGCTGTCAAGAGACCTCAGGAAGTGTATTTACACTGGTAAATTCACTGTGGTACAAGCTCTGAATCTGCTTTGCAGACTCAAATCTTGATTTTTTGTCAAGCGCGTTGAAAGTAAAGTCTTCTCTTGGCAGACTCATTTTACTCATGCTTACAGTGACTGAAATGTCATTTTATTAATTTACAATGGGCAATAAAATATTCATGTGGATTGTTCTGCTTGCCTCAACGGGATAAATGCATTTACTCTTTAAAGACAAAACTACCTGAGAAGCCAATTATAATTGAAAATTTGCAGGGTCTTTATTCAGAACAAGAGGAGGTAGCTGAATGATGCTCCTCAGGGATAGAATTTCAGGTAGCTTAAAGTATTTTTTGAGTCTGTGATGTTCCCTTCTCATCCTTAAAAGGGTTGAGTACAATATGGAGATATGTATAGGCCCCGTAGCTTAACTGGGGGCAGGGTGAGAGTTCCGAAAGAGTAGGAATTAGACAGACAAAAGGAGGATGAAGGTAGCAAACATTCAGCCAAGTGTCGTGGCCCAGAAATCAGGGAGAGACTGTGCTGAGCAAAAAAACTGCAGTAGTTCAGCATGCCTGAAGCATACAGCGCAAAAAGAAAGTAACGTCAAGCGACATGGAAGGTTTTGCAAATCACAGTTTTGGGGGTTTTGTCCTCAAATGTTGGGGACTAGTGAGGAATTTTAAGCTGGGGAGTAATGAAGATCAGGTCTGTGCTTTAGTAACATCACTCATGCTGCGGGGTAGAGAATGAATTAGATGGATGCAAGAACAAGATCAGAAAGGAGTTGCTCCTAGGTCAGAAAGGAGTGACTTGAAAACCGAGATGATGTGAACAGGGTGATTAATTAAATGTGGGCAGAAATAAAAGGAGAACAGGCAAAGATGGCAGATTTCTAGCTTGGGTATGGTGGTGCCAGCAATGGTATGGGAACCCAGGAGGTCATAGGGAAGTGAGTGAAGGGTGGGCTAAAGAGGGGCGTGATGAGTCAGTTTAGAGTTCAGACATTTTGAAATGAGCTAGAGGATTCTGTGCCCCAGCAGTGGAAACACAGTCTTAATCACTGGACTGCCAGGGAAGTCCTGGTATTTGTCTGTCTCTGTCTGACTTCACTTAATATGATAATCTCTAGTTACAGTCATGTTGCGACAAATGGCATTATTTCATTCTTTCTTTATGGCTGAGTACTATATACCTATATACACACATATATGTATGAATGGTATATATGAATGTCATATATATGAATAGATGAACACCATATCTCCTTTATCCATTCATCTGTTGATGGGCATTTCGGTTGCTTCCATGTCTTGGCTATTGTGAATAATGCTGTTATGAACATAGGGATGCATGTATCTTTTTGGATTGGAATTTTGTTTGGATATATGCCCAGGAATTGCTGGATCATATGGTCATTCTATCTTTAATTTTCTGAGCAACCTCCATACTGTTTTCCATAGTATGGAAAGTAAGTATAGCTGCACCAACTTACATTGTTGCTCAGCCATGTCCGACTCTTTGTGACCCCACGGACTATACAGTCCATGGAATTCTCCAGGCCAGAAAACTAGAGTGGGAATGTTATGCCCAGAGTCCGAGTCCCCAAAACTGAGAGAATAAGATGTCCACAGCAATGCAAAAGCATGAAGGGGTTTTATTTCTAGCTCGAGCTAGGGCTCCTGCCACATCCAATGCAGTGGAGTGGAGCAAGGAGCCCCGAGCCCAGATTTACAGCAGTATTTATAGGTTTTAGAACAGAGCGTTGGCAAGGGCTGATTGGCTGCAGGAGTTTCCTAGTATTTACTAATTGGCTAATCTTTATTGGCTGCAGGGGGATGTTTTTTACGTCCTGATAAACTCAAACCAGGTTACGGGGAGTATGCTGATTAGACAAGTCCTGGCATCCGCAGGGATGACCTCACTGGGCAATGACTCAGCTTTTCCCATGAGTCCTACCTTAGTCCCTGAAGCTTATCATGGCGTTTGTTAGGTCCCAACAGGTAGCCGTTCCCTTCTCCAGGGGATCTTCCCAACCCAGGGATTGAACCCAGGTCTTCAGCATTGCAGACAGATTTTTTTACCAGCTGAGCCAGAAAGGAAGACAGGAATTTTTGTTGTGCCACTTCCACATGATTCTGTTGTCTATTTTGTACTTTATCAGCTCTTGCTGTTGTTTAGTTGCTAAGTTGTGTCTGACTTTTTGCAACCCCGTGGACTGTAGCCCACCAGGCTCCCTGTCCTAAGCTCAAGAATACTGAAGTGGGTTGCCGTTTTGTTCTCCAGGGGATCTTCCTCAACCAGGGACTGAACCCGCATCTCCTATATTGGCAGGCAGATTCTTTCCCACTGAGCCGGGGAAGCCCCTACTGACTTTATTTGAGGTTTAAATGCAGTAAACTTGACCATGACCATATATGTATATACATGCATATATATATATACATACACATATGATTTTTAATAAATTTTAAAACATAATTTCCTAAACCTGCTTCCAAAGAAACTCAGTGGAGACCTGGTACTTTTCCTAGAGTTAAGTCAACTAGAGTATGGAGAAAATCAGTAGAGACTTCTGGAGGATTCCTGTATCTTCCCACTGCTTTGAAGTTCTTGCCTTTGCCTCCCTCTTCATCCATCCCTCAAGGGTTGAAAGAAACACAAACTGATACCAGACTTCAATTAGTTGGTTCAATGATGCTAATGTAATTTATTAAAACTGAACAGTTCAGTTGAAAAAATAAAAACTAATCACTGCCAAATACCTGGTGAGTAGTCCTGTGTGCATTCCTTAGAATCCTTAAGCTGTCTCTGCCTTATTTATACAGTCACCATCTGCACTTTACTTAACCTGTTGTAATTTTTCATGCATTTGCTTCTACTTGGAAGTGAATCATTTGGTGGTCACACATGAAATTAACCGGGAGAAAAAAATGTTCTGATTTACAGAAGGCAGAGAATGGGTTGTTTCTCATAAATATTGAGAAATTTGAACAGTTAGGAATCATGTGCTCAGTCATTCAGTCATGGGCAACTCTTTGCGACCCCATGGACTACTGTAGCCTGCCACGCTCCTCTGTCTGTGGAAGTTTCCAGGCCAGAATACTGGAGTGGATTGCCATTTCCTTTCTCCAGGGTTAAGAAACATGCATACATATATATTAAACCAAAAGAAAAAAGACTGCTGAGTGGGAACAAAGATGTTGGATTGCTCTCAGTACTGTTGGCTTTGAACCACATCTTCCCAAGTAGGAAGATATTAGTTTATATACAAAGATACTAGTTTTTAAAGCAATTGTTATGGCAGTGATCATGTACCCTTCTGTCTTAGTTTAGGCTGCTTTAACAAAATTCCACAGACTGGGTGGCAGAAATCGATTGCTCATAGTCACGAAGGTTGGAAGGCTGAGATCAGGGTGCCAGCATGGTTGGGTGAGGGGCCACATCTGGGTCACTGATTTCTTGTATCCTCACATGAAGGAAGAGACCAGAGAGTTTTTTATGGTTTCTTTTATAAGAACACTAATCCCATTCTTGAGGGCTCCACCCTCATGACCTACTCATCTCCCGAAGGTGCAACCTAGTAATACTGTTAGTTTTGGGGGTTAGAATTTCAGTATATGAGGTTTCTGTTCTGTTCACTCATTAAATTGTGTTTGATTCTTTGTGAACCCACGAACTGCCGCAAACCAGGCTTCCCTGTCCATCATCAACTCCCGGAGTTTACTCAAACTCATGTCCATTGAGTCAGTGATGCCATACCATGTCATCTTCTGTCACCCTCTTCTCTTCTTGACCTCAATCTTTCCCAGCATCAGGGTCTTTTCCAGTGAGTCAGCTCTTCACATCAGGTTGCCAAAGTATTGGAGCTTCAGTTTCAGCATCAGTCCTTCCAATGAATATTCAGGGTTGATTTCCTTTAGAATGAACTGTTTGGATCTCCTTGCTGTCTAAGGGACTCTCAAGAGTCTTTTCTAAAACCACAGTTTAAAAGCATCAATACTTCAGTGCTCAGCCTTCTTTATGGTCCAGCTCTCACATCCATACATGACTGCTGGATAAACCATAGCTTTGACTATACGGACTTTTGTCAGTAAAGTGATGTCTCTGCTTTTTAATATGCTGCCTAGGTTGGATCACAGCTTTTCTTCCAAGGAGGAAGTGTCTTTTAATTTCGTGGCTACAGTCACTATCCACAGTGATTTTGGAGCCCAAGAAAATAAAATCTGTCACTGTTTCCACTTTCCCCTATCTATTTGCCATAATGTTATGGGACTGGATGTCATAATCTTAGTTTTTTGAATGGTGGTTTTTAAGCCAGCTTTTTCACTCTCCTCTTTCACTTTCATCAAGAGGCTCTTTAGTTCCTCTTTGTTTTCTGCCATTAAAATAGTATCATCTGCATATCTGAGGTTGTTGATATTTCTCCTAGCAATCTTGATTGCAGCTTGTGAGTCATCTAGCCCAGCGTTTTGCATGCTGTACTCTGCATAGAAGTTAAATAATCAGGGCAACAATATACAGCTTCGATGTACTCCTTACCAGTTTTGAACCAGTCCATTGTTCCATGTCCAGTTCTAACTGTTGTTTCTTGTCCTGCATACAGATTTCTCAGGAGACAGGTAAGATGGTCTGGTATTCCCATCTCTTTAAGAATATTCCACAGTTTGTTGTGATCCACACAGTCAAAGGCTTTAGTGTAGCCAGTGAAGCAGAAGCAGATGTTTTTCTGGAATTCCCTTGTTTTTTTCTATGACCCAATGGATGTTGGAATTTCCTAGTTCCTCTTCTAAATCCAGCTTGTACATCTGAAGTTCTGAGACCACATACTGCTAGAGCCCAGCTTGAAGGATTTTGAGCAGTACCTTGCCAGTATGTAAAATGAGTACAATTGTGCGGTAGTTTGAACATTCTTTGACATTGCCCTTCTTTGGGATTGGAATGAAAACTGACCTTTTCCATTCCTGTGGCCACTGCTGACTTTTCCATATTTGCTGGCATATTGAGTACAGCACTTTAATAGCATCATCTTTCAGGATTTGCAATAGCTCAGCTGGAATTCCATCACCTCCACTAGCTTTGTTCATAGTGATGCTTCCTAAGTCCCACTTGACTTCACACTCTAGGGTATCTGGCTCTGGGTGAGTGACCACACCATCATGGTGATCACAGTCATTAAGACCTTTTTTGTATAGTTCTTCTGTGTATTTTTGCCACCTCTTCAATCTCATCTGTTTCTGTTAGGCATGAATTTTAGCGGGGTCAAAAACATTTAAATCTTCCTTTCCTCATTCATCAAGAAATGTTTATTTATTGCTAATCATGGATTGAGCGTTGTTTTAATTATTGGGGATACAGCAGGGAACAAGAGACAAGATTCTTGTATTCAGTTTTCTCTGCTATGCAGAGAATTAGAATGGGTAATCTGATAGATAGATTGCAGACCCCATTGATACTTTGGATGAGGTGATCCTTGGAGATCTCTCTGAGGAAGTGACTTTTAAAGTACAATATAAATGCCAAGAAATTAATCACAAAGCATTTCCTAAATAGAAACTGTTTGAGCAAAGGGAGGAATAAGTTTTTTGCAACTGAGGAAAAACCAGTTCAAGGAGGCTGAAGCAAAGTAAGCTAAGTGTTGTAAGTAGAAGGCAGAGAAGCAGGAGGGACCAGATCAACAGGTTGTGTGAGCCAGGATAAGGTATTTAGACTTTATTGTGAGTGTGATGGGAAGCTACAGTCAAGGAGGACAGTGCTGCTACCTAATTTGCATTTTTAAAAAGTTGTTTCTAGCTGCTGTATAGTGAACAGATTATTGGGAAGCCAAAGGAAAAGCAGGGAGATCAACCAGGAAACTCTTCCAGTAGTTTGGACAGGAGATAAAGGTGCTGTGGAAAGAAGTGGCAGGTCTGGTGTATGTTTTGGAGGTAGACCTGCTGGACTGGATGTACAGAGGAGAAGTGATGAGATAGACAAAAAGAAGATAATGCCAAGATTTCTGGTTTGCGGACTTCCCTGGTGGCTCAGACCGTAAAGCGTCTGTCTACAATGCGGGAGACCTGGGTTCCATCCCTGGGTCGGGAAGATCCACTGGAGAAGGAAATGGCAATTCACTCCAGTACTACTGCCTGGAAAATCCCATGGACAGAGGAGCCTGGTAGGCTACAGTCCATGGGGTCTCAAAGAGTCGGACACAACTGAGCGACTTCACTTTCACTTTCCAACTAAGAAGTTGGGGGGTAGGACGTAATGAGACAGGAAAACTGATGAAGGAGCACTTTTGAAGATAAAAATGAAACAGTTTTTGGTGGGCCATGTGAAGTTTGAGGTGCTGGTTAGACATCCAAGAAGAAAAACAAAGTAGCTGGTTTTTTATCCAAGTCTGAAACCTGGGGAGATTCCGCACTGGAGATGTAGAGTCGGGCAAATGGATGAAATTTAAAGTCAGGGGACTAGTTGAGATCACTTCTAGGCCATGTGGGGTAGATGAAATGAGGGTCTTAGAACATTAAGGAGGCACTGTAAGATATGCAGTAGAGAAATCTTCAAACAAGTATTTGGAGGAGTGGTCACTGAGAAGAAAAACTAGAAAGTAAGCTGTCAAGGAAGTCAAGAATAAAACAAGGAGAGAACCATCTAGTGTTCTCAGTGTGAATAAGAGTCAAATAAAGTAAAAGAAAAAAAATAAATTTGTCACTGGATTAGGCAACAGGTATGTTGTTAGTGATCTTAATATGAACAGTCCCATCAGAGTAGATGAGAAGGCAGCTTGATTGGAGTGGGTTAAGAAGAAAATGAATATACTGAAGGAACTATAGGTATGAAAGCCACCACGGGGCATCCAGAGAAAGAAGACAGGAGTCTGCTGGGTAATGTTGGGTGCCTATTTGAGCTCTGTGACTTTTAATGTAAAATAAGCCCAATAGCCCCCGCTATATATTTGTAGCTCTACTGATATTCAGTTGCTCCTGTACAGCATCGAGTAGTTGGGTAGTCATGTTTGGGTTCTGCTAGCTGAAAACAATGGAGGAAGAGAGAGCTGAAGTTAAGCATATTTGCAAAGGGTAGCGGTGCTATAAAGTTGGATCATAGGCTTTAGGTTGGGTTTTGATAGAAATAAGGATGCTAGGGAAATGGCAAATTTCGTGAGACAGTGAAGAACAGAGAAGCCTGCCATCTACAGTCCATGAGGTCACAAAGAGTCGGACATAACTGAGCGATTGAACAAGAAGAAGAAGGGAAATGGATGATAGAAAGTAAGAAGGGCCAATGAACTGGAGGTCTTGATGGAGTCAAAGAACTTGTGAAATATGGATGTAAAAGAGTTAAATGGATAGAAATTTAGCAGCCAGAGGGCTTCCCAGGTGGTGCTAATGGTAAAGAATCTGCCTGCCAATGCGGGAGATGCCTGAGTTCCGGGTTTGTCCTTGGGTTGGGAAGATGCCGTGGAGAAGGGACTGGCAACCAACTCCAGTATTCTTGCCTGGGAAGTCTCATGGATAGAGGAGCCTGGTGGGCTGTAGTCCATTGGGAAGCAAAGAGTCGGACACGACTGAGCATGCATGCACTTGCTATTTGCTTGCTACGTTAAATTGGACTGTTTTGTGTGGGAAGCTGCTAGATTATAATGAAGGATATTCTTACATGATGAAGTTTCACCCACTGCTTATTTTCCTTTGGAGTAATTAAGTTCTGTAGTATATTATTCCAGTGATGGAGTTATCATAAGCTGCAGGGAAGAATACAGATTTTTTTTTAATAACCCATCTTGCTAAGCAGTAGGTGAGAATCTATAATATTAGTCAAAAGATTCCACTGGAGAATTTCAGTGGAGAAGGCCTTAGCATGTGACATCAAAAAGCAGCTTTAAACTAATTTTTGAAAAAATGTCACTTTAAATGTAAAAAGCTGTTTCCTTTCTTTGCTTACAACACTTGTGATGTCAAATGTGTTTTTTTCCATACCAAGCAATTCTCCAGTTCTCCAGACACCACCCAGGTATCCTACAATTTAATTCAGTTTTGCTACTAACAACCCAGTTAGCACAGACCCCAAAGGCTAAAGACTCAGTCCCACCAAAAATGCTCCTTACTTGAGATACCACTTGGAAGTCCCAGGTTGTCACTTGTACTTTGGGCCAACTGGTTATATATTGGGGGTTCCCACAACACTCTCCCCAGCTTATACAATTTGCTGTAATCCCTGATGGACGTGAGTTTGAGTGAACTCCGGGAGATGGTGATGGACAGGGAGGCCTGGCGTGCTGCGATTCATGGGGTCGCAAAGAGTTGGACACGACTGAGCAACTGAACTGAACTAACAGGACTTCCCAGGTGTTGCTATTGGTAAAAAACTCCCCTGCCAATGCAGGAGATATAAGAGATGCAAGTTCGATCCCTGGGGTGGGAAGATCCTCTGGAGGAGGGCATGGCAATGTACTCCAGTATTCTTGCCTGGGAAATCTCATAGACCAAGGAGCCTTGTGGGCTACAGTCCATAGGATTGAAACAACTAAACACACATACACATATAATTGCTAACAGAACTCACAGAAATACTTACTCTTACTGCTGCTGCTGCTGCTAAGTCGCTTCAGTTGTGTCCGACTCTGCGACCCCATAGATGGCAGCCCACCAGGCTCCCCATCCCTGGGATTCTCCAGGCAAGAACACTGGAGTGGGTTGCCATTTCCTTCTCCAATGCATGAAAGTGAAAAGTGAAAGTGAAGTCTCTCAGTCGTGTCCAATCCTCAGCGACCCCATGGACTGCAGCCTTCCAGGCTCCTCCATACATGGGATTTTACTCTTACTGGTTTATTACAAAGGTTACCACTCCATAACAGCCAAATGGAAGAGAAGTATAGGGCAAGGTATGGGGAAAGGGGTGCAAAGCTTTCCCATACCCTCCAGACAGGTAATCCTCTAGCACCTTGATGCTCAGTTCTCTAAACCTCATTATTGAGGGTTTTTATGAAGGTTTCATTATATAGGTATAATTGATTATATCATTGGCCAGTGGTGATTGTCTTTCAGTTCTTATTCCCTGCAGAAGGTGGAGGGGGAATGTGGGCTTGAAAATTCCAACCTTATAATCATGATTTGGTTAGTGCCCATCCTAAAGCTAGGGACACCCAACCATTCACTAGCATGCAAAAAGACACTCAAGACTCTGGGATTCCAAGGGTCTTAGAAGCTCTGGTGTCTGGAACCAGGGTCAAAAATCAAACATTACAACAAAACATGCTCTTATTACCCTATCACTCAGCATATTACTCAGGGGCAGGGACCAAATATATACTTATTACATCACAGTTTTATCACTTTTATGTTGGTGAAAATATTTCCCATATTGTCTGACAATAAAGTACCATTGCTTTCCTCTGTTTGCCTGGAAGTATTTAAGTGCACTGTCATCGATGGTGATTAATAATATATCAGTTGTAGGCAGGACTGTTTTGCTGCACTATTGACACACACACATGAAAAAACAGACATGTTTGGATAGAAACAACATATTACATCATATAATGCTTTATTTACATTTTACAAAACATTTTTTAACCTTAATTAATTGGAAAATAATACTTGCTGCGTTTTTTCAAAAGATCTGTATTTTCTAATAAGCACTCCATTCATGGCTTGGTAGACTTCAGATCGGCACCCCCAGCAAGTTAATTGCATTCTTCTTCTCCCCTTCCCTATTTAAGGGCTTCTCTGGTGCCTCAGATGGTAAAGAAGCTGCCTGGAATGACGGAGACCTGGGCTCAATCCCTGGGTCAGGAAGATTCTCTGGAGGAGGGAATGGCAACCCACTCCAGTATTCTTGCCTAGGAAATCCCCATGGACAGAGGAGCCTGGAGGGCTACAGTCCATGGGGTCGCAAAGAGTCTGACAGGACTGAGCGACTACACTTTCCCTTTCTTTCACTTTCCTTATTTAAACACTATTAAAGTTCCCCCACCCCGACCCTAAAGTGGAACCTCTTAGCTTGTGAATACTGGCAGAATGGTAGGATTTCGCAGCTGTGATTTTTGAGTGTAAATAATGATGTCGTGCCTGGAAGTCAGTTCCAGGTCGACTTCCAAGTCCACGTCCTTGCTTTGGCAAACTGTTTATCTGTGACCTCATTATTTTTTCTTAGTCTATGAAACAGATGCATTAAGGTCGTCACTTCATATACATCTGTTATCAGAAGAGGATTTAAAATGCCTTAGGAGAATGGACCAAGCATGGGCTTTAGATAGTGCAACATGTTAACGACATCACCCCATTAAATATTGTTGTTATAGTCCAAAACAGACAACCTCAAACTTCTCTTGCTAATTCAAATTCCAGTTTCTTCCTACCATTTTTTTTCCGGTTCTTACTTTCCCTTCGGCTGAAATTAGGAGCAGGAAGGGAGAAGGGAAAGGAGCCAGGATTGGACCAGGGGAGAGAAGCCTATCAGACCGGTGAATCTTGTCTGTGATTCTCTCCTTTGCTTCCACCCAGGGACTAAGCGCTTCTAGCAGAAATGACGGTCCCGTTCAGGAACGGCCAAGGCCAGGCTCACACTGACAAATTTTACAGTGTAGTCTGAGGTGCAGTCTGGGTACCTGCCCCGAGATCCCTCTTGGTGTCGCGGTCACGGACCCCCACCGGTTCCCCTAGCGGGTACGCGGTCTGAGCGCGGGAGCGTCCTCCGACGGAGCGCGGGCATGCGCTCGGCGGCCGTGGCGTCGCCCAACCAGCCGGAAGGAGCGGCGGCGGCGCCCACGTCCTGCCGCCTGTCCGTCACGCAACCACCCACGCCGCCGACTCTTTCGATTGGTCGCAGACGCGGGCCAGGCCCCTTCTAGCCCCGCCTCCCGTGGATGGACAGGCCGAGAGGGCGGCGCGGCGGCGGGTGGGTCCGCCCCGCTGTCAGTTAGGGGGAAGACCTGGCAGGCGGGCGGCGCTCGTTGGCTACCTCGTCGCTCTCTCGGGCGCGCTCCCTCTCGCAGCTTGCGGGGAAGTCGGGGCAGCCCGAGCGGCCGCCGCCACCGCCTCGCCCCGTCCTCCTCCCAGTCCCCTCCCGGCTCAGTCCCTCCAGCCCGCGCACCCCCGAGTAGTCAGTGGCCCCCGCGGAAGGTTCGGAGAGTCACAGCGGCGGCGCCGGTGGTGTTTAAAACCATGTTAAGGAGGATTCTGCAGAGGGTAAGGGAGAGAAACCGTCTTTCCAGGAGCACGTGAGCGGGGAGCCGGGGACGCGGAAGCCGCCCCCTCCTGAGCGCGGGCTCCTTCCTTCTTTAGGCCCCGCAGCCCGGGCGGCGATTAGGCCTCGGTCGTCTGCTCCGGGGGCGGGCCGCGGGGGCAGGGCGGGCGGGCGGGCGGGCGGGGCGGCGGCTGGGCAGCAGGCCGGGGCCGGGCGTCTGGTCCCCCGCGGCTCCGCACGCCCAGGCCCCGGCCCGGCTCGCGCGCGGGCTGTCAGTGCGCGCGGGAGGGTGTGGTGCCCGCACGCTCCTTCCAGAACCTGGAGTGGCTGTGAAAATGGAGAGTTAGTGCCTGCGGGTCCGGCCCGCCATCCGCGCGCCAGGCCGGAGAACGCGCGGTGGGAGCCCGGAGGAGGCTCGCCGCGCCCAGCGTGCCCCCCAACTTTCCACGACGCGCACCTGCCACACGCGGCTTCGGTGCCTCAGCTGGGCGACCCCGCAGGGTGATGTGGTGAAGCCAGGCCTAGCATCGGCCCAGTGGCGGTACCGACACCTAACTGGCAAAGTCAGCTGCGAAGGAAGATACTACTCACAGTTGGCAACTTTTTCCTCCTCCAATTAAAAATGCCAGCCTAGTACCTTTTCCGAGTTATCCAAGAGTAAATTAGTTGTACGCTTTACCTAACGGAATGCTCCTTTACTTTCTGCCAGTACATGTCCATTTCAGATCTGGAAAAACCTTACGATATAAAGATTGAGTAGGAAGGCTGGAGGTGTTTTGTTTAGGAATCAGTTCCTAGAATAAGAATTAAAATGTTTTCTATAAGAGTTACTGTTAAGTTTTTGTTTTGGTTACCTTTTTAAAAATCTCTTTTTGAGACTAATGGGAGTGCAACAAAAAGGTAAATGGTTGAAAATTTGGTGTCGAACCCACTAGTTGGTTCCTGAGGGAGTAGGATAACTAGTTCCAAGCACAAAAGGAGTTTATTGAACTTGTAGTATGCCGTCCAGGAAGGTGCTAAAGAGAGTTGAGTCATCCCCTGTATAGAAAGGGAGTGTCCTTGCGCCTGCAGAGCTTTGTGAAACGTTCAAGTCACGTGAAACTTGGTCGTATATCAGGGGGAGAAATAGTTAATTTCTGTATCTGCCACCGTGTATTGACATTAGATGGTTTTTTGCAATGTTTTTGGCAGTTTTTTGAAATCTTGATAAGTGCTGTTTTTGTCAGTAGCAAGGGCATGCGCTTTACTCTGGCCCTCAGCTCAGCGTTAAAGGCATCTGTGCGTGGTTTACTCGCACTGATTAGAGTTTTTTTTCACACCTGAAGGAACTCATTTCCTCATGCCTCAGATTTTTTTGTAATGTAGTTCCACAGCTGAAGATTATCAATAGTTTGCCTGTGGTTTGCTTTGAAGTTTATAAATGAAACAAAGTGTTTACTGACTTAAGAATAGCTTTTGGTAGTTACAGGTTTTCAGAAATACAGCAGCTTTCAGGTACTTTTGGTTTAGTGTTCTTAAGCGTTACAGTTGTATAAAGGTCATTTTGAGTGTTGGTGCATACACATCAATGGCTACAGAAGTTTCAGGTGAAACTACAAGATGGGAATTTATTCTGGTATTGCTGAGATGTTATAAGTCACTTGGCAACACAGCATTGTTGACATCTGTGAGCGGATAATTCTTTGTTGTAGTGGGCTGTAGTTTGCATTGCAGGATGTTTAGCAGCATATCTGGCTTCTGCCCACTAGATGCCATAGCAGCACCCCCCCCCCCCCACCCCCCCCAATGCCCTACCCACTTTTGTGACAACCAGAAATATCTTAAGACTTTACCAAATGTCACCTGGGGGCAAAATTGCCCTGGCTGAAAACCACTGTCTGGAATTTATATATTCTTTTATAGGAAAGTTTGAATTGTATCTCATAGCTTACTACTTTTTTTCCCTTCTGTATCCTAGAGTGGCAGTAAATGCAAAGTATCTGCCAGGGGCCTAGGAACCAGTTAAATGAGATATGGGCCCTCGTTTTAGGATTCACAGCTAGTTGAG
The DNA here is from genome assembly GCF_023091745.1 of Budorcas taxicolor. NCBI lineage: Eukaryota > Metazoa > Chordata > Mammalia > Artiodactyla > Bovidae > Budorcas > Budorcas taxicolor. Next base: position 67,703,086 of record NC_068914.1, on the reverse strand, counting down.
GGAATGACCATTTAAAAGTAATGGAAGTGCTTTGTAATGGAAGAATGAACAGTGCCTGCAGGCCACTTCCTGGGAGGGTATTGGGTGATCTGGAAAAGCTTCTGGGAGGAGGGTATATTTGCAGCTCAGAAGAGGGGAGGGCAGGTTGGGCTGAGGGAACTGTGGCTGCCTAGACCAGAAGTCATAAAATGGGCGTGTAGTATTAACGGGAGTGTCAACAGTTAAGTTTAGGTAGGCAGATGATGTGCAGGGATTGGTAGGAGGTGAGGCTGCCAAAGTAGCTCCAGCTGTAGCAGGAGGACCTAGAGTCCCCTGGTGGAATTCGGCTCTAATCTTATAGAGGGGTCAGTGTTAATGCTCAGCATTTAGTAGGAGCATTTGGATAAATCCTTAAAGAAACCTTGTAATTCGTATTACTAGTTCAAACTCCACAGGTGGTATTACTGACAAGTACAACTTGTATCTTTATGTTCCATGGCAACCATTTTATTTTCTCCCACCTTGATAATCTTATTTCTCAGAAGAGGTCATGAGATATAAGATTAAAACTAAGGTGACTTGGAGGAGAAGGGGACGACAGAGGATGAGATGGTTGGATGGCATCACTGACTCAATGGACATGAGTTTGAGTAAGTTCCGAGAGTTAGTGATGGACAGGGAATCCTGGCCTGCTGCAGTCCATGGGGTCAAAAAGAGTTGGATATGGCTGAGCAACTGAACTGACTGAAGGTGGCTTATTTAGAGATTTGTTTGAAATGGTGTTCATGCTTTGAAATTAAATTGCATACTTTTTGTTAACATTCTGTTTTTTACATGACCTTTTCATTTTAACTCTTGTAATTTTCCTCTGAATAGTGTACTTTAAATAGCATTTTTGAAAAAAGAAACTGTGTGCATATAGTCAATTGTAACTCAGAATCTTTGAACATCACCAATAAAATATAAGGGTACTTTATAGAAAATTTAGTTTGTTTTTTCTTTCTTCCATTAGCTATTAAAAGGTATTTCTTTGAGGCTTGTAAAAGTCTGGAAAAAAAAAATTTGAGGTAGCTCTAATATGTTTGTATTGATTGTTTTGCTTAATAGGCTTTGAAGAGAAATGTGGATTTAAAGAGCTTCATGGCTGGAAAGACAGCAGCATTTAGTACTTAAGGCAGTTTATAAACTTTGTTGCCATTTCATTCTTAGGGATTTTACTCTGATTTAAGGGAGATCTTTAAGTGTATTAGATTTGTTTTTATTGGTAATACTGCTAAAGAAAAAATGGATTTAATTCTAGAATTGTGGAAACAGAAGTCGTCTTTTATGGTTAATGGGTCTCTGATTTTAAAAGTGAGAAAGTAGAAAGGGAGAGATTAAGTGTTTTATCTAAAGCAACACAGTAGGTGTCAGAACTGAGACTAAAGCCAAATTTTCTCAGTCCATCCCCTCCCCCCTTTCCTCTGCTCCTCAAGTGATATGGTTAGCACTGTGCCAGTCATTGTGGAAAATATGGGAAAAATATGAGATCTAAATTCTCTCTCAGGGAACTTATATGATTAAGTGACAAAGTGAATTATATAGAAAATGAAGGCTGTAGTAGTACAGAGGAGAACGGATCAGAATGAACCTGTGTGAGTGGAGAGTCTCCTTGGAGGGATGGGGTTCGAAGAAGATGCTTAGCAGAGGAAGAGTTACTTTCATTCTAGGAAGGAGTTTACAGTATAAACAGACTCAGAGACAAGAATGATTTCATTCTTCCTGCTATCCCTCCATTCTTTGCATATTGCCTTTCAATAAATGAGTGTTTAATATTAAATAACACTGCATATGTGCTAGATACTGGAGGTACAGCTGTGAATAAAACTGATTCTTACCCTAAAGTAGCTTAAAACCAAGAGACAGAGGTCTGCTTACAGCAGAAAGAAATTGACAGAAACTTACAAAGATTGTATGACACCTCATCGTAGAGATTCTTGACCATCTAGCTCAGCCCTGTCCAATGCAAATATGAATCACATATGTGATTTAAAGCTTCTAGTAGCCACATTTAAAGTAAGTGAAGAGGGACTTCCCTGGTGATCCAGTGGTTGAGAATCCGCCTTGCAGTGCAGGGTATGTAGGTTTGACCCTGGTCGGGGAACTAAGATCTCACATGCCGAGTAGTAACTAAGCCTGTGTGCTACAACTGCTGAGCCAGAGAGCCACCACTAAGACTCCGCGCAGCCAAGTAAGTGAATGAAGATAATCACCGTCAAGGAGACATTCTTTAAAAAGTGAAGACGTGAAATTAATTTTTGAAACAGATTTCTTCTGACACAATATATAGTCAGTATAACAGTATATCTAAAATGTTTCAACATACAGTCAACATAAAAATTACTGATGAGATTTTTTTATACTAACTTTTTGAAATCTGATTTGTATTTTGCACTAACAACAGCACATCTAACTTTGGACAGGCCGTATTTTACCTGTTCAGCAGCCTTATATGGTTGGTGGCTACTGTATTGGCAGTGCAATTCTAGTTGAATACATATATACTTTTAAACTTTTATTTGGAACTAATTTCAAGCTTACAAAAAGTTATAAGAATAAAATAATACAAGAAACAGCTGTATACTGTTTATCTAAAATTAGTGTTCACATTTTATCCTGTTTGCCTTATTACTTGTATGCTTCTCTCTCTGTATATGTGTAATTTTTTTTTTCTTGAATCACTTGAGGACCAGTTACTGCTTTTCACCTCTGAAAGCTTCAGTGAAGAACAGGGATGTTCTTTTACATAACTACAGTATAGTTGCCAGCTTCATAAATTTACATTGATTCTATTTACTATTCATAATTCCATTTTTTTCAATTGACCTGATAATGTCCTTTGTAGTATTTCCCCCTTACTAGTGTAGGGTCCAGTTTGTTTATTAAAAATAATAATAATTTGTTTATTTTTGGTAGCCCAAGGTCTTTTTTGCTGTGCAAGGCCTTTCTCTCATTGTGGGCGGGATGGCTTCTCTTGTTGTCGACCATGGGCCCTAGGTGAGTGGGCTGAATAGTTGTGAAACAAAACACATGGTGTCTTCTTGGACCAGAGATTAAACCCTTGTCCCCTGCATCGGCAGTCGGATTCCTATCCACTGTACCACCAGGGAAGTCACAGTTAGGTTTAGACATTATGTGTAGTTGTTAGCTTCTATTAATCTGAAACATTACCATAGCATTTCTTTGTAATTTATGACATTTTTGAAGAATACAGAGCCCCTCTTGCTTCTCCCCCACCCCCCCCGCCCCCGCCTCCTGCGGCTATAGTGTACCTTATGTTGTGTTGCCATTGTGAGTAACATCAGGTGGCCAAAGTATTGGACCTTCATCTTCAGCATCACCCCTTCCAGTGAATATTCAGGACTGATTTGCTTTAGGATGAACTGGTTGGATCTCCTTGAACTCCAAGGAGATCTCCAACACCACAGTTCAAAAGCATCAATTCTTCAGCGCACAGCTTTCTTTATAGTCCAGCTCTCACATCCATATGTAACTACTGGAAAAACCATAGCTTTGACTAGATGGACCATTGTCAGCAAAGTTATGTCTCTGCTTTTTAATACACTGTCTAGTTTGGTCATAACTTTTCTTCCAAGCAGCAAAAGTCTTTTAATTTCATGGCTGCAGTCACCATCTGCAGTGATTTTGGAGCCCCCCAAAATAAAGTCTGACACTGTTTCCCCATCTCTTTGCCATGAAGTGATGGGACCAGATGCCACAATCTTCGTTTTCTGAATGTTGAGTTTTAAGCCAACTTTTTCACTCTCCTCTTTGACTTTCATCAAGAGGCTATTTAGTTCTTCATTTTCTGCCATAAGGGTGGTGTCATCTGCATATCTGAGGTTCTTGATATTTCCCCCGGCAATCTTGATTCCAGCTTGTGCTTCTTCCAGTCCAGTGTTTCTCATGATGTACTCGGCATATAAATTAAGTAAGCAGGGTGACAACATACAGCCTTGATGTACTCCTTTACCGATTTGGACCCAGTCTGTTGTTCCATGTCCAGTTCTAACTGTTGCTTCCTGACCTGCATACAGATTTCTCAAGAGGCAGGTCAGGTGGTCTGGTATTCCCATCTCTCTCAGAATTTTCCACAGTTTGTTGTGATCCACACAGTCAAAGGCTTTGGCATAGTCAGTAAAGCAGAAATAGATGTTTTTCTGGAACTCTCTTGCTTTTTCCATGATCCGACAGATGTTGGCAATTTGATCTCTGGTTCCTCTGCCTTTTCTAAATCCAGCTTGAACATCTGGAAGTTCACGGTTCACGTACTGTTCAAACCTCGCTTGGAGAACTTTGAGCATTACTTTGCTAGCATGTGAGATGAGTGCAATTGTGCGGTTTGAGCATTCTTTGCCATTGCCTTTCTTTGGGATTGGAGTGAAAACCGACCTTTTCCAGTCCTGCGGCCACTGCTGAGTTTTCCACATTTGCTGGCATATTGAGTGCAGCACTTTCATAGCATCATCTTTTAGGATTTGAAATAGCTCAACTGGAATTCCATCACCTCCACTAGCTTTGTTCATAGTGATGATTCCTAAAGTCTACTTGACTTCGCATTCCAGGATGTCTGGCTCTAGGTGAGTGATCACACCATCGTGCTTGTCTGGGTCATGAAGATCTTTTTTGTATAGTTCTTTTGTATATTATTCTTGCCACCTCTTCTTAATATCGTCTGCTTCTGTAAGGTCCATACCATTTCTGTCCTTTATTGAGCCCATCTTTGCATGAAATGTTCCCTTGGTATCTCTGATTTTCTTGAAGAGATCTCTAGTCTTTCCCATTCTGTTGCTTTCCTCTATTTCTTTGCACTGATCACTGAGGAATGCTTTCTTACCCCTCCTTGCTTTTCTTTGGAACTCTGCATTCAAATGGGTATTTCTTTCCTTTTCTCCTTTGCTTTTCTCTTTTCTTCTTTTCACAGCTATTTGTAAGACCTCCTCAGACAGCCATTTTGCTTTTTTTCATTTCTTTTTCTTGGGGATGGTGTTAATCTCTGTCTCTTTTAAAGTGTTATGAACCTCCATCCATAGTTCATCAGGCACTCCGTCAATCAGATCTAATCCCTTAAATCTATTTCTCATTTCCACTGTATAATTGTAAGCAATTTGATTTAGGTCATACCTGAATAGTCTATTGGTTTTCCCTACTTTTCTTCAATTTAAGTCTGAATTTGGCAATAAGGTGATGATCACCGGGTGATCAGTAGGTGTTTAGCATGTGGAACAGAATTTAATTACTACCCTTCCCTGAATCTGATAATTTATCAGACTAAAGACACATTCCAGGAGCAGGATAATGGAGCGGGTTGCTTACTGAAAACAAGACCAAGGTCTCAGAGTTGTACTGCCTAGTAATTTTTACTCAAAAGGAGGGTCAGAGTGTTCTTCTTGGACCTGCTGTTTAAGCGCTTTTAATTAAAAATATTCAATATACCAAAGTGACATATTTTAAGGCTACATATTTTGGTTTCCTCAGGCACATAGTAGGAGTTAATGTTTGCTGGATGAGTATCTAAAAGAATGTTTTAAGAAGAAATTAATTTGTCAGTGTTGTATGTGATGCATATTATAGAACCGTAGGAGAGTATAGGCAGAGATCAGAGGAGCTTGATATTAAAACCAAAGCAATTACGATTTGCCCTATGATGATGGCAGTGTGAGCAGAAGAAAGAGATGAATAGGAAAGCTCTGAACATATCTCCTCATGCATATTTGTGTCTACTGTGTGATATGGATGCACTTATGAGTAAAATAGATGTGAACCCCCGTGGAGCTGAGTAACCAGAGGCGAACTGTGGAGCTGTTCAAACATTCATAGTTATGTGGTCACATCCTTGGGTGAGTGATCGGAAGGAAAAGCACAGAGAGCTCTAGAAGCAAACAGCAGGAGGGCTCTGATCCAACTATGATGTTCCGGAAGTCCTCCCAGACTAGTTACACATTTAAGTTTGATGAAATTATTACTCATTTACTGAAGCAAGTTTTGAGAAGTGGAGTTGTTTCTCACTGTGTAGATTTATTTTTAGTGTGTTAAGAATAAAATTAAGGTATGGAAGAACCAGGGCTAGAACTGTTTTCTGACGTGGATGGTCTTTGCTGGAGCTGAAGAGACAGTATAGTTGGTCAGGAACCTGAACTCTGTAGCCAAACTGCCTAGAGTGGCATCTGCACCCCATTTACTAGCTGGGCAGCTTTGGGCAAGTTTCTTGAGTTCTCCGTGTCTCATTAAAATGGTCATGATAATAGTACCCTTCTAATAGAACTGTGAGGATTAAGTGAATTAATACATGTGACACTCTTACTACAGTATCTGGCTCAGAGTAAGTTCTCTATAAACGTTAGCTGCTGTTAATGTTTTTCTATTATTACGTACTCCAGATTTATTCAAGGAATGCTCTTCTTATCACTCCCTTGTTATTTATTTATTTTTTATACTTTGTGTGTGTGTGTGTAGTCATTTGTCACAGTGTTGAACATCTACTCTGTACTAATTACTGGCTGGACTTGGGATATTAGAACTCTCGCAGAGTTTTAATGGAGTGAGACAGATACTTAAATTTAAATAATTACAAAGCAACGTGATGTGTCAATAGATACCCAGAGGAAGAATGTGGTGTGAGGAGGAGAGCAAGAATACACAGAAAAACTATACAAAAAAGATCTTCATGACCCAGACAAGCACGATGGTGTGATCACTCACCTAGAGCCAGACATCCTGGAATGCGAAGTCAAGTAGACTTTAGGAATCATCACTATGAACAAAGCTAGTGGAGGCAATGGAATTCCAGTTGAGCTATTTCAAATCCTGAAAGATGATGCTGTGAAAGTGCTGCACTCAATATGCCAGCAAATGTGGAAAACTCAGCAGTGGCCACAGGCCTGGAAAAGGTCGGTTTTCATTCTAATCCCAAAGAAAGGCAATGCCAAAGAATGCTCAAACTACCGCACAATTGCACTCATCTCACACGCTAGCAAAGTAATGCTCAAAATTTTCCAAGGTAGGCTTGAACAGTATGTGAACTGTGAACTTCCAGATGTTCAAGCTGGATTTAGAAAAGGCAGAGGAACCAGAGATCAAATTGCCAACATCTGTCGGATCATGGAAAAAGCAAGAGAGTTCCAGAAAAACATCTATTTCTGCTTTACTGACTATGCCAAAGCCTTTGACTGTGTGGATCACAACAAACTGTGGAAAATTCTGAGAGAGATGGGAATACCAGACCACCTGACCTGCCTCTTGAGAAATCTGTATGCAGGTCAGGAAGCAACAGTTAGAACTGGACATGGAACAACAGACTGGGTCCAAATCGGTAAAGGAGTACGTCAAGGCTGTATGTTGTCACCCTGCTTATTTAACTTATATTTCGAGTACTTCATGAGAAACGCTGGGCTGGATGAAGCACAAGCTGGAATCAAGATTGCCGGGGGAAATATCAAGAACCTCAGATATGCAGATGACACCACCCTAGTGAACTGAAGCTCTGGAGGGAGGGAGATAAGGAGTGGAGCTGTTGAAGGCCTTGCAGAAGCCTGACTACCTCAGGCAAGGATGAACAAGGGACAGAAGGCATTATTAGAGTCGGGGATCATGCAGATGCAAAAACCTGAAGCAACCTAGGACATCTTAGGGAAACTGTGAATATTTCTAAATGTTAATGGATATAGTTATAAGTAATGAGACAAGAGAATATTTTGGATATTATACAATAGACAATATAGAACCACAGAAAGTTCTTAATCAAATTTGTAATAATGAAGACTCTTCAAAAATATTTTTCCCAGGTAGTCTTCATAAGGAGTAAATAAGGCGAATCAGTCCTCTAAAATTTGTTAGTGACACCTCAGTGCCCACAGGAGATGTCTGGACTCTCTGTGTTGGCATGCAAGGCCCATATTACTCTGGTTCCTCGGGGAACAAAGATTCCATTTCACGCTCATCTCCATCTACCTCTCTGTATATTCATTGACCACGGCATCTATTTAGTGGGTTTCCCACAACTTTCTGTCTTCTCCCATCCCTTCACATCTCTACATAAGCGCTTTAGTCTGCTCTGATTGTCCTACCATTGCTTGTCCACATTGCTCAGTTTAGGTGATATTTAGAGTTAGTATCACCTAAGAAAAAAAGTTGCTTGCTTTTTTTATTATTCTCCCAAAGCACCCCATACTGATTAAAAGAATGGGTTTTTGGAATTAGACCAAGATTTCAAGCTCTCTGGTACTCACTGCTTTATTTGTAAATTGAGCCAAATATGTACTTTATAGTATTGCAGAAGGATTACATGAAATAATGTTCATGAAGCACTCACCAGAGAACCAGCATTCAGTAAACACTTAATATAATATATAGTGGTTTGGGCTCCCCAGGTGGCTCAGTGGTGAAGAATCTACCTGCCAAGCAGGAGACATGTATTCTATCCCTGGGTTGGGAAGATCCCCTGGAGAAGAAAATGGCAACCCACTCCAGTATTCTCGCCTGGGAAATCCCATGGACAGAGGAGCCTGGTGGGCTACAGTCTATGGGGTCAAAAAGAGTTGGACGTGACTTAGCATGTAAGCCAACCAACAACCCATATAGTAGCTTAGAATACTAAAACACTTAGTATATAGATCTCTGCAAAACTTATTACATTGTTTTTGTGGTACTGGACTTCACTGGTAGACTGAGTTCCCTTAGGGTGGGGATTTTTTTTTTTTTTCCTTAGTGTGTGAGACTCTGATGCTGGGAAAGATTGAAGGCAGGAGGAGAAGGGGATAATAGAGGATGAGGTGGTTGGATGGCATCATTGACTTAATGGACATGAGTCTGCGCAAACTCTGGAAGTTGGTGATGGACAAGGAAACCTGGCGTGCTGCAGTCCATGGGGTCGCAAAGAGTTGAACACGACTGAGCCACTGAACTGAACTGAAAACCTCTGTTAATATTTGATACTTGGTGTATTGAGTTGAACAAAACATTGTTTTTTTTTTTCCTGTAGCATCCTACGTTGAAACCTGAACAAACATTTTGGCCAACCCAATATTTTTAATGACGTATGTTGACTTGGTAGCTGTGTAGAGAGGATGTCGCCATAAAGGGAGAGGCTGGCTAGAAGGTAGTAACTTTTTAGTTCCTAAAATTGTTGCACATTGGAATCATTGGGAATCCTTTTTAAAAAAAAGAAAAAAGATAACCATGTCCCTCCATTGAATCAGAATTTCTACATCCCAGGGGTTGTCAAAAGCTTGAATCAGATAATGGCTTTGGGAATAGAGAAAGGATAGATTTTCAGGAAAGTCAAGAGAATTAATAGGACTTATCAACTTGTGAGTAGTCTGGGTGGAATGGACTCAGATGAAGAATAGAGGAGGAGGAAGAACAGCTTTGGGGAGAAGATGAGTGTGAACTAGAGGTTTGGACATCCCAATAGATACTCACTAGGTCCAGCACTCAGGAGGCAAGTGGAGGCAAGTATCAGATGTGTGTGCATATTGAAGAGACATAAAGTCAGATAAGGATTGAGTCGTGTCCACTGATTGTAATGGTAAAGAACTCTGGAGCCAGACTGAACCTGAATAGTTAGGTCATACCTAGTCTCAGTTTCAGGAGGGTTATAGGGAGAAATGATTGGCTGGGAAGTAAGGGCACAGAAACAGGAGCACAGACTTACTTTTCCATAATATATGGAGGAGAGGAAACAGTAGTTAATTAAATTTTAAATGCATGAATGTAACCTGTCATCCTTGGACAATATTCTAATAAATGCCTTTTATTTTCAAGGATTATAAACTTCCTCAAATCAGTCTAAATTGAAAGGGTTTATTGTAAGTTTTCAAAGTGATCTAAGAGCAAGAATTGCTGTACAGTTGGGTCTCTAGACAGTGGAACCTAGAATGGTGTCAGGAGGAGAGGCCTCTCTTTTATCTCGCACAGTCTCACGGACCAGTGGCGTTTGGTCTCTGCATCTCTGTGTCCATCTTCCTTGCTGTTGCTTGCTTAGTATGCTCAAGCGAGCATCTGGCCACATGATTCTACTTGCTTTTCACCTTACCTTTGCATAGCCAACTGGCCAGATGTCTCAACTTCCATACCCCAAGAGAAGAATCTAAAATGTCCTCCTTATCTTTTCTTATTGGATAATGTGTAAAAGTCTCTGGTTGGCCAATAGTAGAGTTGCTTCCTCTGGGACAGATGTTCACTGCTGGTTTAGTCAACTGAGGTTGGGAGTGGAGTGAGGTCATTTGATTGTTAAGATTCTTCCTTCTAGGAATTGTGATACCTTGAAACGCATATTTTACAGATCATTCTAGACATAAGCTTTACTCTGGCTTGGAAACAGTGATTATAGTTCTGGTTAGGTTCATTTGGTGCTAGCTCATTTTCTTAACTCTAGTTTCTTCTTTAAGAGCTTCTGTACTCTCAAGAAGCAATGGTATTTTGGCTGGATTATACTCTATTTACCTCATGGCTGTACTATTATATCTGTTAAGTGCCAGTTTGTGTGACTAATTAGTCATTTTTCTTCATGGTCTGCAATTTAAAGGCCTATGCTTGAAGCTCAGCAGTAGTTCATTCTTCACACTGGGGTTTGTTTGTTTGCTTTTGTTACGCCCAAGTCGCGAAATCTCCCAATGACCACCAGGGAGCCGATACCCGATGCAAAAGCAAGAGAGTTTTTATTATCAAGCTCGAGCTGGGGCTCCCGCCGTTACTGACGCAGCGGCTAAGGAGAGGAGCCCTGAGTTTTGGGTTACACTGCTTATATAGGGAATATTCAGGTGAAAGGGTAACAAAGGGGGTGTTCAGGCTGAAGGACTACTGATTGGTTACCCTCTTGTATAGGGTTGTGTGTGGATTTCTAATTGTTTTTTTTACTTCCACGGTAAATCATTACTTCCAAGGTAAATCACAAATTCTTGAACTTAAAGTCAGGAGGTTTAACCTAAGGGCTGATTGGCTCGTGCACAGTGGGGCAAGTTTAGGCAATATCCAAAGTCTAAGTCTGTTTGCCCGGTACCTTTGCAAAATGGAGCTCTTTTACAAGATGGAGTAGCTTAGGCTCTTCATTCCCCCCTTCTCAAGGACCCAAGACAGACCCAATCATGGGTCTGTGGTTAGCTTTATATTGTCTTTTACCAGGGGTGGGTTTGGTAGGGCTGCATATTGGGACCTAAGCACCCTAAGCTGCACCATGTTGATGCGGCCTTTGATAAAGTTTATCAACTTGTTTAGTAGACACGGTCTGAAGGTGAATAGCAAGAGTAAAATGATCAGGGGCCCAGCCAGAGAAGATCTGAGGGTCGTGAGCCAGGGAGATGAACTGAACCAGGATTCAAACCAATTTTGAGACATTTCTCTTTCTCTTTTTCTCTGACTCAGCCCTTCTCTTATCTTGGCCAGGGACTCCCTGACTACCCCCGAGTGATTCACATAAAAACGTTCTTCCCCTAATGCAGCACATAGGCCCCCTGAGAGACTTCATACTCAAGATACTTCTTGGGAATTGGGGTGGAGGTCTCTTTCTTCTGTAACTTCTTCCTGCTGTGCATGGGTGTAGGCCTGCCTAGCAGAGCAGAAGTCTCTCTCTACCTGATCTAAGTTGGGGTTTTCCGCATCTGAAACCAGCTTCTACCCTTGTAGTAACAGCAATTTAGTTGGCCCCTCTCAGAGATGAAATAGACAAGGGCCAAACAGGAGACCTAACAGGATGGTCATCTCTGATCCCCGGAAACAGAAGGCAACATTTGGGGTGAGGGTTGCAGGGTTTGTGACCCCCTCTGATTGGTTGGTGGTGAGGCAACAGGGCTGTGCTCCAGTAATCTTGTGTTCAGTCTGAAGTTACCATCTTCCACCTGGGTGGGGGGCTCAAAGATATGGTTATGCATATTTCTTTGAGTAGGATCCAGGACTCTGTCTGGAGGCTGTACCAACCTTTGATTGTTTCTGTTTTTGTATCCCCTCCCTTCCCTGATTAGCAATTGTTTGAATCTACGCTTTGGAATTTAGAGAAGGTCAAGGAGGCTGAGCAAAGTCTATATCCTACAGATAAGAAATGGAGAACACAGAACAGATCTGTACTCCAGAGCCCCACAGAGTCCCGGTCAGTTTTAATTTTAGGGAACTAGGCAACTATGACTGTGATAACTTCCTGTTAAAATGGGGCATAGGACTGCCACAGCTTGGAGTATAGACACTGAATTTGAAGTATTTCTGAGTTCCAAGTTCTAGATCTGGGTCTTGTATGATTAAAATCCTAATCCCTTGGTCTGCCATTTTGGTGTAACAGACCCAATTAGAAGTATTTGGAGGAGTGATAACTGGAATTTAGTAGACAAAATAAATCATCTCTTTTTAGAAGAATAGGCCTGAAACCTAGTCTGGACCTGGCACTTCAGGGAGACTTGTAGCCATGTAGCCAGTTGCCTAGTTTTATAAAAAGTAAGGTTACTAGCTTCCAGCAGACATTGTTTTGAAAATGGTGGCATCCAAGCCTGACACAACTCAGAAAACTCAAATGTTTAGCAATAGAACGTCTAATCTGAAAGTACACCCATAGCATCACCTAGTTATTTCCCAGGATATCTGAACCATAGCTACTCTATTTTGACTTTTAATTGTAAACTTTTCCTTAATAGCCAAAGCAGATTTCACCGCTAATGACGTCAGTGTTTCTCTAGGTACGAGAAGATGCAAGAACTGGGACTCATAAAATCTTCTCCTGAAAAGATCTAACTATCTGAAGGCCTGTTCTGCCAGTTTTTCCCAGAGCACAGAGTGCCTCATTCCTGATTTTCACCGTGAACTCCTTTCAGGGGCGTTGAAAGTCAGCAGTTGCAGCGGCCATGATTTAATCTTTGTAGAGGTAGATGGCGAGTGTCAGTCTTCAGTTGGCAGAGCCCCTTTTTGCTCATAAACTTGACCATGATTTTGAGGGGGGCACTTTATGACCATTTTATCCCATGGCGCTGAGAATGTCCATTCTCAGGTTTGGCAAAGATTCTGTTGACAGGCCACTCAATGTGCTGTTACTGGACTAGGCCATAAAACAGTATCCAAAATTCTCTGGACCACCTGTCTTACTAGCTTCTTGGTCCAGGAAAATATTCCCTCTTGTTGCTCTTCCCATGTCTAGAGTCACACTATTACCATCATCGATCTCATATGGGACTATATATTATTCTATTAGAGGCCTCACACACATATTTGACAGTATAAGAAACAGCAATTTTGTAAAACAGGTGAAATACAAATAACATAGCCAGCAGTATTAGTAAAGTCACAAGTAAGACTTATGTTAAGAGCTTCCATTAGATGTAGCCCAGTATATCTTCAGGTCATCTGACTTAGTGTGCCCTGTAGAATGTTTATCTTCCAGGGAAATTATATATTGGCACCATCTATAATGCACATGGCCCAGTTTTCTAGGGTTACTAGACTGATTATCTTTAGTATGATTTAAAAAAAAATTTTTTTTTTCTCAACACAGGAGACTTTAAACCTAAATTACTGTAGCCTGGTGTTATCTATATAAATCCATCCCATAATTGTAGGAGATTTTCCCCTCCTTTGCAGAAACTTTTCTTGTTCTGATTGAATAGAAAAAAGCTCAAATTTATAGCCAGAGTCAGAGCAGGCATTATTAATTGGCCCGGTGAGGGGATCCTATATAGTAATATCACAGTGGCCTGAATATGACTAATTTTTTAAGTAAATTTTCTCAGGGCCAACCAGTTAGAGTCTGGTAGTAGAGAAATTTACCAAGGTAACCCTGAACTAGACACAGGTAATTGGCCACAAACCCAACAATTGGATTGATTTTTAAAACTAGCATAGGATCAGGCCTATGATAGAAAAGCATTTGAGTTATATGCAAAGGTCTAAGAAGTCAAGAAAACATAAGTGAGCATACGAATCAGGTCCAGCATCTCGGGGAAGCTGTCTCCCTCTGATGTCGTCTTCTCATCCTGGTGTGTAGTTTTCCTGATAAAAAGTCCTTCCATCCATGCTGGAGACAGTCCCTTAAATTATGGTTTTTTTTTTGCAGTCCTGGTCACAGGTCATGAGGCATCTGATCTTCATCCAAGGATAGATTACTGAGATAAGCTTCAGAAACAAACTTAGGGTGTTCTTCAAGAATTCAATGAAATTTTACATGAATATCACATAACAGCAAAGAACTATCTAAGAGATGAGTCTTACTAGATGCAGACCTCCATTAATAACCTGGTATTTAACATTTTGAAATATCTTTTTCTCCTTAAAGTTACGCTTATTTTTATTAAATATAACCAAATTAAGGCTAGTTTGTTTGCAAAATAGGTTTATTCTCACTAATTTTGGTCTGATGATTTTTATAACCGTAACATTTCTAGAGTCTCAGACTGAACTTTTAAAATAAAACAGGGCTGGGAAACTCACAACAAAGGCTTATCACAGATTTTGCCTAACAAATCTAGGTGAATTCTTCCCTTTTTAAGGTCTCAAAAATTTCTTGAGATTTTTGTACCCATGAGATAACCTTCCTAACTCATTTGATAAACTTACTGGAAACCTAAGAACTTCCAATTTTTGGAGGAGTCAGATAGAAAATATAACTGTTTTGTTTATAAGGCTTAATTTTACCAAAGTATTGTCATAATTAGTTTGAGAGGAAGATTTTCCCTACTCCCTAAAAACATAAGATTCAAACCCATAATTTTTCAGATAGAAACCATAAAAGTTATAAGCATATTCGCTGGCTCATTCAGTCCTTTTGTTAACTTTTGTGAAGTCATCAGGTTTTTCATTAAAATACCAGGACATATCAGAATGTTAAAAACTCCATATAATTTCTAGGATATCTGTATTAGTAATTTTACCATACATTATAACATGAATGGATTTATTACTCATTTGATAATCTTTTCCATGTAATTTAACCAACCAAATAAACACAGTTTAATATCTCTCTTTGGGATGTTCCAGGGGCCCTCTGAAGCATCCCAAAGTTAGCTAGAGATCAAAAGAACTTCAAAAGAGTTCTATTTAGGAAGCTTTATCAAAAAGATCAATTAAAAGGGTTTAGAACATTTGGTCAGATTTAGTCAATGTTGATGGGTGTATCACTTGAGGTAATTTCCTTGTTGACAAACTTGTAACAGATATTTAACATATTAAACCTAGGTACAATGAAAATATTCTACTTAACGTTAATTCTAAGACATGTCTATATTAAATGGGTCAACAAACAAACATTAATATCAGGTATTTAATATTGAATATTTCCCAGTTCACATGAACCTGGAATTTATTGTTTAATTTAGAATTACTTGATTTGTAAGCGCTTATGTTTTTTAAGCCAAATAAATAGAGCTCATATACAAATTAACCTCAAAAATATTACCCAGAGACAGAGACATACCAAGACATATTTAGACAGACACAGTGCAAGATCTAGCTTCAAGTCTTTTTTTCCCTTAGTGTCAGGAGTTAGAGATGGTCGAACCCAGGTCTCGCATATTGCAGGCAGACGCCTTAACCTCGGCTCCACCAGGGAAGCCCTTAAATACAAGAATACAGTCCCTCAGAAAACCTCCTATAGAGACACAGAACTTCAGATCTAAGAACTAACATCAAAGATTTCCAGGGAGGAAAGGAAGCCAGGTTGAAAAAGGAAGGGGGAGGAGGCTTATTAGTTCAGGATCTTATCAGGATCTCCTGTCATAAAACAACGCATGCAAATGGTTACTATGGTGCCTGGCCAGGGTGGGCGGTTTCAATCAGTGTGCTTCCCCTAACAATTCCCCCCTGCAAGATGGGGTATAGCGGCACCGTTGGTTCAGTTTTCCTAGGTTTCTACAGATTCTCTCCCACCCGTGTCACCAACACCCGAGTGGTAGAAAGTTCCTGTTGAGGCAAAAAAGATGTTACCCAAGGAGGGGTTGTACTATGATATTTTCCCACACTGTGATATAGGGGACTTGGTCAGGGTGTTCGGCCTGTGGTTGGAGGATGATATCTCAGACTCGGTGCGCAGTTTCCAAGCCAAACGTGCCTTTCGAAGGCCAGCCCACATGGAACGATGTCCATTCTGTGCTGCAAAAAGTAATTAGTTTATCTTTCTCAATTTCAACACTGAGGTCACGGGCGCGCTTCTTGACCTCTTTAAAATGCTCAGTCATCAGGGATAGAGGAGTAGGGCTAGATTGACGTTGCCCCATCATTCCTGAATCAGTCAGGCGTTGGTAAATTAACACAGACAACACAGACAGCCACACAGACATACAGAGAGACAGAAGAAACAAACTTCAGGAGTCCAGAGGCAAAACTGAAAGTAGGACAACAGCCTCCGGCCATTCAGCAGGAGCGACCTGCTATTGTCAACAGAGTACAGGGGCACTCCGTCCCCTTTGTCAACAGAGATCAGGGGCTCTCCGTCCCCTTCAAGAGGGTCGAGGACGTCTCCCAATGACCCCCACCAGTGGCCCGTCGGCGCGTCTGCCTGAGTCATATACCCGTCTCAGAAAATAGGCCTTATCAGAGACAAACAGGGAAGCAGAAAAAACTTACCGGTTACAGGTAACTCTCCGGATCCGTCTTCCCGTGGAGCCGATGGGAGATCCCGGATGAGCCCCCAAATGTTATGCCCAAGTGGTGAAATCTCCCAGTGACCACCAGGGAGCTGATATCCGATGCAAAAGCAGAGAGTTTTTATTACCAAGCTCGAGCTGGGGCTCCCGCCGTTACTGACGCAGCGGCTAAGGAGAGGAGCCCCGAGTTTTGGGTTACACTGCTTATATAGGGAATATTCAGATGAAAGGGTAACAAAGCGGGTGTTCACGTTGAAGGACTACTGATTGGTTACCCTCTTGTATAGGGTTGTGTGTGGATTTCTAATTGTTTTTTTTACTTCCACGGTAAATTATTACTTCCAAGGTAAATCACAAATGTAACTCATTACTTCCAAGGTAAATCACAGATTCTTGAACTTAAAGTCAGGAGGTTTAACCTAAGGGCTGATTGGCTCGTGCACAGTGGGGCAAGTTTAGGCAATATCTAGTCTATCTGTTTGCCTGGTACCTTTGCAAAATGGAGCTCTTTTACAAGGTGGAATAGCTTAGGCTCTTCACTTTGCCACTGAGCCATTTTTATTGGTTGCTAGCTAGCTTGTGGGTGGCTGCTGTTGGGTCCAGGTGATCACATTTGGTCACGTGGCAGTAGATATGGGGTCGTATAACCTGATTGTCTTGGACTGTGTTCTCAGTATAAGCTATGGTATTGAGGACATGGTATTTTACATTAGGATAGGTCCCTGGCCATTGCATGCACTATGATTGATATGTTTAATACAATAACATGAATAAGCTAGTTGCATAGACATCTGTTTAAGTATTGCATGGCTCATACCAGTAGATGGGATTTAAAAACACATTTTCCCTCTCATTTTAATTTTTAATGTTAGACTGTGGTTAAGTTTTACATATGTATGCTAATATAAAAATTTTTCTAGAGTCTCAGTGATACTTTATTTGGACTTTATTAACTGAGTAATACTTGGATATTGTTTTAAGAATTTCTGTCTTTGTATAGTGCCATGCCAAAATGCACTGTTGTGGGGGTCGATTAAGAGATCATATTTAGTTAGATTTCTGGTAAGGAAGTATATATTTATTTTGTTCTGTAAGGCATTAATTTTTCTGATATCTTATTATCTGTTTTCAACTTCTAAATATTAAAGCAATGATTTAGTTTTAAAATATTTAGAAATAATAAAAGAACATATTTTCTGTTTACAAATATAAATCATGTCCATCATGGAAACCTGAGAAGTTCAGAAAAGGAAAATTGAGAAGAAGCCTAGGGCTTGTAGCATAGTGGACTGTTTAACAGCATTTTGAAGTGAAATCCCCTCTCTGTGCATTATTACATTTATAATAAAAAAATATTTATTTTTAATTGGAGGATAATTGCTTTACAATGTTGTGTTGATTTCTGCTATGCATCTACATGGATCAGCCATAGGTATACGGATGTCCCCTCCCTCTTGAACCTTCCTTCCACTCTTCCCACCCTCTAGATTGTCACAGAGCACCAGGTGGAGCTTGCACCATACAGCAAATTCCCGCCGGCTCTCTGTTTTACATATGGTAATGTATATGTTTCAGTGCTGTGCTCTCAGTTTGTCGCACCCTATCCTTTCCCTGCTGTGTCCACAAGTCAGTTCTCTACATCTGTGTCTCAATTGCTGCCTTGCAAATGGGTTTCATGAGAACCATTTTTCTACATTCCTTTTATGTGCATTAATATACAATATTTGTTTTTCTCTTTCTTACTTCACTCTGTATAACAGGCTCTAGTTTCATCCACCTTACTAGAACTGACTCAGATGTGTTTCTTTTTATGGCTGAGTAATTCCATTGTATATTATATGTACCACAACTTCTTTATCCAGTCATGTTGATGGACATGGTTGCTTTCCTGTTCTGGCTATTGTAAATAGTGTTGCAATGAACATTGGGGTACATGTGTCTTTTAGAATTGTGGTTTTCTCAGGGCATATGCCCAGGGATGAGATTGCTGAGTCATATGGTAGTTTTATTCCTAGTAGTTTAAGAAATCTTCATTCTTGTCTCCATAGTGGCTGTATCAATTTACATTCCCACCACTGGGCAAGAGGGTTCCCTTTTCTACATATCCTCTCCAACTGTTTATTGTTTGTAGATTTTTTGATGCTGGCCATTCTGACTGGTGTGAGGTGATGCCTTTTTGTAGTTTTGATTTGCATTTCTGTTTTAATAAGCGATGTTTATGAGCTGTATGTCTTTATCTGTGTATCTTTGGTGAAATGTTTAAGTCTTCTGCCCATTTTTTGATTGGGTTGTTTGTTCTTCTGATATTGAGTGGCATGAATTGCTTGTATATTTTGGAGATTTAATCCTTTGTCAGTTGCTTCATTTACAACTATTTTCTCCCATTCTGAGGGTTGTGTTTTCATCTTGTTTATGGTTTCTTTTGCTATGCAAAAGCTTTTAAGTTTTAATTAGGTCTCATTTGTTTATTTTTGTTATTTCCATTACTGTAGGAGGCGGGTCATAAAGGATCTTGCTGTGAATTATGACAAAGAGTATTCTGCCTGTATTTTCCTCTGAGAGTTTTATAGTTTCTAGTCTTAGATTTAAGTCTTAAATTTTTGGTTTTAAATGTAACCCCAGAGACAAAGGCTTGATCTCTGGCCATGGAACCAAGATCCCACAGGTTGTTTGTTATGGCAATTTGTTGTTGCTGAGTTGTGTTCAACTCTTTGTGATAGATAGCCTCTTCATTCTTCCTGGAATGGCAATAAGAGGGAATAAAACAAACAAAAAAGAAACAAAAAAACTAGGAAATAAAAAATGTACCCCAGACAAAAGGTAAATGCAAAATCAGACAAATAGAAATAAAACCAAAGGAACATACCCACCCCCCCACCCCCCGCCACAGACAGACATACACACAGACATACATACACAGCAACAAAACCAAAACAATCCAAAGACAAAGAGTGACCTGGTGAGCAAATGAAACCAAAAATATCAACCAATTAAAAACAAAATCAACTAAAACACAAAACAGCAAACAAGACCAGAACAGAGTGCTAACTGTGGAATAAAGCAAAGAAGACAACAAACTAACAGACGTAGTGAAAAACATAAAAAGATAGAAAGCAAAAAGTTCAATAGAAGTCTATAAAAAAGGTTCATATAATTAACAACAAAAAAGAAAAAACGAAAATCCCCACAGAACCGCAGAAAGCCAGCATAGACGTATGTAAAGGAAATAAAAGTGTGATTAAGAATAAAGTTCTCAAATGTTTAGAGATAATAATAAAAACAACCAGAGCAACAGAGAGGAAAAAAATCCAGAACAAGCCACAGAATAAATAAAAATATACGAATAATAGTACATGTTTTTCAGGTCTCAGCTGTCAGCGTTGTTCCCCGCCCCCTCCCCGTGAACCGCAGCGTGCCTCTCTCCACCTAGCTAGCAGGCCCTCCGATACTAGGGCAGGGCTGGTCTCTAGACCTCCTCTGGGGACAGCTCAGACTAATCTGGCCCTGCTTCTGCGTGTTCTTGCCTCCAGTGTCCACAGCTGCCAGATATAGGGTGTGTTCTTTCTACTGAGTCCCCCTGCCCCCCCACTCTTTCCCCAGTGTGTAGCCCTTTATACGTTGAGCGACTTCCCTTTCACTGTTCACTTTCATGCATTGGAGAAGGAAATGGCAACCCACTCCAGTGTTCTTGCCTGGAGAATTCCCGGGACGGGGGAGCCTGGTGGGCTGCCGTCTGTGGGGTTGCACAGTTGGACATGACTGAAGTGATTTTTAGCAGCAGCAGCAGCAGATACAAGTAAGGTACATTTATTGCAGTGGACACTTTGGTGTGGGACATAGATCCCCCATCCGGATAGAGGCACATTCTTGTAATTGCTTGGAATCATGGCTTCCTCATCGAAGTTTCTGTCCCCTTCCTGGAAGCAGCCTACATTTCATCCCTGGTAGATGAAAGAATGCAAAGAATCATCCTCTTGTCTTTGTTGGAGACTAGTATGAAGGGTCATTCCAGCGTTAGGACTCATAGTAGGGTTACTGAGACTGCCTACCACTGTGTTACAGCAGCACTGTTCAGCTTCTCGCTTGGGCCAGTCGCGCTGCCTCTGCCCGCACAAGTGTTCTTGAGAGCTCGTTCCAGTAAACCCGCTTGCAGATTTCCATCTCAGGCTGTTTCCTTGGGAACCTGAATTACAAGTCATCTGCTATCTGGATAGTCTTTCTCAGGGATTTTTGCATTATAACAGATGATACTACTCAGGATGGATTTTAATTTTATGAATTTTGTGTTCTACTTTGAAACTGACATTCTAGATATCTTCTATAACAAGAATTCATAGCCAGTAGATTAGAATTTTTATTAGATTCTGAAATTTTACATAGTAGTTCTTCAGCACATTCTGGAATTTTTAAGATGGCCAACAGGTTCTTTAGGAAATTTTATTATTTCTCTTTCCTAGTTCTCTCAGGAGTTTTTTAGACTTAAACAATGAAAAGTGGTTCGCGATGGGTGGTAGGAAGGCAGTGGGAGTGTGGGCTGTGATTGGGGTGGAGGCAGCACTGTGGCCCCAGCACCCCAGGAGCCCCAAGAGACAAGGAGGGGGCCTGTGTGGACCCTTGACGCCCCGCGTGTGTGCCCTGGTGGAGCTGCTGCAGGTGCACGTCTTTTACTCATGGCTTTATATTTTCAGAGCTTCCAAAAAAGCCTGCTAATTTACCACACCTTAAAACTCAGTAGGCAAGGTCTGTATTTCACTGGTAAGAGTATTTGGCTGAAGTGTTTGTTCCCTCTCTGGGAACTCCAGACAGGAGTAGTTATGCTATGAGTGGATGTTATGAGTTATGGTACGAGTGGATGCTTTGGCTAATTTTACTCAACAGGCATTACAAGATTCTCAAAAAGCTATTTCAGCTCTTAATGCTAAACAAGGACAAATTAGAAAGGTGGTCTTACAAAACAGATTGGCTTTAGATATTCTGACAGCTGCACGAGGAGGAACTTGTGCCATTATTCAAACCCAGTGCTGTACATATATACCTGATACAAGCACTAATGTTACTCATTTTACTAAACATATGAACAAGATGATTGAGGCTGTGGATACTCCTGAGGCCTCAGTTGCCTCACTTTGGGAGACGTTAACTAGTTCCCCATGGTGGAAAACTATCTTAATTACAATAATTCTGATTGTTCTATTTTTGCTGTTTGCTCCCTTCATCTGCAGCTGTGTAATTGGATTTGTTTCTTGTCACATGAAAGCTTTTAAGTTACAAATGGTTGTCCAAGCTCCTACAAGTGCCACAGCCTCCTCCAACTATTACTTGGGGCCCCTGGATCAGAGACCCTCAATATTAGGATTAGGAGAATATGTTGCTCAACAATTTAGGGACCACGCCCCTAAACAGCAGGAAGTGTTTATGGAATGAAAACGACGCCCCTTCCCCTTGGCAACATAATTCTCCTAAAAGAAAAGGGGGGAATGAGAGAGTCATTTCCTAGGCAGGTTGAGAAGAAGTCTAGGGGTCCCCAAGGAGAGAAGGGTCTGGAATTCTCAAGGAGGAAGAAAGGACAAACTTTTTTCTCCCCCTCTACATTCCTTAAGATTTTATAACAATAATGTATCCTGCTGGAGGACAGTCTCTGGATGAAACTTTCTGGCTAATCCTGTTATTTTAAAATGTAAATTATGGGAGTAGGTGTGGTGAGGTCTTTACAGCCTTCAGACATTCTTTTGATTCATTGGAGAGTATATAACTCCACTGCTAACACTAGCAAGGGGATACTCTTTCTGCCCTTTTCTGATGCCTATGTCAGAAGCTTTCTCTCTCTCCTTTTAGTTCAGTTCAGTCGCTCAGTCGTGTCCGACTCTTTGCGACCCCATGAATTGCAGCACACCAGGCTACCCAGTCCATCACCAACTCCCGGAGTTCACTCAGACTCACATCCATCGAGTCCGTGATGCCATCCAGTCATCTCATCCTCTGTTGTCCCCTTCTCCTCCTGCCCCCAATCCCTCCTAGCATCAGAGTCTTTTCCAATGAGTCAACTCTTTGCATGAGGTGGCCAAAGTACTGGCGTTTCAGCTTCAGCATCATTCCCTCCAAAGAAATCCCAGGGTTGATCTCCTTTAGAATGGACTGGTTGGATGTCCTTGCAGTCCAAGGGACTCTCAAGAGTCTTCTCCAACACCACAGTTCAAAAGCATCAATTCTTCGGCGCTCAGCTTTCTTCACAGTCCAACTCTCACGTCCATACATGACCACTCTCTCCTTTATACTTTAATAAAACTTTATTACACAAAAGCTCTGAGCGATCAAGCCTTGTCTCTGGCCCTGGATTGAATTCTTCTCTGGAGGCCAAGAATCCCGGCGCCTTTTTGTGGTTCAGCAACAACCTTTCACTGAGAGGTAGCAAAAGCCTAAAAAAAAAAAAAAAAAGGTCTCTTTTAGAACTAGACTATGAATTCTTATTTTGATATATTTTTTGGTCTGTCCATATTTATTGAATCAAGACCATATTTATTGAATCAAGCAAGTCTAAACTTGCTTAAAATATGTAGATCAGTTTTAATTATATGTTAGATATTTAAAAACTGTTTGATATTAAAGTCTTTCATTTCACTTAGTATGAAGTTAATTGTTTGATGTTTGTAAACCCAATTTAGTTACAAGTAACTTACTTTGTAATTAGTTTTGATAGTCTCTCTTATTGACTTGGCTACTTTTTTCCCTGACTTGACTGCTTTCATGTAACTATTAATAATTAGTAACTAAATGTTAGAGTTTTGGAAGTATCTACAAGAAAGCTAAAGTATATATAAAGATTGGAAATATATTTGACCTTGTTTCTATGGGCATGCTTTTAAGTTAGCCAGTTTAGGGCCCATGTGAATCATGGAACGAGAATTTTGGAGCTAGAAGGACCCATGATCTTGTCCTATACCTACAATTTGTCATTGAAGAAGTTGAGATTAGAGAAATTAAGTGTCTTGATGGATACTTAATCTCAAGAGAGATGGCCAAGAAATATTTGCAATAGTAAGGATATCCAAGTTAGGACTTGGAAACCTAAGGTTTAATTGTAACTCTGTCATTAGATAGTGTAGTGATTTCAGGTAAGCCAGCTCTAGTTACTTTCTGGAACTTTGTTTCCTCATCTATAGAGTGTTACAGTTGGAATGTGATTTCTGAGATGTTTTCCAGCTTTTAAATCTTGATTTTAGGTCTTTTTTTTTAGGAGCAGTGCTCTAATGTAAGTGTCTATTTTTCATACTGTTCATGGAATTCTCAAGGTACGAATACTGAAATGGTTTGCTGTTCCCGTCTCCAGTAGACCACATTTTGTCAGAGCTCTCTACCGTGACCCATCTGTCTTGGGTGGCCCTACACTTGTAGTTTCATTGAGTTAGACAAGGCTGTGGTCCATGTGATCAGTTTGATGATGACCGTAGCCGTGAAATTAAAAGACACTTGCTCCTTGGAAGAAAAGCTATGACCAACCTAGACAGCATATTAAAAAGCAGAGACATTACTTTGCCTACAAAGGTCCATCTAGTCAAAGCTGTGGTTTTTCCAGTAGTCATGTATGGATGTGAGAGTTGGACTATAAAGAAAGCTGAGCGTGGAATAATTGATGCTTTTGAACTGTGGTGTGGGGGAAGACTCTTGAGAGTCCCTTGGAAAGCAAGGAGTTCAAACCAGTCCATCCTAAAGGAAATCAATCCTGAATGTTCACTGGAAGGGCTGATGCTGAAGCTGAAACTCCAATACTTTGGCTACCTGATGCAAAGAACTGACTCATTGGAAAAGACCCTGATGCTGGGAAAGATTGTAGGCAGAGGATGAGATGGTTGGATGGCATCACTGAGTCATTGGACATGAGTTTGAGCAAGCTCTGGGAGTTGGTGATGGACAGGGAAACCTGGCGTGCTGCAGTCCATGGGGTCGCAAAGAGTCAGATAAGATTGATGACAAAACTGAAGTATCTACTGTTAATAGTAGATCTGACAAATGCCAGGTGCTGATTTACACATTTTCCATGTGCTATTTCATTTAATCCTCACAACAGTTCCATAAGGCTGACATTATTAGTTCTACTTTGCGAATGGGAATTTGGGACTTTACAAAGCTTCCAAGTAGGTAAACTGGAAGTTGCATGTAGGTCTGTGTGACTCTAACTACTATATTCTGAATCAGTATTCCTAGATTTAGATGCACTTTTGTTTTTGGAACCCTTGACATGCTATGCTGAAAGCAAGAGCCAATTGTATTTAGATAGGGCTTCCCTGGCGGCTCAGATGGTAACGAGTCTGCCTGCCATGTAGGATACCGTGAGTGGATCCTGGATCGGGAAGATCCCCTGGAGAAGGGAGTGGCCTCCCGCTCCAGAACTCTTGCCTGGAGAACCCCATGGCCAGAGCAGCTGGCGGGCTCTCCGTGGGGCCACACAGTCGGGCGCGGCTGCACAGCGGACGCTCGCTACTGTCATGTTGGTCACCCTGCTTTCTGGCACACTGTATTTATTGTTTTAAAGTTCTATAGCACTAGGTTAGACAGGGGGACTTAGGATGCAGAAGTGTATTGTGTGCTGGCACTCTAGAAATTTTGGAGTGGGCTGGAATAAGGTGCAACAAGGGAGATAAAGCCTCTTAGAGAACACTTACAGAGATTGAATTGGGATTGCTCTCAATTCAGCATTAATAACTGAATAACATGGGTGACTATTTGCATGCTTATTAAAGTTGTTGATGACTCTAGGTTAGGTGGAATTGCTTACATTTAAAAGAATAGGACTTGTTTTCAGTTGAAAGCTGGTATAAATGAATTAGGATTAAAAGTGGTATATATGTAAAGAAGCTTCCTATTGTACATGGATTTATGATGGATAGAACAATATCAGTGGAGTCATATGGCGGGTCAAGGTCATATTGCAAAAGTCCTTCTACATCAGGATTTGGTACAGATCAGGATATATTCAGTTTTAAGAAGAAGGTATAGAAATGAGAAGGAACTCAGAGGATGAAAAGTAAAGTAATTACAAAGATGAGTTATAAGACAAGTTTAAAGGCATTAGAGTTACAATGGAGATTAGAGCAAAGAGTAGTAGTGATCATTTTCAAGGCTGAAGTTTGAGAGCAAGCAGGAAAGGACTTAAGAGACAAATTTAATGGGAAGCTTGAGGCAGACAGGAGTTAAGGATTAGTAGCGTAGAAGCTATAAAGTGAGAAGTAGACGGTCCTTCCAGTAATCATTCCTAATAGCTTCTTGTATATTTTTCCACAAAGTTTTAGTGCATTTATATGTTAACGTTATGCAGTATGATCATACTCTTCTAAGAGTTTGATTTTTTTTTTCCAGTTAATATATTTTGGAGAGCTTTCAGTATCAGCACTTTCAGAACTGCCTCTTTTATTATTTATTTTTAATAAATACATTATATTTTATTATATGGCTTACTAAAGTTTAATCATTTCTCTGTTGAAGGACATTTAGTTTGTTTCCAGTTTTGCTGACACGTAACACTGCAGTAGACATGCTTGTATACGTACATGCTTGAATACAAGATCATTCAATGAAATTGTCGACGAGGTAATTTCCTAGTGGTGAGTCAAAGAGTATATACGGTTTTGGATTTAGTTACACTTCCCCAGTGGCTGAGTGGTAAAAAAATTCTGCCTGCTGTGCAGCAGACATAGGCTTGATCCCTGGGTTGGAAAGACCCCTGGAGAAGTAAATGCAACCCACTCCAACCCACTCTGCCTGGGAAATCCCGTGGACAGAGGATGAGGTCTCAAAAGAGTTGGA
This sequence comes from Budorcas taxicolor, assembly GCF_023091745.1. NCBI lineage: Eukaryota > Metazoa > Chordata > Mammalia > Artiodactyla > Bovidae > Budorcas > Budorcas taxicolor. Next base: position 67,676,717 of record NC_068914.1, on the reverse strand, counting down.
CATGACTTTATGACTAAACAGCAACACTCCCAACACAAGCAGTATTTGAGAATGATGGTTTTCCAACACTCCACAAAAGAGTATTGTCAAAGAGAAAAAAAAAAATCTTGATTTTTACCCAGATACCCTGAAAACTAGAGTAGGAGTTTAGTTCTAGTCTTTTGTTTAACTTCAGTTCAGTTCAGTTGCTCAGTCGTGTCCAACTCTTTGCGACCCCGTGGACCACAGCACGCCAGGCCTCCCTGTCCTCCCAGAGTTTACTCAAACTCATCTCCATTGAGTCGGTGATGCCATCCAAACATCTCGTCCTCTGATGTCCCCTTCTCCTTCTGCCTTTAAACTTTCCCAGCATCAGGGTCTTTTCAAGTGAGTCAGCTCTTCGCATCAGGTGGCCAAAGTATTGGAGTTTCAGCTTCAACATCAGTCCTTCCAGTGAACACTCAGGACTGGTTTCCTTTAGGATGGACTGATTGGATCTTCTTGCAGTCCAAGAGAATCTCAAGAGTTTTGTTTAACTTAGAAAGTTAAAAAAAGAATCTATGGAAAAGAGAATAATGTAAATCTTGGAGGAGTTATGTTAATTATTTCTAATGTATGAGAAGTATTGTGTAGTAAACTCGGGTGGATGCTTTTATTGTGTCCTTACTAGGAAATTTGATAAATACCTCAGTCTTATAGGGCTCTCATCCTCAAAAAGATTCCTTTTCTTTTGTGGAGATGATACAGCACTATATCTGTTGTATCTAATTGTATCTGTTGTGATGCTCTTTAGTTGTGAAGTGTGTCTGATTCTTCTCGACCTCATGAACTGTAACCCACCAGGCTCCTCTGTCCATGGGATTTTCCAGGCAAGAATACTGGAGTAGGTTGCCATGCCCTTTTCCAAATTCTATCTGTTACTGCACAATAAACCATCTCCAAGCTTTGGCTTAAACCCAGCTGCTGGGGTCCAGCCCCGGTGGATCCAGGGAATTCGAAGCGGGGAAGGCGTTGGCGAGGAAAAACTTGTTTATTTAATTAGAAATATAAAGAGATTAAGAGGAAATAGTATAGTAGGAAATTTTAGTGGAGAAAAGAGGCTGAATAACTTGGTTTACGTGGGAAGCCAATAATGTTCCAGACAAGGAGCTTGCACCATCTACGTTAGGCCACCGGCGTCTGTTTGAATATCGGAGGGCGCCCCGCCTTGGGCTCTCTCTCTTACAGATCTTAGAAGCTGGGGCAAGTAAGTAGACATGGCGAGCCTCCACGCCCCAGATGGGAATTCAGCCTGAAATTAGAGTAAAGAGGAGACACGGGGGAAACCAGTCCTTCCAATGACTGGCCCAGCCACTATTGTCTAGAAAGGCCTTTTATACCTTTTTGATTGTACATAGAGATCAATGGGTAATACAAAATTATGCAGCATTAGCAGCCCAAACTCTTATCAAAACCAGGCTTTTCTCTCCATATACCTAGTTGTATACACAAGTCTTAGGTGATTTACATCATCTTCCGGCCAAAAGGGCCAATTAATGTTTTACAGCCTTTTTTCTCATAAGGGTTTGTCAACCAGAAGACTTATTTGTGTTGTTCTTCTCAAAGTCTGGTGCCACTCTCAGAAAACACTAAATAAAGTTACATTCTTACATAGCAAAGATACAGCAATTTATAACAAGTAAAAGGAGTACAGTGATTTATAACAAAAGATAAGTAATTAACTCAAAAGTCTAGTGTTGCTAACATCAAAAGTATTATATATCTTTTTCCATATCCCATTTACGTTGATTAACATCCTCCCAGGTGCCTAAAAGATAAAGAATATGGAGGCCTGGCAGCAATCATTGAGTCAACAGTGAAATATGTCACCAGTATGATTTTTGGCTCTTTAGAAAAGGCTCTGTATCTTTAAGATGTTTTTAAGCTTTGTGCCTCTCGCGGTTGGGGGGCTGCAAGCAATTCACAAGCTGTAAGAGGTTGGGGGAACCTGTTAGGCAAGCTAGAGAGTTATCAGAGGGGGTTTTAAGCCAAGACATTCTTTTGCAGGAGACTGAAGCCCTGAATTAACTTTTTCCAGCGAGTGTCAGAATAGTACGATACAATAAGGCAGGCATATTCTTATTTTTTGGGGGGTACATGCTTGGGAAATACCAGGGGGAAAACCTGAGGCCTGATTCGCCTTGCCCGTCAAGGCCTCTGCCGCATGACCTTGTCACGGGTGGGATTCCTCACGCTGGCTCCCAGCACCCAACACATTTTATTTGCTCTATATTCTGTAGATCAACAGTTGGGGCTAGGTTAAGCAGAATGATCCTTCTGCTGGTCCCTCTTCAGTTCAGTTCAGTCGCTCAGTTGTGTCCGACTCTTAGCGACCCCATGAATTGCAGCACTCCAGGACTCCCAGTCCATCACCAACTCCTGGAGTTCACTCAGACTCATGTCCATCGAGTCAGTGATGCCATCCAGCCATCTCATCCTCTGTCGTCCCGTTCTCCTCCTGCCCCCAATCCCTCCCAGCATCAGAGTCGTTTCCAATGAGTCAACACTTCTCATGAGGTGGCCAAATTACTGGAGTAATTTAGCATCATTCCTTCCAAAGAAATCCCAGGGCTGATCTCCTTTAGAATGGACTAGTAGCATCTGCTTGCAGTCCAAGGGACTCTCAAGAGTCTTCTCCAACACCACAGTTCAAAAGCATCAATTCTTCGGCGCTCAGCTTTCTTCACAGTCCAAGTCTCACATCCATACATGACCACTGGAAAAACCATAGCCTTGACTAGATGGACCTTAGTCGGCAAAGTAATGTCTCTGCTTTTGAATATGCTATCTAGGTTGGTCATAACTTTCCTTCCAAGGAGTAAGTGTCTTTTAATTTCATGGCTGCAGTCACCATCTGCAGTGGTTTTGGAGCCCCCCAAAATAAAGTCTGATACAGTTTCTACTGTTTCCCCATCTATTTCCCATGAAATGATGGGACCAGATGACATGATCTTCGTTTTCTGAATGTTTAGCTTTAAGCCAACTTTTTCACTTTCCACTTTCACTTTCATCAAGAGGCTTTTTAGTTCCTTTTCACTTTCTGCCATAAGGGTGGTGTCATCTGTGTATTTGAGGTTATTGATATTTCTCCTGGCATTCTTGATTCCAGCTTGTGTTTCTTCCAGCCCAGTGTTTCTCATGATGTACTCTGCACAGAAGTTAAATAAGCAGGGTGACAATATACAGCCTTGATGTACTCCCTTTTCCTATTTGGAACCAGTTTGTTGCTCCATGTCCAGTTCTAACTGTTGCTTCCTGACCTGCATGTAGGTTTCTCAAGAGGCAGGTCAGCTGGTCTGGTATTCCCATCTCTTACTAATACAGCTTTGATTGGGATGATACTCTAACATAGTCTGTGTCAGATTGCCAGTAGTATTCATTGGGTCACATGTGTCCAAAGTTAGCCTGGGCTTATGTGGTGATAGAGGAGTTTCCAGCAATGAGTGAACAAATCCCACTGTGCACTCTACTTGTGCCTTATTTGCTAGACTACCATGAGGCAAGGCAAGTCTCATGGCCAGAGCCCGTATGGGAGAGGATTATGCATGAGAATTACAAGGGCATTAAAAAGTAGGTGTGATTTATTGACGGTCATTAACTGTAGTAGTTTACCACCACTTTCTTCTTCCTTGTATTATGAGTGTTACGGAAGTATCAATAACAAATATAATAGTTTAAAGGACAGAAAAATTTCTTATCTAAGGAAAAGTTTTATGATACCACAAGTTGGAAAGACTGATTTCATCAATAGTTGCAAACTTGATTTTCTAGATATTTATTTCTTCTACATATATTAGCTGATATTTTTCTGTAGAGAACTTTTCAGTTTAAACCCGGACTACTTGGTTGCCAGGAACATCAGTGTATACTAGATGGTCAGGATACATGCTTAATTCTTTTTCTTTAATTATGAATTTTCAGAATAAGAGTTGATACTCTAATAGTGATCACTGAGTGTCTTTTTAGTTTGAACTCATGAGTTTTTTTAATACGAATCCTCATGAACTCAATAATTTATATATATTTAGTGGGTTTCAGTTACTTGAAGCCATTGTGATTATTTGATGTGCACCTTGTCCCAGCTTTACCTAGTGGAAGTGCATTTAAGTTGGCTTTGTCATTTTGACAGGACCCTGTTAAGTATTTGATAACTTACTTCCTTTATAGCACAACGTGTCCCAGATTCATCTAATAAGATTTCTCCTCCAGGCTGGACTCATCCATTTCTCTAGAGTCCTGGTTCCTTTTAATGGGAAATGCTATTTAAGTACCACTGTCTGGGCACTTAGGGTACTTATTGCTTCTGTGTTGTCATTGCTTTTAAGCATTGAAGATAAGAACTAGGATATACATGCATACACAGAGAGAGATTTAAAAAGCAAAAAAAGAGAGGAAAAAAATAAAAAGCAAAACAACATGAGGTCAAATTAAATATTATAAAATATTTTCCCTTCTTTGAGTTTATATTTTAAAATTTTATACTGAATGTCTTGGCTCTTAACCTTGACATAATTATTTTTTTCTAAAATATATGTATAATAATTTTAATAATACTAGCATTGCTATTAATAAACTTACAGTTCTTTTTGTTATTGTACTATAGCTCACTAAGGCTATATAGTCAAAACACTGTTCTTAAAACACTTGAAATAGTTCTCTGTGTGACTATACCATTAGCTTGAGATTCAGTTAGTTTTAAAATTTAAAAATTGTGGTAACATAAAATTTAGCACTTTTATCATTTTAAAGTGTACAGTTTAGTGGAATTAAGTACATTCATATTGTGCAACCATTACACCTATCTCCAGAATTGTTTTTATCATTCCCAAACTGAAACTCTCTACCATTATTCCCCCTACCCTAGCCTCTGGTAGTCATTATTTTACTTTCTGTCCCTATGAATTTGATTATTCTAGGTACTCATATTAGTAGAGTCATACATATTGGTCCTTTTATTTCTGGCTTATTTCATTTAGCCTAATGCTTCCTGCTAAAAGCTCAACATTCAGAAAACTAAGATCATGGCATCTAGCCCCATCACTTCATGGCAAATAGATGGGGAAACAGTGGAAACAGTGGCTGACTTTATTTTCTGGGGCTCCAAAATCACTGCAGATGGTGATTGCAGCCATGAAATTAAAAGACACTTACTCCTTGGAAGGAAAGTTATGACCAACCTAAATAGCATATTCAAAAGCAGAGATATTACTTAGTTCCTCTCTTCCCTAACCTTAACAGCCAATCGCTAAGTTAATTCAATCACCTACACAAATTTTAATCTATCCTTTTTTCATCTTCTTTGTCATTAACTCAGTTCAGGATGTCATCATCTCTTTCCTGGACTATTAAAGAAACTTAATTTAACACCCTGTATCTCCACACCACATTTCTGATTTCCCAAAAGACCTCAAATGAGCCACCAGGGGAGACTTGGTAGCTTTAGAGTACAGTTTGAAACCAGGGAGCATGATACCTCCAGCTTTTTTCTTCTTTTTCAGGGTTATTTTGACTGTTGTATATTAGGTATATCAGTGGTCTCTCCTAGTCTAGAGGGAGTGGCCTTATTTAGGAGATGTCCTATGGGTCTCAGAAGCACAGTCCTGCCTGGCCACCAGAGCCGGGTGCTTAAGGGGAGTCTCCTATGCATGCAGCTGGTGGGGCCACAGTTGCAGTGAGGGTGCTGGTGGGCGGAGCGGTTGCTTGGCCAGCTGTGAGACCCAGCCAAGGTGCACTGTTCTCCCACTGGTGCCGATAGGCTGGGTGGAGGATTCCCGTATGGTGCCTGCCAGTGTTCGTGTAGCAAGGCGGCCTGAGATCACATAAATGGCTCCTTCCAGTGACTCAGACCCTGTGGAGCGTGCCAGCTAGTTCCTTTCTCTATAGCAGATGTTTCCAGGTGAGTAGGTGAGTCCCCTCACCTATGGTCCATACACTTTTCTTTTTTCCATGTTAGCGGTTTTATTTACCTCTTCAGTTAGCTGTGGCTTTTTTTTTTTCTTTTCCCTTTGAATCTGTGTGGTCCATGCACTTTTCAGTCTGGTGTTTTTGCCCTGGTTTTCAGGTCATGTCAATCGGTATGCAAGTCCTTTCAGAGCAGGTTTTCTATTCCCTGTAGTCCTGTAGTTTTCCTGTCTTTTGCCTGATGTTTTAGGAGGTTTCCAGTTCCCTTAAGGTCATACCTAAGTATAATGAGTAATAATGTTGCAGGAGGAAAAAAGACCTTTAACCCTCCAAACTGTATCTTTGATGGTGGAATGTTAAATATTGGAGACAGACTGGTAATGGTTGGCATGGTAGTAGATAGGTGGGTGACTAGATAATGTGACCTGTGTTGCTCTTTTTAGCTCCTCTCAAATCATTGTAGTTCAGTTGATATAGTGGAGAGCAATGCAAGAGAAATTAGAATTACAGTGTTTTGGTTCTATTTCTTTCTGATTTTTATTAACAGTACAATTTTGAGAAGTCCCTTAGTTGCTTTGAATCTGTTTTCTCATCTATAGATAAAACATTTTCCCTGCATCTCTCAGAGATGTCATTATGATTAAATAAGATACTCTGAAAGTGAGGTGAAGATGATAAAGCACAATCAAAATAGAAGGTTTATAAAGGTAAACTTTTTATTAATTTAAAAAGACTAAACCTGAGAGAATGCAGACAGAGATACTGATACAGTATTAGGTTCAGTCTTCAATAAAGGATAGCTTCTAGTGCAGTTTGTTGTTGTTATCGAGAGGACATCTCCTTTTCTGTGTAAGGCTAGCCCTGATTACTATTTAGTTATTATATAGCTTATGAGTATATTGTTGACATTTCCTTTGATTTTCCACCTCTTTCTGCTTGTGTTTCAGACTCCTGGGAGAGTTGGCTCTCAAGGTTCAGATTTAGATTCATCAGCAGCTCCTGTAAACACAGTGGATGTCAATCATGAAAGCTCTTCAGAGGTATGAGAAGATTAAGTATTATTTAAGGAAAAACAGCAAATGTTCGGAGTAACGTTTGGTAATTTAAACTTTTGTAGCAAAAGATCTCATAAATCTTTCTTACGAATTGGATCTACACTGTAGGTAGATAATAGTGCTTTGTTGTGAGACTGCAAAAGTGTATATTAAGACTAAAAAATAATATTGACAATTTATATTTAATGTTAAAGTCATCTCAACTTAATGAAGATTTAAAAATCTGTAAAGAATTACCAATTAGTAAGTACTTATGTGTTTGTACTGTCGTGAACAACTAAGCTAATGAAAAATTAGATAAGCTATGATACTTATACATTATTTGTCTTCATTTATAATTTTTAAGAATGTTTATGTTTGATAGCTTCTTAAAAATTAATGGAGAAAGTCTAAAAAAATAACTCATTTTTTGAGAAGTCAGCCATAGAAGTTACTTTATTACTATCATTATTTTTAACGAATAATATACACTCATTATAGAAAAAGGTTAGGTGAGAGAAGAACATAAAAACCATCCATAACTCTGCCTCTGAGAGACGAACACACTCACGTTTCTGATCTGACAGTTTTTGTCAGTTGCCTTTTTCTGGGCCCAGCTGTGCCACCTACCCAGCTCCCTGTTCCCTGCTCTTCCCCATCTCTTGGTTGGTGAGTCTTCTGTGTGTATGTTTCTGTGTATGTCTTTTACCATTCATCTCTCTATTTTGTCTCTTTTTGCCCATCTGTCTTTCATGTATGTGTTTATTAACCATAAGATCTAACAAGACTGAGTGAGAAGAAAGGGATCAGTTGAACTGTATAAAGAGCAAGTTTGAGGAAAACATTCCAAACTGTGTTTTTGATAAGCTCAAAAAGCTCAGTTGTAACCCTGGAAACGAATTTAGTAATAATTGCTGACCCCATTCAGACCAGACGCAAAAAGTCTGCGGTGGTAATGAGCAGTGCCTGGTGATGCCGCTGTATTTTCGTGTTAGTGTTCCTTTTCTATTGTGATAGTTGTACTCTCTTTTTCGTCCTCAAACCTTTCGTGTGTCTCAACTTCTTCCCGCCTTCTCTCAGTCACCTTCTATCCCTCTGAGAGAAAAGGAATCATTAGAAGAATGTTCTCATTTTGTCACTAGAACTATGCTTTAGTCTCTATTCTCTTTATTTCTTCAGTATATGGAAGACAGGTCTCTTCCTGTCAAATTTCAGTCCTTTCTCTTGTGCTTTGGATTCCATTCTCTCTCACATTCTCAGCTTATCTCTTTTCCTGCAACTTTGGTTTTTACCTGTGACGTAAATTTTTCCCATCAACATCCAAATACTGTTCTAGAGGTGGCTCTAACCTGGAACTGTTATTAAGTTCCGTACTTGAAATTTTTCATATTACCAACAAGTGTAAATTACATGTACTAACCTAATTGAGAGCTATTAGTGATTATGAATTCTCAGGTTATTTTTCCCATTTGCCCAGTGCTCAGGTGTTAACTGGTTAAGGTTTCAGTTGAAATCTCTCACTGTGTCTCTCAATTTCTCTTTTTCTCTTAATTTTTCCCTTTTACCCTGAGGTTGGCTTCCCACTTTGAACAGATTCTAGGTTTTAACATTGTGCCCTTAGCGACCGTCTAAATGGAATTTGAAATACCATGGTCTCCAGGATTTTAAAGAAATAGTCAGAAATAAAACAGTGCCCTGGTTTGGTACTCACTTCTTTCATATTTTATGTATTATTATGCATCATGATATATAAAATAGTATCTACATACAGGCTATTATAACAAAAGTACTGAGAGGCTTAAACAATAAACATTTCTCACAGTTCTGGAGGCTGGGATGTTCAAAGGTCTGGCAGATTCTAGGTCTGATGGGGTTTGCTTCCTGGATGAAGAAGGCCATCCTCACATGGTAGAAGGGGCAAGAGAACTCTCTGGGGTCTCTTTTATAAGGATACCTATTCCATTCATTAGGAGTCCACCCTCATGACTTAATCTTATCACATTGGAGGTTAAGATTTCAACATATGAATTTTTAGGGTATACAGACATTCAGTCTGTAATAGGTATACATTATGGATAATACATAATGTAATGTGATATCTTATATCATTTGTTCTCATCAGGACAATTGTTTAGACTATTTCGTATATCACATTGCCAAAGCATATTCTTTGTTTACCCTTTATCTCTTTCTAATCTGACTTCCATCCTTAGTACCTACTGAAGGCACTTGGTAATGACCAGCAAATAACACATCAGATTTTCAGTTTCCTGCTCCAGTGGCTAGAGAAGACTTTTCTTAGGGCTTTTTTAGTAAGTGTCCACTGAAGTGTTCAGATTGCTGGCTTTGACAGCACACAGTCCAGAATATATGAAGTGAAAAGAAAACTCAGAGTACTCACCACTGTCTCAGTCCTTGGCCCCTGAGACCTTAACTGGTCTGTCTTCTTCTCTTTACCTTTCAGCTTTTTATTTTTCTTGTGTTTTATATAATGCCTAGAGAGTTCAGCTGTACTTGGCAGGAAGAATAAAGAAATGTAGCTGTTTCATTTTGTCTGGAACTGAAAATCCAACCATTTTGAGAATTGGAGTATTTATCTTTATATTTTAATGAATTGTAAGAGTTCTTTATCCTTTTATCAATGTTTTGATTGCCTCCTACTCGTTCCGTTGGTGAGGGAAGGATTCCTGTTCTAGGCCTATGGGGATGGCTCAGCACATAATTAGACAAATGAGATCAGCATAGATTGTTATATATACTCATAGCCCAGGGGAAGAGGACACTGCGTGCCATGCAGGGCCACATGGGAATTGCACTTGGGAACAAAATCAATAATCAGGGGCTGGGACAGGCAGGCATTCTGGTGTCAGGTGTATCAGGGAGGTAAGGCCCCTCCACCCCATCCCATTCCTCCAGGAGATGTGATTGGCTTATTTGAGTAATTCCAGGGGCTGGCAGGGAGCTGAAACCTGCTGCTTAGGGATAAGCAGGCCTTGTGAAGAGGAGAAGCTGTTTGGATAGAGGACCTTATCTGTGGGAACAGAGTGGCGAGGGAACTTGCAGTTTAGGGCATTTAAAGCCCTTCTAGTTTGACTAGTTGTCAAAGCAGTGTGTATTGGGCCTTAATTTTAGGCCTTACACCACAATCAGAAATATGTGATGTGTATATTTTTTTCTCAGTCTGTGGCTTGTTTTTCATTTTGTTAATGGTGTCTGTCAAAGAGAAATAGTTTTGTCAGCCTTTTCTTTTATGGCTTTTGCTTTTTGGGTACTACAGAATTTTTGGCCTACTTCAAGGTTGCAAAACTATCCTATGCTGGCATCTGGTTAAAAAGAAATCAAGCTACTTGGATATATTGTACAAGACAGGGAATATAGTCAATATTTTATAATAACTATACATGGACTATAATTTTTAAAAATTGTGAATCACTATGTTGTAACCTATAACTTACAATATTATATATCAACTACACTTCGTTTTAAAAAAGACTGAAAGATGAAAAAATCTTTTAGCTTGTACATTTCAGTCTTTGACTTATTTTAAATTATTGTGTATGGTCCAAATTATGGTTGAGCTTCATTTCTTCCATGTGGGTATGGAAACCACATTTTTCTATATCCTTGTTGTAGTAACCATTTGCTGAAAATGTTACTTTTTCCACTTGAATTGAATTTTCACTTCTGTGGGAAATCTGTTGACCTTATATGTGTGGTTATGTTATTTTCTCTGATCCAGGCATAATGAACTGATTTTGAGGTGTGCCAAGTTATTTCTTATTTTTGAACTTTTGTGTGTGCTAATCTCTATGTCTTACCTGATCTTGCTTTTTCTTGGTTAACTTCTGATTATCCTTCAAGTCTCATTGCAGATAATTGCTTTTTCCTGTCAACTTTTCCTTGACTCTGATGTGAGACAGATGCTTCTTCTATGTGCTTTTGTGGAAAAATATTGCCTATCCTTTTGGTGAAAGTGAAAGTGAAGTCTCAGTCGTGTCTGACTCTTCGCGACCCCATACACTGTAGCCTACCAGGCTCCTCTGTCCATGGGATTTTCCAGGCAAGAGTACTGGAGTGGATTGCCTTTTCCTTCTCCAGGGGCTTTTCCCAACCCAGGGCTCGAACCTGGGTTCTCCTGCATTGTAGACAGATGCTTTACCATCTGAGCCACCAGGGAAGTCCTCTACCCATCCTTTTGGTAATGACTGTTATTGTGAGATTCATTTGTCGAATACTTATTGAAGCCAGACACTGTTCTTGATGCTGGAGTATGGTGTGAGTGAAAAACCTTTATCCTGATGGAATTTAGATTCCACTGGGTGGAAACAGGCAAAACCTAAAACATACAGAGGGAGACAGTTGGTGTTACTGAGAAAAATAAAGCAAGGAAAAGGGAATAGAAAGTGTTTTGGGTGGATGCAATTTCAAATAGAATTGTCAGGGAAGACATCTCTGAGAAGGGGATAGCTCAGAAAGAACTGGATGAAGTGAGGAGATGAATCATGTGGCTTTCTGGAGCAAGCATGTTGCAGGCATGTGGAACAGGTTTTTGAGGTGAGGGCATGCCTGCCATGTTGAAAAACAGCCGAGAGGCTAGTGGCTCCAGCACAGTGAGTGGAGGGAGGTTGGGTTAGCGAGGTAATGAGGCCCACTTCATGTTAGGCCTTAGAGGCTTTTGTGCAGACTTTAGTGTTTTACTCTTGCTGAAATAGAAGTCATTGGAAGGTTTGGATCAGGGAAATGACAAAAGTTACCTACATTTTCACAGGGGTAAGGATAGAAGCAGAGACTGTTGGAAGGCTTCTGCAGTGATCCATATACACTTTGAGGGTGGTTTGGATCAGGGCAGTGATGATGGAGAGAGATCCTCAGCTTCTCAATACATTCTGAAGGAATTGTGTTGGCCAAAAAGTTCACTCAGGTTTTCCATAAGAACTGAATGAGCTTTTTAGCCAATCCAATAGTTCTAATAGGATTTTCTGATTAGTGAGGTATGAAGTGTATTTTCTTTTGCAACTTTTTCAAGAAGTCTATCAGCTTATTAAGGATGAGGTCTTTGCTTTATTTTACCATTGTGTTCTCACTACCATAGCATAATGATGTAGTAACCACACCCAGTAAATACTTTTTGAATGAATGGTTGAATGACAATATGTGGAAACTTACAGTGAAGAAATAAGTAAAGTGTGGCAGGCAGCATAAAGATACTATGGTTAAAAAAACCCACATCGCATTGTTCTTTAAAAAAAAAGGATTGTTCTGTAGTTTTAGTACCTGGGACGGTGATTTCCAGGAAGACATCCCTTTCATCAGTAAAAAGAAAAAAAAGTGAATTCTTGTTACTTATTTTCATCCCCTGGCTGATCTCCTTTAAGGGTTGTCAACAAAAGGAACAATGATATTAGATAATAGCTATCATTCATTGAATGTTTTCTTTGTATCAGATGCTGTGATAAGGACTTAGCATATATTATCTTATTAATTCCCCTGAGATTTCCCATATGAAGTAGGTGTTATATTTATCTCATTTAATGGATGAGGAAATTGAAGGTCATATAAACTACTAAGAGTAGTAGCTTAGGATTCAAGGATTCAAGCCCAAAACTAGCTCTTAACTGCTAACCTGTCTTGTGTCTCAGTTTGGAATCTTGTTTATAGTCTTTCTTCCTTGCTATGATCCTAAGTGACATTAAGGACTCAAGGAACACCTTAGCCTCTCAGTTCTTAATGTTATCAATGCCAGTGATACTTATTACTTTTCTGGTTCCTCAAGGCCATGGCAGTGCCTCCAATTTTCTTATCAGACAGAACAGTTTTATCTGGCATGTTGAAATCGTATCTCTGCATACCTTACATCAACTGCCTGTCCTATCAAAAACTTTCTCATAGTCATACTTCTTAACTTCTTTGGTCTTGTTGATTATTTTAGATTTTTAATTTCTATTTTTTCCTTATAGTCTATTATCCTTTCTTGTCTTCATTTCGTTTACTCTCTAACCATACATCTAATGACAGTTAATATTTGCTGAGCACTAAATCCCGTGGGCGGAGGAGCCTGGTGGGCTGCAGCCCATGGGGTCGCTGAGGGTCGGAGACGATGGAGTGACTTCACTTTCACTTTTCACTTTCACTTTTCACTTTCATGCACTGGAGAAGGAAATGGCAACCCACTCCAGTGTTTTTGCCTGGAGAATCCCATGGACGGAAAAGCCTGGTAGGCTACAGTCCATGGGGTCGCGAAGAGTCGGACACGACTGAGCAACCTCGCTTTCACTTTTCATTTTCATGCATTGGAGAAGGAAATGGCAACCCACTCCAGTGTTCTTGCCTGGAGAATCCCAGGGACGGCGGAGCCTAGTGGGCTACCGTCTATGGGGTCTCACAGAGTTGGACACGACTGAAGTGACTTAGCAGTAGCAGCAGCAGTATAATTTCTCAGGCAAGGAATACACTGTAGAATACACTCTAGATGAATAGATGCTAATATTAGCTCCATTTTATAGGTGAGGAAACTGACATTTAGCAAAATAAAGTGATTTTTAAAAAGTCACATAGTCAGCATTGGTTGAGACTGAAACCCATATCTGGTTTTGACACCAAAATTCATGACATAACTTTTGTAGCCTATTATCCTTCACCACTGTCTTCATTTAACTTACTTTCTCCCTGACGCTCTCAACTTCTTTATTCTCTTATCCTTTTACTGTTCCTCTCTGAAAAAACCGCAAACCATAGATCAGTGTAACAGCCCATATTTTAAAAGACAGATATTGTTAGGTATGGGGAGTTTGGGAGAGTGTTTTAAAACAATTTTACTTAGCTCATAAAATTAGAAGAGGGGGTCACCTGCTAGGAATTGTGGGTGTGGGCAAGAATGGGATCTTTAGCTTGTGGAATATGGTGAAGACTGAAAATTGCTTTCATTATAAGAACTTTTTGTTGAGAACATTATCTTACATAAAAATATTTGTTAAAACTGCCAATCATTTCTTGATCCAAAATAACAGCTAGCTTGCCAATACTAGCTCTCTCACATAAATAAGGACCAAGTATCATAAACAAAATGAATAATAAGATTGCAACAAAAGCAACTGTTTACTACAATAAAATTGACCCATGGGAATTTATAGCATTAAGGATGGAAACTAATTTCAGAGTCCTACTTTGGATAGCAGTCTTTCACCCTTTGTACAGTTACTACTTGAAGATTTCCCTTCCATATACTAAAAAGAGATATACTAATTATTTTCCTGGTTGTCTATTTTCATTGTCTCTGTTTTGTTTCATAAATAACTTTTTCTGTATATCGTCCTAAAAGTTGTTATTTCACAGGGTTTCATCTGTCCGTTATGTATGAAAAGATGTATAACTGCTATTGATTTGTCGGAGCATTACCAGAAAGTGCACGCTGAAAATGAGACAAGAGGACAGGAACTTCTTAATGACTCCAGTGTTACTGTGGGTCCTGAATATTTTGTTTTAGCAGCTTGGTTATGGGTTGCTCAAAACAGCTTTGTTTTTCCTTGCCTCGGTGTTGCTTAACTTTTTGTGCTTCATGGGAGTATGGATTGCTTTCATTATGCATGCTCTGAGAAGGTTCAATAAGGAAAAGATGCTCTTGGGGAGTTGGCTTGGCTGTTCTGACTGTTTGCAGCTGTCTTTCTGTGAATCCGTAAAATACATAAAAGTTTAAGCTTATTTTTGCATAAATTTTGCCATGAAATTTGAAATATAAAGTGAATGTTTTTTATTTCAACATTTGTAAGTTATATCTTTATTGTATAGTTAATGTTTTATTAATGAATGTATTAAAGTGCTTTCAGTTAAGATGCTTTACTCTTAAAGAAAAAGAGGACCTTGCATGTGAACGGTTACTGTCTTTACCTGATAAAATACACAGCAATATATACAGCAGATCCAGAATCTGGGTCTACCTCTGTTTCAGTCTCTTCCCCAGACCTGTTGGAAGTCACAGAATGGTACAGACTTATCATTAATAGTGGCTCACTCAAATGTTTCCCTGTAGTGCGTGAGGCTGGTGCGAATCGAAGGCTGGGAGTGGGAGCCAGTGATGGGAAGTGTTGGCCATTTTTAGGCTGGAAAAAGTTTTTCAGATGATCTTGATGTACTTCCTTTGAAAAGCATGACAGTGTTCTAAAAACAAAGAAACATAGCTTTTAAAAAATTTCTTTTACAAATCTTATAAAAGAAGGAAACTTTATTTATCATGAAAGATAAAAAATCAAGACTTTTTGCTATGAAGTAGTGATGTATAAGAAAATGATCTCACCAAACCTTCACTTAACATATTAATGGGATACCTCTAATGTGCCAGGTATTTTGGTAGGTAAAGGAGATAAAAAGGTAAAGAAGATATGATCTCTATGCCAGAGAGTTTTTATTGTAGATATTTGCAAAAAGAGTGTAATGTATGATTCAGCTTGAGGGGAACCGCAGGAAAACTTGAGGGGGGAGCAGCTGAGCCAGACGTTCTCTAGTGTGGTAGGAAACTGAGTACACGTAGGCAGACACCAGTTAAACTGCAGAAGCAAAGCGGCCGGAGAGGCATGGAGGATTCTTGGAACTCTGCCTAGTATTTTACCAGTTGTCTTTCTTCCAGAGCATACGGGTTAATTTTTCTTTATGGGTTAGCCAGAATCAGAAGTGACTGTTTACCTATGTGTCACTTAAAGAAGAACTTTCCTTTTAACTGAAAGAATACTTGATTCAATAGGGTATCATAAATGTCAAGTTAAGCTAAGTTCTTTGCTACAGTAGATTTGAGAAAGGATTAGAGATAACTGAAACTAAGAGTAAGGAATTTAATGCTTTTAATCTTAAGTCAGCTCTGTGTGTGTGTGTGTGTGTGTGTGTGTGTGTGTGTGCATGAGGGAGAGAGACAGGGAGAGAGTTGGCGAGATGTTTGGAATGATTAAGGGGAATAAATATAGCTGGCTATTTTAGTTTTTTATTGTTGCTGTTTTACTGTTTGTAAGTTATCTAGCAACCTCAACTCCCATGAAGTTTAGGAAAAATAAATAGAGGAGTTTCTTAATATCCAGAATTAGTATCACAAAGTCCATGAACTAAAGATCATGTACTTTATTCACAGGACATCTTTTAGATACTCATTCTGAGTTTATTTTATGTACTTTAAAGTGAGTGATGTGGTTTTAATAAACTTTTCCCCCTTAATCTAGCCTTCCCATCCATGTCAGGCTAGGATTACTAATCTGGCTTTGTGAGCAGAACATACCTTTGTTTTCCAAATACAGCATGGCTGTTTTATACCTCTTCTGTACCTTTGTTCATGCTTCTCTATTTGCCTTCATTTTCTGACAAGTAAATTCCTGTTTAGATCTATTTCTAGTGACTCATATAGACATATGTCAACATATACACATACACACATATGTATGTGTGTCTGTGGATTTTTGGGGCAGTATTAACTGCTTAATAGGCAGATTTGGATACTTATCTTGTATTCTTATAGTTCTTTATATATACTTCTGTTACACCATTGCCTGATAATGTCATCCTTACTGAGCCTTGAGTCTGCCATATAATGTGAGTAAGTGATGTGAGGGTATGTTATTTGTACAGCACCCACAAAGGAGCAGAAGTAATATGTTTATTTTTAGTTTCTGTGTGTCCGGAATATTTATTACTTAGCTCAGTCTATCCCTTGGAAGGTTTTATAATCTGCAAGCTGTTAAGCTTTTCTGTTTGTTTTTTTTCCTGCCAAGTAATGCCCTCCCAGGTTCATTTGTATTTCATTAAATAGATACACAGAGTAGAAAGTATATGGTTATGTTCAAAGTACTGTACTAGTCACTAGGAAAACATAGATTAGCTTTGTTGTGTTATATTATTTGTTGTTGTTGTTTAGTCTCTTAAGTCGTGTCCCACTGTTTTGCAACCCCATGGTTTGTAGCCTGCTGGGCTCCTCTGTCCATAGGATTTCCTAGGCAAGAATTCTGGAGTGAGTTGCCATTTCCTTCTCCAGAGGGATCTTCCTGACACAGGGGTCAAAGCCGCATCTCCTGCATTAGCATTCAGATTCTTTATCATTGAGCCAGTCACGTGGGAAGCCTGATGGTAATGCTGGAGGAAAAAAAGCAATATATGCAGAGGTGTGAAAGTGTGAGACACCATGGTGTGTGCAGGGAAACATAGGTACTTTAGTATAGCTGAATCATGTTGTATAGAGTAAAAGTGTCCTGAGATTACACTGGATGGGTCACTGGGGACTACAAATGCAGGACCTTGTATGCCATAACCATATAATAAGTTTTTAAGATTTTATAGGACTGTTTATTAACTTGAAGCTTTTTTAGTGTTAATTAGGGTTAGTAAGGGATTTACTGATGAGAATACTTCTCAACCGTTGCACATACTCTGTGGTAATTACAGGTAATTTATATTACCTTTTTTCCTCAATGATTAGAATGCTTCATGTTCTTAGTTTTTTGCTTATCACTCCTGTGCAGTAGATTGTAGCAGATATTGTTTTACTCTGGGGGATATTTAGAGAGATGGAGGATCTGATGGCATGTCGTCTTCTCAGCTAGACTTCTAGATTAGAACTAACTTCTCAGATTAGAATTCTGTACTATAGCCATTAATTTATTCAACCGAAAAGATGGTTATAAGGGTCTTAAAAAATATTTTGTAAGTTGCAACCAGGATAGGCAGTGATGTGTCCTTGTACAATACCAGAATTTAGGCTTTGCACTGTAAATTACAATTTACTTAATGGCATTATTGGTATGAATGTTTCATTTGACTATTTTTCATAACATAGGAATGGTTATTTTGCAATACAAAATACTGTTTTGAAACCTTTTTCTACCTCTTTGTGTAGGGTTTCATATGTCCACAGTGTATGAAATCTCTTGGATCTGCTGATGAACTTTTCAAACACTATGAGGCAGTCCATGATGCTGGTAATGACTCAAGTCACGGAGGAGAAGCTTTGGCTCTGAAGCGGTACAGTATCATAGCTTTGAAGTGTAATGTAACAAATGAATGCACGTGATATCACTCTTTAATCATGAATACTTAGTTCTTGAAGAGTACTGTATATTTTTTTAATTTAAATCTACCTTCATTTAGCATAGTTTTGACCTTTTATTGTTATAATTTATTCAATCCTTGATCAATAACCAGCTATACCAACATCTATAGCATGTTTCAGAGGTTATATTTTTAATAAAGATTGATTTTTTTAAAAGGTTAGAGTATATTTAGCATATTCTGCTTATTGAAGAATGATATGCTTTCTTTAAAAATTTGTCTTTTGTATTCACCAACATAACAGCAAACAAAACATATTCTGCCTCTTAGCAATTTTACCTGACCATTTTAACAAGTAAACTAAAATATAATTACTTAGAATAGGATCCAACAGTTAACTTTGCTTTTCTTCTATTGGTGAGAACTTTTGTCTTAATTCCCACTAAGGAAGAAAGCTTGATTTTATTCTGTTGCTGATTTGTTGCTAAGTTGTGTCCTGACTTTGCCAGTACATGGACTGCAGCATTCTAGGCTTTCCTATCCTTCAGTTCAGTTCAGTTCAGTCGCTCAGTCATGTCCGACTCTTTGCGACCCCATGAATCGCAGCACGCCAGGTCCCCCTGTCCATCACCAACTCCCGGAGTTCACTCAGACTCATGTCCATCGAGTCCGTGATGCCATCCAGCCATCTCATCCTCAGCCATCCCCTTCTCCTCCTGCTCCCAATCCCTCCCAGCATCAGTCTTTTCCAATGAATCAACTCTTCTCATGAGGTGGCCAAAGTACTGGAGTTTCAGCTTTAGCATCAGTCCTTCCAAAGAAATCCCAGGGCTGATCTCCTTCAGAATGGACTGGTTGGATCTCCTTGCAGTCCAAGGGACTCTCAAGAGTCTTCTCCAACACCACAGTTCAAAAGCATCAATTCTTTGGCACTCAGCCTTCTTCACCGTCCACCTCTCACATCCATACATGACTACTGGAAAAACCATCGCCTTGACTAGACGGACCTCACTATCTCCCAGATTCTCATGTCTATTGAGTTGGTGATGCTATCTAACCATCTCATCCTCTGCCTTCAATCCTCCTGCCCCGTCTTTCCTAGCATCAGGGTCTTTTCCAGTGAGTTGGCTCTTTGTTGCATCAGGTGGCCAAAGTATTGGAGCTTTAGCATCAGTCCTTCTAATGAGTATTCAGGTTTGATTTCTTTAGAATTGACTGGTTGGATCTCCTTGCAGTCCAAGGGACTCTCAAGAGTCATCTCCAGCACTATAATTAGAAAGCATCAATTCTTCAGCTTTCAGCCCTCTTTATGGTCCAACTCTCATATCTGTATGTGACTACTGGAAAAACCATAGCTTTGTCTATATGGACCTTTGTCGGCAAAGTGATGTCTCTGCTTTTAAATATGCTGTCTAGGTTTGTCATGGTTTTGCTTCCAAGGAGCAAGTGTCTTTTAAAATTTCATGGCTGCAGTTACTGTCCATAGTGATTTGGAGCCCGTGAAAATAAAATGTGTCAGTGTTTCCACTTTTTCCCCATCTATTTGTCATAAAGTGATGGGACCAGATACCGTGATCTTTGTTTTTTGAATGTTCAGTTTTAAGCCATCCTTTTCACTCTCCTCTTTTGCCCTCATTAAGAGGCTCTTTAGTTTCTCTTCTCTTTCTTCCATTAGGGTGGTGTCATCTGCATATCTGAGGTTGTTGATGTTTCTCCTGGCAATCTTGATTCCAGCTTGTGTTGATCCTGCCTGGCATTATACATGATGTACTCTGCATATAAGTCAAGTAAGCAGGGTGACAGTGTACAACCTTGACATACTCTTTTCCCAGTTTTGAACCAGTCCCTTTTCCCATGTCTGGTTCTAACTGTTGCTTCATGACCTGCATACAGGTTTCTCAGCAGGTGGGTAAGGTGGTCTGATATTCCCATCTCCTTAAGAATTTTCCAGTTTATTGTGATTCGCACAAAGACTTTAGCATCGTCAGTGAGGCAGATGTTTTTCTGAAATTCTCTTGCTTTCTCATGATCCAGTGAATGTTGGCAATATGAACTCTGATTCCTCTGCCTTATCTGAATCCAGCTTGTACATCTGGAAGTTCTTGGTTCACATGCTTTTGAAGCCGAGCTTGGAGAATTTTGAGCATTTCTTTGCTGACATGTGAAATGAGTGCAATTGACCAATAGTTTGAACAATCTTTGGCATTGCCCTTCTTTTCAATTGGAGTGATAACTGACCTTTTCCAGTCCTGTGGCCACTGCTGAGTTTTCCAAATTTGCTGGCATATTGAGTACAGTGCTTTAACATGATCAGCTTTTAGGATTTAAAATAGCTCAGCTGGAATTCCATCACCTCCACTAGTTTTGTTTATAGTAATGCTTCCTAAGGCCCACTTCACTTCATACTCCAGGGTATCTGGCTCTAGGTGAGTGATCACACCATCATGGTTATCTGGGTCAATAAGACCTTTTTTGTATAGAATTATACAGAAAGATAGTCTCTGCATATATATAATATGCTTATATCTGTGTACATATAGAGAAATGTATAAATGTATATAATTACATAAAAGAGCAGTTCTACACTATCCTATACCTTTTGTTTCTGTATCTATGGATTGTTTCTTATCATTGAAGATAGTTATCTTACTCTTTTTAATAACCACATGGAATTTTACCATTCTCCTGTTGACAAGCATTCAGGCTATTTCCAGTGTTTTGTACATATAAATGTGGTGGTGGTATATGTCTTTGTGGACATATTGTTTGCATGTGTTGAAATATATCTGGAAGATATATTTCCAGAAATGGGATTTCTGGATAAAGTTTCCCTTTAAAATTTTGATAGATGCTTCCTAATTTTCTTTTGTCAATATCCTAGACTGTTCAATCTGTTAAATGTTTCAGAAGATTTTCTTTGCTAGACAGGTTACTTTCAAAAATTTATTAAGTGGCACTTTTTGAAAGATTAATTGGAGTAACTGAGTGCACCCAATTAGAAGTTGAATTAAAATTATCTTCCTTGCAATTTCATTCAATTTGATATGAGCCATTCCTATATATTGTTATTCATTTGTCTCTTCATTGTTTTGTTTTGTGCATGGAGTTGGAATATTAATAAAGAGTAGGGAAAACTTAAAACCTGTACACACATTTTTATACACATATTAAGACCAAGGTTTCTCCAGTTAGCCTGTGGTTTCTCCGAATCGGATAAGTTCATAGGACCACATGAGGGGGGAGAGGGAAGGATGGGAACACACACACAAAACAGAGAAATGAAAACTACTGAAAGTGTCATAAAAAGGCAAATTTTAAGAGACAAGAAATAAGCAGGAATATATTATCTAGTTTTACTTTTGTATTCAGAGATTAAAGATGACCCCTTAAAGTTTATCTGCATCATGAAGTGCTTCTTCTAGGTAGAAGTGATCACTATCTTTATGCTTCTGTTTTTGTTTCTACTGTAGAACCAATGGCCTGTTACTCTATGTGTTTTCTTCCCCCATTAAACTGAATGACTTGAGAGTCTGGCATAGACAAGTTCTGTTGAATAATGAATTCTTTATGTATGAATGGGTTTGAAAGGTAGAGGTTCCTTTTCTACTGTTAACCATGTTTCACAGATGAAGCTGACTTTGTTTCTTGACTCTATCTTCACTCCCATCCTAGAGAATAATTTTCCTACCAGTATGTCCCATTATGTTTTACTTTCTGATGTGCTTGTGCTGGTGTGGACTTGGTCTTCTGCTTCAGTAGAGCTGATCCTGTTCTTTTCCTTCTGTACTGGAATCAGTGCACATGAGTATTCCCAGTCAGCTCATTTCAGTCTTCTACCGTGGCAGTCATTGGAGTGGCATGGAGCAAGGGGAGTCCCTTTTTCTGCTGTTTATAATCTGAGAGGATAAGATATGTTCTTCCTATCTAGAAGAATAATTGCAAATGTGTTTTCTCATGGCATGTCTTCTGCATAAGGGCTTCAAGTTGTCTGCTCAACCATTGTTTGTCAGACTATTAGATGAGGGGAACAGAGGTGAGGTTTTGACAGGAAAGAGCATTTCAGACTCAGGAAACAGCAAGGAGCCAGCATTGCTACAGCCAAGTGAATGAGGGTGAGAATGGTAAGGTAGGGATTAGATTGTGCCAATTTTTATAGTCCTTGTTTATGAGTTTAGATTTTATACTAACTGCAGTAGGAAGCTGTTGATGCTTATTGCTGGTAAGTTAATGAGAGACCTTCTGCTTTTGTCTCAGTACTTGACAGTCAGTTTTACTGTTTCCATGATAAGAGCGTTCTTCCATTGACAGACAGTATGCTTAGGGATAAAATTATTTCCCCAAGGACTGTATATATGCCACTATATATAAAATCTATAGAATTTTTTTAAGAATTGGGAAAACTAGAATATTAATATATATTCATGAGCCATGATTTGTTAAAGCAATTAACCATTAATTCCTTTTTTCCAATTTATGTTTAGAGATGATATAACACTACTCAGACAAGAGGTCCAAGACCTACAGGCTTCACTTAAGGTAAAATAAAAATGATTATACTTGTTTATTTTCAGTGTATCAGATAAATAAAACCTTTTAAAATTTTCTGATTAAAACCTTTTCTTTCCTTAGGAAGAAAAATGGTACTCAGAAGAATTAAAGAAAGAATTAGAAAAATTTCAAGGGCTGCAGCAACAAGTAATTGCTTTTAAATACTTAAAATGTGTTAATAGATGTTCATTTTCATTGTTTTAAATTAAGTATAATACTTTTTTGTAAACAAGTGGCATGATATGAATAGCTTCCTAATTGTTTCTCTGTGCTTGTTAGTCTACATATGTATCCTTTGAAATTCTAATGAATACAAACCAATATAACCAATATATGGAAAGCTCAGATATAACTCCTTAAAAGTGCTCCATTAAGAATCATTTACGTATGGGACTTCCCTGAAGTGATTAAAAACTCTTCGGAGATTAAAAACTCTGTGGTTCCACTGTAGAGGGCGCAGGTTAGATTTGTGGTCAGGGAACTAAGATCCCACATGCTCCAGTGCGGCCAAAAGGATCATTTACCTATGGATTTTTTTTTTTTCAACACCAGGCGACATTATTCTTATTTTCTGACAGTATATGTAAGTGGTTAAAAAATGTAGGTTCAAACAATCGTGAAGCACTTCAAAGCACTTGTGTTTGTGACAAATTGGAAATCACTAAAATGTCTATTAGTAGGGAAAGAACTATTATTAACTGCTTATAGTTTATATTAGTGGTGATTGTTTGAAAGCATGGAAAAACTGTTGTATTCATGTTAGATTTTAAAAAGCAAATATTGTGTCTTTGTACACAGATGCATACCTACCATACAACTTTAACTTCATAAAAATTATACAGAAAAGAACAAGAAAATCACTGTAGTATCCAAAGTGGTTATTTTGAGTGATTTCATTTGGTATCTCAGATTCATTATATATAATATTCTTTAATGTATTTTCTAAAAATTTTTTTAACAAATTATGATTTTTATACTTGTTATTTTGACTTTTATATGAATATACATAAAAAATCATAGAATGATGATTTTACCAAATATATATATAGTTTTCATTTCTGTGAATAAAAATGACATCCTTTAGCAATAGCTTTAATACTTTTATAAAATAATTAGTGATCGCTCTGCACATTATCTCAGCACATTAAGGTAGCACGTGACATCTTAGCACATGACTCCCAGTTGTTTTCGCCTTTTTGTCTTTTTCCCAAAAGTTGTCATTTGGACTAGAAAAGAAAAATAAATGGATAACAAGATATCAGTCTTATTACTACTCAGTTCTGTAATTGAGGATGCATTAAAGAGGGTTTTAGTAATCTAAAATACTTAGAGTTCACTTACTCATGTTTTAGGTAGATGCCATTAACAGTCAAACGTGTGCTCTATTAATATTATTTTCTGTACTTGAAAACACAGGAAATTGTTTACTACATCTGAGATGACTATTTTAACTTTATAATAGGGACTTCCCAGATGGCACCAGTGATAAAGGATATGCAGGATACATAAGAGATGTGGGTTGGTAAGATCCCAGTAAGAGGGCATGGCAACCCATTCCATTATATTAACTTATGTTATTACTGAATTTATGGAATTTAAGATGCCATCTTGGCAGAGTTCATGAAAATTTAATATGTGAACAGATTCTTAGAGGCAGCGAGCTACAGTTAAATCATTATGCCAGACAGCCTAGTGGTATCTTAGAGATCCAGAAGGATGTGAGCAGGCCAAGGTTTGATTCTCATAGAAACCTTGCTGCTTACCTGGCAGAATCTATTTCAGAGATTGTTTTTCGTGTTGACAATTGTAATAATATAGTCTTTTCCTTTTAATACATTTGTTTATGTTTTTTGTTTTCATTGAGGAGTCCAAACCTGATGGATTAGTGGCTGATTCATCAGCAGGTAACTTAAAGCTTTTATTTTTTCATTTTCCTGCTTTCTTATCCCTTTTTTTTTTACTTTTTTCTTTTCCTCTGATGCCTGCTACATGGATTTTGTTTCATGGTTTTACTTCATGGCACTGAAACAGTGACGTTAACAGTCATATTCTAGGTTGAGAGTGTTTATTACCTGTGAACTTTATAATTTAATCAGTTATTGAAATCTTAGTCTTATTATAGTTCATTATATTCTGAAGTTACACACTTTTGAAATAATACATTAATATGATGGTTAATGAAAGTTTAGATCTATATTAAATAGTGATGTACTTTGTTTCCTCTTGAAATTAAAAAATGAGATTAGCATCTTTGTAATCTGGTCCCATCACTTCGTGGGAAATACATGGGGAAACAGTGGAAACAGTGTCAGACTTTATTTTGGGGGGCTCCAAAATCACTGCAGATGGTGACTGCAGCCATGAAATTAAAAGACGCTTACTCCTTGGAAGGAAAGTTACGACCAACCTAGATAGCATATTGAAAAGCAGAGACATTCCTTTGCCAACAAAGGTCCATCTAGTCAAGGCTATGGTTTTTCCAGTGGTCATGTATGGATGTGAGAGTTGGACTGTGAAGAAAGCTGAGCGCTGAAGAATTGATGTGTTTGAACCGTGGTGTTGGAGAAGACTCTTGAGAGTCCCTTGGACTGCAAGGAGATGGAACCAGTCCATTCTGAAGGAGATCAGCTCTGGGATTTCTTTGGAAGGAATGATGCTAAAGCTGAAACCCCAATACTTTGGCCACCTTATGAGAAGAGTTGACTCATTGGAAAAGACTCTGATGCTGGGAGGAACTGGAGGCAGGAGGAAAAGGGGACGACAGAGGATGAGATGGTTGGATGGCATCACCGACTCGATGGACGTGAGTTTGAGTGAACTCCGGGAGTTGGTGATGGACAGGGAGGCCTGGCGTGCTGTGATTCATGGGGTCGCAAAGAGTCAGACACGACTGAGCGACTGAAGTGAACTGAACTGAATGGACTTTAACTGGAGGAATGCTCGATGAATAATAAAAATTATATTTTGAGATTAGGTGTTATATTTAATGTCTCTTTGAAGTTTCTTTATGAGAATGAAGTAGTAAGAATTGACTGCATATTTTAATTGATTGTTTTATTTAAGACCTTGATTATTCTTAAAACATTTCTAATTTCAAAACATTTCATCAGAGGCACAAAATATATTGTTTTTTTGGTCAGTTGACAGATACAGGAAAATAACTGTGAAATGTGAAATTAGAATCATCTTTAAACAAATATTTATAACTATTTTAGCTATGACTGCAAAATATTCCTTTCATTTGTTTTACATGTACGTTAACTTTGATTTGGGTCTTAAATGTGTTGGCTGTGATTAATTTTTTCTTTTTTTGAGATATGATTAATTCTTAAAATGTGAAGATACTCTACTTGTAATTGGCTAGTAGATCATGTTGATTGTCTTTAACTACTACAGTGATTATAAGTAATAACAGTTTAGGAAATGTAATTCACATTGTATTTGAATAACTACTTTTCTGTAGAACTACAGTCTTTGGAACAACAATTAGAAGAAGCCCATACAGAAAATTTTAATATTAAGCAAATGAAAGATTTGTTTGAACAGAAAGCAGCCCAACTTGCCACTGAAATTGCAGGTAAATTAAATCAGGATTATTCTTATCCAATAAGTCAGTCTCTTTACCTTCTTGCCATTGTATATTCTATAGGGAAACAGTGTATGTTAGTGTGATAAAGCATTTGGTACAGACTGTCGTGGTGATTGCTGGCATTTAATGATAACAGAGTTGCTGTGTAAGTTATTTGTTCTCCCACCTCCTCCCTTTGAAGAACTGATTTTCACTGTAAAATTCTTCTTGAATTTTAGAGAAGTTGAATTTTCTTTTGAGGTATGGTTAAAGATTGACAAGTAACATTTTGAAGAAGTTAAGTAATGTGGTATAGATTTAACACTTGGTTATGCTAGCAATTGCATGTAATTTTTTTCAACTACATACATGCTTTTAGGTAAAATTTAGGTAGAAATATTATATGTGATTGAGTATACATTAAAATGCTAATTTAGTAATTGAGTGGATTTTATGTAGACATTTGATCATTTAAGTTTATCATTGAATATCATCAGAAGTATAATTTTATTGTGTACATTTATGCTTATCAAAGGAATGTGAATTTGAATTAGAGTGGTATTTAATTAGGCACTGGATATACAAGAATGTGTAACTTATCTTCTCTTGAGTTAATGTCATGTCATCTATGTAACTGTTCTTAATTAGATATAAAGTCAAAATATGATGAAGAAAGGAGTCTTAGAGAAGCTGCTGAACAGCAAGTGACACATCTAACAGAAGAATTAAACAAAGAAGCAGGTGTGATTCAAGATCTAAAGACTGAACTGGTAAAGTAGAAACCATTTATTAGAGTGTACCTTAGTTGAAATTGATAAATGAAATACATATGCTGATGAAATTTTTAAAAGTAGAGTTTGAATACAATGGAGGAAATAAAAATTCCCTGTAGTTTTACCACCTACATATATATATGTATGTGTGTGTGTGTACACTATGATTTTTAAAATAAGAATGGAATTTTGTGATACATTATTTATGGCATGAACATTTTTATTGTTTTTGTTTTAGTATCACCTGTCATTTTTGGTAGTTTCCATATCTGCATCTCTGATCTTACCATTCCTTGAACTTTAGTTTTGTAAATCCAGCTGCTGCTAAGTCGCTTCAGTTGTGTCCGACTCTGTGCGACCCCCACAGACGGCAGCCCAACCAGGCTCCCCCGTCCCTGGGATTCTCCAGGCAAGAACACTGGAGTGGGTTGCCATTTCCTTCTCCAATGCATGAAAATGAAAAGTGAAAGTAAAGTCGCTCAGTCGTGACCCCATGGACTGCAGCCCACCAGGCTCCTCCATCCATGGGATTTTCTAGGCAAGAGTACTGGAGTGGGGTGCCAGTGCCTTCTGCAGTAAATCTATCTAGGACACTTATAAAAGGAGAAGAGGGCAGCAGAGGGTGAGATGGTTAGGTAGTATTACCGACTCACTGGATATGAATCTGAGCAAACGCTGGGAAATAGTGAAGGACAGGGAAACCTGGCGGGCTGCTGCCCATGGGGTCATAAAGAATTGAACACAACTTACTGACTGAACAACAGCAAGAAGGACACTCCTAATTGCATTTCCAGCTTTCATTTCAAATTCAACAAGTATAGCATCAAGTCATCATATTTCTGTCATTGATACCATATGTTTTTAACCCTCTCCCCAGGCTTAACAATCTTGGACCTGTCCTTGCTTCCTTTCTGTCCTTTATTTACCACTCAGTAAACATATGAATATGTGAATCAGTTAGATTCAATCTGCAACAAACCCTAATTATGCTTATATCTGCTCCTTCATTTTATTACCAGTTTCATAGGATAAAAAAATGAAGGGATTTAGCATTAACAAGTGATTGTTATTATAAGTGGGTGTAGTTTGTGAAGGAAAGGAAAGCAATTAAAGCACTAAGGATAATTGTGTATTTGCTGTTTTGTACCTTGAGTGGTAACACTGTTAAATATGAGAGAAAGCTCTCATTTAGCTCTGTGAAAAAAGGATAAAGATTGTTGGGGGAAAACTTCTGTGTTCAATGTTTGGAATCTAGTAATTGATGTTAAAAGATTGTTTTTATTTCTTAGTAGTTAAACTATTTTAAAAATATGTGTTATTTTAAAATGTGTGTTCACTAAATAGTTTCACTGTTTTTTGTTTTTTTTTTTAAATTAAAATATGTTGCTTCACAGCTTCAGAGACCTGGAATAGAAGATGTTGCTGTGTTAAAGAAAGAACTGGTCCAAGTTCAAACACTAATGGATAACATGACCTTGGAACGTGAGAGAGAATCTGAAAAACTCAAAGATGAGTGCAAAAAGTTACAAACAGAATATACTAACTCAGAGGTAATGAAGTTTAGTGTACTTAAATAAGACTGATGTTAACTTGTTTAATGTGCATTGTTGAGTGAAGCCAGCATTTTTCTGAGTGACTCAAACACTACTTGCCTTTCTTTCATCTGGTCTCAATAATATCTATATATCGTCAATATGGGCTGATAGTATTTTATCTTTGCTTTATGAAGTTGGACACTTAGAGAAGAATGTTTGCATAGAGGAGTATTCCTCTGTTAATAAATAATGTATACTGTAGAAAAATTATATTTAAATTAGCTCCAGATTAATAAGTAGTAATTTATTTCAATTTGGTAGGGGTAAAGGAAGTATGATTTCGTTTTCTTCATTTGGATTACTTATGTTGCTTAGAAAAAATATTTAAGACTTATTATCTATTAGACTTGGTTTTCACTTATCAATTACTAAGTTATGTGGTTGAAGGCAGTCTTAAAAATCTTCTAGTCTAACCCTCCATCCAGGAATCCCTTTATAAGTGATCTGTAACTCTTGCTATGTGCTGCAGGGGTTGTATATTTCTTCCTAAGTCAGCCATTCCATTGAGTTGGCATTTGTTTCCCTATAATTTACATGTACTGGTTCCAGACACAGAATAAATTGTTCTTTTCCACATGAAATATTTGATGACTATTCATATTTACTCTGAATTTTCTTCTAGGATGAACATTCTCAGTTCTTCTATTTATTACAAGACTTTTGTCTGTCAATCCCTTATGTAATTGTCAGCATATGACAAGTTCTAGGATATGTAGTAAATCTATTTGCCTAGAAATGCTAGCATTTGTCTTTCTTACTGTATCATAGGTATTTTTATTATAACTACTACTGTGTATAGTTCTTAAGCTCCCTTATATGATATAGACCTGAGTTTTTCATGTTACTGGTTTAAAAAGCTAAGTTATAGTGACATTTCAGCTTGCATCTCAGATTTTTTCAGCTGATTATCTAAAAGCCACTATTCATAATTATTAATGAACTATGGAGTACAAATATTATAAATAACCCATATCTTCCTTTTATTACTTTCTCCTGTGTCTTATCAGTGGAGGATTGGTGAAAGTTTGTTACAACACACATAGGCATGTGAGTCTTTGTAATGGTTAATATTTCAGACTTTTAAGTTGATGAACTTCAGGTGCAGATTTCCCAGACATGATCTTTGTAGCCCAGTAATAAAAGTCCCATAGATTTTCAAGTAATTTTAGGGAGTTCATGAAATTATCAAAGCCAATAAAAATCTGCTAATGTGTAATCTAGGAGAGGCTGAATCAAAGAAGTTTCTTGGGAAAAAATCCCATTCAAATGCTAGGTTAGAAATTTCTTTTAACCCTGTAAGTTAAGCATTAAGGTGGTTTTATATTTAAGGAATCTAGGCTTCAGTGAGATTAAATAACTTGTTCAAGTTCATGCACCTAATGTAAAGAAGTTAGGATTAGAACTCAAATCTGTCTTGAAGCTCAGGTCTTTCTGTATCATGTCATTTCCCATTTTTGGTGGTCTGATGATTGTGTTAGAAGTAAATTTGTGTTATTAATCATAACCTAATACTGTTATTACTTGTTGCATTTTGACATATTGTATATTTGTATTGAGTATAACTTAAAATACTTTTGAGTGGTGTCCCATACCATTTCCATATGAAAAAATGACTGTCTAAATATTCCATCTCATTTGTTTTTTACTGTATTTTTAGCTTCTACTTACTCCTTAGTATATGGTGTGTATTTTATTGAAATTCAGTTTTATTTATTCTCAGTTATGTGTGTTAGTGAATTATATAACCTAAAGAACTAAAATTAAAAAATATTTCATGTATTACTGCTTTTCTGAACCTAAACATTGACATCAGAAATAAGACAGTAAAAGGAATTAAGCTAAAAATGCAATGATTTGTTTTGTATTTCTAGTCAAGGTTCAAGATACATAATCTGATATACATTGTTAAGTATGTTCCATTCCTTTCATTAAAAATATAACCTATGAACTCGTTGTCATTTTAAAAATCTGTTTTTAAAAGCATATGGAAAAATAACTCATTCTAAAGCATTTAAAAGTATTTTTAAATAATTTTCTTTAGATCAGAAATTAAGGTTAATGAAAGTATTATTCCTATAAATCTGCATTATTGAGAAATGTCAGAGCTGTAACTAACTTATATTTGGTGTTGTCTTTAATGGAAATGATTTTTGACGAATTTTATATATATTCCAAATATCTTCATTTGAATCCTAATTTTTAAGGAGAATATTTACATATCTTTTAAAGATTTGCTAGTGTAAGAGGTTAGATTCAGAGGTGTGTCTGTACTTTTTATTATATGTTCAGTGTATACTTTTGTCAGTTTTGTTTTCCATGTTTCATCCATCATTTTATTTTATTTTTTCTGCTTTCTAATGGAGATGCTTAAATTTGAGGTAATGTCTTTTTGGAAGGCTTTTAATATTAGTACTGTTTTTAATATAGTACCTTCTAGCAACATATGGCAGTTTTGTGTTTTAAGACAATCTCAAACTTCAAATATGTGCTTCTTTTTGTTTTGTTAATCAAGCCAAATTTTAACCATCTTTAACATGATTATTTACTAAAAGTATTTGGCCATTAGGACAAAAATTATAATCCTAAAGCACTAGCAGGAAGTTTGAAATATCTTTCCTTAATTATTTTATAATTTGAAATTCTGAAATGCACATTATTTTATAGGGCCTTATATATCTGTTTCCATGTGCAGAATAGGAGAATCATTCCTCTCTAAAGTGAGTATTTTTCGAATGCCTGAGTGAAAGCACCTAGTATATATGTGGGGAATAGAACAGTGAAGATACAGTGCCTGCTGTCATAAAGCTTATATTCCTTTTGGAAGCCAAACAATGTGAAATAAACCAACTCATAATAGGACGTCAGCTAATCCTAAGTGCTGTGAGGAAAAACAAAGCAGGATGTGGACAGTAGTGGGGCTGGCAATAATGTGGATCAATTTTAGATAGGATGATCATGGAAGGGTATCCTCAAAGAGGACACAGAGGAGAATGAAGTAAGCAAGAAGAGCAAAGACCTGGGAGCAGCATTCCCAGCAGGGAGGAGGGCAAGTGCAGAAGCCTTCTGGGCTCAGATGAGCTTGTCCTGTTAACTAGTGAGGATTGTCTGTGGCTCGCAGAACCTTCTTTTTGAATTTCACCTAAAGTGGTATCTCAATAGTGAGTGTATTTCCTTAGAAATTTTGTCTTTCTTCAATCTTAATTTTTTAAAAATAGAGCTATAATACATGACCATTGTAAAAAGTTAAAATGACTCAATGTACAGTAGAGAGGGAAAGCTTCCTGTAATTCATTCCTCTTTTCTCCTCTTCCCCATAACTAAAATTTATCTTTAGGTGTATACTCTTCCTACATCTTTTTTCCCTTGAGTAAACTAAAAAGTGTTAAGTGCTTGCTTTTATGTTTTTAAAAATTCAAGTAAAAAAATACGTATTTAGCGTACAACAGATACATTATAAGATAGAACAAATAATTGTGGATACATTTGCTTTGTTTCTTTTGCATGTTGGACTTCATCAGCAGAATAGATACTGGATATATGTTATACATGGTTAATCTTATAATCTTTAATGTGGATTCATGGTATTTTAATGAAATATACTCAAAATTTGCATTTTAGTGCATACTTATGTGTAAAAAACTCTAGTAATTCCTTTGATAAGAGAGAGATTTAAATATAATTTTTCTTGTGATAAATGATTAAAGCATAGTAATTTAAAGTAGCTGGATTGTTCGTGTTATTTTAATTAACATCCATAATGTGGTTCAGTTCAGCTGCTCAGTCGTGTCCAACTGTTCACGACCCCATGAACCGCAGCATGCCAGGCCTCCCTGTCCATCACCAACTCCTGGGGTTCACCCAAACCCATGTCCGTTGAGTCGGTGATGCCATCCAACCATCTCATCCTCTGTCGTCCCCTTCTCCTCCTGCCCTCAATCTTTCCCAGCATCAGGGTCTTTTCAAATGAGTCAGCTCTTTGCATCAGGTGGCCAAAGTATTGGCATTTCAGCTTTAGCATCAGTCCTTCCAGTGAACACCCAGGACTGATCTCCTTTAGGATGGACTGGTTGCATCTCCTTGCAGTCCAAGGGACTCTCAAGAGTCTTCTCCAACACCACAGTTCAAAAGCATCAATTCTTTGGTGCTCAGCTTTCTTCACAGTCCAACTCACATCCATACATGACCACTGGAAAAACTATAGACTAGATGGACCTTTGTTGACAAAGTAATGTCTCTGCTTTTTAATATTCTGTCTAGGTTGGTCATAACTTTCCTTCCAAGAAGTTAATAGAGAATAAGATTCAAAGTTGTTAGCGATAACAATTTGAAGTAAACTGCTAATACATTTCAAGGTTACACAACCAGTTTAAGATAGAGCATTAAGATACACTTTAAGTTGAACACAGTTGAAAATACATGAATATTTAAACATTTCCTTCTTTGAAATATGTTTTATATACATGTTTTCCTTAAAAGGTCAGGCCATGAACTTATCTCAGACATGTTGCCATTACCAAAAATATTTTTGAAATCTCTTTTTGTTGACCTCAAACCAGTTTGGAAAACACTCAAAACACTGATTTCAGTTGTTTATGGTTATTAAAATAAGCCCAAATGTTTGATTGTTCAGTTAGGTTACCTTGTTTACTAGTTTTGTTTCTAAAACTTTATACCTTCACCCATTTACAGTGGATTTGATCTTATTACAGTGAGAATCCTTGAAACAACAACAAAAATATGCCTCAAATTCTAGAGCAAAAGATCACCTGACATTAATTAGTGGCTTTCTTAGATTGTTTTCCTTGAGAAGTACTCATTTGTAATATACAATATAGGTAATGCTGATGTGTTTATTAAAAAAAATGAAATTTATTGTATTCATATTATAAAATGTATTTACTAATGAAGAATATAGACAAGATCATTGTAACATTAGGAATGTAAAAAGCAAACCTGATAAGCAATATTAGAAATACAGAGGTCTCTTATTAACATCTCTTTCAGGAAACCAAGTCGTGTGCTCTCTAGTGGTTGAAGCTTTCATATATAATAAGTTTGTATTTCCAGGTTCTTTGGTTGTCTTTCTCTTACCTGACTTATTAGATGAATAACCCATTGTTTTAATAATAGACATTAATTTTCATTTAAAAAATGTTAAACACATTAAAGCAAATTGCCCAGCTATTATCCATGATCGTAGAGAGATCTAGGTTAATGAAACTATATATAACTTCTGTTTGATAGCCTTTTGGCCAAATACTTTCTATTACAGTAAAAGTAAAAAAATGATTAGTCATCTTTAAAGGTAATTCTGTGTTGGTTGTTTGCATTTAACATGATTTTGAAATGTGCTATAGAAGTTGAGAGAAAATGTAGGTATATCTTGCATATCCTTTTTAAATTCAGAAGGATTAAATTATAGAATTTAAAGCCAGTAAGTTCAAGTTTGCAGTTTGCTGTTTCAGATGCATAAAATAGGATGCCAACTTTTCATTTCATGTATTATTAAATAATGAAGTTGTAAAGTTTTGGATACATTTTGAAAACTAATTTTTAGCCCAAAAAAGATGTGGGGAAGCAGTAGGGGTAGTAAAATAAAATCAAGTTGAAATTTCTAAGAATTATTAAAGTTTAATGACAACAGTGACAAAAATCTATGTAATCTTAAAACCTTTGAATACTTCTGTTTCCTTTTTTATTTTAGTTTTCTCAATTTTTTTTTTTCCTTTCTAGGCCATAATAAGCCAGCTGAGGAGTGAACTTGCCAAAGGCCCCCAGGAAGTTGCTGTGTATGTGCAGGAACTACAAAAACTTAAAAGTTCAGTTAATGAATTAACACAAGAAAATCAGGTGAGAATTTAAAAACTACACATAATGGTAAATTGATTTTATAAATTTTAAGTTCTAATGTTGTGTAGGTTATTTATATATTGGCACAGTACAGTATGGCTTATTTTGTGTTGTTTATTTTTTTGTATTATTTGCATTCACATTGTTATGCAACCAACTTTTTCCGTCTTCTAAAACTAAACTCAGTTATTATTGAACAACTCCCCACTTGCTGAATCTTCTGCCCCAAACCCCTTCTGCTTTCTATATCTATGAATTTACTATACTAAATAACTCATATGAGTGAAATCATACAGTATTTGTGTTTTTGTGCTTGGCTTGTTTCATGTAGGGTATTGTTTTCAAGGTTCATTCATGTTATAACATGTGTCAGAATTTCCTACCTTCTTACATTGTATGTATATATCATATTGTCCATCTGTTGCTTCCTTCTTTGTGCTCTTTCTTTTGTGGATAGTGCTGTTTTGAACATGGGTATGCAAATATCTATTTGAGATCCTGCTTTCAGTTCTTTTGGGTAGATACCCAGAAGTGGAATTGCTGGATCATACTAGTAATTCTGTTTTCAGTTTTTTGAAGAAATCATCATACTGTTGGCCATAGTGGCTGTATCCTTTTAAATTCCCATCAACAGTGCACAGTTTCTTCACATCCTTGCCAACATTTGTTATTATCTTTTTTTTTTTTAAATAGTAGCCATCGACAGAGTGTTAAGGTGATATTCATCATGATTGATTTGCATTTCCCTAATGATTAGGATGCTTGAGCATCTTTTCATATGATTTTAATTGGGTTGTTCATGTTCTTGATGTTGAGTTGTAAGAGTTTTTTTTTTTATGTTTTTGATATTAACCTTTTAATCAGATTCTGGGGAAGGAAATGGCAACCCACTCCAGTACTCTTGCCTGGAAAATCCCATGGACAGAGGAGCCTGGTAGGCTATAGTCTATGGAGTCGCAAAGAGTCAGACACGACTGAGCGACTTCACTCACTTTAATCAGATACATGATTTGCAAATATTTTCTCATTCTTTACGTTGCCTTTTCACTCTGTTGATTGTGTTTTTTTACAAAGGAAAAAACGCTCCTGTTCATCTCCTCTGCTCTCAGTACTGTACTACATACGGCTTCACTTCTGACATCAGATGTTTAGATGTTCCGCATTTCAACAGTTCTATAACACCAGCTGTGTGTCCTACCATTTAACTCAATTCTTACACTGTTTACCTGGAGCTAGCATCACATTCTATGGATAAAGTAAAGGAGAAGTCCTGCAGAATTGTGCCTGAGCACCCCAAACCTCCCTCCCCAACACATCCCAGTTCAGACACCAATTGAGGTCCAGCTTGTTACTTGTACTTCTAACCAACTGGCTGTAAATGGGAGGTTCCCAGTTCTCAGCCTCCTGTTCAATTAATTTGCTAGAGTAGCTCCCAAAACTTGGGAAAAGTTTTTATATTTTACTTGCTAGTGCTGTGCTGTGCTTAGTTCCTCAATCATGTCTGACTCTTTGCAATCCCGTGGCCTGGAGGCTGCCGGGCTCCTCTGCTCATGGGCTTTCTCCAGGCAAGAAGAGTGGAGTGGGTTGCCTGCCCTTCCAAACCCAGGGAGTGAACCCAGGTCTCGTGCGTTGCATGTGGATTCTTTAACGTCAGCCACCAGGGAAGCCCATGAATACCAGAGTGGATAGCCTATCCCTTCTCCAGGGAATCTTCCCAACCCAGAAATCGAGCCAGGGTCTCCTGCATTGCAGGTGGATTCTTTACCAGCTGAGCTACCATGGTACTTACTGAGCTACTTACTAGAGTACTGGCTTATTATAAATGACCATAACTTAAGAACAGTGGGATGGAAGAGATGGGTAGGGCAAGATATGTGAGAAAGTGTTTGAAGCTTCCGTGCTCTCTTTGGGTGCTCTCCATGTGTTCACCAACTTGGAATGTCTCAAAACTCTTTCTTTCCCTTTGTGGCTGTGATTGATGGACCACTGGTGGTTAATTCAGCCTTTTGCCCCTCTTCCTTCCCTGGAGGTCAGGGTGGAACTGACCAACTCGTTCTTTTTTTTTTGTTTCCAACTCTTTCTTGAAGGTTGGTTCCCCTGCCAACCAATCCCTGTCCTTTGGGATTTCTAAAAAAAATCTCATTAATACAAACTCAGAGGTGGTTGTAAGGGGGTTCTTATGACTAACAAAGGATACCTTTCTTGCTCTCACATCATAGGGAATTCCTGAGGTTTAGGAGCCTGGATCCAGAAATGGGGACCAAGACCAAAGGACTGTTTTATGATATCACACATTTGATACACAGAAGTTTTAAATTTTACATAATCTAGTTTATCTATTTTCACTTTCATTGCTGAGCTTTTGGTTTCATATCCAAGAAGTCATTCCTAAACTCAGGGTCTTGAAGCTTTTCACCTGTTTTCTTCTAATAGTTTTGTAGTTTTAACTTAGGTTTAGGTCTTTGATCTATTTTGAATTATTTTTTTAAAGGGTCCAGTTTTATTCTTTTGCATATGAAAACCAGTTTTCCTAGCACCATTTATTGAAAGGAGTAAGTATCCTTCTCTTACTGAATAGTCTTGGCACGCTTGTTGAAAATTGTTTGACCATGTATGTGAATATTTATATCTGGGCTCTTTATTTTTATTCTTTTGGTCTATATATCTTTCTTTATGTCAGTACCACATTGTTTTGACTACTATATTTTTCAGTAAGTTTTGAAGTCAGGAACTGAGACCTCCATCTTTGTTCTTAGTCTGTATTCTGTAATGTTAATATTTTCCACCTTGTTTCTTTAAAGATGAGCAACAGATAATAGTTTTGGAGGTAGGGCAAGTATTGGTATTAATTTATTTCCCCCATGTCTCTACTTTTTGATGGCAGAGGAATGGGGAGTTATTAAATCTTTTTATTCTAAGTATTGTGAATTTGTTAGCTTTGCTTTAACAGCTTAATTAAATAACAGGACAGATGGGTTCTCATATCTGCTTTTACATTTAATCTGTTGTGATATATTTGAAGTGTGTTAAAATTTAGTCTTAACTGATACGTAGTGTAGTTGGAAAAGGCTATCTTAATAGCCTTTTCAGATAATTGTAGCTGTAATTGTTTGATAATACACTGAAACCAGATAAAGTATAGTTTCTCAAAAGTTAATTTCAACGTAGAATCTGAAACCATATTAGTGCCGTTTTTGTACTTTGTAACATTAAAATTTTTTCTTCTGTCTTGACTTTGTTTTTTTTTTTTCCCTGTCTTGACTTTTGAGTGGATCTTTCCTGGGCATGATTTCATAATATGCATTAGTCATGTGGAAAATATTGGTTCACTGAATAATGCAAATTTTTTCCAAATACTAACACATTTCATTGTATCGTGGTGGTGTAGTTGCTCAGTCGTGTCCAACTCTAGGAACCTCATGGACTGCAGCCCCCAACTGCTCTGGCCGTGGGATTTCCCAGGCAGGAATGCTGGAGTGGGAAGCTGTTTCCTTCCCCAGGGATCTTCTGGCCCAGAAAGCACACGTATGTCTCTCATGTTGCAGGTGGTCTCTTGCGTGGCAGGCAGATTCTTTACCAACTGAGCCACCAGGGAAGCCCATGTCATTGTATAATATAAAACAAATCACATTCGTTAGTATCACCATGAATCTCAAAATATGCTTTAAGTATAAGAAGTGTCAGGCTCGTGGTGATGGATGCAGGGTTTCTAAAATTCTGAACTTCCTTTGAAAACTTTTATCATTGGCAGCCAACACTGTCAGTTCTGTCCTTCCCATAGTTTGTTGGTCATTCTTGTTGTTACATTCTTTGCATTAAAAATGGTGTTTCATAGAAAAAAGCAACTGGCTATGTTGACAAATATATTATTTGGTATGCAGCAGAAGTGACGCATTTATACTTGCTATTTATTCACACAGTTTTTTTCTTTTTTCTTGCTGTTTCAAGTACTGCAGGTACAACATTCACATAAAAATCTCATGCATTTGTGTAAGAATTTCTGTTTTATACCTTCATGTGAAATTGCTGGGTTATGAGCTATATATGTGCTCAAATTTACTAGGCTATCCCAAACTATTTTCCAAAGTAACTGTACAAGTCTGCCATTGTCCATTTCTCCATCACCTCTTGGTGCTGACTGATTTTTGAAATTTAATCTTTGTTATGGCTTATAAAAGCCTTATTGCCTCCCTCTTTTTAAAAAACATGTTTTTTATTGGAGGATAATTGCTTTATAACATTGTGCTGGTTTCTGCCATATGTCAGCATGAATCGGCCACAGGTATATATATGTCCCCTCCCTCATGAACCTCCCTCCCATCTCCCTCCCATCTCCCTCCCCATCCACCCCTCTAGGTTGTCTCAGAGCACTGGATTGAGCTCCCTGTGGCACACAGCAAATTCCCATTGACTATCTATTTTACATATGGCAATGTATGTGTTTCCATGCTACTCTCTGTATCCATCCTGCCCTCTCCTTCCCTACTTCCTTTTTTTCCTCCTGTCTAAGTGTAGAAAATATCCACGTAGACTTTAATTTTATCTTTATCTCTCAGTTTGATTTTAATTTCTTTGAGATCAGAGTTGACCTTCTGCCTCTTGGAAACTGACCAGAGTTGTGCACGCAATAGATGTCTATGATCAGTGTAATTTATTTTGTATTTCCGAAGCATTAAGCTGTTAGTAAAGGATAATGAGGCACAGATTGTGTGTATGTGTGTATATATATATATTCACAAATACATACATACATACACAGTATTAAAGGAAGTACTGTGTCTTATGAATAATACATGGAATTGAGATGATTTACTATGATAAAATGGGAATAGTTTTGATTAGGGAATAAGAATTTTCTACTACTCTTCCTAATCTTTACATAAGTGAGATTTCACAATTTTTTTCTTTTCAAAGTTGTTTTCCTGTTTAGAATTTTTTCACCAGCAAGTTCAGAGGTGCATCTTCTTTTTTTTTTTCTACTGTCCTTGCTAATTGTCTCCCCCACTTCTCCTCACCCTTGTCTTTGGCAAACCATAATTGTTGACAAGGGTAATATCCAAGTGTTATGAATTTGGAATCTTGTGCCTGGTCTCTTGAAGGCTATTAATAAAATGTCTTGGATATGTTTTGTGGGTCATAGGCAACATCAAGGTGGATAGATGACATTATAAAATATAATGAATTGAAAAATAGTTGCTTTTGAGTTAATGTCAAGATTTTTAGCATTAAACCTTTGTTTTTAAATTACTGGCTTTGAAAACTTAAAAAATAAGATGTAAATCTTGAAGACATTTCCCTTTTGGTTTCTGATAAGAATTGTAATCTGACATTTAAACAAAATTCTGCAGCCCAGTTTAACTGTTTCCAGATAAATTCTGAACAAAATCATAGCTTATTTAAAGCTACTAATATGATTAATATAGGTCAGTGTCAGAGACTGAGTTGTATTTTGGGTCTTACCTCTTACCCATTTTCCATCCTTTTGTTTCTCTCCCTCTCCGCTTCCTGATAGTCTCAGGTGTGAGGTGCTCATAGGCCAAAGCAGAAGCCAGTTATGGCAGGTGGTTGTATTGCTCTGTATTACCACTGTATTGCTAAATGGTATATTGATACAAACAGTATAATGCAGTGGTCAAAGGCATGCCACTGACTGGCTGTGACACACGGCCTCCAATGTCCGATTCCTCTTTTGCTAAGAAGTACTGTCATACTTATTTGCCTCTTAGGGTGATATGAGCACTGAAAAAAAAAAACTTAATCTCTGTTAAAGTGCTTAGATCACTGCCTGGCTTTCAGTAAGCACCTCAGTGAATATTTGTTGTTACTGTTTTTATTTATCGTGTAAGTTTTGTGATGCAGAGTTGAGTCAAGACCAAGGTGGATGTTTTCCTAACTTATTGCCTAGTAAATCAGGAAAGACTGTTGAAGATAGAAATAACTTTTTAGCTTAGTCTTTAAGAATGCTTAGGAGTATATCACATGGCAGAGGGTTAATAGTATTTCATTTTGAGAGCTACATATACTGAAGGTATGGGAACGTGTAGAAGCACAAGATACAAGATGTTGGAGAGCTACAGGTGGGTCAGTTTGTTCTTTCTCACAAAGCTGTTTTGAGTAACAGAGGAGGCCCTTGAAACCACTTTGTAAGGTATCAAGCAGTTAAAAATGCCATTCTTTTTGCATTTCTTCTTGTTCCCTGGGTTAGAAACATGTGAATTGTTATTGTTTAGTTGCTCAGTCATGTCTGACTCTTTTGTGACCCCTCCAAAATGCAGACTGCCGGGTTCCTCTGTCCATGGGATTTTACAGGCAAGAATGCTGGAATGGGTTGCTAGTTCCTCCTCCTCCAAAGGATCTTCCCATCCCAGGGATCGAACCCGCATCGCCTGCATTGCAGGTGGATTCCTTACTGCTGAGCCACCAGGGAAGCTGAACAAGTGAATAACACAGCCTAATACAGGGAAATTGCCCCACAAGGAAACATGTTGAAAGAGCAGTTGATGAGGAAGTGAAAAGAGAACTGGACATTCAGATGGAAAGAATTTTGCTTACTCAAATAATTATGAGTTAAGCGTAACATTTGTTTTATAATTTAAACTTGAATAGTATATGTTTTGGGGAGCATGAGTTGATTCACTGTGTGAATTGTGTTGTGAAAAATATTTGACTTAATCATAATATGTGACTCTGCCACCTGGCCAAGTCATATCAGATTCTTTTAATGTTAACTTCTTCATTCACAGAATAGGGATGATAATGTCTATTTCATCTTTTGTTGTAAGGTTAATAGGGAATGTGCAGTTATATTTTCTGTAATGGGATTCTGCTATACTTACAAAACTCAATCTT
The DNA here is from genome assembly GCF_023091745.1 of Budorcas taxicolor. Classification (NCBI taxonomy): domain Eukaryota; kingdom Metazoa; phylum Chordata; class Mammalia; order Artiodactyla; family Bovidae; genus Budorcas; species Budorcas taxicolor. The sequence goes on along the minus strand of NC_068914.1, from coordinate 67,635,565 downwards.
CAAAAACCTTGTATTCACTAGACTCTGCCTCAGATTCTACGAGAAGGCCATAGTAAGAATGAAAAGTTTGTGATACTAAATATAGTTATGTAATGTACCATAACCTCTCAGTTCAGTTCAGTCTCTCAGTTGTGTCCGACTCTGCAACCCCATGAACTGCAGCATGCCAGGCCTCCCTGTCCATCGCCAACTCCTGGAGTCCACCCAAACCCATGTTCATTGAGTTGGTGATGCCATCCAACCATCTCATCCTCTGTCGTCCCCTTCTCTTCCCGCCCTCAATCTTTCCCAGCATCAAATGAGTCAGCTCTTTCAAATGAGTCAGCTCTTCGCATCAGGTGGTCAAAGTATTGGAGTTTCAGCTTCAGCATCAGTCCTTCCAATGAACACCCAGGACTGATCTCCTATAGGATGGACTAGTTGGATCTCCTTGCAGTCCAAGGGACTCTCCAGAGTCTTCTCCAACACCACAGTTCAAAAGCATCAATTCTTTGGTGCTCAGCTTTCTTTATAGTCCAACTCTCATCCATAACCTCTGGGTGCTCTTTTTAATTTATATATAAAAATATATAATGTGAGTGGATTGGGTTCTTTTTAAAGGACAGTGGTTTAGGTTTTTTTAAATATGGTTTAATTATCTTTCTGTGCAGTTAAACAGAAAGATTACTTTTTTAGGATAAGTGAATTTTAAACAGACAATGATTAAGTATTTTTGCTTCTTAAAAACTGAAACTGTCTTTGGGGTCATTTAGGTATAGAACTGGTAGGATTACTTGATCACTTAAACTCCAGTACTTTGGCCACCTCATGCGAAGAGTTGACTCATTGGAAAAGACTTTGATGCTGGGAGGGGTTGGGGGCAGGAGGAGAAGGGGACGACAGAGGATGAGATGGCTGGATGGCATCACCGACCTGATGGACATGAGTTTGAGTGAACTCCAGGAGTTGGTGATGGACAGGGAGGCCTGGCGTGCTGCGATTCATGGGGTCGCAAAGAGTCGGACACGACTGAGTGACTGAACTGAACTGAACTGAACTGATGAGGAAGAAGACTCACTATTACTGACCTTAATTTTTGTAGCATGTTTTATAGTTATATCCTCTCCAAGTTCTTATTATTTGTGAGCATGGGTACTTTCATAAAATTTAGTAACTTAGAATTTTCTTTAAAAAGGTGTAAGACATTCGTAATGATCAACAAATAGGCTTAATTTAGCTTATGAATTTGAAAATAAATATTATTTTCTTAAAAGAAATGTGTAAAATTAAGAAAGATGTGGAGTTACTAATGAGTAAGACAAAAAAATGCTTATTAAAAGAGAATTTTCCTAACCAGCAGTTTGACTCAAAATTATTATTCTTCTTTGGCTAGTCTTTTGGCTTTACCCTTTTGTTTGTTTCAATTGGTTGGTCAAGACACATCTCTTTGCTAATTGCCGTAACCTCTGGGTGGTCTTTTTACTTTATCTCCCATCTTATTTTTCTTACATATACTTTCATCACCTTTCTGACACTGTTTTCTATACTGTATTTCTATTTGATAATTTACATAGTGAACTTTTTCTTAGACAAGTGTTCAAGAACCATGCCTGCTGTCTTTCTCACTCTGGTGCCTAAACTCACCACTCCCCTTGAGGTAATAGCATTTGCTGTGTCCCCTTGTGCAACTTCTTTGTCTGTTCCTTTTTGTCTTTTTGTACATGAGTCATGAATACTTATTATTAACTCCTTTTGCCACTTTACCAAGTTCAGACTTTGTTTTCAGATGACTGTAACTTACTAGTTAGCCTCACCTGACTTTGCTCTCTTGATTTTTTAAAAAAATTGTGCACTCAAGAAATTTAATGCAGCTTTTGTAACTAATCTGTGTTTGCTTGTGCATTATGTTTCGACTTTTTTAGAAAATGTTTTTTTAAATGTGTGTTTTTAAAGGCCAGAGGCTTTGCCTGTCCTCTACTATTTCTGTATTGTCCCCTTCTAGCACACTGCATATAAAAAGTGAGTATAATAAGTGTTCACAAATGACTCTGACTCATCAGGTGTTTATAGTGGCTTACTTATCCTGGTTGTCTTTCGTATAGAATTGAGTCAGAATTCTGATCCATGCCTCATGTGTAAATATCTTAGCTAAAAATACTCAATATTTTAATTCTAAAAACTCCACTTTGACTAGGCTTTGACATTTGATTAGGCTGACTGACCCAGATCTTTGAGTGGAGGTATATTTTGTACTTGATAGTATTGAGTAAAATAACAAAATATAAGGTAGGCAAGTAAGTGATATTTTTTAGATCACTGTTTTTTACACACCTGGGAAGAAATTTGAATAAGTCTTAAACTTGTGCATCTTAAGAATGGTGTTCATCAAGAAGAGCAAAAATGAGAGATCAGTAGAATTAAGAATACTAGAGCAGTAAATGGTATTGTTATGCTAAAGCTCTTACCAGCTATGAAATTGCAAAGCCAAAAATCAGAATTGCCATACTGTTATTTAAAATAATTTTTAATAGCAGAGGGATAGTTTTAGTTTTTAACTCAAATGGGAGATTATAAATATGTTACATACCCTAAAGAATCTAGTTAGTAGGTTTTAGTGTTTTCATTTTGTGCCAAAATTTTGTTGGTAACTCTTAAATTATATTAGTAGAGCTTAGTGAAGTGGACCAATAGTAAGACCATAAGTTAGTATATAGCACTTTAATTCTTCTTGTTTAAAATATTTTCAGTTTTGATATTGTACCATTGACTGAAACATTTAGTAGGGAATGATATTGCTCTGAAGATTGTTTGAATAATTGGAACAATTAAAAATATTAGGAAAGGAAAATAATATTAAATTGATATTTCAGAACTTGACTGAAAAGTTGCAGAAGAAAGAAATGGACTATACTCAGTTAGAAGAGAAACATAATGAAGAATGTTTGAGTAAAAAGAATATACAAGCAAGCCTTCATCAAAAAGACCTGGATTGTCAACAGCTTCAGTCAAGGTTATCTGCATCTGAAACCTCACTGCAGAGAATACAGGCAGAACTAGGTGAAAAGGGAGAAGCTACTCAAAAGCTCAAAGAAGAATTATCAGAAGTGGAGACCAAGTACCAGCATCTTAAGGCAGAGTTTAAACAGCTACAACAACAGAGAGAAGAAAAGGATCAGCATGGGTTACAACTGCAAAGTGAAATCAATCAAGTAAGAGCTGTTACTTTCATTTACTGTACTTCTTTTATTTACTGTTTCTTCTTGTGTTTGATGGTTGTTTGATCATAATATAGTTCATTTAAAAATTGTCATTTAAAAAATTATCTCAATTTTTACATCCTGTTATATTGAATCAGATCTCATTTCAGTTTCCCCTAAAATGATAGTATCTATCATATAGTATTGTTGTGCCTTGTTTCTTGGTTAATACAAACAAATTGCTTAAGATGGTACCTGTCACATGGTAGGTACTCAGCAGGTATGTTATTGTAATAATTCATATTGTTGATCATAAAATTAAAAATTATAAAATTTTTGTCTTTTTGTCTTGTTACTAATTTTCAAAATATATTCACTATTAAGCCAATAATATAAAAATTAGATATTTTAAAAGAAATTAGTTCTAACAACTATTCTTATTAACTTTTTTATATAAATAATCTCTATCAGATGAAATTTAATGGAAGTTTTGACTTTGCTATTAATTTATGAATTTTATATTCTAATTATTTCTTACAGGTACCATTAAAAATTAGTAGGCAAATGGATATTTGAGGGAGATTAAAGTCCTCAGCCACTTTTTTGAAAATTTTCAACCATTTTTACTTAAAAGGCAGTGATACTTGCTTCTGTGGCATTAATCTTGTCTTCTTAGCCTGAGATACTCTTCCTGTTGCTCTTCTCCTTGATAAATACTACTTCACTTGTCATGTTTTCAGAAATATTTTTCTACATATTGCCACTTCTCACCACCACCCCACTGCAGAGATGGCTTAAACATCTACATATCTCGATTACTTTACTTGTCATAGTCTAGCATATTATCATAACAGGTATCTTCACTAGACTCTCAAACTCTTTGGATGCAAAGACCACGTTTTATTTATTTTTTATCCCAGCTACCTGACATATTGCTTATCAACAGATGTTTAATGAGTAAGTAAGTGAATGAATAAATGCAGGCATTCATAATAGAAGGAAACATAGGCTTGGGGATATCGATGAATAAATTAAATATGACTTAGATATTTGCCTTTCAGTTCAAATATACAGATTGGGCATTTATGGTTTCTAAAAGATACAATACCTTGTTTATTAGAAGACACAAAGACGGAAAAGGAAATGAGACCTACCTTAAATGATTTTGTAAATCTTATTGAAGTATAAGGCAAGTACTATCCTATTGCAGTGAATATGAAAATTAAAATGATTCCATGTACAATGGGAATTAGGAAGAGTTCTTCTCCTGCTTTCTTTCCCTTATAGTACTTGATATGGTATAATTATTTAGCTGTTAATGTGAGCAAGAAAAGCTTGTTGTGAGAAAGAGATGGTGCTTGAAATTGTGAATATTGGATAGGTTTTGACAAGTAGCAGTTGGAAGGCAGGAGGGTCTTCCAGGAAGAAAAATAAACTAGAGGTGTGTGCGCTAAGCTGCTCCATTTGTGCCCGACTCTGGGAGACCCCATGGACCATAGCCCACCAGGCTCCTCTGTCCATGGGATTCTCCAGGCAAGAATACTGGAGTGGGTTGCCATTTCCTCCTCCTGGGGATCTTCTCCACCCAGGGATTGAACCCACATCTCTTACATCTCCTGCATTGGCAGGCAAGTTCTTTACCACTAACTAGCACCACCTGGGAAGTCCCAGACTAGAGGCAGGGGTGTATTATAAGAACCAGGGAACAGACATTTGCTCTGAGGATATGGTGTATAGTAGTGGACTATTTTGAGGACTTTATTATATAGAGTCTTGAATAGCAGGCTGAGGAATATGGGTTTCATTTGGTTGTCAGTGAATGGAGGGGGCAACAGGAATTTTTCTATTCATAACCATTTGGTTTAGTCACTTTTCTGTACAAAATAAAGAGGTCATGCTGAAGACCTTGAAGTGATAGGATTTATCTTCTTCCCTTCAGTATGCTGTCTGGATTCTACCTTCAAAGTGGAAGTGAAAGTTGCTCAGTCATGTCCAATTCTTTATGACCCCATGGACTATAAAATCCAAGGAATTCTCCAGGGCAGAATACTGGAGTTGGTAGTCATTCCCTTCTTAAGGGGATCTTCCTAACTCAGGGATCGAACTCAGGTCTCCTTCATTGCAGGTGGATTCCTTACCATCTGAGCCACCAGGGAAGTCTCTGCCTTCAAAAGGAAGAAGTGAAAGAAAGTGAAGTCGCTCAGTTGTGCCCAACTCTTTGTGACCCCATGGACAGTCCCTGCACTAAGCTCCTCCATCCATGGGATTTTCTGGGCAAGAGTACTGGAGTGGGTTGCCATTTCCTTTTCCAGGGAATCTTCCTGATCCAGGGATCAAACCCAGGTCTCCCTCATTGTAGACAGATGCTTTACCGTCTGAGCTGCTGGGGAAGTTCAAAGCCTGACTCAAATCTGTCTACTTCTCTTCATCTATACTGCTACTACCCTAATCTCAGCTGCTGCCATTGCTCACCTGGTTTACTGTATTAGCCTTTTTATAAGTTTCTTTTTTCCAGAGGACCTTCTTTGTCTATTCTCCATACAGAAAAAGTGAAAACTGGAAGTGAGTTGCTCAGTCGTCTCCGACTGTTCGTGACCCTATGGACTATACAGTCCATGGAATTCTCCAGGCCAGAATACTAGAGTTCCCTTCTCCAGCAGATCTTCCTGACTCAGGAATCCAACTGGAGTCTCCTGCATTATAGGTGGATTCTTTACCAGCTGAGCTACCAGGGAAGCCCATAGCCCATTCCCCACCCAGAAGCCAGAGACATTGTTTTAAAGTATGCAGGATGTAACTTTATTTCTCTTAACCACCTCCAGTGGTTTTGGTTAGATTTTGAATCCAGATGTCTTCTTGGTCATGTAAGCATATGAGTGTAGTATGGTCCACACTATGTCTTCAGGCTCATCTTCTACTAAGTGAAGCCATGCTGGTCTCCTTTTAGTTCCTCAAGCACACCAGCACTTCAACAGAGAGCTTTCCTGCCTTAGGTCCTTTGCCCATGTTTTTTCCTTAGAGTGTTCTTTATTTCAGCTTTTCACAAGACTTGCTTAAGCATTATTTCTTCAATAAAGCCTTTCTGGACCTCTCTAAAAGATTTCTCAGGTGGTGCAGTGGTAAAGAAGCCACCTGCCAATGTAGGAGATGCAGAAAATGCAGGTTCAATCCTTGGATTGGGAAGGTCCCATAGAGAAGGCAATGGCAACCCACCCCAGTCTTCTTGCCTGGGAAATCCCATGGTGAGAGGAGCCTAGCGGACTGCTGTCCATGGGGTCGTGAAGAGTTGGACTGAGCGTGCATGCACACAGGACCTCTCTATTTAAATAGATTGTTTTCCTTTTGGGGCTTCCTTGGTGGCTCAGAGGTTTTCCATTTATTCTGGACCCTTTATTTCAGCAAGCTGCTTTTTAATAATACTTTTTATTGTATAATTTTTTGTTTCCTTGCATATCATATACCATTCCCTTTGTACAGTTAGCTCCTTAATTTGAGAAATTTGGTTATTCTATACTCCATCTGTCTCTATGCTTAGAGTTTTTAGTAAATATTTATTGGAAGAATGGGAATGAACCTCACTTTAAGCCTTCTTTCATTGTCCTTAAAAGAGTGTAGGGATGAACTGGCTCTGTTTTGCTCTCCGCTGCATCCTCAGCTCCCGTTTCAGTGTGGACAAAAATAGATAGCTGGCAGTTGTCAACAAAGGACTTAAAAACAAAGAACCCCATATTCTTTATATTTGTTTCTTGAGCACTTTTAAAATAGCCAATAGTACAGATAATGTTACATAATTAAAAGATTGGACATAATCAGTTCACTTTTTTTAATTAAAAATTTTTTATACAATTTTTAAAGGTTCCTTTTCACTAACAGTTACTGCGAAATACCCTAAGCCTGTGTGACACCCAGCAGTTTGTGTCTCCCACTTCCCCACCCGTATATCCAACTTCACCTTTAATTGAATATGCCATCTCAAATAGCACAGTGGTTTATGAGTGTGGATTTAAGAACTGGCTCTCTGAGTTCTAGTTCTGTGGTCTACAAACTGTGTGAGCTTGGGCAAGTTATTTATTGTACCTTAGTTTGCTCACCTGTCAAATAAGAATAAGGATAGAATTGTCTTCACAGGATTATTATAAGGATTAAGTTAGTATTTGTGAACCTTTTAAAATGAGGCCTGGCACTTGATAAACTTTACGAGCATAATGAGTAAAGAATTATTTATATGAGTTTACAAAACTGAGTTTCTTAAAGAAACATATACATATATGTATATCTCAAAATGTAACTTTAGGATAGACCATTCTATTAATGATTCCAACATGTATTATTTTTACTCTAAACTTATTCTTCTCTGTAACATATTAACTCTAAAATGATATAGGCATTATTGGTTAAGGGATTTGGGCCTGCTTCCACTCTTGTGCAGCTTTGATTTGTGACTCATTTCTTTATTAAAGATCAGGGATCTATCAGAGATTGTAAAGCAATGAATGACTGTTAATTATAATATACAGTATCTCTTTTTTTCACCACTTTAGTAAATTTTCACTTCAGAGCAACAGTTGTCTTTAATTTGGCGCTTCACGCTGCACATCAAAATCACCTGGGGAAATTTAAGAAATTATCAAAGCCTCACCCTTGGCTCAGTTAAATGATAATCTCTGGCATAGGCCCAGGTATTGGTTTTCCCTGTTATTGTACTGTGTAGTTGAGATTGAAAACAGCTGCTTTTTAAAGTGTTGCTTTTTGGCAAATGATTCCTAAACTTTCCTGAAACTCAATACTCTGTAATTCTTTTGTTAGGAAACAGATTTCTGGGCTTCAGCTCAAGTGTACCAAAGCTAAATTTTAGGGGAGAAGTCTCATTATCTCTGTGTTAATAATGACATTGGAAAGTTCTTATCCAGCAAGTTAGAAACTCGATGTAGGGGAGAGATCACACATAAGAGATCACTTACGGGGATTGGACCTACTTCTTGTAGTGAGAAGGAGAGGGTTTGGGCAGTTACTACAGTGCTAATTCACTGCATTTTAAGAAGAGACAGAGGAAGAAGAAAATGTCAGCCTAAGGATAAGAATATAATAAATGTCTGCTACTGATTCCTGTTTTATAACTAAAATAGGAATGGAATGTATGTTTTACTTTAGAAATTCACTTCAGTTTTCTATTTTTTTGGTGTCCCTGGGTGGACCTGAAACTTTAGTTTTCTTTATTGAGTGTAGAATATGTTTTGACAGCCACACGTTGTTTCATAGCATAGGAAAATAGTGGGTGTCCACTTTTCTGATAGAACTTTATTTTTTCTTTGGCAGCTATGAATTTTTTATGGAGAAATATGAAAGTATAAAGCATATAAATGTATATTTGACATAAAGGCTATAGGTTTTAATATTTTCAGATACAACATGAACAGGTTTGATTGAAAACAGTTGTATAGAATGCTTGTTATTAGTCTTCAGCGTTACTGAGGCACATGCTGCAGTTTGACTTGATGTGTTATGAAGCTGGGGTGTACTCTTACAGGGTAAGCCTTGCTAAATGTCTTGCTTCCTTATCTCCGTGGTACTCTTTTTTGTTCTGCACTCCTAGCACTTGTGCAGTAATTCTTCTAACATTAATACAAACCTTTTTTTTTTTAAACTGGACCTACCCCACCAGCCAATCCCATAAGAGAAACCAGCTGTTCTTTCTGGTAAAATTAGAGAAAATAAGGAATTCAAGAAAGTGACAGCTCTTAGCCCCCAGACAAGTTTCTTCTTTAGTTTTAGCTAGGTGGCAATTTTAAAGTTAGTGAAATCACCTAATATTTTAATAAATGTTCATTCCTCTGTTTTATTTAGAGATTGTGTGCCAGTTTGAGGACTTGAGAATGCTGTGTGCTCTATTCAGTACCCAAATGTAAGAAGTCAATTGTGGTGGTTCATGACTATGGAAAAGCAACAAGAATCATTTTGGATTTTTAAAATACTAGTGGAATAGGTCTGAGTGTGTCTCAGGTGTCTTAATTTTAAGTTTTGTTTCAAGCTCCTCAAGTGATTGCAAGAGTTATCTTTAAGTAAGAGCCTTAGGTTCACTGTGTGTGTGTGTGTGTGTGTGTGTGTGTGTGTATGGTTTTTAAAAGTGTAAAAACCCTGAAACCTGTGATATGATTACAGTTTTATGTGAGTCATCGTAATTTATGTGATTAGGTTCCTCTAAAGTATCATGAAAATTAATATATTTCTATTGGTGAAAAATAAAACATTGTTTGGAAAGTAGGTGATAGTAATAATGATGATCAACGTGTTTATACATATATATGTACTTTTTTCCTTTTCTGAAGTTACATAGCAAACTTCTGGAGACAGAGCGCCAACTAGGAGAAGCTCATGGAAGGCTGAAGGAACAGAGACAGCTTTCAAGTGAAAAGTTGATGGATAAAGAACAACAAGTGGCTGATCTACAACTCAAACTTTCTCGTTTAGAAGAAGAGGTAAGCTCACATTTCAGATGAGTTTCTTAGTACCTTTATTGATAGATTTGAAGTGAGTGAAGTCGCTCAGTCCTGTCCAACTTTTTGTGATCCCATCGACTGTAGTCTACCAGGCTTCTCTGTCCATGGGATTTTCTGGGCAAGAGTACTGGAGTTGGTTGCCATTTCCTTCTCCAGGGGATCTTTCTGACCCAGGGATCGAACCCAGCTCTCCTGCTTTGCAGGCAGACGCTTTACCCTCTGAGTCACCAGGGATCTTAAATGTTGTTGTGTTTAACCTTTTTATGGTCATGAGCTTTAACTGAATTTTTTTTTTTAGTTTGATAAAGTTAAAACATCTCCAGTAAAAATAACCTATTATTAACTACATTAAGTCATTTTTGTCGTGATTGTATTCCCTAAAGTTCTCAACAAAAATGTACAAAGAAGGCTATCTTCAGCTTTAGGCAGGTTAAATCCTTGGGGGGAACCTGTCAGGCTGCTCAAGAGGAGTCTTTCTACCCAGGAAGGACCATTTCCTAATGATACTGAAAAATGAACAGCTGCTGATAGCATTATTGACACATAGTTGGTGCATATTAACTGAGTTTGTACTTAAGGATTTTCTTTTAAAAATTAAGCATAACATTGAATGCTATCCTAATTTTAATCTGTGGTTGCCAAAAATGGTAACTATTATTTGGTTCAAGTAAAAGGTATCATTAAACCGTGTCTTTTATTAGAATTGAATAAACACAGAGTTAAAATCTATAGCTGCATCAAAAGATTTTCTTCTAGACCCAAATATTAATGTGTAGATTTTGCTGTTGTTTCCTAATAAGTGACAATTATGATGAAAATCCCATGGACGGAGGAGCATGGTAGGCTGCAGTCCATGGGGTCGCTAAGAGTCGGACACAACTGAGCGACTTCACTTTCACTTTTCACTTTCATGCATTGGAGAAGGAAATGGCAACCCATTCCAGTGTTCTTGCCTGGAGAATCCCAGGGACGGGGGAGCCTGGTGGGCTGCTGTCTGTGGGGTCACACAGAGTCAGACACGACTGAGGTGACTTAGCAGCAGTAGCAGCAGCAGCATGATTATGCAAAAAAGTAAAACAGATACTGATACTGTTATTTAGATTATTACAAAAATTTGTATATAATTCCTTGATCATATTAGCATATGAAAACAATAATAAACTAAATGCCAACCTGGAGAAGGAATTTTATTTTTTTCAGGATGAGAATCTATTCTTAAGGAACAGTTTCTTAAATTTTGAGGTTAAAATTCTGTAAGTAATGAGATACTGCTTTTAAAGTTATAATTTAATTTTCTATTCAAACTTGAGAATTGTGAGATTTGAAGTAATACCAGATGTTTATATGATAGCATTATGCCCTGAAAATTTTAATTGACAGTCTACAATTTTTTTTTAAGTTGAAAGAAAAAGTAACCAATTCCACAGAATTGCAGCATCAGTTAGATAAAACAAAGCAACAGCATCAAGAACAACAAGCTCTTCAACAAAGCACTACGGCAAAACTTCGAGAAGCTCAGGTAAACAGTATTTGAATTTTTAGCCTTTTAAACAAAGATGAACCAAGTCATTATTCTTTTGTTGTGGTGAAGCTGGATAATGCAAAGCACTTGATTATATAGAGTTTTGATGATTTTTAGTATCTGGATAATTGGAAAATTCTTTTCCTTTTATTGCTATGTTGAAAAAATTCTCTAAATATAAAAAATTTACTATAAATATATTATTAAATTTTATATAAAATTAAAATTATTAAAATTCTTTAAAAAAAGAAATTGACACTAAATTTAAGATATTATTTAGATTGTTATTTATGCATAATATATTATTATTTATTAAAAATGACTTCTCTGAAAAATTGAAAAATGACATAAATTTCTTAGTTTAATTAATTCAGTAAAATATAACATTCTGTATTTCCTGTGATGGAACTTACTATTTATTGGCCATGTCTTTCCCTGTTTCAGCACTATCATATGAACATTAGAATTGTAGTTATAGGAATGTAAGTGATTGAGTTAAATTTGTACAGATTCTATAGTATAGCTCAAAAAATTAAAATAAGTTAAATTTTTGTTTTGATATGGGGAGAGGAAGATGGTACCCAAATGTCTGAAGTGAATTTGACATTGATTTATTCTGTAGTCTTCATGAATTCCTTGAATATTATGGAGTGCTATGTGTCAGGCACAGTGGTAAGTGCTAAAATTAGAGTGCAGGGTCAGACACAGTACCTGCTTTCTGGGAAATGGCAATCTAACGATACGCAAGATAATGCTGGAGTTGAAAGGAGGCAGGAGGTAATATGCCTGTCTTTCTTGTCTGTCTTTGGATAGTGGCAAGGAGTCAGGTGGATAGAGATCCAAATATTATATTCATTTATTTGTCCTTTCATTCATTCAGTCCACAAATATATATTAATGTCTCCTCTTAGCCATAGAAGTGATTTTGTGCATATGGTGGCAGAGAAAACAGACAAAAATGTCTGTTCTTGTGGAGCTTAGTGAGGAAGACAAACAGTAACCAAGGTAAATAGGCAAAATATATAGTGTGTTAGATGTGGTAAGTGGTATGGAGATAAGGGTAAGTGGTATGGAAAAAAGGGATACGGAGTAGGAGATACCTGGGGAGCTGGAGGTGGACTGCACGGTTAGATGGGGTTGCTAGGGAAGGCCTCTGTGAAAGATGAAATATCTAAAGGAAGGGAGGGTGTGAGCCATGCGGATATCTGAGAGAAGAGCATCATACTTTAAAAGACCCTGAGGCAGGAGTAGTTCTTAGGCACGTCAAGAAGCCAGTGAGTAGAGTGGTGTGAGTGATGAGAGAGATAAAGCGGGCACAGTCGTAGAGATCATAAAGGATCAGAACATGTCGAGCTTCATTAGTAATTTTAAGGATTTTGTTACGAGTGAGATGAGAAGTCATTGGAGGGTTCTGAGCAGTGGAATAGCATGACGATACTTATAATTTCACAGGATTACTCTGACTACTGTATTGAGAGTAGACCATAGGGACACATGAGTGGAACAAATAAATGAGCTAAAAGACTACTTTAAAAATTAAGAAATGGTGTGGCTTGGAACAGAGTGTAAGTAGTGTAAGTAGTGAAAATTAGTCAGATTCTAGATATACTTTTAAAGGTGAGGCTGACAGATTTACTGATAGATTGATACGGGGCACCAACAGAGAAACCAAAGAGGATTCTAGGGATTTTGGCTTGGCTGGCTGGCAGGAGGGAGGTCAAACAAGATGAAGACTGGGAATCCTTTGGATTTGGCAACATGAGGTCATTGGTGACGCTGATAAAGAGAAATATGTAAAAAGAAGGAAGGAAATTTAAATGTGAATTACATAAAGACTGGGCAGAAACTGGAGTGGAACTTCATCTAGGAAGTGTTTCTTCCTTAAAAACCAGAGATACTTATATGTTTATAGCCTAGGACAAAGGGGCTAGTAGACTGGGGGTAGTTGAGGATACTGGAGAATGGAAGGTGACTGAAGGAATAAGGCATTCACACATTGTGATGTCACCGATAACCGTGGGTGGTGGTAAATTCACACTTAGCCTCTGAAGGATATTTTGGGAAGACTGAGGAAAGGTGTATATATGTGTGTGTGTATATATGTGTGTGTATATATATGTGCTGTGCATATATATGTGCTGTGCTTGGGCACTCAGTTGTGTTCAACTCTTTGTAACCCCATGACTGTAGCCCACCAGGCTCCTCTGTCCATGGGGGATTCTCCAGGCAAGAATACTGGAGTGGGCTGTCATGCCCTCCAGGGGATCTTCCCAACCCAGGAATGGAACTGGGGTCTCCTGCATTGCAGGTGGATTCTTTACCTGCTGAGCTATCTGGGAAGCCCGTGTGTGTGTGTTTTATTCATTTATTTATTGAGTATAATTGACTTAGTGTTAGTTTCACATGTACAGCAAAGTGATTCAGTTCTCTCCTTCTTTCTCCCTCTCTCTGTATATATACACACAGATACATATATATAAAATCTATAACATATAATATATTTCACATATAGTTTATATATATGTACACATACGGTTTATCAAGGTCTTTTCCTTTATAGATTATTGCATAATGTTGAGTATGGTTGCCTGTGCTATAAGTAGGTTCTTGTTGGTTATCTGTTTTATTTATGTTGTTGTTCAGTCGCCAAGTTGTGTCCGACTCTTTGCGACCCATTGGATTTCAGCATGCCAGGCCTCTCTGTCCCTTGTCATCTCCCAGAATCTGCCCAAGTTCATGTCTGTTGAATCGGTGATGCCATCCATCCATCCTCTGTCTCCCTCTTCTCCTTCTACCTCCAGTCTTAACCAGCAGTAGAGTCTTTTCCAGTGAGTCGGCTGTCCACATCAGGTGGCCAAAGTATTGGAGCTTCAGCATCAGTCTTTCCAAATAGTATTCAGGGTTGATTTCCTTTAGGATTGACTGGTTGATCTCCTTGGTGTCCAAGGGCTTCTCAAAAGTGTTCTCCAGCACCATACTTTGAAAACATCAATTCTTTGGCGCTCTGTCTTCTTTATGGTCTAACTCTCACATCCGTACATGACTACTGGAAAGACTGTAGCCCTGATTATGCAGACCTTTATTGGCAAACTGATGTCTTTGCTTTTTAATGTGCTGTCTAGGTTTGTCACAGCTCTCCTTCCAAGAAGCTTCTTAATTTTATGGCTGCAGTCAACCTCCATAGTACTTTTAGAGCCCAACAAGAGGAAACTTGTCACTGCTTCCACCTTTTCCCCTTTTGCTTCTTGACCCACATACAGGTTTCTCAGGAGACAGGCAAGATGGTCTGGTATTCCCATCTCTTTAGGAGTTTTCCACAGTTTGTTATAATCCAAACAGTCTTTATAGCATAGTCAATGAAACAGAAGTAGATGGTATTTTTTTGGAATTCCTTTGCTTTCTCTATGATCTAGCAAATGTTGACAGTTTGATTTCTGATTCCTCTGCCTTTTCTGAACCCAGCTTGTACATGTGGAAGTTTCATACTGCTGAAGCCTAGCTTGAAGGATTTTGAGCATAATTTTACTAGCATGGCAAGTGAGCACAATTGCGTGGTATTTTTTTTTTAACATTTTTAGTACTGCCCTACTTGAGAATTGGGATGAAGATTGACCTTTTCCGTTCCTGTGGCCACTGCTGGGTTTTCCAAATTTGCTGACATATTAAGTGCAACACTTTAATAATATGATCTTTTAGGTTTTAAATGGCCCTGCTAGCATTTCATCACCTCCACTAGCTTTATTGGCAGTAGTGCTTTCCAAGGCCCATTTGACTTCACACTCCAGGCTCTAGGTGAGTTCTTGCACCATCTTGGTTATCCAGGTCATTAAATCTTCTTTGTACAGTTCTTCTGTGTATTCTTGCCATCTGTTCTTGATCTCTTCTGCTTCTATTGGTTTTTACTGTTTCTGTCCTTTATGGTACCCATCTTTGCATGCAGTGTCGCTTTGCTATCTCCAGTTTTCTTGAAGAGATCTGCAGTCTTTGGCCTTCTGTTGTTTTCCTCTGTTTCTTAGCATTGTGTACTGAAGAAGGGCACCTTGTCTCTCCTTGCTTTTCTCTGGAACTCTGCATTCATTTGGATATACTTTTCCCTTTCTCGCTTGCTTTTCACTTCTCTTCTTTTCTCAGCTATTTGTAAAGCTTCCTCAGACTACCACTTTACTTCTTGCATTTCTTTTTCTTTGGGATGATTTCCCTGGCTGGCCTAGTGCCTAGTAGTTTTCTCTGCTTTCTTTAGTTTAAGACTGAATTTTGTTAGAACAAGTTCATGATCTGAGCCACAGTCAGCTCCAGGTCTTGTTTTTGCTGACTATATAGAGCTTCTTCATCTTCAGCAGCAAAGAATATAATCAGTCTGATTTTGGTATTGACCATCTGGTGATGTCCATGCGTAGACTCATCTCTTGTGTTGTTGAAAAAGGGTATTTGGTATCACCAGTGCATTCTCTTGGCAGAATTCTGTTAGCCTTTGCCCTGCTTCGTTTTGTACTCCAAGCCAAACTTGCCTGTTACTCCAGGTATCTCTTGATTTCTACTTTTGCATTCCAGTCCCCTATAATGAATAGGACATCATCTTTTGGTGGTAGTTCTAGGCTGTCTTGTAGGTTTTCATAGACCTGATCAGCTTCTTTGGCATCAGTGGTTGGGGCATAGACCTAGATTACTGTGATGTTGAATTATTTACTTTGGAAATGAACTGAGATCATTCTGTTGTTTTTGAGTTTTCATCCAAGTATTGCATTTCAGACTCTTGTTGATTATGAGGGCTACCCTGTTGGGGAACGTTTAACTTTAGAATTCCTGTATGTTGTTTTCTGTTTCTCATGAACCCTCTGTCCTTATCAGTTCCTGGTAGACAGGAATGAGTAGAGCGGCATGCTGTTCCTAGGACTGAGGTCATGGGATGGAACGCATGCATGGATTTCCTTCAGTAACCTATTACCCTAAGGAAAAACTTTAGTCGCGACCCTCTTACTCAAGATATGGATTGTCTTCTGGCCTTATGACGATTGTTGTTCCTTGTTGTTACCCTGGCGATGGTTGATATACATCTGGTTTTTGTTCTTTATTTTTTTGAGTCTTTGTAGAACTATATATACACTCACACAAACATGATTAAAGCACCCTTGTTCCACCAGAACCTGGGTCCCCGTGTCTGTCTTTCTCTCTGGCTAGTTCTCTGGAGTGTGGAAGCCTGTCGAGCTCACTTTCCTGCCCGGGCTTTCAAGACCTCCCTAAGAGGGCGCCCTGTTCCTTCATGAGTGGCACAAGCCCTGTTCTAGGGCTTCATTGGAGTTCCACGTAACCCAGGGAATACTGGTCTCTTTCTCTCTCTATATTTTTCTTTCTCACCGTCAACTCTGATCTGCCAAGTTCCAGTCCATTAATGGACCTTTGCTGCTGCTGCTGCTGCTGCTGCTACTGCTGCTACTGCTGCTACTGCTGCTACTGCTGCTACTGCTGCTACTGCTAAGTCACGTCAGTTGTGTCTGACTCTGTGTGACCCCATAGATGGTACCCAACAGGTTCCTCTGTCCCTGGGATTCTCCAGGCAAGAATACTAGAGTGGTTGCCATTTCCTTCTCCAATGCATGAAAGTGAAAAATGAAAGTGAAGTCTCTCAGTCATGTCTGACTCTTCTACACTACCCCATTTCTTCTATGGGATTCTTGCCCACAGTAGTAGATAATAATGGTCATCTGAATTAAATCTGCCCATTCCCATCCATTTTAGTTCACTTACTCCTAAGATGTTGATGTTTACTCTATTGCCATCTCCCCATCTCCTTGTCCATGTCCGATTTACCTTGATTCATGGACCTAACATTCCAGTTTCCTATGCAATACTGTTCTTTGCAGCATCACATTTTACTTTCATCACCAGACACCTCTGCAGCTGAGCATCATGTCTGCTTTGGCCCAGCTGCTTGTCTTCTGCTCTTCCCCAGTAGCATATTTGACACCTTCTGACCAGGGAGACTCATCTTTTGGTGTCATATCTTTTTGCTTTTTTATACAGTTCATGGGGTTATCATGGCAAGAATACTGGAGTGGTTTGCCATCCCCCCTCCAGTGGACCACGTTTTGGCATTATATATTATTTCATTATATTATATATGTAATTCATAGGTAAGGTGAAGAAAAGTCATGGTAGACCATTCCTGAAGATAATCCCTCCCCTCTTGATAAAGTTGGAATGGTAATAGTTGAACTTCAGGTAGGCTGAGATTATTAGAGATTAAACTTTTAAGTTGATGTTCAGGGGTATATTGAGGACGAAAATTCCACTCAGTGACAGGAGTGAAAAAATGATTCTGAGTATGTAATAGAGGTTGGAGTCTAGAAATCTGTGGTGGCATCAATCTATATAGCTTTGTGATTTTGCTCTAATACTACTTAGAAATGTAGGCATGAAGAAAGCAGATTGCAACACTGATCTAAGGATTGGGCTTTTTTGGGGTGGCTGTTTTGGCAATTTGTGGGTAAAAGGAAATGGAGAATGTAGATGAAAGAATAGTTAAGGTAGTTCATATCCATATGTGAGGTTCAGGAATAAAAACTCCGTATATACTAAATAAGCTAGAAGAAAATTGAGGTTAATGTCTCTTTGAAGAGCAAAAATGAGGTCATGAAATTGGAAGACAGGAAGTTGTGCTCACAGAGTAGGAGAGTTGACATATTTTTATCTAGAACAATTTCAGGTGATTTAGAAGATCCTGCATATGGGTGTTGGAGTAGAATGAGTAAAGGTCCAGGAATTAAGATGCTGTGAATGTTGAAGCTGTATTCTTAATTCTCTATGTATTTTGTATTTCCCAGGAAATTGGCAGAAACTGGGATTGAGAAAAAGACTAAATCAGGTCTCAAGTCTTCAGTGAATGAGGTAGGGATTTTTAGATGATGGCAACACAGCATAGACATAGAAAATGAATACATAATTCCTAGAGCAGCTTAAAATTTTTATTTGAGGGAGAGATTAATGGCAGTGAGAAAAAAAAAAATCTAGAAAAAGTCAACCTCTTCTGCTTGCCCAGTAGAACAGTCCTTACATATCAGAGAGGGCTGATAGGGAATTGGCACCTGTACAGGGAGAACCAAATTTCAGTTTGGAAACAGAGTTAGTTCTAGAAAAAGCTTAGGCCTGGAGCTGTGGTTCCACAAGATTAGTGGATTGTGCAGAGAGGGGTCTTAGTGGCAGGAACAGAGGATGAGAGCAGAGATGAGGTTGCTTTTCATTGTTTTGTGATTGAAACTTCGAGGATGAGCAGCGTGTTTGAGAGTGATCTCACCTGTTTTACTGTTGGCTGGCACACATTGTTGAGGGTACCAGCTGGCTGCTGGCTCTGTCTCAGCAAGGTAGTGTGGGCTGCTGTGAAGTTTGCAGAAGGGCTCACTAGGGCCTTTTCTGAGTAGAGGCTCTCTGGCTGTCGTTCGGCTCTCTTAGAATGATTAAGGCAGAGGCAAAGGCTGTGACTCAGATAGCTCTCAACATGAATGAGTGTTGTTCTGGGTGTGGTGGGCTACTGTAGGTACAACATGGAGGCCCTTGGTAAAGTGAAAAAGAGGGATCCCTTAATGTAGCTATAGAAGAGTCCAATTGGGTGTCGAAATGAGCCTTCATGAGTGTATATGCATTAAAATTCAATCACTTATTTTTCTGTTCACGCCATAAATATCTTAGAATATGTGTGTCTTGGATACATTGATGATAAAACAGACGAAAATCTTCACCTTCTTGGAGTCTGCATTCTTGTGACAAGGTAGAGGCAGATAAACATGAAAAACAAGTGAATTATTTAGTGTGTTATAAGATAAGTGCTATGGAAAGAAAAACTGTTTACTAGAGGGAGTATTGGTTGGTTGGTTGATTTAGTCACTAAGTCGTGTCTGACTCTTGTGACCCCATGGTCTATAACCCGCCAGGCTCCTCTGCCCATGGGATTCTCCAGGCAAGAATACTGGAGTGGGTTGCCATTTCCTTCTCCAGAGGGAATATTGGGAAAGGCTGCAATTTAAAATGTAATGATCATGGTAGGTATGATTGAGAAGGTGGCATTTGAGCAAACATTTGAAGAAGAGGGAATGAGCCATTTGACTTCTGGGGGAAGTGTGCCAGGTAGAAGAGATGATTAGTGCAAAGGTTCCAAGGTGAAAGTGTGCTTGGTGTGATTAGGAATAATGAGGAGTCCCATGTGTCTCAAAATGGATTAAACAAGAATTGTAGTAGATGGTGAAGCCAGAGTATTAGAGTAAAAATGTGTAGTAAGAAGGTTTTTATTGGTTATTAAATTCTAGTTTATTATCAGTAATGTAGGGTTTATTGTTAAATATGTAGTTCTAGTTATGTAAGTTTGCCATGTTAAAATGTAATGATTAGTAAAAAAAAAAAATGTAACACTGAGAGTTTGAGTCTTAAAATTTATTATCAGCCATTTTGTTTGAGGAATAACTTTTAAGTTCTCTATCCTTAAGGCAGTAGTTTTTAATTCTTTACAGAATGATTTGGAACAAGTACTACGTCAAATTGGTGATAAGGACCAGAAGATCCAGAACCTTGAAGCCTTATTACAGAAGAGCAAAGAAAATATTTCTTTACTAGAAAAGGAGAGAGAAGATCTTTATGCAAAAATTCAGGCTGGTGAGGGAGAGACTGCTGTTCTTAACCAATTACAAGAAAAAAACCATACATTACAAGAACAAGTAAGCTTGTCAAGTGTATTCTGTTTCTAAAATTTACTTTTATCTCTCTAAATCTTACTAAGTGCTTTATCTAAATAATTCTATTATTTTTAGTACTTTTAAATTTATTTTGTATTTCTGACAAATACTTCTTTTACCTCAGAGGTGGGTTGCTATTGTAGTGAAACTAAGTTAGCATGATTTGATGAGAGAATTCTCAGTTCATGTCCCAGGATATAACTTATTACCTGTGTGACCACGAGAAAATCATTTCACTTTGTTGGCTCCTTTGAAAAGTATAGTTAGCTCATATTGAAAAGTTATTAATAATATGTTACCTCATGGCATTTTGTGATATTTTGGAAAAAGGTGAGTAACAATATAAACTGAACTACTAATCAAGTGTTAGTTGTTACTGTGTTACTGGTTAATATCTAGGCTTAGTGGTTACCTATATTTTCGTGATGTATGTTTTTGGAATATATAGCTAATAATAATTTTGGCAACTAGTTGCCTTATTCTAACATCTGTATGTTAGTTTAAATGAAGCTTATAAAATTTAGCTTAATACATTTTCAGACTGTAAAGAATAGTCTCTTACCAAATAGTCACTTTTTGGAAAGAATTGTCCAATAAGGGAATTGTAATTATCTAAATGAGAAAGTATTAAAGAATAAGTCATTTCAGTTTTCTAATTCGAGTATCAGAACACAAGTTTTTTCCTCCAGGTTTCAAAGTTAGCCTTAGTTACCAGTTTAGTTTTTGGCTGAAACTTGCATACAAATTAACATTGCTTATTATACAAACATGATCAGAAAAGTGTACACAATTTTGAAGAAAGAATAAATAATGTACTTCTGCTTCTGGCCATGTTGGAATAACTGATACCTCTTTAGTCCTCCCACTATAAACAACTGGAAAAGTGGAAAAAACTGTGTAAAACTAGTTTTCAGACATTGTACAACAAATGCACAGGGTCTTCATCCCTGAGAGAAGAGAAGCAAGTGAAGTGAGCCTTTTGACTATTCCAACTTTTGACCTGGAGACAGTTTTCAGACTGGTGCAGGGTGAGGGAATCCAAGGAAAGCACAGTGGTCTCACTGAACTAAAGCATGAGAGATTTGAAATTCAGGGAGATTGAACTCAAATTTGCAGACAGAATGTCAGAGAGGAAGGCACAATGTAGAGATAAAGGTCCAGAAATCTGTAGGGATTTGCTTGAACCTTTAGCTCAATGCTAAGCTTTATACTCTTAAGGAGAGATACCATGAGGCCAGACAATGAACAGTTTTTAGGAGCTGCAGCTTAAAAATGATCAGAACTCAGAGAGCTTCGGAGAAGGCAATGGCACCCTGCTCCAGTACTCTTGCCAGGAAAATCTCATGGATGGAGGAGACTGGAAGGGTGCAGTTCATGGGGTCGCCAAGAGTAGGATACGACTAAGCGACTTCACTTTCACTTTTCACTTTCATGCATTGGAGTAGGAAATGGCAACCCCCTCCAGTGTTCTTGCCTGGAGAATCCCAGGGATGGGGGCGCCTGTGGACTGTCGTCTGTGGGGTCGCACAGAGTCGGACACAACTGAAGCGACAGCAGCAGCAGAGAGCTTGGAAACATTCAGGTCTTAACCAGTCAGAGAAGAAAGACACTTGGGGGGGGCATTCAGTAGAAACACCAGTAATGTCGCACTTTAGAATTAAAGCCGAATTAGCCCTAGATTAAAAGCTAGTGTACATAAGCATGGGAATGAGCCTGAAAAGGATCCAGCTGAACCACAAGTATATTAATTGCCTACTGGAGCAAAATTCGGTATTCTTTGAAAGAAGACAACAAATTTCAGACTTGTCATAACAAATAGAAAAAAAAAATTACTGGATAACACAAAGTGGAAAACATACAAGCTATAAGTAAGAGAAAAGTGATTCAGTGGAAGTAAAACCTGAAATAGAGGATAGAGTCATCAGATAAGTACTTTAACACGGCTTTTAAAATGTATGGATATAAAGAAAAATAGAAGTGGAAACAAAGAAATAGAACTTTTCAGAGGTTAAAAAAGACCTAAAATGAAAATTTCACTGAATGAATATATTAAGTGGAAAAAACAATATCAGTGACCATTAAGACAATGTAATTGAAACTGTCCACAATGAAGCCCAGAGAGACAAAAAGACTGGGGTGAAAAATGAAGAGTGCCTTAGTGACCTGTAGGATAGCAACATGTAGTCTAGGATATATGTATGTTTGTGTGTGTATGGTGTATACATGTGTGTGTGTGTGTGTGTGTGTATAATTTGTGTCAAAGAAAAATGTTTATAGAAATAATGACTGAAAAATTGTAAAGTTGATTAAAAATATGAAAGCACAGATTCAAGAAACTCATGAATTTCAACCAGAGTACCCCAAAGAAACATCAGATGAGTTGGATTTCACCTAAATTAAAAACAGATGCTCTTCAAAAGACACCATTACAAAAATAAAAGCTAAGACACAGACTGGAAGAAAACAGGTGTAGAACATATATCTGACAATTGAGAAACATCCAGAATATATAAAGAACTCCTAATAGTTAGCTGTGATTGTCTGGGGGCCAGAGATGAGTGGAGGGTATTGAGTGCATGAAGAAGCTTTTGGGGGTAGTCATAAGGTTTTCTTGCTTGTTTGTGGTGATGGTTAAATGAATGCATGTATTGATCAACTCCCCATAAACTGTGTAATTGAATTGCATAAATTACATTTAAATTATAGTTCAGTAGAGTTGGTTTTAAAAATGGTAAGAATCTCTGAATCTGATGTTGTTATGATCCTGAGAGGTTATATTTATTTATTTTTGGAAAAATGTGAATAATTTTTCTTGGAAAAAAAAAGTTGAGATAATCTATCCTAGAGTATTTTAACATTCTTATAGTACTTACATTTGGGTTTCTTCTTCATTCTTGTTATATCATTTGTGACCTTCGTAATTAGAGCCTTGCTTGTATGATAGGTAACTCAGCTAACAGAGAAGCTGAAGAATCAGTCAGAAAGCCATAAGCAAGCCCAGGAGAATTTGCATGACCAGGTGCAGGAGCAGAAGGCACATCTTAGAGCTGCACAAGACCGTGTCCTTTCCCTAGAATCCAGCGTCAGTGAATTAAATAGTCAGTTAAATGAAAGCAAGGAGAAGGTTTCCCAGCTTGATATACAGGTAATATTGCATTGTGCAACTTGTTTGTATGGATAAAACACCAGTTTTAAGCTATCACACTTAAATTGTTTTTCTCTCTGCCTCTCCATCCCCTGCCTTACTTATTAACTGAAAAAATAGAAATAGGAATTAAAGTTGTATGTGGACAGTTTGTTGAGCTTTCCTGTTTGCCTTTCTCCCTACCAGAGTTTTTTACTTTTCTCTTTTTCCATGAGGCCCTTACTACTGTTTTTGAAGTTCAAAGTAGTTTGTTATTATACCATTAGATTTCTGATGATGTTTGAATTTATTTTGACTTTGGTTTTTAAATTTTACTTTAAATGTTTGATTTAATTAAAAAAAAAAAAAACACTCAAAACTTTAGGGGATTCCCTCGTGGTCCAGTGGTTAGGACTTGATGCTTTCACTGTTGAGGCCCAGATTCAATCCCTGGTTGGGAAACTAAAATCCCTCAAGCTGCATGTGCAGCCAAAAAATATATAGTACAATTATGTATTTTAATATGTTTTCTTTCAGAGGCCAACATGGAAGCCTTGCTCAGTGAGTCAGTCACGGGGTGGGAATTAAGATATATTTCTTTCTCCATACTCATCATTGTGTTTTTATTCCAGACTACAGTAGAGAAAGTTTTAGAAACATTTCTAAGCCTTAATTTTCTTTATTTTAGGAGAATAATTCCATTAAGACCAGAAATAATACAATAACAAGTATAAGAATTTGGAAAAAAGAGGATACACCTTTATTTTTAAAACTTATTAGATGAGTTACAGATAATTCAATATGTGGATGTCCAATTTAAGAGAGAAAGTGTTTTGGTGTTCTATAGGGACATTTTTTACATTGGAGAAGGCAATGGCAACCCACTCCAGTACTCTTGCCTGGAGAATCCTATGGACGGAGGAGCACGGTAGGCTTCAGTCCATGGGGTTGCTAAGAGTCGGACACGACTGAGCAACTTCACTTTTCACTTTCATGCATTGGAGAAGGAAATGGCAACCCACTCTAGTGTTCTTGCCTGGAGAATCCCAGGGACAGAGGAGCCTGTTGGGTGCCGTCTATGGGGTCACACTGAGTCGGGCATGACTGATGTGACTTAGCAGCAGCAGCAGAACATTATTAGGAGTATTTTCCCCTATTTATTCCTGTTTGAGGGATTATCACGTACTTATTTTTTAATGTCTAAATTTTTGTTTTCTGCTGAAAGATTTCATTTTAAAAATTAATGAGAAAAGTACTTTACACTCATCAAGCAGAAACCAAGAACTAAATACAAATTAAATGAGTTGTAAATTTTGTTACAGGTTAAAGCCAAAACTGAATTATTGCTATCAGCAGAAGCAGCAAAAACTGCTCAAAGAGCAGATCTTCAGAATCATTTGGACACAGCCCAAAATGCATTACAAGATAAACAGCAGGTAGGAGAACTTGATGCAGTTTCCTATCATAAACTAATGTTTTGGTAGATAAATTAACTGGAAAAATATGTGAAAATTATACTTTAATATAATATTGTGATTGACTTGCTTATTCTCCTTAATTTCTCCTTGAGTTCAGAACCAGTGAGTGGAATATGCAGGAGTTAGACAGATGGAGATAAAATATAATCTTTGGGAATTCCCTGGCAGTGAGTGGTTAAGACTTGGTGCTTTCGTTATGGTGGCCCGGGTTCAGTCCCTGCTTGGGGAACTCATAATCCTGCAAACTATGAGGTGCAGCCAAAAAAAGAGAAGTATGTTATTTATGTTCTTGATAAAGTTCAACTTGTGCAGTTGTGGTTGAGCTTCTTAATACTGTCTTTCTCCCATAATAGAGACCTTGGTGTGATGAAATATTTACTCCTAATTTTTGAATTGTTTCTTCATCCTATTAAGTGGCAATGACTGGGAAAGAGAGACTTCACACCTGTTTTAAGTGGACAGTCAGGCGGTGACCCAGGTATACTTGCCTCTTGGCAGGAAAAGAGCAGCATGTATTCCATTTCAATTATAAGAGTTACTACTCTTTTCCTGGGGGTAGGAGTAAAAGTGGGGCTAGGAAGAATACCAGTTACTCTTCTCAACACTTCTGATAGGAAAAAGCTTCCTACTTCAGAATCCAAAGTTAAAATGCTGGTAGAGTTTTCTTACCTTTGACCAGGTAGGAATTTTAAAAATTTACTTTTTACTTGAGAAGCAATACTGGTTGTTGATCCAAAAAGTTTTATTAATAATATAGTAGTATATATCAAGTTAATGAAACCTTTCTCTATATTTACCTTTAACTGCAATCCATTTTTCTCCTTACATGGAAATTTTGCTTTTAAGTTTGGTATATATCCTTCCAGACTTCTGTAAACATTGAAGAAAAAATATGTGTGTGTATGTGTGTACACATACAGGTCTTTTTGTTTTATACAGATGGTATCACTATGTATGTTGTTCTACAACTAGGTTTTTACATTATTGCTAAACACATCTATAATGTATTTTCTAAGTACTAGGTCAGTGCCAGAAAGTATAATGGAAAAAGTATGTATAAGAGTAACCACATAAAAGTTGAAATTTTTATTTGCAAAATATTACTAGCAAAATTCTAAAGTAAGTAGCAAAATAATAGAACATTTTCTGAAATATGTCTGATGAAAGATTGATATTTTTGTTTAAAACATTTTTACATAAGAAATAAATGAATCTACCAAAAGAAGTAAAAGATCAAAACTATATTAGGAAATCTTCATATTCATTAAGAATTAATTGCAAATTAAGACAGTAATATACCCTTATTAAGATAAAGTGTTTGGGTGCATGTGTTTAACACTGGAAAGGCTAGAGATGGTACAGAAGAACAAGTCACTTCCACACGTTGCTTGCAGTTCAGCCTTTTGATGGTAATAGGGAAAGCTGGTAGGCAGTGTATTTAAGACCTTTAAGATTTTTCATATTCTTAATCTCACTTTTAGTCCTTTACCCTAGGGAAATAATCATCGTTTTAAGGATGATGTTTGCATATCTGTTGGAAAGGTTTATAGCAATCCAAGAATACAGCCGAGGGTATTTGGCTAAATAATGATCTATATGAATACAATAGAAATTTATGCAGTCATGTATAACGATAGTTCGGAAGATAATGTCACAGTTTTATGATGCTTTATTGTAAAACAAAGGAAGTTACAGTAACACTGTATGTAAACTGATATCCTTTATCTGAAAAATAGAAATAAAGAAATAGAACCTAACATACAGAAAAGTCTAGAAGGAAAGTTATCAAAACATTAATAGTATCTATGGGCAGTGGATTTCCTAATAATCTTTATTTTTTTTTTGCTCTGCAATTAGATATTCCAAATCAATTGAACAAGTATTATAATGTAATCAATGTAATTAAAAATATTATAAAAAATGGTATCTTGAACATTGAAAATATTTATAGTATAAAAGCGTTACTTTGTTATTAGCCTACTTAATATCCTGTTGTATCTTTTGGCTTCTAAAATAAGTCTTCCTAGAAAAAGTTATTGAGCTATTATGTGTATAAACATAGTATCTCAGAGTGTGTACAACTTCAGTTCAGGTCCTTTATGTTGATGGGTAAATGTAATCTCATATATATTATTAGGCTTATTTATGGTCTTTCTCAAAATACTTTATTAAAGAGTTTTCTGCTTTACTTTGAGCAAACATTTGGGCACTACAGCAAAGCAAACCTTTTAATTGTACTTTCTGTAGGAGTTAAATAAGATCACTACTCAGTTGGATCAGGTCACTGCAAAGTTGCAGGAGAAGCAAGAGCATTGCAGTCAGCTGGACAGTCATCTTAAAGCATGTAAAGAGAAGAATCTGTCTTTAGAACAGAAAACTGAAGAATTGGAAGGTCAAATCAAGGTTTGTATGAAAAACTAGCCATACTTTCTATTGCTAGAGCAATGGAAGTCGAGGATCTAGAAGGAATCCAAGGTTTTAAATCTGCAGGTGAAGGTCAGGTTGTGATTTAGAAATTATTTGTGATTTTTCATGTCTAAATTTTGAATTCCACCTTTACTTTTAATTTCTTCACTAATGGATGGCTTTGCAAATAGCAGTTACATTTATACCCTTTGGATTTTATTTCTGATTAATGTTATTAAAATTTTCACTATGGTAAACTGTTTTTCTTTAACTCAACTTCAAGTGAAAGTGTTGATTTATATTAAAGAAATTAAATAACTACATATATTAGAGAAGGATTTGACCTGAGTCCTTTGCTCTTTGAATGAGAACTACTATAAGTTAAACAAACTTCTCAAGTTACTGTATGTGAAATTTACACTGTCACAGTCAGATGAAGCACTTCTGTACAGTTGTAGAATCGTGGGCTGTGTGTATGTATACATGTGCATAGAAGAAGAAAATTACATTTACAGTTCTATTTATGGGTTCCCTTTTCTTTATGGTCAGTAATAATAGTATGACAAATTACATGGTATAATGGTTGAAAAGAACAGAAAGATTTTTTTTGTCTATTTGTTTTTAGTTGAAGGGCATGTAATGAGAATTCTGTTTGAGTATCTTTTTGTTGTTGTCGTTTAGTCACTAAGACATGTCCAACTCTCTGCAACCCCAGGGACTGCAACATACCCGGCTCCTCTGTCCTTCACTTATCTCCTGGAGTTTGCTCAAATTGATATCCGGTGCTATCTATCCATCTCATCCTCTGCCGCCCCTTCTCCTTTTGCCTACAGTCTTTCCCAGCATTAGGGTCTTTTCCAGTGAGTCAGCTTTACATATCAGGTGGCTAAAGTATTGGAACTTCAGCATCAGTCCTTCCAATGAATGTTCAGGGTTGATTTACTTTAGGATTGCCTGGTTTGATATCCTTGCAGTCCAAGGGACTCTGAAGAGTCTTCTCCAGCACCATAATTTGAAAGCATCAATTCTCTGGCACTCAGCCTTCTACATCATCCAGCTTTTCACATACATACGTGACTGCTGGAAAAACCATAGCTTTGACTATATGGACCTTTGTCGGCAAAGTGATTTCTCTGCTTTTTACACTGTCTAGGTTTGTATAGCTTTCCTTCCAACGAGCAAGCATCTTTGAATTTCATGGCTGCAGTCATTGTCTGTAGTGATTTTGGAGCCCAAGAAAATAAAATCTATCACTGCTTCCACTTTTTCCCCTTCTATTTGCCATGCAGTGATGGAACTAGATGCCATGATCTTGGTTTTCTGAATGTTGAGTTTTAAGCCAGCTTTTTCACTCTTCTCTTTTACCTTCATCAAGAGGCTATTTAGTTCCTCTTCACTTTCTGCAGTTAGAGTGATACCATCCTCATATCTGAGGTTGTTGATATTTCTCCCAGCAATCTTGATTGCAGCTTGTGATTCATCCAGCTTGGCATTTTGTATGATGTATTCTGCAAATAAGTTAAATAAACAGAGTGACAATATACAACCTGTGGTACTCCTTTCCCAGTTATAGTTATTAAGAAAATGCATTGCTTATAGACATTCAAACTATATATTCAACAATTTGATTTTGTAAATTTATAAAAATACAGTTATATGTATATATATGAGATAGAAGCCACACTGTGAAGAATAACAATCTCTAAACAAAGAGGTTATAGATGCCAAATCCGAGCTTAATTGGCTTTATATTTATGGTCAAGAGGTATTAATGAGAAGGATGACATGACAACTCCATTTTAGTTTTGAATATTTATAGTTATATCAGTGTTGTTAACTGAATATAAAAGATTATAAAGTTTAATTGGACCTTTGTTTTTTCATACTTGAGTTAATAACTTATTCAGGTAATAAATATAATTAAGTTTATTCTCTTATTCAGTTCATTTTAAAAGTTAAAACTTAGTGACTGTCTCTCATACATAAAGTCTGCTACTAGATCTTCTGAAAGATTTCAAGGTAAATGGCTCCTTTATTCAACAATGAGTTTAGAATGTGTTTTTTGTTATTAACACAAGTATCTTTGTTTGTTAACATTAGTTTGAGTATAAACTAATATTGTAATGTTTAATAGATAATTGTTGACATTAAAATGGTTTTATATTTCTGACATAGAAACTAGAAGCTGATATGCTTGAAGTTAAAGCAAGCAAGGAGCAAGCTTTGCAGGGTCTACAACAACAGAGACAGCTGAACACAGATTTAGAGCTTCGAGCCACAGAATTGAGTAAACAACTTGAAATGGAGAAAGAAACGTAAGCTAAACTACTTATGGGAGAGGATTATAAACTAAGTATTAAAATTTTCACAAGATTTCAATTTTTCTATTACAGTGTTAAAGATTTACCTTGTAAATTGCTGATATTAATGTGAATGAAAAATAAAGCCATCACAATTTGGTTTATTTAACCATCCCATTTGGATGGCTTGTATCCATTCACATTTCAGTAGACTTTGTCTTTAAAGGCCAAATATGGAGTTGACAGACTAGATCTCTGTCAAGAGGGTGAGGGTTTTTGACTGTCAGTAGTAAAGATGGAGGTTGATAGCCTGGGAAAGGTGCCTTTCAGGGAAATGAAATTAAAATCCATCAAAGTTGATGATAATTAAGTTGTTTTGCACCTTCATGGTTTCATCTTTATTTTGGGAGTGGTGACAACACATTTTTATTTTCATGTCTAGTAAATTGGGTCCTGATACTGTGAATGTCCAGATGCATTTTGTGCCTCAAATGGCATTTCTTGTGACTTGTAACATATGTAATTTCCAGTGCCTAAGTATTTGGGAGTACATCTGATGCTTTTTTTTTTTTTTAATAATTTTATTTTATTCATTTATTTTGGCTCTGTTGGATGTTCATTGCTGCATGGGCTTTCTCTAGCTGTGGCGAGCGGCGAGCGGGAGTTACTCTCTAGCTGCAGTACTCGAGTTTCTAATTGCGGTGGCTTGTCTTGTTGCGGAGCACGGACTGTAGGCTGCACGCAGGTTTGTTAGTTGGCGGTTGCAGCTCCTGGGCTCTGGAGCACTGGTGCAACATTTGTGGCACACAGGCTTAGTTGCTCAGGGGCACGTGGGATCTTCCTGGATCAAGAATCGAGCAGGCGGATTCTTTTACCACTGAGCTACCACGGAAGCCACATCTGATCCTTTGTATCACCTACTAAGTGATTCGTCACCTCTAAAAACCCAGTCATGTGACTGTAAAGATGACCTTTGAGGTGGTGGTACTTGTTCTCTTTTCTGAGGCCCCTTTGGGCCCAGTAGTTCTTTACAGTGGGAACTTTCCGTTTCTAGTAAGGATTTTTTTTTTTAAATTTTGCCTTTACCTTTTATGCAGACATCTTTTATATGGGGTCCTGCACTTTTAGAGTACTAAGAAAGGAGGACTGGGCAAACATATCTGAGATTTGACTATACCCCACCCCTGGTCACAGGACTCAGCCCAAATAATGGGGTACAGGGCTCCCCTTTCCCAAGGACCACCTATACTGCATGCAGCTCTTTCTCTCCAGTTTCCATCTTATATTTTCATTACTCTGCAGTTTGTTTTCAAATATCCTTTGTGATTTTTTTTTTTTTTTGATCTGTGGGTTACTTAGAAGTATACTGTTTACTTTTCAACTATTCAGGGTTTTTCTAGATACTGGTTTCTAATTTAATTCCATTGTGGTTATAGAACATACTCAGTAAAATTCTGACATTTCAAACTCTCTTATTTATGGCACAGTGTATGGTTTATCTTGGTTAAGTTTCCTTGTGCACATCTGTGTTTTGTTGGGTAAAGTGTTCTGTAAATATCAGTTAGGTTAAGGTGGTTGATATTGTTCTGATCCTCTGTATCTGTGCCACTGTTTTCTCTGGTGGTTTCTATCAGTTTTTGAGAAAGGAGTGTTAAGATTTCTCAGGTTATGGATTAATTTATTACTTCCTTTAGTGGCCTTTTAAAAAAATAAGTTTTACCATCACTATGCAAACCTTTATTTCTTTAGGCCTTCTTTGATTCACAGTCTTATGATTTTATAATAATTATTTACAGGAAAGTTAAGTAGCATAGTAAATATATCAAGTTCCAATTTTAGGCTTGTTTAACAGGGATTTTAACTATATTAAAATGGTCAAGTAATATTCGTACAACAGCTTTTCTGTCTAGACCTTTAAATATCAGTGAGGTACAGGATCCTGTGAATGTACTTCATATGTTTTAGCTACTTTTTTTGAAAGTAAAAGTAAGTTTCTGGGGCTAAAAGTTAGAAAATTTCAAGGTATATATGCAGTTTTGATATTAATACCCAACTTCAATTATGTGGCTGGTACATCTTTTAATAACCTTTCCTTAATATATTGAATTTATAATAAAGTACATTGGAAATAGTATACATTCTAGAAATATTACTTTGTACCTGGTTTTATTTTCATTTTAAAAAATGATTAATCTCTAATGTGTGCTTTTCTTTTGCTATATAATATGCATAATTTTATTCATTTTATGAAAACAAAGTCTTTAACTTTCTTAAGCAATATCTTCATTTCTTTATTTTTTTTAGTTTTTTTTAAAACTTTTTATTTTATATTGGGGTATAGCTGGATTAACAAAAAAATGTGAAGGGACTCAGCTGTACATATACATGTATCCATTCCCCCCATTTCCTCATTCTTGCAACTTTTCTGTTTTATAAAAAATTGAAGTATAGTAGTGTCATGTTAGTTTCAGGTTCTTGAAACTTCTTTTAATTCATTCAGGTGTAGAAAATTTATGTTAGAGGACAAATGATAAGTCTCTTAACATAATCTGCTAGGCTCTAGGATTAAAGTAAATCTTTTGTCTTTCATCCATGTTTGCTTAAACTTGTTATCATTTGTTCCCTAAAATAATTTTTCTACACCTGAATGAATTAAGAAATTTTAAGAATCTGAAACTAACATGATACTATAAATCAACTATACTTCAATTTTTAAAAAAACGGAAAAGTTGAGGAAATGAGTTAGAAAGATTTTCCTGATTGAGCTTCCCTGGAGGCTCAGACAGTAAAAAAATCTGGCTGCAATACAGGAGACCTAAATTCGATCCCTGGGTCAGGAAGATCCCCTGGAGAAGGAAATGGCAACCTATTCCAGAATTCTTGTCTGGCAAATCCTATGGACAGAGGAGCCTGGCAGGCTACAGTGCATGGGGTTGCAAGGACTCAGACAGAACTGAGTGACTGACACTTTTCATTTTTCCTGGTTATCTTATGTGTTTTGAAGTTTAGGACCTGTCAAACACCCAGTGTGTTTAATTTTTTCAAGTAAAGAGGCAAATTTCTTTGTCCTTGGGGGCAACATAATAAATCAGTTCTTTAGGATACATGGAACAGTATTTCCGGCTGTCAAAGACTAGATGGTTTGCTGTATGCCCAGGTTTCTTTGGGGATACACTGTGGTTAGATAAGACTGGATTAAGTCATGGGTTTGGATGGTCTTGGCTTTACCACTAATTTATTTGACTTGAAGAAAACCATCCTCATCTCTTAAATGACCAGATCAGATGTTCTAAGGCATTTTTTGTTTGTGTGGCTTTATGACATTAAATTATTAGTTTTACTTCTTAACTACAGAAGAAAGTTTTAATTCAATTTATTAATGTGAATGGTAGATTAGAAATGACAAATTATGCATTATTAAAGAAATTGTTTCTTAAATATTTAGAGTATATAATACAAAGTTGGATCTACAGAAGAAATCTGAAGCGCTTGAAAATACTAAGCAAATGCTTACCAAGCAAGAAGAAGAAAAAACAATCCTTAAACAAGAAATTGAAAATTTAAATCAAGATGCAAAGATGCAGCACAAGGAACTGAATGACAGGATTCAAACAGCCGTAACAGAACTACAAAAAGTGAAGATGGAGAAAGAATCTCTAGTAGCAGAGCTTTCTGCAACAAAAGAGAAATTATCAAAAGTTTCTGATTCTTTGAAGAACTCCAAAAGTGAATTTGAAAAAGAAAATCAGAAGGGAAAAGCTGTTATATTAGATCTGGTTAGTTGTTTATGTTTATTTTCTTAGGTAGAAATGATTTTTATTTAAAACATGCTGCCTTTTCTGCTTAATTCACTGTTGATTTGTCACCTTGCGTTTAAATGATCTTAAGTGTTGTTATGAGAAAAGGAGTGGAGATTACTTAACCTGAGAAAAAGATATTGGTGCTTGTGTGTATAATTTTCCAGTGGCCCAGAAAGTTTTCAGTTGAATCTATATTCTTTCTCTGTTGAGGACCCGATGCTAGATTTGGGGAGGACTGCAGCACGTTTGTCCTTTGGGACACGTCTGCAGAGAATATAGCTACTAATTGAAATGTTTTTCACCTGACTGTAAAAAAAAAGAAAGAAGACCAGAAAGATCTTAATGACTTCTAACTCTGGTGCTATAAACTTTCTGATTCTTTATTCAATTTTCTAAAACTCTAGATAATACCATGTCTTAGAGATATTGTAAACAATATTTAAACTATAGAGAAAAACATCTTGAGTCTCAGGAAATACTTATAGGGCAATGTATCTTCAGAAATATTTTAACCCCGAATAACATGGAATAACAGCAAAAGTAAAATTCTTTTGTTCTTAGTATGAAAGTCAGTGAAAGTGTTGAGGAGCATGAAAAGCATGATTTTCATATGTTACTTTTATGTTCTGTTTGGAAAAAATATCTGTATATCTTCCCTCTTAAGTTATATGGGATTATTTTATTGTTTCCATACTTTAAAAAATTTCCCTCCATTTTTTTGAAGCCCATTATTCTACTTTTAAAATAGCATAAGTTAGTTAATTGTGTAACATAAAAATGTGGTTTCCAAAAGTATTCTAAAATCTTGTCTAAATATTATTGAAAGTATTTATTGTGACTATTGGTTGATAATAGAAACTCTTAGCCTCTCTCCCCATTTACTGCTATAATATTTGCCTGTTTTTATTACTGACATGAATGATTCTATCCCATCTTAAATCATCAATGATTCTAGTTTATTTCCTTTTGTGGATCTTACTAAGCTTATAAACCTAAATTCTTAAATTTACTACAAATATTTTCTGCATAATGTAGTTTCCACTTTTTTAGGAGAAAACCTGCAAAGAATTAAAACATCAGCTTCAAGTACAGACAGAAAGCCTGCACAAGGAACAGAATGAAATGAAAAAGTCACTTGAAAAAGAAAAGGAGGTAAGATTTTCTATAACAGAAATATGTAAAGCATAATAAGGTTTTATATTTTCAAAATATTTTCACAGTAGATTCTTAAGTCAAAGGGTTTATTTCCTTTGTGTTCTACCAACTGCTAAAAAGATTTAAGCTAAATTATAATAAAATGCCCAAAATAAAGGATTATAATAATAAAATAATAATAAATAACTAGAGTTATTTAATTATCAAAGTTAAGGAGCATTAGTATGGATAAAAAACAGTCTTCATAGATTTTCCATAGAAATGACATTTAAGTACTCTTTATTTGACATTTATGTTAATGGAATATTTGATAATGGCTATATAACAAGTGATTGTTATATAATCACAATTAAGTTTATATTGTTATATAATAATCACAATTAAGTGATTGTTCTGTGGTTAATGCTTCTATTGTTCTCCATCAAAACAAATGAGTAAATAAATGGATATAATATATATTATTATTATTCTCTGAAGACATAACCTCTAGCAGCTAGAGTCTAGGCATGTAGCTTTCTAGAGGTCTGATTTGATAAAGCAGCAAAGCATCATCCCAACAAGTCTTCAGTGTGATTATGTTCTGGCTGTTGGTTGAAAGAAGACATCTGTGCTGTATATGCCAGTCACAGTGGCAAAATTATGGTGATTTAGTGCCCAGGCTGTAAATCCAGATTGTCCAAATTTATATCCTAACTGTGCCAGTTATTAGCTATGCTGTCTTGACTTCTCTCAGGCAGATGACTCATCTCTCTGTGCTCCAGTTTCCTCAGCGGTAAGATGGGGCTGATAGTAGAATCTGTGTCATAGCATTACTGTGAGAAATAAATGGGTTAATGCATATCAGAGTGCTTAGAATACAAATTGTAACCAAATAAATGGTCAGGGGTTAGCTATTACTTTATCATTGGTTATCATAACAATCATCAGTATTGTCAACACTACTTGACTCCTGTTTTGCATGAAATATTTCCCTTTGTATTGGCGATAAGCTGAAACATCCATATACATAGCACTGAAACTTTGCAAAATTAACTTTGAGTGGTCAATTGCTCACAATAGGTCTTTAATGAAATATGCATAAAACATGAAAATACGACTTTGGTTGGAAGGATGAGACTTAGTTTAGTTCACCTTGGCCACAGAAGGACCTCAGTGTGACTTCTATATGATAATTAATTTTGAACAGAAATGTATCCTAATAAATTATGAAAACAGGTAGTAGCAAAATATGCCTCAGAGCTCTAAATGAGGACATGATTGTGTGGCTTAGATATTAAAGATGTTTGCCAAAGTTATTTTGGTTTTATCATAGTTAATATGAAGTTGTCCTTTCTGATTCACTTTGGCTAGCAGACTCAGTTAGCATTTTTAAATTTTTATTTTACTTTTTTGGCCCCAGTGTGCTGCTTGCAGGGATCTTGAACCCAGGCCTGGCAGTGAAAGTGCTGAGTCCTGACCACTGGGCCACCAGGGAATTCAGTTAGCATTTTGAGAATATTCAAGACAGTAGACATTTCAGCAATCTAAAGATGGTTGATTTTCCCTTTTCTATGATATAAGAGAATACCAATCCTGTGCCTTTGCAAGCTGTATCTCAATGTATAAGTTGAAAAGGAAGGCAAGATTAAACAAATAGCGATCAGTCCATAGTCTGATCCAGTAGTGAATAGTGTCAGTTATGGAAGCTCCATGAGGGCAGGGATTTTTCGTTTTGGTTTACTACTGAATATTTGTATCAACAGACTCAGTAGTTTCTGCTTAGAGTAGTGCTTAATAGGTACTCAATAAATGTGTGCTGAGTGGAGAAATGAATGCTGAATAGATTGTATCTTCTTTTAGACTTCTCATCAGTTGAAGTTGGAGCTCAGTTCCATGCAGGGACAAGTCATACAGGCCCAGAATAGCTTAAAACAAAAGGAAAAAGAAGAACAACAGCTTCAGAGTAACATAAATGAGCTAAAGCATTTGACTGAACAGAAGAGAAAGCAAATTGAAACACTCCAAGGAGAAGTTAAAATTGCTGTTTCACAGAAGGTAATGATATGATATTTGTTTACTTTTTATGGGAAGAAAAACTTTGAAGTTAAAATAACCATATGATAGTTAACACAAATGAGTTGCAACAAAGAAAATTTTACATATGTGCCCAAATTTTCTTTAAAAGTATAATGCACTTAATTATATGATTAAATATCTGTCTAGATTGCCATTCCCTATAACCATGTTGTTAGACACTTATTTAAAATCTTAGCACTAATCATTTGTCTGATAGACCTAAAACTGCCTTTTTGTAAAATAACATGTAACTAACAACGTTAGGAGAATAATTCATACACCATTTATAGTGTATTAGAAAGTTTTAAGGAGTTGAAAAATGTTATTCTTATTAATGGAAATAACCAAGAATAAAAATCACAGATACTTAAATATTCAGTAGTATAGGTTTCATATAGTTTTTTTAACTTGTATCATAATGGTTTGTTTCCAAACCTATGCTAATTTATTATTAAACATCTGTCTTTCATTCTTAAGTATGTTTTAATACTTGTCCAGAACAAGAGTTGATAAAAGTGGATTGAGCTTAATATTTGAACAAAAGGAGGTTTTTCCCAGTGTTGATATGTGCATATTAATTCATCTAGGGAGAAGAAAGATATAATATCCCTAGCATGTGAAACAAAGTATATCATGATATTAATAGTTGGCTTGTCACATTACTAGAGGGAAAAAAGAAACCCACAGATACATATTTTATGTTGATCACTTTTTATAATGATTATTATGGCCACTTTACAAAAGAGTAATTTTCTTATAACACAAACAAGAGTAGACAGATTTGTCTATCCTTTTTTTATGTGTGTTATCATATATATAATCATACATCAGGATGTAATTATCACAGTGTGTATTTTGTTCTATGATTTGGCATCTTGAGGTCATTTTTCCCCCCAAATCTAGTAGCCTCATATTCAAGTTTTCCTTAGATCTTCATTTTTTTATCATGATTTAGTAAATTTTAAAAAAAAGCCAACAACTATTT
Organism: Budorcas taxicolor; assembly: GCF_023091745.1. Taxonomy (NCBI): domain Eukaryota; kingdom Metazoa; phylum Chordata; class Mammalia; order Artiodactyla; family Bovidae; genus Budorcas; species Budorcas taxicolor. Next base: position 67,598,347 of record NC_068914.1, on the reverse strand, counting down.
TTAGTACATTTTCTTTTTTATTTAATTATTATAGTAAGATTGCTTCCAGATTTATAATTAATGTATTTTGCCAATACTGTGCATGGCTTTATTAAATGGTGGTTCAGTCGGTAAAGAATGCGCCTGCAGTGTGGGTGGAAAGATCCCCTGGAGGGGAGGACATGGCAACCCACTCCAGTATTCTTGTCTGGAGAATCCTCGTGGATGGAGGAGCCTGGTGGGCTGCAGTCCGTGAGGTTGCAAAGTCGGACACAACTGAGCGACAGCACATTAAATAACATCTTAAGGATTTTGAGATTTAGAGGAAATGCTTTTATTGGTAGTTGTCTTGTGTGGGACTGTTATAATGAAAATACCACGGACTAGATGGCTTAAATAATAAGCATCTATTTCTCATAGTTCTGGAGACTGGAGAGTTGAAGATCAAGGCACCTGGCATATTGAGTGTCTGGTGAGGGCCCACTTTCTGGCTTGTAGACAGCTGTCTTCTTGTTGTATCCTTATATGACTGAGAGATTGCATTTCTTCTTGTAAGGCCACTAATCCCATTCATGAGGGCTCTACCTTAATTACTGCCAAAGACCCCTACATGCAAATGCCATCACATTTGATCTAGGCTTCAACTTGAATTTTTGGGAGTCACAAATATTCATAGCAGTAGTTACTTTGTATTAGTATATAGATGCTAGAAAAAGGAACACCTTTAACTCAGGGAAGACATTTTGGGGGAGTATTGAGTGGATAGGCAGTCTCTGTAAATTAGACTTGGAATTTGGAGTACCTAGAGAATCATTGAAAGGCAATAATAATTTGATTTTATTGAGGAGTAGTGGGGAAAGAAGATACATTTTAGAGCCAGGTAAATCTGAATTCAAATTCTATGTAACACACATCAGGTTTATAGTCACAGGAAAGGGATCCATCTTTTGAGCTTAAAGAAAACGAGGTCATGGAGTTGTAAAGACTGAGATAATGTATTTAAAGTACCCAGTAGTGTGCCCAGTGCCATGTAGAAGCTAAATAATTGTTGGTGTTATATATAAGTATAGCTGACTATGATCGAGGAGTGTCAGTGTGCATGGTTGACCGTACAGTGATGGTCTATAGAAATTTTTCCCTGGGCCACAGTGAAATAGGAAAAAGAATACATATACCTACAGTTTTTAATGTGATTGAGTCGCAAATAAAGGATTCAGCAAGGCTGTAAGTCATCAGTTCCTGTGCTAGGAAACCTGATGTGGGAACACATGAATAGGCTATGGCCCCTGTTCTCACAGCCTGTATAATTTAATGAGGAAGCAGATACCTAAAGAAAACTGTAATAAAAAGGAGAGTGAGGAAAAATTAGAACTCCGTGGGAATTTTGACTTGTTTTCTAGAGGAGCTAGCATTTGAACTATGTCTTTGAAGATTATTATAATGCTGAAAGGTTAAAAAAGGAGGGAATTAGATATTTAAAAGGAGAGTAAACAATATTAGCAAAGTTTACAAAGCTTAAATGTCATTATAGAAGATTTGCTGTTGGAATACACGGTAAGTGGAGAAGTGAGGAGAGAGAAGGCTGTAGAATTGGATGAAGTCATTCTGTCTTTGTAACCTGTTTTTGGCACGCATACTAGTTTAAGTAACTGTTGTATGTTTCAGACAGAACTTGAGAATAAACTACAGCACCAGTCAGTGCAAGCGGCACAGGAACTTGCAGCAGAGAAACAAAAAATGTCAGTGTTACAAAACACCTGTGAAAAAAGTCAGGAAGATCTGAAACAGCTTCAGTCTGATTTCTATGGGAAGGAATCTGAACTACTTGCCACAAGGCAGGATCTTAAGGTATAGTGAATTATGTCGTAAAAACCAATAAACTTGTTTATAGACATTCATTAAAGGATTGATTTGAACCCAAATGGGCATTAAAAGTCTTAGTATTTGTGAAATATCATGCTTGTTTATTATTATTATTTTTGGAGAAACATGCTTTTAAAAATTATTTTATATGATAAAATATATAGTATATATAGATATTTAAAAATAACATCTTTAATAGTGAAATAATTCGGAAATATGGTAGTTGCTACTTTAGCTTATCTAAGGACTTTGCTGCCTTTATTTAAAAAAAAAAATGAACTGCTGTTAGAAAATCTGAGTTTTAAATGTAAACCACTTGTGAAAATGCAAGCAGATTCAATATTGACTTTGTCAACTTCCCAAGCATAATATTAAAATTAGATTATAGCTCAAAATAAACTTAAATTATCTAAACATATATGGATACTTTGTCCTTGGCAGTACTGTTGGATTAGATGAAGTATCATTTTTACTAAAATGATGGATATACAAAAAGGGTAAATAATTTTTATGTAGCATTATCAGTTGTCTAAGGGAAATGGAACATTTGTATTCTCTCACAGAAGGTTTAACAAGTTCTTTTTTTTTTGCCACAGTGAAATTAGTATGCCTTTCGATTTTTTTCTTGTGTCTGGATTTTTGTTTTTTGCTTAATTTAAAATGCTTTATTGAAAAATTCCATTGAAAATCACAGAATATTTTTATATATAGTATATAAATACACGATGTCGATACTTTATTCATAGGCTCCTATAGGGAAGGCTTTATGAAGGAGGGAGAACTTGCCCTGACCCTGAAAGATAAGAACTTGAATACAGAAGATCAGTGAACTGAGAAAGATCAGTTCACTCCGGAGACACTGAGAAAGGGAGTAGCGGGGGGATCCAGCAAAGCCAGGAGGCAGTCACCATAATTGACCTGTGTTTGGAAATTAAAATTAAAAGGACTGGGATTAAATTGTGTGGTACCTTAGATGCCTAGCAAAGGTGACTGACTGGACTTTATGTTGGGTTGGAGGTAGCAGGGAATGAAGAGTCTAAGCAGAGGAGTAAAAGGAAGTGGACATATACTTAACCTGGAAGTGGTTTACAGACAGCTTGGTTTGGATCTGGTGTAAACTAGTGCTGGGAGGATTAATTAAGAGGCTGTCTCCCTTTCTTCCTCTTAACTCCAGTAATCTAGCTGTGAGCTGATTAGGACTGGAGTTAAAGAAGATGGAACAGAAGAGATTAATTGGAGAGAGAAGATGAAACAAAAGGGGTGAAAAATATAGAGGGCAAGGGAGTGGAGGAATCAGTGGTAACAAGCCTCAGTCTGATTTCTATGGGAAGGAATCTGAACTACCTGCCACAAGGCAGGACCTTACAAAGCAACAAAGCACTGATCTGACAAAGCGACAGGAGATTGGGGAAGAATTCCCACGGGGCCAAACAGTGGGTATTTATATGTCTGTATTTATATATGAAGTTCAAAATTAGCAAGTTTTTTTTTAAATACCACCTGACATTTAGAAAGCATCTTACTTATTATATTCTCTTTATTTATTTATTTTTCCCTTTACAACACTATTTAAAGTCAGGGAAGGTTGTTGAAAAGTTTGGACTTCATCCTGGCGGCAGGAGGGAGTCACTGAAAAGATTTGCTCGGGTTTGCATCTTAAGCCAATGTGGCTGAATGTGGGGATGAGAGAGGAGGCTGCGGTAGTGCAAGTGCAGATGATGCTGGCTTGGGCTGGTGGAGTAAGGATGGACAGTGTGAATGAATTGGGTGGACATTTAGGTGAAAGAGAAGTTGCAGCCTAATGACTGATTTAAAAATCTTTAGAGACTCAGATCTTTCAGATCAGTATTTTTTCATTAAGCCAACAATTATTTTTATTATGCTTGAAAGCTATAAAATCATGTTCTAATTTCATACATGAAAGAAAATTTCAAATGTAAACATGGGTAAGAGAAAGACAGGGATAAGGCTGCTGTGGAGTTTAAACGACTGTTGAGAGGCTGTGGATAGACACTCTGTACCAAAGCTTTCTTTTGCAGATGAAACTGAGGTCCCCCCCTTGGTTGCTGACAGGCCTAGTGTTTGCACAGTAACAGAACCATGACTGGATCTCAGCTCTTCAGACCTTTATTCTTTTACCATCATTTCACTAGAAATTTTTTTCATATGATAGGATATCGACAGATTTTATGCTAATCCTTCCAAAATGGCATCTGAACTATTAAAAATCCTCAGAAAGTTCAAGTGATATTTACAGGCCAAAATAAGGGATCTGCCATTCTTTTTCTTTTGCTTCAGTGATTATTAAATGATCTTGTGTAAAAGAGAGAAAGGGAGAGGGTCAGAACCTTGTAACGTGACACCTAATCAAGACTGCCATCTGTGGGCTGATGGTGTTTGCCAAGACACCAGTAGAATGGAAGCCAAGCTGGCTTGAGCTATGCCTTTAGCCCCATCTGCTGGATTATTTATGAAGTACCAAAGTTTGTTGACTGGATATTTTAAATTGGCTTTGCTGGGTGCTATTCTTTGATGTTCAGGAAAGGTAGAAGTGGAGTTTAACTAAAATTTGCACCCTCAGTGAAGTGAAAACTCTAGGATAAAAAGTTCACAATTAAGTATAAATCTTCTTAGCATAGTACTATTCGTCGTGTCATTTCACCCAGGCGTCAAGAAAACGTAATAACTAAAAATTTGTAAAGGTTTATGTTGAAAGAAAAAAAGGGAAAAATTGTTAAACAGACAGAAAAAACACCACCTACCATGGAACAGTGCAGAAAACGTTTTTTTGCTGCACTGAATTGGGGTATTCAGGATCAGGGTGGTGCTTGATCTGCTTAGGGATTTGGTTATTCCAGTGGCAGTGGGTGAGTTAAAGATAACCCCAGTAAACCATGATAGTGAGAGGGAGTTCTCCAAGGGAAAAGAGGCTAAGCAGATGAAAATAGTGTAGTCTGCAGCAGAGAAGATAAAAGGAGTGTTTAAAATGGCAGTGTACTGCTGAATGTCATAGATGAATATCCAGAGGCAAGTAGAACAGTATGTCTTGGCTCAGAAAAGAGTAGTGCAGATTTTTAGCTTGACTTTAGTCATTAGGATTCTGTGAGTTCCAAATTTTATAGGCTGTTATTTAGAACACGGGCATTTTGGAATTCTTGTGCTTTTAGGCTCTAGCAAGAATTGATATTCCTTAACACTAGATCAGGACCTAATTACAGTTGTGTAGACCTTATTGGCTAGGCTTTGACAAATTTTATTTTTTCCCCTGAAAACACTGTTACCCTTTGTGATGCTTAAAGTCAGTTCCCATATGCCCGTGGAACTTTCTTTAAACATTCCACAGAGAACATTCACATTCATTTTTCTGTGCATCTGGCACACTGCAGATGCCTGTACAACTTTGATTTTACACTCTGGCTCTGTTTTCCAGGCTACATGGTCAGCTTCTTTCAGGGCCATCTTTCACTGTCCTGTCTACCTTAGTAGTATATTCAATTAATGCTTAGCTGCTGGATTAGTAAAGAAAGAACTAGTGACTTTAGGTCTTTCCCCAAAAGGAAGCGTTACGGTTCTTAGTGTTCTACTGGAAGCTATTGAAATGGAAATTTAATTAGAAAAGACTTCTGAACTATTTCTAAGGAATAATCTCTTTCAGGAAGGTTAAGTCCTTTAAATAAGGTTTTCATTCGTTTTTCATCTATCCTTTATTGAATGCTTTTTTCCCAAAACTTTTAATTTTGTTTTGGAGACTAGCCTATTAATAATGTCGTGATAGTTTCAGGTGGACAGCAAAGTGACCCAGCCATTGTTCAGTTGTGTCTGACTCTTTGCGACCCCATGGACTGCAGTACGTCAGGCCTCCCTGTCCATCACCAACTCCCGGAGCTTGTTCAAACTCATGTCTATCGAGTCGGTGATGCCATCCAACCATCTCATCCTCTGTCGTCCCTTTCTCCTCCTGCCTTCAATCTTTCCCAGCATCACGGTCTTTTCTAGTGAGTCGACTCTTCACGTCAGGTGGCTATTGAATACTTACTATAGCCAACCTTAGACAACAGTGATTCCTCCTGAATTATATCTTCTGCCTTTTTTTCAAAGAAACTATATCTCCAAGATAAGAAAGATAAGTTTTTTCTAGATGGCAAAGAACATCTTAGAATTATTTCCCTTAGCAGCTGAGAGTGGCAAAGTTCTGCCATTTTCCATTCCCCACCTGTTACCACAACTACCCCCAAATCAAAACCTAGTATGTCAAAAAACTTGTTCTTTTCCCCAGCTTCACCTTCTTGAAATATCTGGGCCTTCATACAGTTGCTAACTATGGACTATGTTAACCGACAGTGCTACTTATACCACAGTGGATGGGCTAATGGCCTTGTCAGAAGTAGAGCCTCTGATGTCTGGTTGACTTTCCTATTTTAGTTCACTTGATCAGATTGGCGATTTAAAATACATTTTCCTCCCAAGATAAAAAAGCTTATCTATTAAATAAAGCTTTTGGTATGCCAAAGGTTATCATAGATCCTACAAAATATGTATGTATATGTAATCTTTGTAACTCTTTTTAAATTGCTTTTTTTTTTTCATGTCTCTCCATATATCTAACTATGTTCTTTGAGTGTTTGATATGGTTCCTACTTATTTGGTATTCTTTGTATCACTTAGCCAGTAAATACTTACATATCATTTTTAAAGTATTTCTTTCCATTATGTTTATGCATAACTATCATGTATATTAACCATTATGTTTCTGTTGAAATTTACTAAAAATTACATAATAATTTGGTGAAATTGTTTTTATAAGTCTGTAGAAGAGAAGCTTTCTCTAGCACAGGAGGATTTGATATCAAACAGAAATCAAATTGGAAACCAAAATAAATTGATTCAAGAACTGAAGACCACCAAGACTACTTTGGAGCAAGATTTAGCAAAGAGCGAACAGCAGTTGAAGGAACAGAATAAAGCACTACAAGATATGCAAAAAGAAAAGGTATTTTATTTTCTGACTAAATCTAGAATCTTAGAGTTACAGTGGGTATAGAGATCTAGTCACATCTCTCATCCAATAGAGGCATCACCTTTATTTTTAGTAGCTCTCTCAGATGGACTTCTAGTTTCTTATAAAAGACTTTTGGTGATTGGAATTCTAATGCTAGGAAGTTCCTTGTCATTTCTGTCCATCTTCTTACTGCTTTTTAAGTTTTACAAACAAATCTGATTTCTTACATGATAGGCCCTGGGTTATTCAACAGATATTATAATCCCTCAACTATTTCTCATGTAACATGTTATCCTCTGGATTTATTAATGAGGTAATAAAAGGTCTAGGAATAATTCTTAAGCTTGTTAAAAATTCTTGAAATTAAGAAACAATTTTTTCTAAGAGGAAGTAGGGATGTATTTTGTATAAATGATGCTAGGTTATGAAGTTGAAAGGACTGTAATATGCCTAGTACATTTAAAGAGCAGTTAAAATTGTATATGAAAGGGAAATTCAGATTCTAGGAAACATTTTATTTTTGGTTTCATAATTGAAATCATATATTTCCATCAACTGATATATTCTGAAGTGTACAATTCCTGAAGTTCTTGCTATATCTTAATTATGCAGTTCCTTTTTTTTTTTTTTTGGCCATACCAAAAAAAACCTGGGCTCTCAACAGTGAGAGAGTGGAGTCCTAATCACTGGACCACCAGGGAATTCCCTCTGAATTATCTTTAATTTAAAAATTGGAGGGGAAAAAATAGGGGAATATTTTTGTGGTGATGGCACTGCTGAAGCTGGAATGAAATTTATAATTGGTGCCTCAAGTTAGAAAATTCTGACAGAACTGTATAGTTTAGAGGCCTTTAATTACAAGGGTTTTAAATCAGGTAGATCTTGTTTTTTTATTTTACTTCTATATATCTTCTCTAAGTCTTTGTTCCTTGCCTAAAAAATGAGAATTAAAAAGAGCTACCTGGTATAGAGATTAAGTTAGATGATGTATAATATTCCTCCCTAGGTGCCTTATATAAAGACAGTGATATAAAGATAATAAGGGTAAGATGGTAGTTTTGGCTACACTTTAGCCAAACAGTTTTACAGTATTAACTGTTTAATCCTTTATAACAGTCATATTGTTGTATAAATAAGGACACAGAGACATAAGTAATTTGCTCAACTTAGGTAGAAAGGGGCGATGACAGTCATAAATAGAAGCAATTATTTTTGTTACATTAAGTATTTACTTTAAAATTCTATAAATCATTTTTTCTATAGTCACTAAAAGAAAAAGAACTAGTAAATGAAAAATCTAAATTGGCAGAGACAGAGGAAATTAAGTGTAGACAAGAAAAAGAAATTGCTAAATTGAGTGAAGAACTCAAGTCTCACAAGCAGGAAAGCATAAAGGTATGTGAAGATTGTTTTTCCTTTTGTATTATATTAGTGTTGTTAATGTTATATTAATGTTATTAATGTTAATATTATATTAGTATTGTTAATAAAGTGCAGATGACACCACCCCTTTGGCAGAAAGTGAAGAACTAAAGAACCTCTTGATGAAAGTGAAAGGAGAGAGTGAAAAAGTTGGCTTAAAGCTCAGCATTCAGAAAACTAAGATCATGGCATCCAGTCCCATCACTTCATGGCAAATAGATGGGGAAACAGTGGAAACAGTGTCAGACTTTATTTCTGGGGGCTCCAAAATCACTGCAGATAGTGATTGCAGCCAGGAAATTAAAAGACACTTACTCCTTGGAAGGAAAGTTATGACCAACCTAGACAGCATATATTCAAAAGCAGAGACATTACTTTACCAACAAAGGTCCGTCTAGTCAAGGCTATGGTTTTTCCAGTGGTCATGTATGGATGTGAGAGTTGCACTGTGAAGAAAGCTGAGTGCTGAAGAATTGATGCTTTTGAACTGTGGTGTTGGAGAAGACTCTTGAGAGTCCCTTGGACTGCAAGCAGATCCAGCCGGTCCATCTTAAAGGAGATTAGTCCTGGTATTCTTTGTAGGGAGTGTTGTTGAAGCTGAAACTCCAATACTTTGGCCACCTGGTGTGGAGGGCTGACATTTGAAAAGACCCTGATGCTGGGAAAGATTGAAGGCGGGAGGAGAAGGGGACGACAGAGGATGAGATGGTTGGATGGCATCACCAACTCGATGGACATGGGTTTGGGTGGACTCTGGGAGTTGGTGATGGACAGGGAGGCCTGGCGTGCTGCAGTTAATGCGGCCGCAGAGAGTCAGACATGACTGAGCGACTGAACTGAACTGAGTGTTGTTAAAGAGATACTTGTGTGTGTGTGTGTGTGTGTGTTTATGTGTGTAGAAATATATCTTATATACATATATACACACATACAGGCTATATTTATGTTTCTTTAGAACATAGTATGTGCCAGGCACGTTTTTTTTTTAATTGGAAGATAACTGCCCTAGAGTATGGTGCTGGTTTCTGCCATACACCAACATGAATCAGCCACAGGCATACACATTGTTGTTTTTGACAAATACTCCTGCTCTCACAGTGTTTTTATGTTGTAGTGTCTATACACATGTTGAAACTGTGTTAACTTTGCTTTCAGATTATTGAATAGAGCAAAGTAACCCCCAAAGTTTAAATTTTGTTGAGATGATAATCGAGAGAGCTATCCTTTAAGCCTACAGATAAAAACTTCAAAATATATGAGTTTAGGATCAGGATTTTAAGGGATTCTGTTTTTTAAATTGTTTTTCTTCTTAAACTCCTTTAATCTGTTATTTAGAACATTTTTATTAGCATTAGCATGGCTGGCGTGCCACTTAAAGAAACTGAATTGCTTATAAGTTGCTTTTAAAATGTTACTCATTTTCATAGAGAAGGGTTAGATTTTTCTCAGGTGGTCTCATAATACCTCTTGTGTCTATCAATATACTTGCCATTTTACTTTATAATTATCTCTCTATATCATGTTCTTCTAGACTGACTTCTTAAAATCAGGGAATGTATATAATTTATCTTTTATGTATATCCCTAGAACCTATCAGTGTGTGATACCTAAATGTTGACAAATAAATGCTTATGAAATGAAGAAAGAGAAAGTAGGGGGTAGAAAATTTTCATATCATTTAATCAAAACATGCATTGCAAAAGCATCAGCCGAATTTGATTGTTGAGCAGCAAATACATAATCTTGCACCTTTTTAACTGTTTGAAATACTGAACTTTAAGAATTTCATAAGAGTCTAAAACTGATTGTTTGTAATAAGCTGTATAAATTTCAGCTTTTTAACCATAAAGGATTATTTATTTTGGTCTTACTTTTTCATAGGAAATAACAAATCTCAAGGATGCCAAACAGCTGTTGATTCAGCAGAAATTAGAGCTTCAAGGGAAAGTAGATTCCCTGAAGGCAACCCTTGAACAGGAGAAGAAAACCCAGCAAATGCTAAAAGAGCAGATGAAAAAGGAAGAAGATGAGCTGAAGAAAGAGTTTATGGAAAAGGAAGCTAAACTGGTAAGTTAATGGTGGGAGGTGTGTTTTGCAATTGATTTTGTAAATTAATCCATTGAGAGGATTTTTCTACATAAAAGTTATGTTGGCTTCTGCCAGTACAGCAACAGGAGTCAGAATGGCCATCATCAAAAAATCTACAGTCAATGCTGGAGAGGGCGTGGAGAAAAGGGAACCCTCTTACACTGTTGGTGGGAATGTAAACTGATACAGACAGTATGGAGATTCCTTAAAAACTAGGACTAAAACTACCGTATGACCTGGCATTCCTACTACATTTTAATTTTTGATTTAAGATAGGAAATGTGATTTATTTAAATAGCTGACATGTGATTGGAAATGTTTATTCTGTAATTGTATTTTAGTTTATATAAGTAAAATTCAATAAAACATAATTTAAAAACACTTTTAGTGCCAGAAAAACAAGCCTGTAACTATGTAGACTGAGGTAGGTGGCATGAGTGCGAATCATGTTAAACTTGTTAAGTGAATGTTCATATGGGCGAACGGAAACTGCAGCTTGGACTCATGCTGACCGGAGTCTGCTTTTCCTTCCCTAACTTGTGTGTGCCAAATAGGAAGCATCTGGCTTTCCTCTGTTGAACTGAGTCCAAATATCCCCAGATAATTGGACTGCTAAATGTTTTCATTGAAGAACTGCAGTTTCAGGTTCATGTGGTGATTTGAAGTATTATTATTAGTTTTTGGCAGTTTGATAGAGACAGGAGGATACATTTGGAATTTGAGACATAAGAAAATGCCAGCTTTGTCTCCAGGGCACTTGATATCTGTTGTAACTATGTGTTCTTCCCCTGCTCTAGTGGGAAAAAGGAAAATCTCCAATTGCTTTACTTTAGCTTGATTTTGTAAGAGGCTTGTTGCCTATCATTTCAGGCTTAAGACTTTTAAACCAGTTCAAATTATGCAGATGTTTGTGGAATCAGTTTTATTAGTGCCTGCTTTCCTTATGCTGCCACCGTTTAAAAGTTCAACAACTTAAGTTTATTTTGCACTACTTTTGTAGTAGGTTTTTAACCTACTGTTGTTCCTTTTCTCAGCATTCCGAAATAAAAGAAAAAGAAGTAGGAATGAAGAAACATGAAGAAAATGGGGCTAAACTTACCATGCAGATCACAGCATTAAATGAGAACTTGGGCACCATAAAGAAAGAGTGGCAGTCCAGTCAACGGAGAGTCAGTGAACTCGAGAAACAGACGGACGACTTACGGGGTGAAATTGCAGTACTGGAAGCAACAGTTCAGAATAACCAAGATGAAAGGAGAGCACTACTGGAAAGGTGGTTGATGTCTAGTGAAATTAGTTTATTTCCATGCTAAGTGATAAAAAGATTGTATTTCACATTAAAGCAAAATAGAAGTTTTGAGAGAAGTGCACCTACAGGTTATTTAAGCAGCTATTCAAAAACTAACCCTTCCAACAATCATATAGGTAAAAGTAATGTATTATGTTTAAAGTCACTGAAGTGGTTATCTGTATACAGTGAAGGTCTGTAATGATTTTTCTTTTTAAATTATGTTTTGCATTCCATTTTAGGTGTCTTAAAGGAGAAGGTGAAATAGAAAAGCTTCAAACCAAAGTACTAGAATTGCAAAGAAAGCTGGATAATACAACTGCAGCAGTGCAGGAGCTAGGCAGAGAGAATCAGTCCCTTCAGGTACGTCACCTGCTAATATGAGGCACTTGTTTAGCCTAGAATTTCCCTTAGTGAAAAGCATATTTTTCACATTAAAAAAGAAAACCTCATATTTAATAATACTTTTAAATGGCTACTGAGTTGCAGCAGTACTATAGGTGTTATGGGTCATTAAATATAAGATTTAAAGAATTTATCTGAGAGATCTCAACAATTAGAGTCATGTCATTCATGAATTGACATTACTGGGAAAAGTCAAGAACGCAAAGGAATGAACGAGTCCTTGTGTGTTGAAATGATCTCATTATATGCTCAGCGTTCCAAGGAAGGATTGCTTGATCCTTAGGATTAGAATGCATTTGAATTCATCGAAGGTTAGAAATTACCAACACCTTTGAGAAACAACATTTGCTTTACTTATTGTCATTCATTTGTAGCAACTTTTGATAATGGAAGGTGACCAAGGTATTTCTGATTTTTAAAAATGTACCTGTTTTAAAACTTGGGCACCAAGTTAGAAATTATCAATCATTGTTTATAGTTTTGAGTACTATTTATTGAAACTTTTTCTCTTTAATAGATCAAACATACACAAGCGTTGACTAGAAAGTGGGCTGAAGACAGTGAAGTACAAAACTGTATGGCCTGTGGGAAAGGCTTTTCCGTAACAGTGAGACGGGTAAATGGTTTTATTACTATAGTTTTGGATTTTATTCCTTGGTGACAGTGTTTTAACCATTAGAATTGTCCTGCATTTGACAGACTTTAAAAGTTTTGGCATTTATTAACTTTAATTTATAACTACGTAGAATAATTAAATTTCATGCACTCTAATTTCTTTCTAGCCCATGTGTTTCAATTTTAGTTTTATATTCAATCATTGTCTTCCTACTGAGTGACTCTCTGGAATAATCATTTTCTGAACCAGTGCATTCATGGTCAATTCAAGCTTTAGTCAGACATTTATATTCCTATAGAAGAAATTACACCTGACACATTTTGCAAATAGGAATAGTTTTTCACTTGATAGAGGTACTTTATTAAGGCATTTATTAAAATCCTACAAAGGTTCTGAGAATTCCAAGATAAATTCCATATTTAATGTTTAGTATTTGACTAAATAGGAAGCATTCAAATTAACGAAAGGGATTAAATTGATATTGACATTTTATGTTATTAAATAGTACATCAATTACTTGAAAGTTAATATACTTTCACAGTGAAGCTTACTTTCTTCTTGTGGTCTCATAATACTTTTGGTATAGTTTTTATGCTTGAAAATGTTCAATTTCTGTCATTTACAGCATCACTGCAGACAGTGTGGAAATATCTTCTGTGCTGAGTGTTCAGCCAAAAATGCCTTAACTCCTTCTTCCAAGAAGCCTGTTCGTGTCTGTGATGGATGTTTCAATGACTTGCAAGGATAATGGGTTATCACAACTTCAAAGTAATATTACAGTAACATTAGATTTTTAATAAAATGCACTTAATAGAGGTCCTGGACTACTACTATTTGATTTGGACAGTGGTTGCAATACTAAACCAAATTAGAATTCGTATATTTTGGAATGTTATCAAGTAAAATTCTTCTATTTTTGTGAGACTTGAGTTCATCTTTCTCCATTTAACCCTGGAATAGCTTTCATGCCAAGTTTAGAAGTAGCCAATGAAATGTAAATAAATTTTGGATGGAAAATAACAATGTATTTTTTTAAATATAATTTCACTGTTCAGAAATGATATGAATACACTTCCATAGCTGCTGCTTTCTCCCAAATTTAGTGTATGGAAATGTACATGGGTGATGTTACCCTATCAGATATATTGCACAATAACACATTGATTATATTAAATATTCTCATTATAAAGTCATGCACAGAACTATAAAGTTTTCTTTTTTTCTTATATATAGGTCCATAGCTCAGTTGCATTGTTACAGATTTACTACTCAAGTGTTCTAAATACAGATTATGTATTTAAATATGTATTAACCATGAATTCAAACATGGTTTTTATGTTAACTATATTAAGTTCTCTTGGGTGAATTTTATGGCAATCTCTTTAAAATTAATTTGCTTATTTTATGACTCTCCATATTTTATCTGTATTATAGTTATTCTCGGGTTGTATTTAAAGATAAGGGTTAATTTTTCTTTTTTGTCTTTCTAACTGATTTTTAAACTCCCACATAGTCTTAATTAAAAATCCTACAAAACTTACCAGCCTCACCCCCAGTTGGAAGGTGAAAAACATAAATTGTGTAATGGTCCTATACTATTTAAGCAGGAAGTCTTCTGAGATTAGCTTTCATTTTATATCCTCATTTCCTCTCATTTTCTCTCTCCAGCATCTTCAGGAATCTGAATTTGCTTTTTTTAATGGATCTTCTCTTTTGAAGGTAATTTGGTTTAACCTTCTCAAGTATAGCTCAGCTTCACTGTAATTGTGTTATAGTTTTGCATCTTAAAGCTAGTGACTGGTATTGTTATAGTCTTATCTGTGAAAACAAATATGGCAAGGAGACATTAAATATCCTGTTTTATATTTTCTACTTAGCTAACAGGGAAGAGTTTTTTAAAGTTTTGAACTTGACTTACATTTTAAACTACATTTGGGGTTTCATATCAACTCTGTATCTGTTTACTTTGCAAAAATACTGCTATGAAATTACCTTGAAATAACAGTTGGATAATAGAGTATCGCCAACCCCTATATTAAAACCAGAACTGAAACAGAATGACTAATTGAGGGTAATTAAAAATTGGATTTGTATGCTACACAATGGAATTAAACTTTATCATAGTCTTAATTTGGAAAACTGGAAAACATCTGAAAAGTCATTAATATTGATTTATTACTCTAAGAAGAAATGTAAAGTTATGTATTCACTCAGTGCAGTCATTTGGTAATGGGGGAGGGTGGGGCCTAGTAATCCATTTACAGTAAGTGCTTTCAAGTATCATGCTGAAATGATCATGTTATATTCTTCCTATAATGTACACAAACTAAAAGAGATTGCCATATATTCATTAATTATTTAAAAAATCAATTTAAGTAAACTCTGTTGTCAGTAGCTATCAAGGACCCTGACTGAATCCCTGGACTCAGATAAAACACACATCCTTGAGCATAAATATTGAAGAAATATAATGGTTCCTTATTAAAAATAAGCTGGATAATAGAAATTATGCATTTTCATATATTTACAATTCAAATACTCTCTAATTCTATACTTAAAATTGATAAGCATGTTGGAATAACATTCACAGCACAGTTGTTCTTTTTAATGATAATGAAACTTCATGAGAAATTTCCTGGAATATTTGTTCACTTCATCTCCTAATTGGGCACACTGAAGGCCTTTCCCTGCCTTGTTCCCCCTGCCCACATATTCCTAAAAAAATTGTGGGGACAACAAATACATATGTGTTTGAGTATTCTCTACTTTTCATCTAGCTAATCTTACTTTATAAGCCCCAAATAATTTGACTACATATTAAGTAGAAGTGAAACCTAAAATTTAGCCATTAGTCTCACCAACAAGGTATTTTGGAAACAAAAGGTTTTCTTTTTAATTAAAAAGTCATCCTCTTAGTGCTTACTGGTTCTACATTTTAGATGTCTGCTAGGACTGTCAGTGATTTAGAGCTGGCACATATGGAGTCCCAGCTCTAATGCAAAGCATATTGGCATCACGTTAGTAAATTTGTAGCCCCAGCACAGAAGTGTGAGTTAATAATCAAGTCTTGCTGGGTTAGTGTACAATAAACTATACCTACGGAATTTTTAGTAGAAGACAAAGCTGCTGTTATAGGATTTATTTTGAAGAAAAAAAGAGGGAAACAAACACAAAAACCTCAATGCAATGTATAATTTTGTTCAACTACCTCTTAATGTGGAATTAGTTTAATAGTTTCCTCACAGTAATGTTAAATAGTAACTGCCAAATTTGTTAGTTCCCCATCTCTGTTGAAAAAAATTATGATTATTTTATAGTTTGGAGAACTTTAAAGACACTTTTTTTTTTTACTGTGCATTTGCATAAAGATGTTTAGCTTTTAAGTGGAGAGCAAATTATGATCATATATTTTGATATTATTCATGACCTATTTGACTAGTTTTTTTTTAAATGCACTTTGGCTATGAAACCCTGGATGATTTGATCCATAAGATTTAAATGTGCCATCAATTTCGTATGCCTAGACATGAGCTTGATGAATGGTATTCTGTGATTATGTAATGTGCCACACATTATTGTCTTAATTGCCCTTTGCCTGAATTTTAATGATCAGTTATTGTTGCAGATGTGAATATTGTGTATAAACTTACTAAATTTATGTAAAATTGTATAAAAAATAGAATTGGAAATAGCTAGGTTCTCTCTGTGTAGAAGTAATGAACTTATTGGAACATGATGCAGTTATGTCTATGACATTCTGTACTTCCTGAACTGGATCATATTCATAGTTTCTGTAGATAATTTTGCATGAATATTTTCTCCTTTAGATTTTGGATTCATTGTATTGTTTACTATTTGTGATCATGTAGTTGTGCCTTATTTGTGAGAGAGTTTAGCTCAGTAAATACTGCGGTTTCTAAACTCAGTGAGTGGAAGATTATTGATTATAAATGTAACTGATAAATTACATAACGTTTAAATCTGTATAAAGAACAATGGAAGGATCCTTTATTGAATTGTTGCTTTTTAAAAAAAAATGCTAAAGACATTAAAAATCATTTCTTTCTAGTATATTCTGTGACAATTATTTTGTCAAATAATTTTAAAAGAACGGCTGATATCTTATTTACAGACTTAGAACTTTGCAGTTGCATATAGGCAGTGGGTGTGCTTTAATGTTCAACTTAGAATAGTAAGTTCATAATTTCAAGAGAAATTACTAGTGCTATTTTGGTTGAGACATCACCTTTTCACTCCATTATTGCAGAGAATTAGCAAAACAAAAATATTAAACAATATTAAAGAATATTAATCTCGTTTCACTGTACCTTTAATAGCTGGGCGGCCACTTAACGATACTTTTCTGATGGCTTAATGTGCTGTTGCTTTTTGCTGTCCCCCCACCTTCAGGAAGCAAAGTTTTAGAAGCGATTTTTCAGTTTACACTAATGTGTTTTCTCTGAAGTGAACGTATATATGCTCAAACACTTCTTAGATGTGTTCTTTTGTGAGCTTTATAAAATTCGACTTCAAATACATGGCATCTTATTTAAATTTTATTGTGGTAAGAACAGTTAATATGAGATCTACCCTCTTTTAAGTGTACAGTACAACAGATCTCCCAAGTGCACTCATATTGCTTAACTGAGACTTTATGCCCATTGATTGATTAGGAACTCCCCGTTTCCCTCTACCCCTTGGCAACTATCACTCCACTCTTTGATTCTATGAACTTGAGTATTTTAGAAACCTCATATAAGTGGAATCATGCAGTATTTGTCTTTCTGCAACCGACTGATTTCCCTTAGCATAATGTCCTCAGGCTTCATCTATGTTGTTGCCTGTTTCAGAATTTACTTCTTTTTCAGGGCTGAGCAGAATTCCATTGTCTGTACATACCGGTTTCTTCATCCACTCATCTGCTGGTGAACATTGAGGGTTTTCCGCATCTTGGCTATTGTGAATAGTGCTGCAATGAACACAGGAGTGCTAATATTTCTTTGTATATAGTATATTCTGAAGCTGTTTTACATCTTAACTAATTAAATTTACATGTTAGTCTTTTTTTCTCCCTTTAATGAGAGTTAAGGGAGAAATTTGTTTTTATACATACGTGTTTACTGGCCTCATGGAATGAAAAGGAATCTTGAGAGACCACCTAGTCCCCTGCTCTTTCCCTAGGCTGGCTGATTTCTAGAAAACCTTGCAAGATGTTTTTTTTCTAAAAAATACATAAATTAGTTTTCATCTCTAAGAACTTAATTCTCCTGTACTTTCTTAGACACTGACAGTAGTTACTGGTTTTCCTTTCATTTTTACTTACTCCTAATAAATATGACATTATTACACAGGCTGTGACCCTCCCTTCTAATAGTGCTTGGCCCTTTAAAAGCGCTGTTATGCTACACTTGCCCACACTGCCTGGTTTACATGGTGAAACATGCATTCTTCTCAAAGAATTAAGTGTTCACAACACTTCCTCAAGCGTCATCCTCTCTATCCCATTCTCCAGCTTAAAGAGATCAGTTTAAGTATCATTTGTTTTGTGGTCCAAGTTGATAAATATACTACTTCTATCCTGGAAACTGCAAAAAGTACTGTGTCTGAAATTGTCTAAAATGAAAATCACAAATTTAAATCTGAGAATATGAACTAATTCCTTACCTGCAGTTAACAGTATATTCCACCATGATAATAATTCAAGCTGCCTTTCTTGGCAAGAATTCTAATGATGTTTTAAGTCCTACCAAATAAGATGCAGTACTGTGCTAACTCACACATATTCAAAACCAGAAAATTTTATGACGAACTCCATTATTCAAAAAGTGAGATTTAGAGAATATGCTACTATTTCTATGAAACCTCCCAAGTAAAACAAGTAAAATTAGAACAGATAATTGCTTTTTTCTCAAAACAATGGAATTTAGTCTTTGGGATTTTCTCCAAGTTAAGAGTATTATGAAGTATACCTGAGATAAGTAAACTGTTGGAGACTAGGAATTTAAAAACCGCTACTAAGATGAAGACATTATTATTCATTGCTTAATATGCTAAAAGAGCAATCCAACTTTGTATGAGGTAGGATTGTAGAGCAGTAAAACTGATTTATAAGTCAGGTAGGAGACTTGGTTTCAGTTCAGACAGTCGCTCAGTCATGCCCGACTCTTTGCGACTGCATGAATCGCAGCACGCCAGGCCTCCCTTTCCATCACCAACTCCCGGAGTTCATTCAGACTCGCGTCCATAGAGTTGGTGATGCCATCCAGCCATCTCATCCTCTGTCGTCCCCTTCTCCTCCTGCCCCCAATCCCTCCCAGCATCAGAGTCTTTTCCAATGAGTCAACTCTTCACATGAGGTGGCCAAAGTACTGGAGTTTCAGCTTTAGCATCAGTCCTTCCAAAGAACACTCAGGGCTTATCTCCTTTAGAATGGACTGGTTGGATCTTGCAGTCCAAGGGACTCTCAAGAATCTTCAACACCACAGTTCAAAAACATCAATTCTTCGGCACTCAGCTTTCTTCACAGTCCAACTCTCACATCCATACGTGACCGCTGGAAAAACCACAGCCTTGACTAGACGGACCTTTGTTGGCAAAGTAATGTCTGCTTTTGAACATGCTATCTGGGTTGGTCGTAACTTTCCTTCCAAGGGGTAAGTGTCTTTTAATTTCATGGCTGCACTCACCATCTGCAGTGATTTTTGGAGCCCCAAAAGTAAAGTCTGACACTGTTTCCCCATCTATTTGCCATGAAGTGATGGGACCAGATGCCATGATCTTCGTTTTCTGAATGTTGAGCTTTAAGCCAACTTTTTCACTCTTTCACTTTCATCAAGAGGCTTTGAGTTCCTCTTCACTTTCTGCCATAAGGGTGGTATCATCTGCATATCTGAGGTTCTTGATATTTCTCCCGGCAATCTTGATTCCAGCTTGTGCTTCTTCCAGCCCAGTTTCTCATGATGTACTCTGCATATAAGCTAAATAAGCTCGGTGTCAATATACAACCTTGATATACTCCTTTTCCTATTTGGAACCAGTTGTTGTTCCATGTCTAGTTCTAACTGTTGCTTCCTGACCTGCATACAGATTTCTCAAGAGGCAGGTCAGGTGGTCTGGTATTCCCATCTCTTTCAGAATTTTCCACAGTTCATTGTGATCCATACAGTTGAAGGCTTTGGTATAGTCAATAAAGCAGAAATAGATGTTTTTCTGGAACTCTTTTGTGGATGTTGGCAATTTGGTTTCTGGTTCCTCTGCCTTTCTAAATCCAACTTGAACATCTGGAAGTTCACAGTTCACATACTGCTGAAGCCTAGCTTGGAGAATTTTGAGCATTACTTTACTAGCGTGTGAGATGAGTGCAATTGTGTGGTAGTTTGAGCATTCTTTGGCATTGCCTTTCTTTCGGATTGGAATGAAAACTGATCTTTTCCAGTCCTGTGGCCACTGCTGAGTTTTCCAAATTTGCTGGCATATTGAGTGCAGCACTTTCACGGCATCATCTTTCAGGATTTGAAATAGCTCAACTGGAATTCCATCACCTCCACTAGCTTTGTTAGTAGTGATGCTTTCTAAAGCCCACTTGACTTCACATTCCAGGATGTCTGGCTCTAGGTGAGTGATCACACCATTTTGAATATCTGGGTTGTGAAGATCTTTTTTGTACAGTTCTTCTGTGTATTCTTGCCACCTCTTCTTAATATCTTCTGCTTCTGTTAGGTCCATACCATTTCTGTCCTTTATTGAGCCCATCTTTGCATGAAATGTTCCCTTGGTATTTCTGATTTTCTTGAAGAGATCTCTATAGTCTCTCCCATTCTATTGTTTTCCTCTATTTCTTTGCATTGATCGCTGAAGAAGGCTTTCTTATCTCTTCTTGCTATTCTTTGGGACTCTGCATTCAGAGGCTTGTATCTTTCCTTTTCTCCTTGGCTTTTGCTTCTCTTCACAGCTATTTGTAAGGCCTCCTCAGACAGCCATTTTGCTTTTTTGCATTTCTTTTCCATGGGGATGGTCTTGATCTCTGTCTCCTGTACAATGTCATTAACCTCCGTCCATAGTTCATCAGGCACTCTATCAGGTCTAGTCCGTTAAATCTATTTCTCACTTCCACTGTATAATCATAAGGGATTTGATTTAGGTCATACCTGAATGGTCTAGCTGTTTTCCCTACTTTCTTCAATTTAAGTCTGAATTTTGGTTTCATTATAGATACAGATAAAATAAGATGCTAGAATTCATATCAGACCCAAGTAGTGGGCATTGTTTTATGACATGCATCCACCTGGTCATCCATTATGAACTGTAACAGCCTCATACTTCCTTCACCCCACTTTCAAGCCTGACTGAAGCATTATGAGATACTCTGGGATAACAACACGTGAATACTTTAGAAGAAATTCCTCAGGGTTCAAATTTGTTGAAGCCATTATTACTCTACCCTGAGGAGTACCTATAGCTCAAATTCTGAAACTTCTTTAAAATGCTTATTCTAGATAATCCCTAGGTTAAGTGCTACAAGTTTGAATGAAAGAATACCTTAATCCCTAATGTCTAAAAAGGTGTGCCACTTGATTTAGGTCCCTAAATTTCCGAGGATTCTGCAGGCAAAGTGAATGAGGACATTTTCTTGGTTTCTTGACTCTTGGTGAAGCAAGAGATTGCTGCTGTTATTTGTGCTATCCATGTTCTCTGTTAAAAAATATAGTGAGGAGAGAATGTTAAACTGACAATTTCTCACATATTTGGATTAATATTTTCCTTTGTATTCATTGACTTGCTCTTTAAAACTGAAGACTGATGAAACATTTGCCTGTCTCCCATTTTCTGTCTTAATTAGAATGTATCATCAATACCTCTACTCACATGAATGCAAATGGATTAGATGAGTATGATATTTTGGATAAACAGTTGTGAGTAATCAAGAAACCATAATAGTTAAGGATGACTAATTACAAAGATGAGTACTGGGAATGTAAGTAGTTTAAAAATTGAATTTCTTAAATTTCCCCTTTGTGTGGAAATAGAAGTTTTTAATCCGCTGGCATAACTTGAAAAACAGACTGAGGGAAGAAGTCGAGTCCTTGAGCACAATGCAGCCTTCCAGGAACTGGCCACACTGCTGTCCTAAGGAAAGCCTACCAGGGAGAGGCGAAAATGGAAACTCCTACGACATAGACACCAGAGCCAGGTACGCAGCTGCCCTGCAGCTCCACAGCTGTAAAAACAGGGACCTATTTTCAAACAGGAGACTCGGTGGTTCATTACTGCAGGAGCCCCTCACTTAAGCTGGCATCATACTGTTTGCATACAGGGCTTTGAAATTGATTACATCTTAAAAGCATGCAATCCAAAGCAATTTTACCCTAATTTCCTATAGACCTCCCAGAAGTCAGAGGCAGCTTCTGCTGCAGGAGAAACAAGGGAGGCTGTGTCAACACTGGGGATGTAAGAAAACGGTCAGTGCTGAGGTTTCTGAGCCTGATGTGGTTAGATAGTCATATCCTTCCTGTCCTACCAACTTGACAAAACTTTCCTTTCAGTGTTTCTTAGTGAGTTTGGAGTGAGATTTTTTTCCCTCTTATGTCTGAAGAATCATAACCTACAAAGCTGAAATACATACCTTGATGTTTTCCGTTTGGGCCTGTAATAAGAATGCCGCTATACATTGTCGGTATCTGTTTTCATGTTGTATGAGGAAAGCATTTCTCAGCCCAAAGACTAGAAAAAGGTTAAGGACAAAACAACAAAGCATTCAATATGAAATCCATAGTTTCTCAGCCTAAGAAGCTGGATTTTTGTTTATTAATGTGTGGGAGTTTTCTGTCCTATGTCTATGAGAGAGCCCACTTAACTATGCAGACCTTTTCTTCCTTAGCCAACAACTTCCCGACTTGATGAAATACATTTGTGGCTTAAGTGATGGGAAATGTGTTCCTCCCGAAGGAAGAAGCTTAGCATATTAGACAGACTTTGTGAAAAATAATCAGTTTCTTTGACCACTACCCCCACTCCCGGCACTCCTTTTCTTGTACTTAAAGGGAAGTTAAACATCAAGAGAAGGGTTAAACAAATTAAGATGTGGCGAACATACAAAAACCACCTGAATACTTCACAGTGGTCCAAGAAAAGCGCCCCCCCGCCCCCAAAAAAAGGACTCAAATAAAATCCAACATCCACCAAAATTACGTGAAATGTAAAGCAAAAACAAAAAAACGTTGGCATGGTTTCTGTGTTTGAAAAGAAATGGTCTGTTCTGTCGTTTCCTAGCAGATTTCCCTGGGAAAGCAGATTTCCTTTCTTTTTATTAATACAGCTGGAGCTCTTAAAATGAAAGTTTGTCCTTGAATTATTTATACAGCACCAGTTCAGCAGCCTATATATTCTTTCTATAGTCAATTTATGTCTAGGAACAAAGCCAAACCAGGTCATACCAAGTACTACAGAGAGGAGGAGGATAGGGTGCCCCTTCCTGGCTGATCATTATTAAGCTGATGCTTGTTCACAGTCCTTGTTCCTATTCCTTGAAGTTCGTGGATTTAATTCATACTCATTGAGGCAAGTTGAGCCTCATTTCGGAACTGAAGCAAATACGAGACTTTTATTTTCTTAACTGTAAGAACTACTTAAGTCCTACAAACTATAACAGTCTAACCCTCATAATTCCTAAATTCTACCACAACAAAGCCTGACAAGGTCATGAAATTCTGTCCAGCTTTTCTGGGGTGAGAGAACTTAAACCTATTAAAATGATTTTCTGGAAAAAAGATCTGGCTGTATTTGTTTAACTGCCTGATTTTTCTCCTTGTAAATTCCCTGCAGCAAGTGAGGCTTTAAAGATCAGGTGGTGGTTCTTGGCTGGATTTCAGAATCCATTTTCCTCATAATTGTATCTGTAGTTCTCAGTTATTTAAAGTATCCCTCATCTGTTTGGTTTGTAATATGAGTACTAAAGATTTCATAAGCAAAAGTACCTGGAATGGTGAGGCTTATCAGATAAAAGAAGGTGATAATAAATAAAAAAAGGAGTAGCTCTTTTCTCCCTGATGTTCTAATATAATAATTAACAATAGCTGACATCATTTATTAAGCACTTACTATCACTAGGCACAGTGCTATGTATTTTTTCCTTATCGTCATTTAAACCACAGATCAACTTTATAAGAGGTCAACTTACCCTGAGTCACCAAAACAATCTTGAAGAACCACCTCGGTGCTGCAGGAATCAGTGCTCCCCGACCCCAGACTAGACTGCAGTGACCAAAAGAGTATGTATGGTTCCAGCACAAAAACAGACACAAAGATCAATGAAAGGACGAAAGCCCAGAAATAAACCCATGCACCTATGGTCATTTAATCTGCAGCAAAAGAGGCAAAGATACATAATGGAGAAAAGACAATCCCTCCAATAAAGGAGCTGGGAAAACTGGACAGCTATGTGTAAAAGAATGAAATCAGACCACTACGTAACACCATATACACACCAAAAAAACACAACCTCAAAATGGATTAAAGACTTAAAAGTAAGACTGGATACTGTAAAACTCCTAGAGGAAAACATAAGTGGGATGCTCTTTGACAAAAATAGCAATATTTCTTTGGATTTATCTCCTAGAATAATGGGAACAAAAGGAAAAACAAACAAACGGGACCTAATTAAATTTAAAAGCTTTTGCAGAGCAAAGGAAACCATAAACAAAAAGACAGCCTACAGAACAGGAGGAAATATTTGCAAATGATGCAGCTAACAAGGGATTCATTTCCAAAATAAACAGCTTATACAACTCAGCATCAAAAAAGCAAATAACCTAATAAAAAATGGGCAAAAGACCTAAACAGGCATTTCTCCAAAGGAGACATACAGATGGCCTACGGGCACATGGCAAGATGCTCAACATCACTCACTATTAGAGAAATGCAGATCTCAGCTACAATGAGGTGCCACCTCACATAGGGCAGAATGTCCGTCATCAAAGTCTACAGACAGTATCTGCTGCAGAGGGTGTAGAGAAACGGGAACTCCCCTACACCACTGGTGGGAGTGTAAACTGCTGCGACCATTGCGGAAAACAGTATGGAGGTTCTACAAAAACCTGAAAACTACCCTATGACCCAGCAATCCTGCTTCTGGGTATCTATCTGGAAAGACAAAAACTAAAATTTGAAATGATACATGCACCCCAATGTTCATAGCAACACTATGCTAGTAGCCAAGACATGGAAACATCCTAAATGTCCATCAACAGATGACCACACACACATATTACTCAGCCATAAAAAATAATAGTGCCATTCCCAGCAACATGGATGGACCTAGAGAGATGTAAAGTGACATCTTAACAGAGAAAGACAAACACAGTGTTTCTTATGGAATCTAAAAAAGGCATACAAATGAGCTTATTTACAAAACAGACTCAGAAAAAAAAATCTTAATTATCAAAGGGGAAAGGTAAGGGAGGGATATATTAGGAATTTGAGATTAACAGATACACACTACTATATCAACATCATGTCTGACTCTGCAACCCCATGATCTGTAGCCTGCCAGGCTCCTCTGTCCATGGAATTTTCCCGGCAAGAATACTGGAGTGGGTTGCCATTTCCTCCTCCAGCGGATCTTTCCGACCCAGGGATGGAGCCTGCATCTCCTGTGTCTCCTGCACTGACAGGTGAATCTGTCACCCTTGTGCCACCTGGGAAGCCCCACTGTATCAACATACGAAACAGATGAAGAGGCCTCCCCTGGTGGCTCAGTGGTAAAGAACCCACCTGCCAATGCAGCAGACCCGGGTTCGATCCCGATCCAGGAAGATCACACATGCTGCGGGCAGCTCAGCCTGAGTGCCACTGAGTGGGCCTGTGCCCTAGAGTCCAGGAGCCGCAACTACAGAGCCCGCATGCTGCAGCCTGCCGAAGCCGGCTGCCCTAGGGCCTGTGCTCCGCAACAATAGCAGCCACCGCAGTGAGAAGCCTGCATACTGCAGAGAGCAGCGCTCACTCACTGCAGCTAAAGAAAAGGCCACGCAACAGTGAAGACCCAGCACGGCCAAAGATAAACACAATTAAAAAGACATAAGCAACAGGACCTACTACACAGCGCAGGAACTGAATTCTTCGGTACCTTGTAATAACCTATAGTGGAAAAAAATCTGAAAAAAAGGTGTGTGTATAAAATGGAATCACTGCTGTATACTTGGAACACTGTAAATGCACTATACTTCAATTAAAAAAAAAAGTCAACTAATTCCAAATGAGGACACAGATTAGGTGTATTTTTCTAAAGTCACACAGCTTGTGAATGATATAGCCAGGATGTGAAACTAGGTTTCTGTCACTAGGGATGCACAATCCCTTCTTTTTCAGACTTTATTCTGTTTCACCCTACAGCTATTCTGACTCAGGCACTGTATCCAGACAGTTAAAATAATGACCAATGTTAATATTTAAAAACGAAATGGTAGTGACAAATTAAAAAGTAACAAAACATGGTGAAGTATGGTTTTAAAAAGGTATTGATTTTATTTAAAAAAGAAAGGAGAAAAAAAAGGAATACAAAAGAAAATACATGCATCTCCCAAGGGAATCCTGGGATGCCAGGTTTCCCAGAGTCCAGCTGTCTGGCGTGGCTGCGGCTGACTTGAGCCCAAGCTGCTTCCCTCTCCTGCTGGGGGATCACACACCTTCCTCCGCTCACATCCATAAATCCCAGCAGAATCTTCTAACTATGGGCCACTCTAGTAAGAAGGCTGTGTCCCTCTGAGATGC
Organism: Budorcas taxicolor; assembly: GCF_023091745.1. Taxonomy (NCBI): domain Eukaryota; kingdom Metazoa; phylum Chordata; class Mammalia; order Artiodactyla; family Bovidae; genus Budorcas; species Budorcas taxicolor. The sequence continues at coordinate 67,571,923 of NC_068914.1, read as the reverse complement.
CCCTTTCTAAGCTTGCTCAGGAAAGCTCTCTGGTTTATGCAGATTTTGGCCTCTGCTCTAAGAGGCCTTAAGGCCTAGTTGTTTTTCAGCAAAGCTTCTATTTCTCCTAAGTAGAACAGACAAGGGAAGCGGAAGGCTCTAGTCTGGATGTAGGTTCCTCCCACCCCACTGGAGCCCGGCTGCTCTTGGGGAGAGTTTGGATACATTCAGGATTTAAACATTCAAATATACAACCTAGTTACATAACATAGTGATGCACAGTGTGGCTATTATTATTACCTGTTGGTGTCTTCAGGGTGCAGTGTTGCTGTGCCATGTATAGGCTGGTCCCCTGCTAGTGAGTAGGGACCAGCTAGCCCAGGGCTGCGGAGAAGGCAGTGGCACCCCACTCCAGTACTCCTGCCTGGAAAATCCCATGGACGGAGGAGCCTGGAAGGCTGCAGTCCATGGGGTCGCTGAGGGTCGGACACGACTGAGCGACTTCACTTTCACTTTTCACTTTCACGCACTGGAGAAGGAAATGGCAACCCACTCCAGTGTTCTTGCCTGGAGAATACCAGGGACGGGGAGCCTGGTGGGCTGCCGTCTATGGGTCGCACAGAGTCGGACACGACTGAAGCGACTTAGCAGCAGCAGCAGCAGCAGCCGCATCCCAGGGCTGCTGCGCTGGGTGCTTCAGGGCTTGCCCTGTCCTCCCTGTCCTCCCCTCCTTGGGGCAGGAAGGCACTCTCCTCCTGCTGTCTTTGCTGGTCTCCTATGAGCCTGTACCCAAGGCAGAAAGAGGCCTGCTTCCTTTCGAACACTGCTGCCTCCCACCCAGTACTACGTCAGCCAAGACGTCCTTCAAGTCCCTCGGAGACCCAGGGCTTTCCCGACAGGATGTATTGATCTTTTGTTGTTCTGAGGACTTCATCTTTGTGACTCCAAGGCACTTACAGAGTGTCTGGTTCTCAGGAAATGCTTGAAAAACAAAAATATATATTTCTGATCTATACACGTGTGTATGTATGTACATACACATATTTATGTTTATTTCTGGCACTTTTCTATAGAGCAATTGCAGTAAAATATCTCAGGCTTTCCTCGCATGTCTTGGTTTACCAGCGCTTTAACAATAGCTTTGGTACTAAAATGATTAACAGACCTAGTATCAGCCATCATTTATTGAGTGCTTTACCTGCATTATTTAATTCTCATGACAACCAACTGGGGAAGATATTATCTTGATTTTATCAAGCTGAATTATGAACAAAGCTAGTGGAGGTGATGGAATTCCAGCTGAGCTATTAAAAATCCTAAAAGAGGATGCTGTTAAAGTGCTGCACTCAACATGACAGCAAATTTGGAAAACTCAGCAGTGGCTGCAGGACTGGAAAAGGTCAGTTTTCATTCCAATGCCAAAGAAGGGCAATGCCAAAGAATGCTCTAACTACCATACAATTGCCCTCATTTCACACACTAGCAAAGTTATGCTCAAAATCTTTCAAACTAGGCTTCAGCAGTATGTGAACTGAGAAACTTCCAAATGTACAAGCTGGGTTTAAAAAAGGCCGAGGAACTAGAGATCAAATTGCCAATATTCGTTGGATCATAGAGAAAGCAAGGGAATTTCAGAAACACACCTACTTCTGCTTCATTGACTACACTAAAGCCCTTGACTGTGTGGACCACAACAAATAGTGGAAAATTCTTTAAGAGATGGGAATACCAGACCACCTTACCTCTCCCCTGAGAAACCAGTATGAAGGTCAAGAAGTGACAGTTAGAACTGGACATGGAGTAACTGACTGGTTCAAACTTCAGAAAGGAGTATGACAAGGCTGTATACTGTCACCCTGTTTACTTAATGTCTATGCAGGGTGCATCATGCAAAATGCCAGGTCGATGAATCACAAGCTGGAATCAAGATTGTCAGGAGAAGTATCAACAACCTCAGAGAGGCATATGACAACCACTCTAATGGCAGAAAGTGAAGAGGAACTAAAGAGCTTCTAGATGAGGGTGAAAGAGGAGAATGAAAAAGCTGGCTTAAAACTCAACATTCAAAAAACTAAGATCATAGCATCCAGTCCCATCACTTCATGGCAAACAGATGGGGAAAAAGTGGAAACAGTGGAAAAATTAGGGTTAGGGGTTAGGGTTAGGGTTAGATTTTATTTTCTTGGGCTCAGAAATCAGTATGGATTGGTGACTGCAAATATGAAATTAAAACACTTGGTCCTTGGAAGGAAAGCTATGACAAACCTAGACAGTGTATTAAAAAGCAGAGACATCACTTTGCCAACAAAGGTCCATACAGTCAAAGCTATGGTTTTTCCAGTAGTCATGTACAGATGTGAGAGTTGGACCATAAAGAAAGCTGACTGCTGAAGAATTTCAATTTGTAGGGCTGGAGTGCTAGAGAAGACTCTTGAGAGTCCCTTGGACAGCAGAGAGATCAAACCAGTCAATCCTAAAGGAAATCAACCCTGAATATTCATTGGAAGGACTGAGGTTGAAGCTCCAATATTTTGGCCATTTGATACGAAGAGCTGACTCACTGGAAAAGACCCTGATGCTGGGAAAGACTGAGGGCAGGAGGAGAAGGGGGCAACAGAGGATAAGATGGTTGGATGGCATCACCAACTTAATAGACATGAGTTTGAGCAAACTCCAGAAAGTAGTGAAGGACAGGGAACCCTGGCATGCTGCATCCAATTGCAGCAAAGAGTTGGATATGACTTAGCAACTGAACAATACCTGTGGCTTAGAAAATTTACATATTGAATTGGACAAAAAGTTTGGAGGTTTTCCCGTAAGATCTTACAGAAAAGCCAGAATGAACTTTTTGGCCAACCCAATACCTTGCACACAGAGTCACACAGTTAGCAAGGGGCAAAGCTGGGTCATCGAAGTGTTGGAAGCAAGTCCTGCACTCCTTCCATAACTAGCCTGTAGAATGGGTGATATTTAACTACATGGAAACTCAGTATTATCTTTGTTGAAGATTTAAATTGGATTCATGTCCTGCTATCAAAAAAGGGCAACGTAAAACTCTGGGATGGCAAAGAGATGAGCTGAATGATGCACGTAAAACACATACCTGACACGTGGAGTGAATCGAGACCTCTGACAACCAATCTGTCTAGTGGAATGGGCTGATCAATTACTGTACACGAACCACCTTCTTTGATTACTGTTTGCAGCTCAGGAGTAAGTGAAGGGCACATTAAACCAGGGTCTGAGCCTCCAAGTTTCTGAAATTTAGGAGGAAATAATGCAAAAAACAGGAAATAAATACTGACACACATACTTACAGCACATCCTTAAACAAACTGATTTTTAGAAACAATTGTTTGAAATCCAGCTTACTACTCTTCTAGGATCTTGAAAAGCATTTCCCAAAGTACACAGTGATTTAAAACACAGTGTTTCTGAGCCCCAAGTTTAATCACCTGAATAAATAAATGGTCAGTTCCATAACTTGGGAACATTAAATCACCATCACATCACCAGAAAGATCTTTATTTCAAGTATCCCTCTGTAGTACTGAGTTAAATGAATGAGAAAGAGGAGCCTCATCTGGGCCCACTCTATCTATGGGATCTTACACTAAAATCTAAATAAATAGATTGCATGCTCTGTGATTTATAAATAACTGAAATTGTTTTGAATATATATGCTAAATTAAAAGAAAACAGATATCAAAAATTGTGATGTATATGAAGCAATTTGTGCACTAAATAGCAAAGAGAAATGAAAACACAACATTCTTTATTTCTTTTTCCAAAAAATAAATGGCACCTGATGCCTTCTCTGGGTGGTTATTTCTGCTCCTGTGAAGTCAATAAAATTCTCAGATTTATCAGACAGAAGAATTTAAATGGGAATTTAAAACAGGTAACATCCCTTATTTTAGAATCAAGTTGTGAAGCATGGAAGCAGAATATTATAACATGGTCAGTAATGAGTCACGGGCTCTGATCTGTGCCATTATGTAAAGAGAAGGTAAGCTGTGCTTAATGTCAGGTTTTGGAAAGGGGCAGAGATTTTTTTTTCAGGGCTTGACCTGTTCAGACATGCTAGTCTGGCAGCTAAAAACAGGAGGTCATCCAAGTTTCGAAACTGACTCTTACTATCTCCAACAGCCACTCCCTCCCCAACCAATCAACTATTCACAGATTGATTAATGGGTATCTATTTTATTGCTTGTGAGCTAAGTCATTTCAGTTGTATCTGACTCTCTATGACCCTGTGGACTGCTCCTCTGTCCACAGGATTCTCCAGGCAAGAATTCTGGAGCGAGTTGCCATGCCCTCCTCCAGGGGATCTTCCTGACCCAGGGCTTGAACCTGCATCTCTTACGTCTCCTACACTGGCAGGCAGGTTCTTTACCACTAGCGCCAAGTGGGAAGCCCATTTTTTTCTTATTGCGTATAGGCCCTTAAATTATTTAGCTTAACTAACCAAAAGGCCACTTTCCTGGTGGCTCAGTGGTAAAGAATCTGCCTGCTAACGCAGGAGACACAGGTTTGATCCCTGGGTCAGGAAGATCCCCTGGAGAAGGAAATGGCAACCCAACTCTAGTATTCTTGCTTAGGAAATCCCAGGGACAGAGGAGCCTGGTGGGCTACAATCCATGGCGTCGCAGAAGAGGTGGACATGACTTATCGACTAGGACGACAAACAACAGAAGCCAACATGCCATCCAGAAGCTTAGAATATTAAAATACCGAGAGATCTAGTCTCATGATCTTAACATCTGTGTCAGGCAAGCTATTGAGTAAAAGAGTGAGTGGGTTAGAACATTAAGTATCTCTGATGGCCAAGGAGAAACTGCAGCTCTTCCCACCTCTAAGAGCTGCAGAAAAGGCCCCTTCCTGAAAGCGCTTGCATCAGTCAGGGAACAGACCGTGAAATGGAAAAGTGGTGGACCATGAGACCCGTGGCTTAATGGGGAGTAACGACAACAATACTAACAATTAATACTTCAAGAGAAAAATCCCTAGTCTTAGAAGAGATTTTGTGGCTCTAGCCCTTGGTGACTCTTTTTTCCTGTGATGCCAACTGTACATCTATTTGGCATCTGCAGTTGTTAATTACAGGTAGACTCTGAGAGACCAGGGCCCCTTCCCACCCACACCTCCCGACATCATCACTTCTCAGGAAGGAGGTGCCCTTTCAAATGAGAATGCATTTGGCAGCATTTGGTTCCAAGAGGCGCCCGGCTCTGACAGCTTTCACTGTGGTGGACAATGTGGATGAGGAAAAGGCTGACATGGACAAAAGGATCTCCATTTCATTTGCCGAGGCTGGCCAGGCATAAAGTCCTGCGGCTTCTGGGACTCACCTCAAAAGTATACGGAGTTGAGTCATTCTAAAACTACACACACCCTCTGGCATCCTTATGAAATGGGACTCGCTTTTGTTACTGATGTTTTTCAGTTCAGAACTCTATGATGGAAAAAGCCAATATTTTTAAATGCCTCCATTTTATGGAGGGTAAAGTCTGATTTGAAGTACATGATTTTTTTCTCTTTTTAACAACTTATTCAGAAATATCTCTAAACTCATTCAACAGACTTATTTAGAAACAACAGACTTTTACCTTTTTGTTGCGCTTAGTTTTCGTAACTAAGAGGAAATCATCAAAGAGAAACAGATAAACATCTAGGAATCTTGTGCTTTCTGAGGAAAGAAAGAAGATGAAATTGGGGCTGGAAGTAGCAAGCAAAAGTTTTTTTTTTTTTTTTTAATCAAAGAAACCCTTTAGAAAACAACACAGAACAGGTATCTGGGTGCAGGAGGCTCAGGACTCAGGGGGCTCCAATCACGTGGGTCAGAAATCAACTGAGCTGATTTCTCCCTAAAGCAGAGACCTGATGTGAGCTCACTTCCAACTTTAAAGATATTAGTGACGCATTTCATGTGGATCTGAGATAACCTGGGTGATATCTGTAGTAGTTGATCAACAGTACACCAGCATTTTTGCCTCCTGACTCATCTGGGTGTCACTGGCAAAGGTATACGTTACTAGAGAAAAGGCACTTTGTCATTGCCGTGGACTGAACTGTATAGCCCCCCAATTCTTTGCGGAAGTCCCAACCCCCATTGTGTACTTGGACTAAGGAAGTAATTAAGGTTAGATGAAGGCTTAAGGGAGGACCCCGGTCTGGCAGGGTGAATATCATCCAAGACACACCAAGGCATGCGCGCTCTCTCTCTGCCACGTATGATGCTGAGAAAGCTGGAAAAAGAGCTCTCACCAGGAACCACATCAGTAGGCAACCTGATCTTAGACTTCCAGCCTCCAGCACTGTGAGAAATAAATGCCTCCTGTTGAAGCCGCCCAGCTGGCAGCATTTTCTTATGGCAGCCCTAGCTGACGAAGAGAGTCATTAAAGCAATTGTTTCTCAAGTTTTCCAATGTGCCTATACACGTTTAAAGTCTTCATGTAGCTTTATATTTACAACCTTTTCTTAATATCACTTTTGATGATAACTGAAGGCAAATAGGCTTTTCTGCTTTTCCCTAAGAAGGAGACAGCAGTAGAAAGGAAAAGTATTAGAGAGATCGCTCCCCTTCTGGGTTTAACTCTATCCCTTAGAAATTAGAAAAAGAAATGGTTAAATTTAAATGATTTGAGAGGAAAGGGTAGTCTTTTCAGAGGGTGATGTGATAGGCACTTAAAGGAAATATAAGGAAAATCAAGTAAATATTTTTTATTATTCTATTTGTTTGTTTATATTATTCTAGAAGTTCTTTCTTGTATACCCTGGAAATACAATGTCTAAGGTTAAATTAATAGATAAAATATCTAACACTCCCCTTCTTTAAGTTTAGAGGAAAGATACTTCCTATATTTGCCCAGAAGAGAAATTAGATATATTATTTAATCTTGAATTATCCTTGAATATTTTTTAGGTGTTTTCCATCTCTACTAGAAACTCCTTTTGGCAAACTGGGCTGCGGCAAAGACTGCAGGTGGTCCCTCAAAAACAATTGTTATTTTGTAGTAACGAAATTTCCAAGTTTTAGTGGGTAGTTGTTTACTTGTGAACAAATACAGGTGCCAGCTTTCCTTGTAGCTGAACGTGACCAAGTGACGAAATTCTGGCCAATGGGATATGCGTTAGAATGCAGGCAGAATTTAGTCACTTGGTCACATTCAGCTACAAGGAAAGCTGGAACCTGTATTTCCAAGCAGCCAACAAACGTTGAGCACCACGATGCATCAATGATCAAGGCAGAATCTTGCCTTCTAAGAGCTTTAATTGTAATAGAAGCAGACACATAATAAACACAGACAACATCTGAGATAAATTCAAGAACTGACAGTGCTAAAGGAAATATGGGATTATGAAAAAGGATGACTGAAGAGGGGCACTGTAGGCCTAAAGCTAGAGTATTCGTATTTACTATCCCAGGAGTCTGAAGCTATGGGTCACACAACCAGCTCTGAGGCTTACTAACCTGTGCGGTTCTTACTCTCACAGAGCCTGAACTGTGGGGTTCTCATCGCACTGCTGGCCTTCCCTGGTGGCTCAGCTGGTAAAGAATCCGCCTGCAATGTGAGAGACCTGGGTTCGATCCCGGGGTTGGGAAGATACCTGGGAGAAGGGAAAGGCTACCACTCCAGTGCTCTGGTCTGGAGAATTCCATGGACTGTATAGTCCATGGGGTTGCAAAGAATCGGACCCGACCGAGTGGCTTTCACTTCATTTCCTCGCACCGCTAGGGGACGGAGCAGCACCACTGGCTCGCCCAGTTCTGCAGCAGCGTGAATGCTGTTCTCTGGGTGCCACAGCTAGCTACTCAGCCATCACGCTGGCCTGAACTTCACTCATTTTTCTATTTAGAAACACCAATCTGTGGGGAGCAGTGCATTTGTGAAGGTTATGTGCCAGCATGAATTCTGATGGGAAGCTGGTTAAACTTCTAAAGTTATAAAAACTTGTACCTTTTGGGAATGAGAAAATGCACTTATTTAATCTTAACACTACAATTTTTAAGGCTAGAATAAATTCTGAAATGCATTAGTAGTAGGTATCACTGTTATCATTGCTATTACCATCGTCATCACCAACATTTACAGAAGAGATTAAGGAAATTTAAACAATTTCCCCAAAGCCCACCGTTGGTGCTAAAGCCCCTAATTCTTGGTCCAGTGCTTTTCCCGTTCAAAACAATATCCTATTTCTTCTAATATTATTACCCCCACCACATTTCCATGCCAACTCTGAGTCAAAGTCCCAGTGACTTTAAACTTGGTATGATGACACCTCCCCCTGTGATGATACCTGACTAACAGCATATACTGTTGGACAGGAGCCTGGTGTTCCTAATATTTACACAGGTCTTCCTTTTTGATCCACACCCATTTCTAACATTTTAGGATAGGCTAGTCCAACTCACTGTGTTGGGGAAGTTGGTGGACACAGGGAAGAGGTGAAATAAAATCTCTGATAATTCCAGGTGGAGGCCAAATTTTGGAGGGAAAGTCATATGACTGTACACAGAACTGTGTTTCGCCTCCTTACTTTAAGTTTTGGTTGGATTTGGCTTTGTCACAATGATATAGTTATTTCTGAAATTGTAAACAACATTAAAGAAAGTGTAAAACTGTTATCTTCTCAGAGGCAAGTGGGGGCAGGGGGGGGGGGTCTGCAGGTGGAGAATGGTTGAAAAACAAAGGCCCAGGCTCTTCCTACCTCACCTGCTTCGCTGCGGAGCCTTCAGGCTGGTCTCTCTGCTTTGTCTCCTCCACCCACTTTGCACACTGCTTTTCTGACCTCCTTCTTCAACAACTTTTAACCCTATTATGTCCCTGCGTGAGGACTCAGTGGCTTTCTGCTTTCTGCAGTTTCCTGGCTGGGTCCCTCTGGCTTCCAAGGCAGTTGCTAAAATTCTGGAGGCCAGCTAGGCTGAGGCAGCCTGTTGGCTTGGGTCTGAATGCGGCCATTAACTCACCAAGTGCCCTGAATGCGTTATGGAACTTCCCTGTATTTGTCCTGTGATATGGGATTAAATGTAATTTCTCTGCACGACTCACTGGCAGGAGAAAATGCATGCAAAACTCCTTTGCTGTGAAACATGAGGCGTGTCTATCTTCCTGAGTGGGCAGGAGTTATGTTCCAAGCTGACATCTAACCCTATCTTGAAACTAGAGCAGGTTCTCAACAGATGTGTACCGAGTAAAGACTTACTACCCAGCACCCCCTACCGACAAGATCTCAGACGGCTATAAACGTGCAATCCCACATCCCACAGGGCTTCACACTGTGGGTGCCCAAGCGAGGGTTTGTGAAGCAATGAATCAACGAATGAAAGCAAGTCTTACTTCAGCTGGGCAGCCCTTTCTGATCATATTTACTGAGCGCTGACTCTCTACCAACTATTCTTTCAAGAGCTACCAACATCCATTAGCTCACTGAACTCCTCACAACAAAGAGGGGGAACTGCAGCGTGGGGAGACTGCTGGCCAAGCCTCCAGGTTGCAGAGGCGGCAGAGGTGGAGGGGGAAGGGGGCACACCCTCCTAGCCGCGGGGGAGCCTCCTCACCCAGGCGGCCTCTGCCTCCAGGCCTTTTCTCGTGCTGTGCTTTTCACTCAGGCTGTCCTTCCACTGACCTAACAGCCTTCTGTTCGCCAGAGTCCCCCTCCAGTGCCATGGGCCACAGGGAGCCCTTCCGGGGTACTCCAGCACTGGGCCCGCTTTCGGATTCAGCCCGCAGGTCTGCTTACTGTGGCAGAGCTTCTCAGCTCGAGGGAAAGGCTTATCTAGAATAGCGATTCTCTACCCTCCAGTCCTGCGCAGCACAAAGTGTGTTACATAGCAGATTCTCAGTCAACACTGACAGTCTGACCGCCCAGCTCAGTGAGGGTGGGAACAGCTGATGTCGAGGGTTTACCAGATTCCAGACCTTGAGCATGGAGAAGGAAATGGCAGTCCACTCCAGTGTTCTTGCCTGGAAAATCCCATTGACAGAGGAGCCTGGCTGGCTACAGTCCATGGGGTCGCAAGAGTCGGACATGACTTAGCAACCACCACCACCACCACCACCACCACCACACCTTGAGCTAAGCTCTTCACTTGGACTCCAGTCTTATAAGATACATATAGTTACGCCATTTTAGAGTCACCCTGTGGTCTGATCAAGCTGGAGTCTGTGTGACTCCACGGGATGCTCTCTGATTCACATCTGCTGTCACCTTGGCCACAAGCAAATGCAATTCCTGCCACCCTTCTATTAGCCACAGTTGGACAAGTTACAAGGTAGCAAAGATGTTGGGTTTGTAAAGGAAGCAGTTATTTACCTGCAAGAGTTAGCTTTCCTTCATAGAGAAGGTGTCTGTTGGTTGGTGACAGGATGTTTTCTGCCATGTGTTCTTTAAAAATGTGTTTCAGGCACTGGGAAAACAAGGGAGATAATCAAAGAGATGTTAGTGATTAGAAGACAGCATGTTCCAGGAGCTGGGGCAATGCAACTCTGTCTACAAAGCTGGAGACATTTGGAAATGCCAGTAAGTAGACATGGGGCTGGGGAAGAATGGGCAAACCTCTTAGGAGGACCAGCCGAGGAACGGCATGATGAGGCCAGCTGCCCCACCACACACAATGCCATGTGGATGAAGGCTTTACATCTGCAAGATTTATAGTTCTGGTGGGCAGCTGGGCACTATGTAATAAGATTAGCGTGTTTCCACCCAAATGCCAAACTTCTGGAAAGGGATGTATGTTCTAACTGATCCCTATTGTACCTCTGGAATGAAAAACCTTTTATCTCGATCCCAAAGTGGAGGCCACACTACAATCTCCTGTAGATGTCTGAACTTCTGAAAATTGTCAAGCCACTTCACTTTTCCTTCAAGATCCCCTAAAAGACAAGACACATCCAATATATTTTTAAATGCATGACACATTACAGCATAAAATTTAACCAAGATTCACAGAAATCATTCAGACACTGAACCCCCTGGAGCCAAACTATATCTGAGGTTCATTTAACATTATTTCTCACTGTTTGAACACCTTAGAAAAACTCACTAATTTGAAATCAGCCTCTTGCAGAGAAAATGAAGCTGAACTAATTCAATAAATTGTAAATGTGCATTTTTATTTCAACAATACTAATAATGCTCCTGGTAGCTCTCTCATATTCCCTACATCATACAGCTGGGGATTATAGGAAGGAAAAAAAATCAGACTAACAAGGACAAGCATATCTTTTTGTCTTAATCATAAAACACACGTTCCCTTTATGATAAAGTTGATTATTTCTTTTGGTAAGAACGTATTTTTTCTTCAAAGTTTAGTTTGAAGAAAAGTACTCTTCAAAGAACTTTTGAAAACAAAGAAAAGTTTTCTTCAAAGTTTTTCAAATATTAGTTTCCCAATATTTTTGATAACATATTGCTATTGAGGTTTTGAAATGATTTTTGAAAATGTGGAGGGCAAGTCATAGACCCACAGAATCAATGGTTAGGGGAATCTTTGAGAATTCACTATCTTTAAGCTCATAAACTTAAAGGAAGGCCACAGGGATCTCTTTCCTCAACAATGAAAATTCAGATTTTATTGAGAAATTCCTGGAACAGATGTTATTATCTTCCTCACAAACCCATCAAAATGAGTAATAATCTTCAAAATTAGTTTAAAATTTTAAAAAATCTGTCTTTAATTGAATTTTCTGTCAATCAATTTAATAAGCTTAATTCTAGTTCCTTGTGTCGGTCATTAGAGAATTTGAACAAAAACTTAAAAAAGGGAAAAACTCCTAATTGAGTGGTCATTTTACTTTTAACCATGAAAAGAAAAAAATATCATTTCTGTACAGCTGATAATTATCAATTTGAATTGTTCCTTTTTGATGCTCCCTAGGAAATCTTTTACGGACCCCTATCAAGGATTTATTTATTTGGATTTGACTATACATAGCTACCCAAACAGACTTAATTACAGGGCTTGCTCTTTTATCCCCTAATTCCAGTTCTAAATATTGCAGTTGGCATTATATTTAGATTGGCCCTCGATTTCAGTGACCTGAAAAAAAAATGACGGTGGTAATTTATCCTCCGGAAAGGCTTTTCATGCTGTTTACTTCCATTTGCTTTGTGTGTGGGTTCAGTATGGATGTTAAAAACAAAGTGCCTTCATCATCTGGGAAGTACAAGTTTTCCTGCCTGAACTCACATCTGAAAACCTCGGAGATGAGCCACGTCCTGCGTGAACCTTTAGGAGTTAAAAGAGTTCTCACAGGGTTGGCCAGGATGTGAGTGGAACCCATTGTCTTGACTGTGTTTGATTTACACTGCAAACTCAAAGTCAAATCCACATTTCCAAGAGCCAGTGACCTCAAGCCAACGGAATTACCTCCTAGGATGGAAGCCCAGCTGGTTCCCAGGAGCCACAGGGCCCCCCAACTCTTTGACTAAAGCTGACACTGGAGCTCTGGGTCCCTCATCTCAGGGACTTACGGATTGACTTTTCCACCTTTTCCTTGATGGAGTAGATCATGATTTTCTCCGTAGAGTCTGTACTCCTTTTCCAGATATTCTTCAGCAACAAGGGGTATCGAGTCAGCCTGTGTAGCGGGGCCACGAGCAGCTCAGGTAGGTGAAGGCGTCTGCACTGGTCATTTTGCTCACACCACTGGGGAAGGAAAAACCAGGCCCATCAGAACATTGCTTCTATCGGGGCACTGAGGAATCTGGACACACAAAAACCTTAGGAGATTTCACTCAGTAATGACATAACACCCCTGTGAGCTTGCTGGGAAAAATTATAAACACTGAATATTCATTGGAAGGACTAGATCTTGCTTTTGAAAATCCCATATTAAACCGTCTTCAGTTCAGCTCAGTTGCTCAGTCATGTCCGACTCTTTGCGACCCCATGAATCATAGCACGCCAGGCCTCCCTGTCCACCACCAACTCCCAGAGTTCATTCAGACTCACGTCCATCGAGTCAGTGATGCCATCCAGCCATCTCATCCTCTGTCGTCCCCTTCTCCTCCTGCCCCCAATCCCTCCCAGCATCAGAGTCTTTTCCAATGAGTCAACTCTTCGCATGAGGTGGCCAAATTCCTGGAGCTTCAGCTTTAGCATCATTCCTTCCATAGCAAGCATTTATCTACTAGTACTGAAATCAGGATCTCAAATGGTTTTTTTTTTTTTTTTGGCAATATGCTTAAGAAGTATTATACCCATATTCCAGCCTTGTTTATCCTTCTGACTGACTGTAGTTTCCCCTTCTCCTCCTCCCAGGCCCTCGGGGTTGATTTCTGGGTTTGCCAGCTCTGCTACCTACCTCCTTCGGTGCAGTGCAGTTAGGAAAACTGAGAGTCAACACCGGATGGGGAGAAAGGAAAGGGAAGGAGTTTTGCTTGCTGGGTGAGTTCCTTAACTCTCCTTTGTTGGAGGGAATCAGGATAATGAGAAAATGAAGCTGAAGAGGCTAAACTGAGCTACATCATATAGAAGAGAGATGAGAAGAAAAAAGACACAGACGGTTGTCAATAGGGAGAGTTTGTTCAAGGAGGCGGCTGCCAGGTGTACATGCAATGGAGAAGACATGAAAGGAAATTTTAGTAAGTACTGCTACAAGTCAGGCCTTACAAATGGCTCAGACAAGAAGTAAAAGGCAAAGGAGAAGAGGAATGCAGAGTTCCAAAGAACAGCAAGGAGAGACAACAAAGCCTTCCTAAGTGAACAGTGAAAAGAAATAGAGGAAAACAACAGAATGGGAAAAGACTAGAGATCTCTTCAAGAAAACCAGAGATACCAAGGGAACATTTCATGCAAAGATGGTAACAATAAAGCACAGAAATGGTATGGGACCTAACGGAAGCTGAAGATAGTAAGAGGTGGCAAGAATACACAGAAGAACTGTACCAAAAAGGTCTTAATGACTCAAATAATCAAGATGGTGTGATCACTAACCTAGAGCTAGACATTCTGGACTGTGAAGTCAAGTGGGCCTTCAGAAGCATTACTAGGAACAAAGCTCATGGAGGTGACAGAATTCCAGCTGAACTACTTAGAATCCCCAAAGATGATGTTGTTAAAGTGCTGCACTCAGTATGACAGCAAATTTGGAAAACTCAGCAGTGGCCACATGACTGGAAAAGGTGTTTTATTCCAATTCCAAAGAAAGGCAGTGCCAAAGAATGTTCAAAGTACTGCACAATTGCACTCATTTCACATGCTACAAGGTAATGCTCAAAATCCTTCATGCTAGGCTTCAATAGTATGTGAATCAAGAACTTCCAGATGCTAAAGCTGGATTCAGAAAAGGCACAGGAACCAGAGATCAAATTGCCAAAATTTGTTAGATCATAGAGAAAGCAAAGGAATTCCAGAAAAACATCTACTTCTGGTTCATTGACTACACTAAAGCCTTTGACTGTGTTGATCACAGCAAACTGGAAAATTCTTAAAGAAACGGGAATACCAGACCACTTTACTTGCCTCCTGAGAAACCTATATGCAGGTCAAGAAGCAACAGTCAGAACCAGACATGGAATAATGGACTGGTTCAAAACTGGGAAAGGAGTACATCAAGGCTGTATATTGTCACTCTGCTTGTTTAACTTTTATGCAGAGCACATTATGAGAAATGTTCAGCTGGATGAATCACAAGCTGGAATCAAGACTGCCAGGAGAAATATCAATAATCTCAGATATGCAGATGGCACCACCTTAATGGGAGAAAGTGAAGAGGAACTAAAGAGCTTTTTGGTGAAAGTGAGAGAGTGAAGAAGTTGGCTTAAAACTCAACATTCAAAAAACAAAGATCAATGGCATCCTGTCCCATCACTTCATGGCAAACAGGTGGGGAAAAAATGGAAACAGTGACAGACTTTATTTTCCTGGGTTTCAAAGTCATTGTGATGGTGACTGCAGCCATGAAATTAAAAGATGCTTGTTCCTAGGGGAAAAAAGCTATGACAAACCTAGACAGTGTGTTAAAAAGCAGAGACATCACTTTGTTGACAAAGGTCCATATAGTCAAAGCTGTGGTTTTTCCAGTAGTCACATACAGATGTGAGAGCTGGACCATACAGAAGGCTGAGCACCCAAGAACTGATGCTTTTGAGCTGTGGTGTTGGAGAAGACTCTTGAGAGTCCCTTGGACACCAAGAGGATCCAACCAGTCAATCCTAAAAGAAATAAACCCTGAACATTCATTGGAAGGACTGATGCTGATGCTGAAGCGCCAATACTTTGGCCACCTGATGCAAAGAGCTGACTCACTGAAAAAGACCCTGATACTGGGAAAGACTGAAGGCAGGAGAAGAAGGAGGCGACAGAGGATGAGATGGTTGGATGGCATCATTGACTCAATGCACATGAGTTTGAGCAAACTCTGGGAGATAGTGCAGGAGAGGGAAGCCGGCGTGCTGCAGTCCATGGGGTTGTGAAGAACTGGACACAACTTAGTGACAAGAACACACGTGGAAGCCACAGCCACCACCCACCACCCCATTTTGCTGGCTCCATTCTTTTCTTTGGAAGAAGAGAGCTCTTTCTCTTTCTTCCCCTCTCTTCCCTTCTCCAGCTTTCCCCCTTTTCTCTCCTAGCCTCATGCTTTGCAGTTGTCCTTGTCTTCCATACCCTCCTACCCTAACAGCTGTATCACATTTCTTCTAAAAACTTCCGGACTCTTCTTTATGGGAATTCTGCCATGCATGATCTTTCCCACTTCCCCACCTACAGACGGCAGGTCAGAAAAATGAGCCCAGAGGTGCATGGGGGACGGAGCTCTAGGGGCCAGGCTTTAAGGCTGAGGGACCACCTCCCCTCTCTGCACCTCAGACTCCTCTTCTATAAAATGGGAGCAGGTATTAGATGACTTCCTAGTTCTCATCCAGCTCAAAATGGTTGTGATCCTCACTGGGGTTGAAGGGATGCAACCCCAAGGGAAGCAGAGACTGCAGCCATGAAAGGGCTAGGAGCAGGAGTGGAGGGAAGAGGTGTGGGAAGGCCGTCGTCCTCTGTGGCCTTCCGTTTAGTTCAGTCAGTTCAGTCGCTCAACTGTGTCTGACTCTTTGTGACCCCATTGACTGCAGCATGCCAGGCCTCCCTGTCCATCACCAACTCCCAGAGATTTAGTGGCTGATTTCCATGCTGAGTCACTGGCAGCAGCATTCCAGTGCTACCTGCTGGTCCTCATGGGAAGCTGGGGAGCTCCAGTAATTCATTTCTCACCAGCAGTGAGAAAACACATAGCCCTGGGTCACTGCTCCAAATTTCCATGCTGTGGGCAACAGCTCTGGAGGCCAGCACCCACTAGTGTTCAGGGTAAATATAAAAGCACTGACTCTCCCCTAGACACCAATCAGAAAAGAAATACCAGTGGTAAATAATTTAAACAAAGATCCAGGCAGAGATACACAAAATATTTATAGTGTTTGAAAGGTCTCAGAAGAGGAAAAAAAAAAGATATTTGATGATTCTAAAAGTGAAACTATAACTTTCTCTTTCATTTATCTGTTGGCTTTACTTTTCATGTCTATTAGGGAAAGAAAAGAAACTCTGACATGAGAAATTCGATGTAAAAGTCCTTTTCCTGGATGGGTCTAGATGAGTGGAATCTGCTTCAGCTTGATAATAAATTTATATATAGTTGGGAGATCAAGATAGTGGAATAGAAGGACATAGACCTCACCAACTCCCACAAGTACATAAAACATACATCTACATGTGTACCAGTTCTCACAGAATACCTACTGAATGCTGGCAGAAGAGCTCATACAACCAAAACTGCCAGGAAGATCACCAGGCAACAAGGGAGGATGGGATGGGACCTGTACTGCTGGGAGGGAGCTGTGAAAGAGGAAAGATTCCTTGCCCTAGGAACCAACTTTGCTGCCTAGATCAGCCGGAACAGAACGGAAGCTTCAGAGGCTCAGAGAAGAATGCAGCGATTGGCTTAAGCAGGTAGAAAAGAGAGACCAGCACGCCTGGTCTCGGCCACCTTGCTGCACTCCCCAGCTCCATGCATGTGTCTGCGAGCACAGGTCGGGGCTGGGTGCTGAATCTTGGGTTTCAGCGCGCAGGTCTGGGGAGAAGACTGGGTGGCAACTGGGGCTGTGTGCGGGATGAAACTTGGGTCTACTACAGAAGCCCTCTTGTTAAGGAGCACCTGAAGGAGAAGGTGGGGCCCCAGCAGAGCAGCCCCACAGAGTGCTCACAGTGGGCAGGGCTCTGCGAGCACGTGAGTGCCCGCTGTTGCCCCACACAGAGGTGGGGCTGAAATCTGAGCCGTATCAGGAGACCTTGTGACTTTAGTGGATTTACGCTGCCGCTGTCTTTGTAAGCTAAGTGACTGTGGGACATCCAAGCAGAGGACTGACGCTCCCATAGCTGGGGCAAGTCCAGAGTCAGCAGCTGTGAGTTTTGTGGGTACACGTACATGGAGGTGGGGCCAGGGTCTGTGCTCATCCCGTAGCTCTGAGGGGGTCAAGGAGCACGACCTTGGGCAGCTAAGAAAGGTCCTGGGGTCTGACTTTAGGGAATCTGTGCCTGCAGATCTGAGCTGGTGGCTTTACGAGCACAGCACCTGAGGGACATCCAGGTCAATGGCCTGCACTCCTGTGGCTGAGGAGGAGGTGAGGCCCATGCCAACAACAGTGTACTCTGGAAGCACACATGGTGCGTGACAGACACCATGGAGCGCACTTCAGCGGACGGCTCCTCATGAGGAAGACTCACGGCTCCTCCCCCAATAGCTCCAGGCCTGCCTACCTCACACCGCAGCACAGAAACAAGATGATCTGGGGGGCTTCTACTCCAACTGGGGAGCAGACTGCACTCCCAACAAAGCTGTGACAACCACAGACCAAATAGGAGGCTCTGCTCAACTTCCAGTGCAGGTTCTGGTCACCAGAAAAACAGTCACACTCCCTATGAAGGTGATAACAACCAGCGTACAAGGAGGGGAGGAACGGCAGGCACCCATTCTAGATGCAGCCCTTGCACCCAAAATATTAAGACTCACTCAGACTACACAAGGATGCTCCCACATAAAACCAACTCTTCAAGAACATAGGAAATTACTGTTTCTCCTAAATCCAGGGGCAAAGAAATAAAACTGAAACCAAGAAGCAGAGGAACTATTTCCAAAAACAGGACAGGAGAAATCTCCAATAAAACAGAATGCTCTACCAGATTCTGAGTTCAAGAAGAAGATAAGGCTTCCCGGGTGGCTCAGTGGTGAAGAATTCACCTGCCAATGCAGGAGACATGGGTTTGATCCCTGATCTGGAGTCATGAAGCAACTACAGAGCCCACGTGCCACATGCTGCCGAGCCCTCGTGCTGCAACTACCAAACCCACTTGCCCTTGGTAGAGCCTGTGTTCTGCAACAAGAGAAGCCACCAGTGAGAAGCCCACGCACCACAACTAGACACTAGCCTCTGGTCACGGCAATGAACTCCGCAGAGCCAGGAATCAGTAAAATTACGAAAAGAAAGTAACAATTAACAATTAAGAAAGGGCATTGAGAGAAATGCAGATCACTTTAGCAAGGAACTACTAATAGAAACTATAAGGAGAAGCCAGTTAAAATGAGAAAATGTATATGCTGAGGTGAAGGCAAGCTAAAGGCAATAAGTAACAAACTAAACATTGCAGGGTTTCCCTGATGGCTCAGCAGTAAAAGAATCTGCCTGCTAATGTAGGAGACATGGGTTTGATCCCTGATCCAGGAAGATTTCACATGCTGTGGATCAACCGAGCCTGTGTACCACAACTAATGAGCCAGCGCTCTAGAGCCTGCACATCACAACTGCTGAGCCCACACACCTCTACTACAGAAGCCCGCATGCCCTAGAGCCATGCTCCACAAAGAGAGAAGCCACGGCAATGAGAAATCCGTGCACCACAACCAGAGAGTAGCCCGCACTCACCACAACGAGACAAAAGCCTGTGCAACAACAAAGACTCAGCACAGCCATAAACAAATAAATAAATAAATGTATTAAAGAAACAATGTAGGTCAAATAACTGATCTAGAAGACAGAATAATAATGGAAATCAATCAGAAATGTAGAAAGAAAGTCAAATGAAAGAAAAAAAGAAAGTCAAATAAAAAAAAAAGAGAGGTTTATGGGATAATATAAAGTGAGCCGACCTACAACCTAACCTACCACTGGAAAGAAGCAGAAAAAGAACAAATAAAGCCTAAAATCAGCATAAGGAAGGAAATAATAAAAAGTCAGAGAGGAAGAAATAGAATAGAGATCAAAAAATAGAAAACAAAACAAAAAGCAAAACAAAACCAGTGAAACCAAGAGCTGGTTTTTTGAAAGGGGAAACAAAACTGGGGCTTCCCTGGAGGCTCAGTGGTAAAGAATCTGCCTGCAATGCAGAAGATGTGGGTCTGATCCCTGGTCAGGAAGATCCCCTAGAGAAGGAAATGGCAACCCACTCCAGTCTTCTTGCCTGGGAAATCCCATGGACAGAGGAGCCTGGCAGGCTGTAGTCCACGGGGTGACAAAAGAGTCAGACACGTTTAATGACTAAAAGAAAAGCAACAAAGCAAAATTCACACACCTCTGGCCAGGTTCACCAAGAAGAAATGAAAGGACCCAAATAAAACAAGAAATGAAAGAGGAAGTGTAACAACTGATTTTGCAGAAATACAAAAATCTGTGAGAGACTACTACAAAGAATTATATGCCAACAAACTGGACAACCTAGAAGAAATGGATAAGTTTTTAGGGACAGACAGCCCACCAAAACAGAATCAAGAAGAGATAAATAATTTGATTGATCACTAGAAGTGAAATAGAATAATAATAACAATAATAAAGCTCCCAGACTTCCCTAATGGTCCAGTGGTTAACAATCTGCCTGCTAATGTAGGGACATGAGTTTGAAACCTGGTCTGAGAAGATTCCACATGCCTCAGGGCAACTAAGCTCATGCATGTGTTTGCTGAAACTAAAAAAAAAAACCAAAACAACCCCCTGCAAACAAAAGTCTAGGATCCAATGAGTTTACTGGGGAATCCTGCCAAACATACAATGAACTTATACTAATCCTTTTCAAAGTCTTCTTTAAGACTGAAGAGTAGGGGATACCCCAAAGGCATTCTATGAAGCTACCGTAACTCTGATACCAAAACCAGAAAAAGACACTACAAAAAAAGAAAATTATAGGTCACTATCTTTGATGAATACAAATATAAAAATTCTCAACAAAATTCAGCAAACCGAACACAACAGCAAGTAAAAAGGGTAATAAAATACATGATCAAGCTGGATTCAAGCTAGAGTCACAAGGACAGTTCAACATAAGCGATACACCACATCAACAAAAGAAAAGACAAAAAACCCCCATGATCATCTCAACAGATGCAGAAAAAGCATTAGATATAATGTAACATCCACTTATTATATATTAAAAAAACTCTCTAGAAAGTGGGCACAGAGGAAACCTACCTCAACATAGTAAAGGCCATATATTACAAACCCACAGCTAACATCATTCGCAAACGTGAAAAGCTGAAACATTTCCTCTAAGACTAGGAACAAGTCAAGGATGTCCATTCTTGCCACTTTTATTCAACTTTAGTTTTAGAAGTCCTAGCCACGGTAATCAGAAAAGAAACAGAAATAAAAAGGGATTCAAACTGGAAAAGAAGTAAAAATGTCACTGTTGGCAGATGACAGGATACAATATATAGAAAATCCTAAAGATGTTACCACAAAAAAGGTAGAGTTTATCAATGAATTCGGTATAATGTCACTGTTGGCAGATGACAGGATACAATATATAGAAAATCCTAAAGATGTTACCACAAAAAAGGTAGAGTTTATCAATGAATTCGGTAAAACTGCAGGACACAAAATTATGCACAGAAATCTGTTGCATTTCTATAAACTAACAACAAAAGACCAGAAAGACAAATTAGAGAAACAATCTCATTTACCATTGCATCAAAAAGAATAAAATACCTAGGAATAAACCTACCTAAAGAGCCAAAAGATGTGTATTCTAAAAACTATAAGATGCTGATATAAGAAATCAAAGATGACATAAACAGATGGAAAGATACAGTATGTTCTTGGACTGGAAGAAGCAATATTATCAAAATGACTATATGACCCCAAAGCAATCTACAGATTCAGTGCAATCACTATCAAATTACCAGTGGCATTTTTTACAGAACTAGAACAAAAAATTTTATAATTTGTATGGAAACACAAAAGATCCCAAATGGCCAAAACAATCTTAAAGAAAAATGGAACTGGAAGAATCAGACTCCCCGGCTGCAGACTATACTACAAAGCTACAGTCATCAAAACAGTATGGTGCTGGCACAAAAACAAAAACACGGATTAATGGAGCAGGACAGAAAGCAGAAATCAACCCATGCACCTATGGTCAATTACTCTCTGACAAAGGAGGCAAGAGTATACAATGGAGAAAATACAGTCTCTTCAGCAAATGGTGTTGGGAAAGCTGGACAGCTACATGTAAATCAATGAGGTTAGCACACTCCCTTACACCCTACACAAAAATAAACTTGAAATGGCTTAATGACTTAAATATAAGAAAAAAAAAAGTAAATATAAGACAGGACACCATAAAAAATCCTAAAAGGGAACATAGGAAAAACATTCTCTGATATAAACTGTAACAATGTTTTCTTAGGACAAGTCTCCTAAACCAACAGAAATAAAAACAAAAATAAACCAATGGGACCTTATCAAACTTATAAGCTCTGATAACCAACAAGGTCCTACTGTGCAGCACAGGACACTATATTCAATATCTCATAATAAATTATAATAGAAAAGAATATAAAAAAGTATTATATATATGTAAACTGAATCACTCTGCTGCACACCAGAAATACATTGTAAATTAACTATACATAATAAGCAAAAAGTAAATTTACACATAAATCTTATAATTTATAAAATTAAATTGATATGATTTATATATAAATTGTCAAGAATCCAATGTGTTCAGGGGAAGAGTGAAATGGATTGAGGGGCCCAAATAAAACCTTGTTCTCCTCATTAACCTGTCTTGGTGGGATGCAACCACGGTCTTGGACACCCATTATTCTTGGGAACTTGGGAAATTTACTTAAGTCTTCTAAACCTCATCTGTGAAATATGGATAACAAGAGTTGCCTTAACCGGGTGATGAGAGATTTTAAGCAGATAATCCCACACAGTGCTGACAACAATGCCTGACATGTCTTGAATATTCAGTCCACACAGATTTGTCAGCAACTGCTAACCAAGCAAAGACTAAGAGCCCTGGTACCGAGTTCCCAGGGTCTTGCTTTCTGGCTTTTTGGGGCTGTGCTGGAGCGTCTTTTTTGGGCGTCTTCGTTATACTGTGTGGGCTTTCTCCAGTTGTGGCGAGCAGGGAGCAGTCCCTAGTTGCTGTGCGTGGGCTTCTCATTGGGGTGGCTTCTCTTGTGAAGCACGGGCTCCAGGGAGCTTGGGCTTAGATGCCTTCTGCCATGTGGGCTTAGCTGCCCTGTGGCATGTGGGATCTTCCCACTTCATGGATCAAACCTATGTCCCCTGCATTGGCAGGCAGATTCTTAACCGCTGGACCACCAGGGAAGTCCCCCAGTGTCTTTCTCTGCATCACTTTGACTGACTTTGAAAAAGTGAGGGAAATTCTACTCTTGTCAATGCCCATAAAAATAATGTACAGGTAATTACAAAAACCAGCCCCACATGGTGTAGAGAGTAAATTCACCCCAGTGCAATCAGAGCCCAATTCCAGGCAGTTCATAAAATGACAAAGATGTTAAGTGAAAGTGTGTTAGTTGCTCAATTGTGTCTGACTCCGTGACCTGATGGACTGTAGCCCACCAGGCTCCTCTGTCCATGGAATTCTCCAGGCAAGAATACTGGAGTGAGTGGCCATTCCCTTCTCCAAGGGATCTTCCTGACCCAGGGAATGAACCTGGGTCTCCTGCACTGCAAGCAGATTTTTTTATTGTCTGAGCCACCAGCTGCTAACTGCTAAGTCACTTAGTCGTGTCCGACTCTGTGTGACCCCATAGATGGCAGCCCACCAGGCTCTCCCGTCCCTGGGATTCTCCAGGCAAGAACACTGGAGTGGGTTGCCATTTCCTTCTCCAATGCATGAAAGTGAAAAGTGAAAGAGAAGTCGCTCAGTCGTGTCTGACTCTTCGTGACCCCATGGACCGCAGCCTACCAGGCTCCTCCATCCATGGGATTTTCCAGGCAAGAGTACTGGAGTGGGGTGCCATTGCCTTCTCCAGACCACAAAGATATTAAGTTTTCCAACAACGTTTATGTCAAAGTTTAGGAGAAAGGTTGTCAGCTTGACAGATTTGAATCCTGCTCGTGCCCTGAACAAACTTTAAGCAAATTGCTGAATTCTTCTAAGCTCCTGAAAACTGAGGATAACACCAAATCCTACAGGGTTTATCGTGCAGACCGAGAAATCAGAGATGATCAGTACGCAGCACAGTGCCTGGCCATCGCCAAAGCTTGTGAACCAGTCACTTTTAGTACTATCACTTCTGTATTTGTATCATTATTATTGTATGTATAATCAGTATACATTATTATTATTAATTATCTGTGATGAAGTTTTGTTCTGTGCTGTGGAAGGCAGATTTACCTCCAAGCCCTCCCAAAGCCTCTCCCTGACCCTTCAACCTTTGTTTCATGATGCTAACGGTTCCTTTGCAACAGGAAGTAGCCCTGAGGAGTTGTAAATAGTCCTGGGTGTAAAGCGCATTGGAGTATTTTGCCTGAAGACCTTTATCCAGGTTCTTTTATTGCCGTCTATTGGTCATGTGATCTTACAAAGGTCACATAACCTCTCTGAGTCTCAGGGACATGTGGAGACACAATGTAATCAACTTCATAGATTTGTGGTAAGATTTAAAAGGATGTTTGAGAAAGTGCTTGGCAAAGCATGATGCTTATAAAAGTATTACATGTTATCATTACAACAGTGCATCCTCCATTCTTTTTCCTAAATATCTTTGGATGCTATATATATATATCTCTCTCTCATACATGCAAACTTCTGTGTCACAACTGTTAAGGGATTTTCCACAGTTATTTGAAAATGGTGTCTGAACCTTGTGCTAGCTTGGGAGGGAGAGGAATGAACCTGGATTCTTCCCAGACTGGGGAGGAGTCTGGAAGACTCTGCCAAGGAGTCTCATCCAACAGCTTCCAGGGACAAGCTTTGCAACAAGATTATTCATGAAATCTAATGAGCTTTCATGTTTTGGTTTGAGTAGCAAAGGAAACACTGAAAGGCTAAAGCTACTAAAATAGAGCCATGGCTCTTCCCAACATCATTCACGTCATGCCCAGGTTTCCTGGCACATTCTGGCCATGGCAAAGATGCTCTGATTCACAGCTTAAAGTTATTGGGAGCTCTGTGTGGTGGCTGTTCCTCCTACGGCTCTGAGGTGATGCTCTGGTAGGTGCTTCTTGCAGCTGCATGGGTTTCTAGAAAGGCAAGGACCATTTTCTTGGGTCATAAAAACAGCTGTGGCATAATACTGAAAGGTACATTTCAGACTAAAGATATGTCAAAATAAAAGCCTCAAAAACAGGCGGGGGCAGGGGAGTGGGTGGTGGTCAAAGGAAGTAGAGAAGTCAAGGAAACTTTTTTCCAGTTTTGCTTATTTGCAAACACTGAAGGTCCTGAGCACAAATCTCCTGTTCCGAAATGGGTGAATTTAACTCAGATGACCATTAGATCTACTACTGTGGGCAAGAATCCCTTAGAAGAAATGGAATAGCCATCATAGTCAACAAAAGAGTCCAAAATGCAGTACCTGGATGCGATTTCAAAAATTACAGAGTGATTTCTGTTCGTTTCCAAGCCAAACCATTCAGTGTCACAGTAATCCAAGTCTATGTCCGACCAGTAATGCTGAAAAGCTGAAGTTGAACGGTTCTGTGAAGACCTACAAGACCTTCCAGAACTAACATCCAAAAGAGATGTCCTCTTCATTACAGGGGACTGAAATGCAAAAGTAGGGTTAAGAAACACCTGGAGTAACAGGCAAATTTGGCCTTGGAGTATAAAAGGAAGCAGGTCAAAGGCTAACAGAGTTTTGCCAAGAGAACACACTGGTCATAGCAAACACCCTCTTCTAACAACACAAGAGAAGATTCTACACATGGACATCACCAATGGTCAATACCGAAATCGGATTATATTCTTTGCAGCTAAAGATGGAGAAGCTCTACACAGTCAGCAAAAACAAACTAGGAGCTGACTGTGGCTCAGTTCATGAACTCCTTACTGCCAAATTCAGACTTAAACTGAAGAAAGTAGGGGAAACCACTTGGAGAAGGAAATGGCAACCCACTCCAGTGTTCTTGCCTGGAGAATCCCAGGGACTGGGGAGCCTGGCGGGCTGCCGTCTATGGGGTCACACAGAGTCGGACATGACTAAAGCGATTTAGCAGCAGCAGGGAAAACCACTATACCATTCAGGTATGACCTAAATCAAATCCCTTACGATTATACAGTGGAAGTGACAAATAAATTCAAGTGATAAGATCTGATAGACGGAGTGCCTAAAGAACCATGGACAGAGGTTCATGACACTGTACAGGAGGCAGTGATCAAGACCATCCCCAAGGAGAAAAAAAATGCAAAAGGCAAAACGGTTGTCTGATGAGGTCTTACAAATAGCTGAGAAAAGAAGAGAAGCTAAAGGCAAAAGAGAAAAGGAAAGATAAACCCATTTGAATGCAGAGTTCTAAAGAATAGAAGGAGAGATAAGAAAGCCTTCATAAATGATCAATGCAAAGAAATAGAGGAAAACAACAGAATGGGAAAGACTAGAGATCTCGTCAAGAAAATGAGAGATACCAAGGGAATATTTCATGCAAAGATGGGCACAATAAAGGACAGAAATGGTTTGGATCTAACAGCAGCAGCAGAGATTAAAAAGAGGTGGTAAGAATACACAGAAGAACTGTACAAAAAAGATCTTCACGACCCAGATAATCACGATGGTGTGATCACTCACCTAGAGCCAGACATCCTGGAATGCAAAGTCAAGCAGGCCTTAGGAAGCATCACTTCAAACAAAGTTAGAGGAGGTGATGGAATTCCAGTTGAGCTATTTCAAATCCTAAAAGATGATGCTATGAAAATGCTGCACTCAATATGCCAGCAAATTTGGAAAACTCAGCAGTGGCCATAGGACTGGAAAAAGTCAGTTTTCATTCCAATCCCAAAGAAAGACAATCCAAAGAATGCTCAAACTACTGCACAATTGCACTCATCTCACACACTAGTAAAGTAATGCTCAAAATTCTCCAAGCCAGGCTTCAACAGTACTTGAACCATGAACTTCCAGATGTTCAAGCTGGTTTTAGAAAAGGTGGAGGAACCAGAGATCAAATTGTCAACATCTGCTGGATCATGGAAAAAGCAAGAGAGTTCCAGAAAAACATCTATCTCTGCTTTATTGACTATGCCAAAGCCTTTGACTGTGTGGATCAAAACCAACTGTGGAAAATTCTGGAAGAGATGGGAATACCAGACCACCTGACCTGCCTCCTGAGAAATCTGTATGCGGGTCAGGAAGCAACAGTTAGAACTGGACGTGGAACAGCAGACTGGTTCCAAATCGGGAAAGGAATATGTCAAGGCTGTATATTGTCACCCTGCTTATTTAACTTATATTTAGAGTACACCATGAGAAATGCTGGGCTGGAAGAAGCACAAGCTGGAATGAAGACTGCCAGGAGAAATATCAAGAACCTCAGATATGCAGATGACACCACCCTCATGGCAGAAAGCAAAGAAGAACTAAAGAGCCTCTTGATACAAGTGAAAAAG
Source organism: Budorcas taxicolor (assembly GCF_023091745.1). Taxonomy (NCBI): domain Eukaryota; kingdom Metazoa; phylum Chordata; class Mammalia; order Artiodactyla; family Bovidae; genus Budorcas; species Budorcas taxicolor. Next base: position 67,545,105 of record NC_068914.1, on the reverse strand, counting down.
GAGAGTGAAAAAGTTGGCTTAAAGCTCAACATTCAGAAAACTAAGATCATGGCATTTGGTCCCATCACTTCATGGGAAACAGATGGGGAACAGTTGAAACAGTGAGAGACTTTATTTTGGGGGGCTCCAAAATCACTGCAGATGATGACTGCAGCCATGAAATTAAAAGATGCTTACTCCTTGGACAGAAAGTTATGACCAACCTAGATAGTATATTAAAAAGCAGAGACATTACTAGGTCTGTCTAGTCAAGGCTATGGTTTTTCCAGTAGCCATGTATGGATGTGAGAGTTGGACTATAAATAAAGCTGACTGCTGAAAAATTGATGCTTTTAACTGTGGTGTTGCAGAAGACTCTTGAGAGTCCCTTGGACTGCAAGGAGATCCAACCAGTCAATCCTAAAGGAAATAAGTCCTGAATATTCATTGGAAGGACTGATGCTGCAGTTGAAACTCCAATACTTTGGCCACCTGATGCGAAGAACCAACTCATTGGAAAAGACCCTGATGCTGGGAGAGACTGAAGGCGGGAGGAGAGGGGGACGACAGATGAGATGGTTGGATGGCGCCACTGACGCGTTGAACATGAGTTTGAGTAAGCTCTGGGAGTTGGTGATGGACAGGGAAGCCCAGCGTGCTGCAGTCCAAGGGGTTGCAAAGAGTCAGACATGACTGAGTGACTGAATAATGCTTGGGAGCCACAGCCGCCATGCTGGACAACTTCAGGGGCAGCCTTTACGCCGTGGGCTATGATCTTCTCTAGGAGGCGCCACTCAAGTAGAATACAATGGTGGTGGTACACCAAGCTTTTGCGCAGTAGGACCTTGCTGGGACCAAATCCTACAAGAGTCAGACGTGTATCACAAATAAAGCCTCAATCCTTACTGTAGTTTTCTCACTAATTTTTTCTAAAAACAAACCAGTGGACAAATAAAACATTTTAAATCCCCAGTTAAAATGTCAGGAGGGACATTAGGTGATACAATGTTTCCAGATAAGCACTATTTAAAATCCTAATGCTGCAGTGGATTATGTGTTCCTAAGGAAAGCAGGTTTGTAGGTAAAATGTATGCCTGATCATTTTTTTTCCTCCTGTTCCATTTAATTTGGGTCTAACAGTTCCTAGTATCTGTTATATCCAAAGAGTCTCAGGAAAAATATAAAAGAAAAAGGTACTTTACTTTTAAATAAATTCCAAAGTCATGTCTCTGCTTCAGGCTCTCAAGATAAAAGACAGCAGCCGAGTAGTTCAGGCAGTAGGTCTGGTGGCTCTGACACAGGCTACCCCGGAAATACTGCAAGGGGAGAAGGGCACGAGAGAGTGAAAGGATGCAAAAGTACAGAGAGACTTTCTCTTCACTTTTATCAGTAACCAAAGCAGGGAAAGCTGGGGACACACCATTATCAACCATGTGTACACGGAGGGAAGCAGGTGATCGTCAAACACTATTAAACAATGGTATCCCCATAATAAACCATTAACTCCTATATTGGAAAGCTTGATGCTGGAGCCGAAGCTCCGATACTCTGGCCACCCGATGCACAGAGCCAACTCACTGGGAAAGACCCTGATGCTGGGAAAGATTGAGGGCAGGAGGAAAGGGGGTGACAGAGGATGACATGGTTGGATGGCATCACCGATTCAATAGACATGAGTTTGAGCAAACTCAGAACATAGTGAAGGACAGGGAAGCCTGGTGTGCTGCAGTTCATGGGGTCGCAAAGAGTTGGACACAACTTAGTGACTGAATAACTCCTCCTCCTCAATAAATTGCCTTTTCTTGCCTGTATTTTTTTTAAAAATTCTATTTGGGACATCTTGATGTAATTCACCCTTTATTTGCACTTATGCTTTGTTGAGGCCCACACAGGTTGCATGGTACCTGGTAACAGACACTGCCTAAGCCTGTGCTCATAGTATGTGATTAAAGTAACAACATCTAACTTTTCATCAAATCTTCTGCAAAAATATCCACAAACTGAATTCCCCTGCCAGCTTCTAAAAAACAGTCAAATCTGGGGCACCTCTTTAAATGTACTGTTTCATAGCAAGCATTTTATGTACTTGTTTTACCTAATCTGACACTTGCCTTTCCCTTTCTTCACTATTCTTATGTACGGTCTTAAACTTGCTGTAATGATTACACATTAAATCATATCAAATTTGTATTAGAATAAGCCAGGTGGCCAGTGTGCAAGTACACACATTTACACTACCTAAATTACCACTGAGGGTAGGCCTAGCCATGGGACTTTCTGAGGCTGATGTATGTGAACAGATATGCCAGAAATGTGAAGAGTCAGTGAGCGTTCTGCCTCTGTCTTTTACGTCTTGCCCTGGAGGCGCAGTGGTGACATTCCAGGTGGTGGCTGCTCCTTCAGCAGGGGTCCCGGAGTGAGAACAATGAGAAAGCAGGAACACGGCGAGTAAGATGTGAACCAAGTCACCGAGAGTTGGAGTTTCTTTCCGTGGCACAACCAAATCCAACCTGATGCAGGCCTTTTTAAATTTAGGAAAAACTTCTGCAGCCCACCTTTGCGCCTCTGTAACATATCAGGAAGCATCCATATATGGCTATCATTATAGACTTTCGGTGAAGAGTCCATGCTTTACTAGGCTATGGTCTGAACAGCTGTGTCCCCCTCAAACTCATATGTTGAATCCTAACCCCCAAGGTGATGGTATTGGAGGGGGTGGACCCTTCCGGAGACGATGAGGTCCCAAAGGTGAAGCCTCCATGAATGAAATGAATGCCCTACAAAAGAGACTCCGGAGAGCTTGCTGGCCCCCTCCACTAAGTGAAGAATATAATGAGAAGTCTGTGATCAGAAGAGGGCCCTCACATGACCCGGCTGCCACCCTGGTATTGGATGTCCACCCTCTAGAACAGTCAGACATCGATTTCTGTTGTTTACAAGCTACCCAGTTTGTGGCACTTTGTTATGCAGAGCCTGGGCAGACTAAGGCAGACTACTTATGTGTTTTGATGAAAAGCTGTTATTTCTTCAGACTATTCACTAAAAACTGAATTAAAAATTATTTTTAGGGGGCCAGGTCTTGTTGCTAACGTCAACCTTCAGATGAATACTCCCAGATATGTCTGCCACAGCATCTATGTCCCAAGAGAGCCACAGCTATCCCTCATCCTTGGAGATTCTCCAAGACCAGCAGAGGAATGATATACTTGGATCTATAATGGGTGCTGATGCTCTTTTGTGCTTCTTCCCATCACCATTAGAGGACGATGGCCAGGTTAGCCCAAGGAGCCAAGTGGAGAGAGCCTGCCAGTTGTCCTAGCCCTTGATGGAGTACGAAATTATCAAGAAAACCAAGGGGACTTCAGACCCTGAACCAACACACATCCAATCATGCTCATTATCTAACTTACTAAGGGCTCTACCCTTTAACAAAAATAAAAAATGTGTAGCGTGCAATGGTCCTAAAGAAATAATTTCTGACTCTAAAGGAATTGGGAGATCCTGAGATTTTAGCTAATTATTTCCAACACTTTATATTCTTTCTCCTGTTTTTCAAAGCTTTTCTTATTCTGATGTGCTTTCAAAATTCACTGAAGGATTTCCCCAGCTTATGCCTAGTTTTCTGCTTGTTTTGCCTTCTTAAATAGTCCTTGTTCATATCTCACTTCAAGCATCACTGCCTCAGGAAGAATTTCCTAGCTGTAACTACCTCACCATCTGCCCCAAACTAGAAGTTTCCTTTCATAATATCTATGTATCTTTTTTCCCCAGCACTAATCTCAATTTTACTATATAATCATTGGTGTCATTAGTCAATTAATTTCTTTCCCACTGGAATGAAAACTCCCCCAAAGTAAGGGGTGTGTCTAATTCTGCACATTATCATGTACATGTTATCAGCTCCACACGTAAGTACTTCGTAATGCACATTACTTTATGCTTTTCAATTTTGATGCTTGCCCTTTGCAAGAACATTAAACATGAACCTGAGTATAATGTTTACAAGTCAATGCATCTTACTCTATATTTTAAAAAATGGATTATAACAACTTAAATCCTGCTAAATGACAATAGACAGAAACAGGATTAAAAGCTCAAAGTAGGGGAGAAAGTTCAAATTATCTACTCAAGGGAAAAAATAGCATTTATCAGACCAGGGGTACAAGTCTTCCTCCTTCCTCCTCCTTTAATACACAGAAGTCTTATTAAGGGTGCTGATGGATTTGAAGGTTTACTTTATTCCTTTCAGAAAGCCTGGCACTTTTGTTAGAATGACTACTGAACCATGTAATTAGCCTGCACAAACTATTGCTGTGAATATTGCTTTAAATTGAAGTCATTTGAAAAACAGACTTGGAAATGGCTTTTCCATGCATGCAGATTTTGTATTAATAAAGCTCACACAGGAGAGATAACAATGGAAAAACAGAATCTGCGACTTATTTTTAAAAATGCTGATTGGTGGAGAAAGGGATGTTTCCCTTGTGGGAGGGTGTTGGCAGAACTTCCCCAGAAATAACAATGATGATGATGGTCGAGGAAATATAAACAATCATCCTGAGAGGTGGGTGAATTTATCACACAGAAGCTGAGATATCCCAAAGAGGATTTTACCTTTGTGAGCACGGAAATAAAATCCAACGATGGTGAAGTCTCACAAATGTCAATGTAGTCCTTGAAGATACGGAAAAGACTGTTCACAAAACCAAAGCTTGTCTAGGGCCAGGGAGAAAGGAAAACAGAGTAGGCACACTTGCAGGGCTAAGAAATAAATATCCAGTGAACTTCAAATTTTGTTCCTACACATGATTCCTACTTCCAAGTTATCTCCCTGGCAAAATTTAAAGATTTATTTTCCTCTACTCTCTAATATATTTTCTTACAAATGAATTCCTGTAGTATCTCTCTTCTCTTCCTTTTTAGAGGAAAGATAGCTTTTATTTATAATATATGTGATAAAGAACATTCATTTGAGACTAGTCATTTATGATGATGGAGCACTTAGGAATATGTTTTTCTCTTTCTTTGTATTCAACATTATTTACTGAGGAAACTCATGTACCCAACATTACTTATTCAGTCCTTCTATGCACGAGGCACTGTCTGAGGTCTTCTGGATAAAGCAGTAAACAAGATGGGTTCCTGAGTATACACTAGAAAGTATATACTTCTAGAAGGTGTTCCAGAACTTGTACTCTAGAAAAAACATGGAACATTTCCTGAATTTGTGTGTCATTCTTGGACAGAATCCATGCTAATCTTTGTCTCATTCCAATTTTAGTACATGTGCTGCTGAACTGAGCATTATGATTATTTTCTTAAGTAACCACAGAAGAATTTTTTGAAATGTTATTGAAGACTAACTGATGGCTGCAATCTATTGGAAAGATTTCCTTCTTATTAACCTGAACTCCAGACCGTAAGGTTATAGAGAAGAAATATGGAAGAAACAATATTCCATACGCCAACATGGAATACAAACCACAAAAAGAGAAAAGCATAAATTTTCAGAGTCCTCTGGTGATTTTCAAAACACGGCTACTGGAACCTTTCTACTTTGGCTCACCTGACTTAGCTCCTCCAGGTTTGCAAAAAGTCTCCATAAATCCACATCCAGGAGATATTCATGAGTCTGCAGATATTTTAATGTATTCATGAAGATCTTAAAGAAATAAAACACACATCACTTTCTGCTTTTCAATTTTGATATTTGCCCTTTGCAAGAACATTAGACATAAACCTCCTGAGTATAATTTTACAAAACAACTTAGGGAGCAGTATTTTCAATGGTTAGGAATTGTGCTAAACACAATGATGGCATTTAAGCTCCATAGAACACATAGGAAATGTGCTCTTCTGTATGAAGTGGTCGTTGCTGCGTGAGCCCTACCAATATTCCTGTAGAACATAATTTGTTTGAGCAGGCTTTCTCTCCTCCCAGCACCAGAGAGATCTCCAAGGTTCTCTTCTTGCCAGCAGCACTTACTTGAGACCAAAACAACATTCATTCTCAGTTTTTATTTATTCCTTTCTCTGCAAAAGACTTAAATGTCCTTTACTTTCAGGAAATTGAAAAGAGAACTAATGAGTGATTATCTGATAACTGGTAAGATGTTTAGATTTGGATAAAGCCATTAAATATTAATGAAAATATTAAGAGAGGCTTTATGTTACTGCTACTTGACTTGATGTTTTCCTACAATAGGAAAACTAAAGCAAGTCAAGAAAAAAACCACAATCCTCACAGATCACCTGTCCCTCATTCAATAAACTAAAGAGAGATCAATTTATTGAAACAGGAATACTCTGTATCAATATGATGAAGCATTCAGAGGGACCAAATAAGTCAAGAATTACAGGTATGAGAAGATTGGGCTTTAGATCATCAACGTTTTCCAATTCCTATTTCTATATTACCTAATCAGTGCAGTAAACGGTTCTTGAACTTGCATCAGAATCATTTAGAGGCCTTGTTAAACCAGAGATTAGTAGGCCCTACCCGAAGCCTTTCTGATTCAGTAGGTCTCTGATGAGATATGAGAATATGAATTTCTAACAAGTTCCCAAGTGATTCTGATGCTGCTGGTTCAGGGACTACACTTTGAGAACCACTGTTGAGAGCTTCCCACAATCTAGGCAGCACCAGTTGTCTGCAAGTCTGTCAATATCTTAGCATTTAAAACATATAGCAGAAAGAAACAGAAACCATGACTTCAGATAAATTGGAGACATTCAGAAGAAATCATCTTTGTGCTATAAGATTCTTCGCTTTAACTGTTTACAACAACCAAGACATGGAAACAACCTAGATGTCCATTGGCAGACGAATGGATAAGAAAGCTGTGGTACATATACACAATGGAATATTACTCAGCTATTAAAAAGAATGCCTTTGAATCAGTTTTAATGAGGTGGATGAAACTGGAGCCTATTATACATAGTGAAGTAAGTCAGAAAGAAAAATACCAATACAGTATATTAATGCACATATACAGAATTTAGAAAGATGGTAACGATGACCCTATATGCACGACAGCAACAGAGACACAGGTGTAAAGAACAGACTTTTGGACTCTGTGGGAGAAGGCGAGGGTGGGATGATTTGAGAGAATAACACTGAAACATGTATATTATCATATGTGAAATAGATCACTAGTCCACGTTTGATGCATGAGACAGGGTGCTCAAGGCTGGTGCATTGGGATGACCCTGAGGGATGGGCTGGGGAGGGAGGGTCAGGATGGGGAACACATGTACACCCATGGCTGATTCATGTTAATGTATGGCAAAAACCACCACAATATTGTAAAGTAATTAGCCTCCAATTAAAATAAATTAAAAAAACTCTTTGCTTTATAGAATTTTTTTGTTATTTAAGAAAAATATTGAGTCTTTCAGTGAATTTGAGTTACAAAATTCCAATTTACAGGCAACTTTGGGAAATTTATATTGATTGTGTAAAGGGAGGTACTTATAAACTCTAAATACCAGGGAGAGGGGTTGAAAATAAACACTGATTGAGCTTCTTTTCAACATAAAATGCTAATTTAAAAAGCTTATGTAGTTGACAGTGGGACAGGAAGTTCCGTTTTGTTTACTAGGGCAGAGGAAGGCAGTGGAGCTCGTGAGGTGAGTGCTCTGCAGTGAACATCTACTGGTTCCCACTCAGCCCCAGTGCTCCCCTTTCCCTAACATTATCCCAGTTGTCACCTCAGTATCTGCCCTTCCTCACTCCTTGAATGTGATTGCCTTAAGACAATGAGCACCCTCCTTAACATGGTAGCTGGTTCAACAGTGTGCATGTGACTTAAACCAGTCTAAACTGAATGAAAATCAAGACTCTGGCTATGAATGTTAAGAAATGATTTCTGCCTCTTTATCTCTCCCTCCCTCCCCTTTCTATTTCTTACTCTCTCCATAGCCTCAAGGACAACAGCCACTCTGTGACTATAACAGAAGCTGGCCATAGGATGAAGCTCAGACCATGGAAGGCAGGGATGAGAGATGAAAAGAGTCCTTGATTTTGAGCCCCTTGATCAAACCAACCTTGTATTCTCTCTCACCTCTGGGCTTTATGGTTACATGGGTCAATAACATACAGTCTTACTTAACTAGTTTTCTGTATCCTAACTGAAACAATCTCCAAGTTTTATCTTTCTAAGTGTCTTTGCTGTTTATATTCTGCTGGCAAAGTACTTAGCAACAACTGACACAATAAACATTACTTACAGTAAATAACTAATATTTGTATAGCACTTGAGATTTCTCAAAGGAAATTAATCTAGTCATCAAAATGATCACATCTGACGGCATTGTCATCCCTCTTGTAGCTTAGAACAGGAATAACAAAAGACATGCTGTGGGATAACTCAGGTCTGCTACCCATTTTTGTAAATAAGATATCATTTTAACACAGCCACATACAATTCTTTACAAATAATCTGTAGGTTCTTTTGTACTGCTACAGAAGAGCTGAGTAGTTGCAATAAAGACCACAAGGTTGGCAAAGCCCCAAATACTTACTATCTGGACCTTGACAGAAAGAATCTTCTGTTTTATGATATGGAAGACTAGACTTTCTTAAGTGCACAAGGCAAGTCAGAGGCAGATCTACGACTTGAACTCATGTCTCCCAACACAGTGCCTTTTCCTGGGTATGAGAGATGCCAGGATTTAAAAGTGCTTACGGGCAGAGGCCGGGAGAAATATCAATAACCTCAGATATGCAGATGACACCACCCTTATGGCAGAAAGTGAAGAGGAACTCAAAAGCCTCTTGATGAAAGTGAAAGAGGAGAGTGAAAAAGTTGGCTTAAAGCTCAACATTCAGAAAACTAAAATCATGGCATCTGGCCCCATCACGTCATGGGAAATAGATGGGGAAACAGTAGAAACAGTGTCAGACTTTATTTTGGGGGGGCTCCAAAATCACTGCAGATGGTGATTGCAGCCATGAAATTAAAAGATGCTCACTCCTTGGAAGCAAAGTTATGACCAACCTAGGTAGCATATTGAAAAGCAGAGACATTACTTTGCCAACAAAGGTCCGTCTAGTCAAGGCTATGGTTTTTCCAGTGGTTATGTATGGATGTGAGAGTTGGACTGTGAAGAAAGCTGAGAGCTGAAGAATTGATGCTTTCGAAGTGTGGTGTTGGAGAAGACTCTTGAGAGTCCCCTGGACTGCAAGGAGATCCAACCAGTCCATTCTAGGGCTGGTGCTTGGGGCTGGTGCACTGGGATAACCCAGAGAGATGGTATGGGGAGGGAGGTGGGAGAGGGGTTCAGGATTGGGAACTCATGTACACCCGTGGCGGATTCATGTTGATGTATGGCAAAACCAATACAGTATTGTAAAATAAAGTAAAAGAAAAAAAAAATAATAAAGGAGATCAGTCCTGGGTGTTCTTTGGAAGGAATGATGCTAAAGCTGAAACTCCAATACTTTGGCCACCTCATGCGAAGAGTTGACTCATTGGAAAAGACTCTGATGCTGGGAGGGACTGGGGGCAGGAGGAGAAGGGGACAATAGAGGATGAGATGGTTGGATGGCATCTGGACTCGATGGAGGTGAGTTTGAGTGAACTCCGGGAGATGGTGATGGACAGGGAGGCCTGGCGTGCTGTGATTCATGGGGTCACAAAGAGTCGGACACGACTGAGCGACTGAACTGAACTGAACTGATGGGCAGAGGCAATCTTGGGAGCAATGTGGCCCATCCTCCCCTGTGGTCTTAGAAGGCATTTTCTCCCTTCCTATCCCTTGCCCTGTGGTTCTTCTACAAGGAGCTCTCTGCTTAGAGCCTCCCCAGATCAGGACCAGTGCACTGTACAACTTCAGGGGCGCCATTTTCATGACAGACACCATGAACACACTGTGTAATCCAAGCCCCTTGTGTTACATATGGACGGTTGTCCTGGAAATCTATGACCGTGGCTCCATAGCTGACAAAACGCCTGGCACTGATCCTAAGGGAGTAAAAGAGCCCGAAGAGCAAGCTGACCAGAGATGGAATGGCTGCCTTGAGGGTGGCTGTGAGCTTCCTGACTTGACGAGTGTGTAAACACAGGGTGCGAATCAGGCAGAAGAGATGCAGACAGCACATGGGCAGCTGGACTAGTTTACTGAGAAGGTCTCACCCAATCCTCAGAGTCTATGTTTAAGAAAAGAATGAAGAGAACCCAAGTTGCAGATAACCAAAGATAAATAAAGTTTCCTTAAAATCCCCTGAAAGAGGGGAGCCACCCACCTTTCTTCAGCATGGAAAAAAGGAACGAGTCCCCAAAGAACCAATGTTTTCCATCTAACAAAAATTAAAGCCAGCATTACCATCTTAAGAACTAATAAATGGTCCAAAAAATAAGTGCATTCACTCGTGAAGAGTTCCCACAGAGCCTCCTGCTGCTTTCTCAAGTCTGATTGATTAGTAGGAAGTTTCTGATGCATTTCCATGACTTCATTCCAGGTCTTATCCTGTATGTGGGAAGAAAAAGAGAGAACAAACATTTCCACCTTGATGGGTTGATCTGTTGTCCTTTCTTGGACTTGTAGTGCAGCAGAAACAAGCAATCTCCCAAATCATGGTCTCCCATTGCAAGCCCCAGGCGCCCCTCTGGATGAAAGTGAAAAAGTAAAAGTGTTAGTTGCTCAGTCCTGTCTGACCTTTTGGGATCCCATGGACTGCAGTCTACCAGGTTCCTAGGACCATGGAATTCTCCAATTGGAGTGGGCAGACATTCCCTTCCTCACGCGATCTTTTCAACTCAGGGATTGATCTTCCTGACCCAGGGATTGAACCCGGGTCTCCTGCATTGCAGGCAGATTTTTTACTGTCTGAGTCACCAGGAAGCCCATCCCTCTGGGCAGAGTTACCCAAACCACAGTCCTCTCTGCATGAGTTTGGGATATCAATTCCTCCCATGCATGGGATGGACATGTTATTTACAGTTTAAAAAGAATCCCAAACCCAGAACTGGGAAATCTGATCCAGGTTCCACTAGTGACACTTGCTGAAATTAACTACCGAAGCATCATGAAATGAGAGTTTAAAGAGACCATCAGAAATTGTCTTATAAAAACCAGCTTATTTTTCAAATGAGGAAATGAAGGCCCAGTGAGGGGAAGAATTGTAACAACTATTAACATTTGTGTAGGACTTCTTGGTCTACAAAGTACTCTCATGTCCATTACTTTATTTAAGATAAAATGACTTCCCCGAGGTTTCAATGTGCTTTAGAGACAGCAGACCTCCTTCCACCCCGGTCTGGGCTTCTCTCCTGCACTTTGCTATTATTATGAACAATGCAATTATCTGATATCTTATAATACTGACAAAAACAAAAAAAGAAGCCACACAGAAAGCAAATCAGGAGATACCTTCAGGGTGTGGAACTCATAGTCCCTGAAGTCTGTAATCTTCAAAGAGGACAGGCAGTCTTCCAGATCAGATATATGCTTGTTCTTGTCTTTGCCCTGCTAAGAGATTGTAAGAACAGGATTTTCAAATTTGAATTCTTTTAGTGATACGCCTCTGGTAGCCTCAGCATCTTTGTTTCACGGTCCCACATGCAGGAGATCAGGCTGCGCATTTTGTCTATGAACCACTAACAGGTGAAAAGCCATTTCTGAGCCAGAGTCTGACCCACAGGAGTTCAGAATATCAGACATGGAGGAGAAAGGCTGCTGAACATGGCTGATCCAAACCTCTCATTTCACTAATTTAAAAAAAAAAGCTGGCGCCATAAAAGCAGAACTGCCATATAGCAATTAGATGGATTTCTGTCTAGTGTGCACCCTGCAAAAGTTAGTCCTTCAGAGTCGAACTATTCTGATGGACTTTACCATCAGAAGGGGCCTTGGAGATCTTAGTTCAACCCCTCATTTAGCAGATGACTAAATAAAGTCCAGAGTATTAAAGGAACTTCCCAGTACAGTAATTCTCAGCTGGAGAATACCACGATATGCTAGAAACTCTAGTTTCCTTAGATTGGAACACCTACTTATTTTTGTTTTAATTTTTATTTTAAATAATATTAGTTAAAAGAATCAGGTTCAAAGGTAACATGTGTTTGTTGCAGAAAACCTGAGAAACAAAACCACAAAGAAAAGCAAAGTTACCTGTAATCTCCACTGGCTCCCCCCACCCCCAGGTAGTTATTGAAAACACTTTTCTTATTGTATTTATAATTAATTTTTAATGGTATCACATTCATCTATCCTTTTGAAACTTACTGTATTGTGACTTTTTAATTTTTCTGACTCATTCACTATTCTCTTGCAACATCATGAATTACTCATTTTAAGAGTTCATTTTAGCAACTACACCAGGAAGAAGCTATCAAATAACAATGTGAGGCTCTCTAAAGTCAACTTGGCTGCCTTTTAGATAAATGTTTATCACAAACAACATTTTAACTTGCTGTATTGCTTCAGGGTGCATGATGCTGGCATGGATCTAAGCAGTTTGGTGGACATCATTCAACTTTAGGTAAAGGAGCCAGAGAAGGAAAGCTTACCTGCTATTGCAGGGATGTAGCTCCCTGTGTGTTGGAAAGACAGCCCTGTAATAATTTCAGAAAGTGCTAAAGGACCATGGCTTAATTCTCTGCTAGGGTTATGGCACCAAAACAAGAAACTTATTGGAGACTTATTAACTTCATAGTAGCAGAGAAATCTTGGAGCTGGTTGGGGACCTCCTACCGCAATTGGGACATGTGCCTTTTGCTGATGTCTGAAACCATAGTGACTGCATGTTGTGTAAATTAAAAATCAGCAGTCAGTTGGGAAATAAGGAGGCTGAGGCAATGGAAGACGCCATCAGACATGGGGCAGGTGGGCGCCAGCCGTCTACCTTGAAGAACACTCACTGTGGCTTTCCAAGGATCTGCCCAACCTCCTGACCAAAGTGCTTGGTGGATATGATAGTGAGAAGGGACGGGACAGTCCTCTCAAAGGAAACATTAACTATTTAGAGTTACTGACCCACTGCTGGAAGCTGTGCTCCTTCCACTATGATGGCGCTGGCTTCTGGTGGAGAGGCAATGAGATGTCAAAGGGATTTGAGAGAATATAGAAGATAAAGAAAATAAGTCAAGGCTAATTCTCAGGGCTCGAATTTAATAACTAAGAGGTGGGAGGACTTTCAAGGTGGTGGAGGAATAAGACAGGGAGATCAACTTCCTCCCCACAAATACATCAAAAATACATCTGCATGCGGATGAACTCATACAGAATACATTCTGAATGCTGGCAGGAGATCCCTGACTTCCAAAAAGGCAAGCCAATCTTCTCAGAATGAGGCAGGGCAAAAGATAAAGATTTAAAAAAAAAAAAAAAAAAAAGGGATTTCGGGACAGGGACCAGCATCCTAGGGAGGGAGTTGTGAAGGAGGAAAAGTTCCAACACATTCAGAAACCCCCTCATGGGTGAGGACAAGGGGGAGTTTTGGAACCTCAGAGGGGAATAAAGCAACAGGTGCTCAGAAGGTAAAACAGAGAGAATTCACCAGAGTTCGTTACCAAACAGCACTTCCCAGCTGAGCAGTGGCTTGCACTCATGCCCACTGCTGCTAGTGGGGGCTGGGTGCTCAGGCTTCAGGAGCAGGACCCCAGGAAGAGCACCAGTATTGACTGCTCTGAAGATATTCTGAGAAGGCTAGCATGACACAGCTGAGGCAGTCCAGGTAAAAGACTGCGACTCTCAAAGAGGCAAGAGATCGTGGCGGCAGGGAGCCTCTAACTCCCTGCACTGGTGGACTGCAGGAACCCACCTTCAAAACTGATACAGGTGGGATGAGCAGAGCCGTGAGATGCCCAACCCCGAGGGAGATACACACAGAAGAACTGTACAAAAAAGGTCTTAATGACCCAGATAACCATGATGGCGTAATCACTTCCCTACAGCCAGATATCCTAGAGTGTGAAGTCAAATGGGCCTTAGGAAGCATTACTACGAACAAAGACAGAGGAGGTGATGGAATTTCAACTGGGCTATTTCAAATCCTAAAAGATGATGCTGTTAAAGTGCTGTGCTCAGTATGCCACAAATTTGGGAAACTCAGCAATGGCCAAAGGACTGGAAAAGGTCACTCTTCATTCCAATCCCAAAGAAGGGAAATGCCAAAGAATGTTCAAACTACCATACAATTGCACTCATTTCACTTGCTAGCAAAGCAACGCTCAAAATCCTTCAGGCTAGACTTCAACAATACATGAACCAAGACCTTCCTGAAGTACAACCTGGATTTATAAAAGGCATAAGAATCAGAGATCAATTTACCAACATTTGTTGGATTGTAGAAAAAGCAAAGGAATTCCAAAAAAAAAAAAATCTACTTCCGCTTCATTGACGATGCTACAGCCTTTGCTTGTGTAGATTACAACAAACCATGGACAAGTCTTAGAGATGGAAATAGCAGACCATCTAATCTGCCTCCTGAGAAACTTGTATGCAGGACAGGAAGCAACAGTTAGAACTGGACATGGTTATCTAGCTTATAAGCAGAGTACATCATGCAAAATGCCAAGCTGGATGAAGCTCAAACTGGAATAAAGACTGCTGGGAGAAATATCAACAACCTCAGATATGCAGATGATACCACTCTAATGGCAGAAACTGAAGAGGAACTCAAGAACCTCTTGATTAGGGTAAAAGAGGAGAGTGAAAAACTGGCTTGAAATTTAACATTCAAAAAAATTAAGATAATGGCATCCGGTCCCATCACTTCATGGCAAATAGATGAGGAAACAATGGAAACAGTGACAGAGAGGGCTTGGGCTCCAAAATTATTGCAGATGGTGACTGCAACCATGAAATTAAAACATGGTTGCTCCTTGGAAGAAAAGCTATGACAAATCTAGACAGCATATTCAAATGCAGAGACATCACTTGGGCGACAAGTCCATATGGTCAAAGCTATGGTTTTTCTAGTACTCATATATGGATGTGAGAGTTGGACCATAAAGAAGGCTGAGCACCCAAGAACTGATGCTTTCAAATTGTGGTGCTGGAGAAGACGCTTGAGAGTCCCTTGGACAGCAAGGAGATCCAACCAGTCAATCCTACAGAAGATCAACCCTGAATATTCTTTGGAAGGACTGATGCTGAAGCTCCAATACTTTGGCTACTTGATGTGGAAAGCCATCTCAATGGAAAAGACCCTGATGCTGGGAAAGATTGAGGCCAAGAGGAGAAGGGGGTGACAGAGGATGAGATGGTTAGATGGCATTACTGACTCAAGGAACATGAGTTTGAGCAAACTATGGGAGACAGTGAAGGACAGCAAAGCCTTGTGTGCTGCAGTTAATGGGGTGGCAAAGAGTCGGACACAACTTAGTGACTGAACAAGAGGTAGATATGCCTGGCCAAAGCCACCACCTACGGCAGTGAGCACCAGCGGCAGAACTAGACACAACTGCAGTTTATGATCCCAGAGAGGGGAAGGCAAGCCAATGGCCACTGCCAAAGCCAAGAAGGCGGCCTGAGGCAGGGGACAAAATACTGCTGCTGTGGTCCCAGCGCTAGAGGTAGCAGCTGTCATCAGGCTGTGAGCCTGCACAGGTTACAACCCATACCTTCCTGGGAGCCTATGCAACTTAGCTCTGCGGAGAGACGCAAGACCCAGGGCCAATCCCTCTGCGAGAGGGCACGACCCACCTCAGACTGTGGAAACTTCCCACAGGCTGCCGTAGGCACTCCCCATCTGAGGCTTCCAAAGGCCTTCTTCTTCCCAGCCCGACTGAGCAAGTGAGTCTTAATGAGCTGCTCTTCTGTCCCCTCTGGTCCAGGTGGGGAAGACACTTGAGGGTGGCCTACAAACAGAGGTGGGCCCCAAACCAAAGTGGAGCACCAGGGGCTGTGTGAATAAAACAGAGGAGGGGGATTCCCTCCTGTAGCCATAGGTGCAGGAGATTAAATCTCTGCAATTAGCTTGAGACTCTGGACTTTGGGGGCAATTGTGGATTTGGGGAGCAAGTACAGGGGAGAATAAGGCCAGATCTGAATCTGAGCTGACCTCACAGCATCCACAGCAGGTTCAGAGACTTTCCTAAAAATACTGGAGGACTTTCTGAGTAGGCAGATTGTCTGGTAAACACTGTGTGGAGAGGACAATGGAGGACTCAGGAGGACATTCTTCCTATACCACTCTCTCCTTTTGTAATGTTGTTCTTTATTATTCCTTTAATTTTTACTTTTTAACTTACTTTTTCCTTTTTAAAAAGCATCTTATTTTTAAATAAACTTACTTTACTTTTCCCCTATTTTTACAGGACTCTTTAGTTATACTGCATTTCCCCCATATTTTTGGTTTTGTCTTTTTGCTAGTCTAGTTTTTAGTATTCATTTTCATTTATAGATTTCTTTATTGGCTTGACTGCTCTCTTTGTTTTTGATTCCTGCTTTTATTCTTTTTTCTCTATTTTCTCTCTTCTCTTTATAAGTCTGTGAGTTTCTTTGGGTGTTCTTGATTGGCGAGTGCTGCTTTCACCAACTGTCTTGGAGTTTTGTCTTCTGTGTGGCCTGTGAAGTCTTGGTGCTACAGTAAGGGGTCATGCTTGAATCTCCAAGTTGGAAGACCCGAGTCCAGGACTTTGGGCCACCAGAGAATCCCCAACTCCATGAGACATTATTTGGCAAGAATTCTCCCAAAGGCCTTTATCTCAACACTAAGACCAGGTCCCACCCAAAAGCCAGTAAGCTTCAGTGCCAGATGCCTCAAGCCAACCCTTCAGCAAAATAGGAACATAACCCTGCCCGTTAGCAGACAGGCTGCCAAAAGCCACACCAAGCCCACAGACACCCCAAACACACTGCTGGGCAAAACACTGCCCTTCAGAGACAAGATTCAGTTCCATCCACCAGATCACAGGTACAAGTCCCCTCAATCAGGAAACCTTCACAAGGCCCTGGTCCAATGCCACCCACTAGGGGCAGGTTCCACAAATAGGAACTGTGACCTTCCAGCCTGCAGAAAGGAGACTCAAAACACAGCAAACTACACAAAATTAAAAGACAGAGAAAGATGCAGCAGATGAAGGAACATGGTAAAACAGCAAACTACACAAAATAAAAAGACAGAGAAAGATGCAGCAGATGAAGGAACATGGTAAAAACCCACAAGACCAAACAAATGAAGAGGAAACAGGCAGTCTACTTGAAAAAGAATTCAGAGTAATGATAGTAAAGATGACCCCAAATCTTGAAAATAAAATGGAGGCACAGATAAAGAGAATGAAGGCACGGATCAAGAAGGTGTAAGAAATGTTGAACAAGGACCTCCAATGAGAAGAACAACAGGAAAGTCTTCCTAAGGGAACAATGCAAAGAAAGAGGGGAAAACAATAGAATGGGAAAGACTAGAGATCTCCTCAAGAAATTAGAGATACCAAGGGAACATTTCATGCAAAGATGGGCACAATAAAGGACAGAAACGGGATGGAACTAACAGAAGCAGAAGATATTAAGAAGGGCCAAGAATACACAGAAGAACCATACAAAAAAGGTCTTCATGATCCAGATGGTGTGGTCACTCACTTAGAGCCAGACATCCTAGAGTGTGAAGTGAAGTAGGCTTTAGGAAGCTTTACTAGAAACAAAACTAGTGGAGGTAACTGAATTCCAGCTGAGTTATTTCAAATGCTAAAAGATGATGCTGTTAAAGTGCTACACTCAATACGACAGCAAATTTGGAAAACTCAGCAGTGGCCATAGGGCTGGAAAAGGTCAGTGTTCATTCCAATTCCAAAGAAGGACAATGTCAAAGAACGTTCAAACTACTGCACAACTGTGCTTATTTCACATGCTAGTAAGGTACTGCTCAAAATCCTTCAAGCTAGGCTTCAATAGTATGTGAACTGAGAACTTCCAGATACACAGGCTGGATTTAGAAAAGGCATAAGAATCAGATATCATATTGCCAACATCCACTGGATCATAGAAAAAGCAAGGGACTTTCAGAAAAACATATACTTCTGCTTTATTAACTATCATAGCCTTTGACTGTGTGGATCACAACAAACTGTGGAAATTCTTCAAAAGATCAGACTACCAGACCACCTGACCTGCCACCTGAGAAATCTGTATGCAGGTCAAGAAGCAACAGTTAGAACTGGACATGGAACAACAGACTGGTTCCAAATTGGGAAAGGAGTACATCAAGGCTGTATACTGTCACCCTGCTTATTTAACTTATATGCAGAGTACATCATGCAAAATGCCAAGCTGGATGAAGCTCAAGTTGGAACCAAGATTGCTGGGAGAAATATCAACAACCTCAGATATGCAGATGATACTACCCTAATAAGTAAAAAGAGAAGAGGAACTCAAGAACCCCTTGATGAAAGTGAAAGAGGAGAGTGAAAAAGCTGGCTTAAAACTCAACATTCAAAACACTAAGATCATGGCATCCTGTCCCATCACTTCATGGCAAATAGATGGGGAAACAATGAAAGCAGTGACAGACTTCATTTTCTTGGGCTCCAAAATCTCTGTGGATGGTGACTGCAACCATGAAATTAAAAGATGTTTGCTCCTTGGAAGGAAAGCTATGACAAACCTAGACAGCATATTGAAAACCCGAGACATTACTTTTCCAACAAAGATTGGTATGGTCAAAGCTATGGTTTTTCCAATAGTCATGTATGGATGTGAGAGCTGGACCATAAAGAAGGCTGAGTGATGAAGAATTGATGCTTTTGTATTGTGGTGTTGCAGAAGACTCTTCAGAGTCCCTTAGACTGCAAGGAGATCCAACCAGTCCATGCTAAAGGAACTCAGTCCTGAATGTTCTTGGAAGGACTAATGCTGAAGCTGAAGTTCCAATACTTTGCCACCTGATGGGAAGAGCTGACTCATTAGAAAGGACCCTGATGCTGGGAAAGATTGAAGGCAGGAGGAGAAGGGAACAACAGAGGATGAGATGGTTGCATGACACCACTAACTCAATGGACATTGAGTTTAAGCAAGCTCTGGGAGATGGTGGAAGACAGGGAAGCCTGGCCTGCTGCAGTCCATGGGGTCACAGAGTCAGACAAGACTGAGCAAATGAACAACAACAACAGAAGAAAAAGAGGAAAACAAAGGGTCTGAGAAAATATCTGAGGAGACTATAGTTGAAAACTGCCCCAGCACAGGAAAGGAAGTAGCCACCCAAGTCCAGTAAATCCAGAGAGTCCCATACAGAATGAACTCAAACAGAAATATGCTCAGACATATTTGGCTACCTCATGTGAAGAGTTGATTCACTGGAGGGATTGGGGGCAGGAGGAGAAGGGGATGACAGAGGATGAGATGGCTGGATGGCATCACCGACTTGATGGACATGAGTTTGGGTAGACTCCAGGAGCTGGTGATGGACAGGGAGGTCTGGCGTGCTGCAATTCATGGGGTTGCAAAGAGTCAGACACGACTGAGTGACTGAACTGAACTGAAGACATATTAATCAAACTAATGATAGTTAAATACAAAAAAATATTAAAAGCAGCAAGGTAAAAGCAAAAAATAATATAAAAGGGGATCCCCATAAGGCTAACAGCTGATCTTGCAACAGAAATTCTGCAGGTCATAAGGGAATGGCAGGATATACTGGAAAATGATGAAAGGAAAAAACTTACAACCAAGATTACTGTATCCAGCAAGGATCTCATTCAGTTTTAAAGAAAAAAATCAAAAGCTTCATATATAAGCAAAAATTAAGAGAATTCAGCACCACCAAATTAGCTTTACAAGAAATTTTAAAGGAGCTTCTCTAGACAGGAAACACAAGAGAAGCAAAAAGTCTATAAAAACAAACCCAAAACAGAAAAGTAAAAGGCAATAGGATCATACATATCAATAATTACCTTAAATGAAAATGGACTAAATGCTTCAACCAGATACAGACTGCCTGGACGGATACAAAAACTAGACCCCTATATATTCTGTCTATAAGGGACCCACTTTAGACCTAGGGACACGTACAGACTGAAAGTGAGGGACTGGAAAAAGGTATTCCATGCAAAGAGAAATCAAAAGAAAGAGGGAGTAGCAATACTCATATCAGATAAAATAGACTTCAAAACAAAGACCATTACAAGAGATAAGAAGGATACTACATAATGATCAAGGGATCAATTGAATAAGACATAAAAATTATAAATATATATGCACCCAACATAGGAGCACCTCAATACATAAGGCAAATGCTAACAATTATGGGAAATCGAAAATAACACAATAATAGTGGGGGACTTTAACACCCCACTCACACCAAATGAATAGATCATCCAGAGAGAAAATTAATAAGGAAACATAAGCTATAAATGATATATTGGACCAGTTGAACCTAATTGCTATCTAAAGGGCATTTCAATCCAAAACAGTAGATTTCACTTTTTTCCCAAGTGCACATGGAACATTCTCCAGGATAGATCACATCTTGGGTCATAAATAAAGCCTTGGTAAATTAAAAAAAAAAACTGGAATCATTTCAAGCATCTTTTCTGACCACAATGCTGTGAGGCTGTGTTTATCAACTACAGGGGGAAAAAAACAAACAAACTAAAAAACACAAACACATGGAGGCTAAACAATACACTTTTGAATAACAAAGAGGTCACTGAAGAAATCAAAGAGGAATGACAAAGGGAAAGCATGACAGCTCAAAACCTATGGGTTGCAGTAAAAGCAGTGCTGAGTGGGAAGTTTACAGCAATACAAGCCTACCTCAAGAAACAAGAGAAACACCAAAAAAAAAAAAAAAAAATCTAATCTTACAGCTAAAGCAACTAGAAAGAGAACAAAGCTCCCAAACGTAGTAGAAGGAAAGACATCATAAAGATCAGAGCAGAAATAAGTGAAAAAGAAAGAGATAACAGCAAAGATCAATAAAACTAAAAGCTGGTTCTTTGCGAAGACAAAAATAATCGACAAACTATTAGCCAGACTCATCAAGAAAAAAAGACTCAAATCAATAAAACTGGAAATAAAAAAAGGCAAATCAGTCAATGTGATACACCATATTAACAAACTGAAAGATAAAAACCATATGATCATCTTAATAGATGCAGAGAAAGCTTTTGATAAAATTCAACACTTTTTATCATTCAAAATTCAAAATTCAAAATTTTATCATTTATGATAAAAACTCTCCAGAAAGTAGGCATAGAAGGAACATACCTCAGCATAATAAAGGCCATGAACAACAAACTCACAGAAAACATTATTCTCAGTGGTGAAAAACTGAAAGCATTAACTCTAAGAACAGGAACAAGACAAGGGCGCCCACTCTAACCATTACTACTCAACATAGTTTTGGAAGTCCTAGCCACAGCAACCAAAGAAAAGGAATGTAGACTGGAAAAGAAAAAGTAAAACTCTCACTGTTTTCAGATAACATGATACTATACATAGAAAGCCCTAAAGATGCCATGAGAAAATTATTGGAGCTAATCAATGAATACAGTAAAGCTGCAGGATATAAAATTAATACACAGAAATCTTTTGTATTCCTATTCACTAACAATGAAAAATCGGAAAGAGAAATTAAGGAAACAATCCCATTCAACATTATAACAAAAAGAGTAAAATATCTAGGAATAAACCTATCTAAAGAGACAAAAGACCTCTATTGCAGAGAACTATAATACACTGATGAAAGAAATTAAACACGACACAGATGGAGAGATACACCGTGCTCTTGGATTGGAAGAATCAATATTGCAAAAATGATTATACTATCCAAAGCAATGTACAGATTCAATGCAATTGTTTTCAAACAACCAATGGTATTTTTCACAGAACTAGAACAATAAATTTCAGTCTGTGAGGAAACATGAAAGACCCTGAATAGCTAAAGCAATCTTGAGAAAGAAAAAATAAAACTAGAGGAATCAATCTTCCTGGCTTCAGATGATACTATGAAGCTACAGTCATCAAGACAGTATGGTACTGGCACAAAAACAGAAATATAGATCAATGGAACAAGACAGACAGCCCAGAGATAAACCCATGCACCTATGGGCACCTTATCTTTGACTAAAGAGGTAAGAATATATAATGGGGGAAAGACAGCCTCTTCAGTAAGTGGTGCTGGGAAGACTGGACAGATATATGTAAAAGAATGAAAATAGAACACTTCCTAACACCTTACACAAAAATAAACTGGAAATGGATTAAGGACTTAAATGTAAGGCCAGAAACTATAATGCTCTTAGAGGAAAACACAGGCAGTACACTCTTTGACATAAATCACAGGAAGATTCCCTTTGACCTACCTCCTTGAGTAACGGAAATAAAAACAAAAACAAATGGAACCTAATGAAACTTAAAAGCTTTTGCACAGCAAGGGAAACAATAGACAAGATTAAAAGACAACCCTTAAGATGAGAGAAGGAAATGGCAATCCACTCCAGTATTCTTGTCTGGGGAATTCCACAGACAGGAGAGCTTGGCAGGCTACGATCAATGGGGTCACCAAGATTCGGACACGACTGAGCACTAGAGAATTCAGAATGGGAGAAAATAATGGTATATGAAACAACTTACAAAGGATTAATCTCCAAAATATATAAGCAGCTCATACAGCGCAATATCAGGAAAAAAAAGCAAAACAGCCCCATCAAAAACAGGCAGAAGACCTTAACAGACATCTCTCCAAAGAAGATATACAGATGGCCAATAGACACATGAAGACACTGAATATCACTAATTACTACAGAAATGCAAATCAAAACTACCTCACATCAATCAGAATGGCCATCATCCAAAAATCTACAAACAGTAAATGCTAGAAAGGATGTGCAAGAAGAGGAACCCTCTTGCACTGTTGGTGGGAAAGTAAATTGATACAGCCACTATATGTAACAGTATCGGAGATTTCATATTGATGTATGGAGAACAGCATAGAAATTTCTTAAAAAACTAGGAATAAAACTACTATATGAGCCAGCAATCCCACTACTGGGCATATACTCTGAGAAAACCATAACTGAAAAAGACATGTACCCCAAAGTTCACAGCAGCACTATTTATAATGGGTAGGGCAGAGAAGCAACCTAGGTGTCCACTGACAGATGATGGATAAAGAAGATATGGTACATATGCACAATGGAATATTACTCAGTCATAAAAAGGAAACAAATCTGGGTCAGTTTTAGTGAGACGGATGAACCTAGAGCCTGTTATACAGAGTCAAGTCAGAAAGAGAAAAAAAAAAATCGCATATTAACACATATACATGGAATCTAGAAAAATGGTATTGATGAACCTACTGGCAGGCAAGAATGGAGATGCAGATACAGATAATTGACTTGCGGACACAGTGGGGGAAGGAGAGAGCAGAACAAATGGGGAAAGCAGCTCAGACACATACAGACTACCATGTTTAAAATCGATATCTGGTGAGAGGCTGCCACATAACACAGGTAACCCAGCCAGGTGGTCTGCGATGATCTAGAGGGGTGGGGCCAGGGGAGGGGAGGGAGGCTCAGGAGGGAGGAGGTATAAGCACAATTATAGCTGATTAGCCTTGTACTACAGAAACCATCACAACATCGTAAAGCAATTTTCCTCCAGTTAAAAAATAACTAAGAGGTAGGTGGAATGAAAGTTTGTAGTAAACACTGGTGATATGGAACTGGAATAAACTGGTATACAATCAGCCCTCAGTCCCTAGGGGGAATGGTTCTAGGACCTCTTCAGATACCAAAATGCACAGATGCTAAAGTCCCTCATATAAAATGTATTTTCATACAGCCTACACATATCCTCTCATATACTTTAAATCATCTCTAAAGTGAAAGTTGTTCAGTCGTGTCTGACTCATTCTGACCCCATGGACTATACAGTCCATGGAATTCTCCAGGCCAGAATACTGGAGTGGGTAGCCTTTCCCTTCTCCAGGGGATCTTCCCAGCCCAGGGATTGAACCCAGATCTTCCTCATTGCAGGCAGATTCTTTACCAACTGAGCCACAAGGGAAGCCCACTAGACTACTTATACCTAACACAATGTAAATAGTATGTATACTGTTGTTTCTGCATGGAAAACTCAAGTTTTGCTTTTCGGAAATTTCTGGAGTATTTTTTTTCAAATATTTTTTATTTGCAGTTGGTTGAATTCAAGGATACAGAACCTACAGACACAGAGGGGTGACTGTATGTGAATATGTGGATTTTTTAGTCGTTGACTTGAATTGGTGAGGAGAGAAGAGATCTTTGAGAGCTGTGATGAGGAGGAGAAGGGAGGGGTACCCAGGTCTGGTCATGGACCCCACAGCTGGAGCAGCAGTTTGGTACTGGGGCTAAAACGGATTCAGAGGCATACTGCCTGGGGCTGCTCAGACACATCCCCACTGTCACTTACGAGCTGTGTGATCTCAGGCAAGCTATTCAAACCTCTCTGAATCTCAGTTTCCCCATTTGCAAAATGGGGGTGATAATGTTATCTACCTTGTTGGTTTGTTGTGAGAATTAATGAGCTAACATATGTAAACTATGAAATACCTAAACAGGAATATGTGAACAGAAACACTACCTTATAACATGGTAAAAATTATATATGTGCTTGCTTTTATTACAAATGCTGTTACTGACGGTTGGGAAGAAAGGAGAGAAGAAAGAAAGGTAATGAAAAGAAATACCTGTGATAGATTGGGGAAATATATTACAATATGGTAGTGTGTGATATTGATGTGGATTATCATTTATATAGATATGAATTGCTCAATAAAAGAGGCTAAAAAGATGGAGAAGTAAACACTAATTTTTAAGGAGACCAGATATTGTGTCCCTTTAAAAGTGGGCCTTTAAGAAATGAATTTCCGTCCATTACTGACTGAGAACATTTGCTGAAACATTCTGTCATTTCACTGATTGTTCTTCGTGTATCTCCACCTCTGCCTACCCACCTCCAACACTGTGCAAGCCATTTATCTAATTTTTTGCAAATTTACATGTCAGTCTGACCTTCTCAATTGTAAGCTGAGAATGAGCATCTTGGCATCATATATACCTAGTCCAGCATTTGACACATACAGCTATCCAGTACATGTGGAACAAATTACTTTATGAGAAAAAAACAGATGCATCATAAAAACTTGTAGGTATATCCCTTCCTTAGTTAAGTCTTTCCTTCTGAAAGCACAATCTAGCTTCCTGCTCTGGAGGAGCCCTCAGGAGAGCTGATGGGAGATGCCCCTTCCTCTCACCTTAGAGAAGGAAATGGTAACCCACTCCAGAATCCTTGCCCAGAGAATCCTATAGACAGAGGAGTCTGGTGGGCTCCAGTCCAGGGGATCGCAGAGTCAGCCACGACTGCATGCATGCATGATGGGACTCCAGACCTGACTGACAACTGACTCTGTTTTCATTTAAAGAAGCAAGGATCCCAGGAGAGGCCGCACCACAGGCCCTGCCTCAGACCTGCCAGGAAAACAGTCATATCGCATCCCTAAAGAGGGGCAAAATGAGAATGACTGGTGAGCAACAGCCCTGGTGACAAATTATGGTTTTACTAATAGTTTATGATTTTCAACTTGTGATGTTTAGACTGTGTCCCCATGGACTGAATGTTTCTGTTCCCCTAATATTCATATATTTAAAGCCCAAATCCCTCAGGGGTATCTGCAGGTGAAACTGTTGGGAGGTAATTAGGTTTAGATGAGGCCATGAGGGCAGGGCCCTCACGATGACATCAGTATCTTTATAAGAAGAGGAGGAGACACCAGAGCGCTCTCTCCACATGTGAAGACACAGTGCAGCAGGCCATCTGGAAGCCAGGAAAAGAACTCTCACCAGAACCTAACCATGTAGCACTCCGATCTGGGACTTCCCAGCCTCCAGAGACGTGAGAAATAAATATTAGCAGTTTCAGCCACCTGGCCTGTGGCATTTTACAGCGGCCCAAAGTGATTAAGACACTCACACAAACTTTTTCCCCTTGAAAAAATAATGTGAAAGTCACTCATATACTTGATTATGAGAACAAGTAGTGTTCCAAACCCTGGTTACAAATGATACTCTCAAAAATATGGCCAATGCTCATTTTTTGCAGATGCACCCAGTGCTGGGATACACTTCAGATGCATTATTTATTTGTCACAACCACCCTATGAGGCCGGTACTATTATCATCTGCCTTTTTTTTTTTTTTTTTTCTTAAACAGGGAAGGACTTGGAGCTGAGGGAAATGAATTCATTTGGCCAAGGTCACAGAGCAGTAAGTGGAGCAGCTGGGATTGAAATCTCAGAGAGCCTTTAACTTAGCTATGGTACTTAAAAAAAATAGCAAGGTATATGCATCCATAGAACCTCCAAGTTAGATGTCAGCAACTGATGGCAAAGTGACTGGAGAGGCCATGTGAGCAGATGTTTTTTTGCTTTTTAACACAAAGAGGTGCAGTAACTACCCGTAAGGCCCTCCTGGTGCTGCTGGCTGTGGTGTGTAGGTGTTGTGGGGTGAACACAGTCAATTCCTTTCCCTCCTCCTCACTCCAGGAGTGAGGAACCCTCCTTCCCTCTGTCCTTAGCAAGTTGGCAGGGAAGGTTTCACTGTGGCCAGCTCACGTTCTAGGCAGGAAAAAATCAGGCACTGCTGATTCTCAATTTATAACTCTTCAATAATTGAGGGCACCGGGAATTAAAGAAAACCCACTAGGATTAATCCAACTGGCTTTCCCAGAAATAGAATGTGTCTGTAGAATCTGTTTCTGTAATATCTCATTAATTTTTCAATGTGCCCAATATGCTCGACACTGACTGCAAACCGGGGCATACACTTGTGCAAGTTTTCTCCATCAAGTGAGCTGTTTCCTACGCTGTATCAAGTTATAAATTTGGAGCTGTAAGGCATCACGCACGATATTAGGACTGCTTTGTTTTCTTGCAGAGCTCATTAACCACTGGCAATTAGCACTGTATCACTGCACCAAGTGGCATCATTTGGCAAGTTCTGTATCCACTACTGCAAATGTGATGATATAATTTAAACTTCATGTGCCATCTGCTGTCACAAGAAGATAAAGTATGATGAAGAGGCTTTTCAGACTTTCCTTCATTTCCCAGCTACTAGAGGCTTAATTAAAGCAAAAATGACAATTGCTCAATACTCACCACTCCTCTCTTGGAGAAAGGCCATCTTGGCTTTTTGGATTCTGGTGGGTGAAGAAATTAGAGAAGATATGTTAGTACTTTGAAGAACCAGTGACAGATCAAGGCAGTGCTTTACAAAACCCGCTTTTCCAAAGGAGCCAAACAGAATTTTTCCTGCTTTAATTCTCCTTGAGAATGCACAGAATGAATATTTATATTTATGCAGCTGAGTGAATGAAACGATGCTACAACTGAAAGGCTGGTGTTCTTTCTACCTTCTGGTGATACTGTCCTGTTTCAGCCTCTTTTCCCCCTACCGTTCAAGGAGAAATCTATAAAATGCAATAAAATGCTGCATACTTAATTTTAGACAGAGTTATAGGACTCTGGGGCTGACAGGGCTTCATTTTAACACTGGAAACCACCCTAGCATATAATCCCCAGGTGTGGATGAGTGCAGACTCCTGAAATAGGGGGACATCAACATATTATCAGTCTTTAGATCAGGGGCTTACTGTCTCTACTGGACATCATCCACATAGTCCTTAGGAGTCGCCTCAAATTGAGAAGTCATTCAGTAATATATTCTTTTGATGATCAGGAAATAAAGACATTAGATTGTGGATTCTTGATTTTTATGTCATTTTCATTAATTTTTAATGCAACCCAGAAAAAGCTGAGAGTCATCTCTCAAGTTTAGGTGAGATGTTCTGATAATTCCACACACAAAATGGATGTCTGAAAGGTTTGTCTCTGTCATCAGGAGATTCTGCATAATATTAACACTTCCATCAGATGAAAGCATTTACCAAAAGAGTGTGCTTGAGGGACTTTTCCCACTGGAACCCTGGAATCCAACCAATTATTTTGCTCATTCTGACTACCTTCAGTTCAGTGCAGTCGCTCAGTTATGTCTGACTTTTTGAGACCCCATGAATCGCAGCACGCCAGGCCTCCCTGTCCATCACCAACTCCTGGAGTTCACTCAAACTCACGTCCATCGAGTCGGTGATGCCATCCAGCCATCTCATCCTCTGTCATCCCCTTTTCCTCCTGCCCCCAATCCCTCCCAGCATCAGTCTTTTCCAATGAGTCAACTCTTCGCATGAGGTGGCCAAAGTACTGGAGTTTCAGCTTTAGCATCACTCCTTCCAAAGAACACCCAGGACTTATTGATCTTTTTAAAGCGGAGATTAGGTGGAACCTCCCTTAGAAACCAATCTGCTTTACCACTCTCAGCCTTCAAACGTCTGGTGGTAAATTATGACGTCCAAATTGAACTTCGATAATTGGGGTCTCTGGAGAAGCACCACATGAGACCATGGTTTGGGAACATGAGGACTCTATTCTAAACTCCTGGAGATGAGGGCATGGAGGGATATGATAAAGAATGCTGCATATCTTTCGTTACGTGGCATCTACTGGGATGCTAGGCACACCTGCCTAGTAAAGAACAAAGAATATCAGGCAGCAATTGTGACCTTGTTCCTCAGCATAGTGGATCTCAACCTTCAGCTGGCAAAAGAATCACCTGAGGGGCTTATTAAAAAGCATACTGCTGGGCCCCATCCCCAGAGTTTCTAGTTCAGAAAGTCTGACATGGGACCCCAGAATTTTTCAGACAACGCTGAAGCTCTTCATCTGGGCAGTACTGCTTTAGCTGTTACCCAGTTTAGAGCATTTGCAAAGCATTACAGAACTTGGTCTAACTCCTAAGGCTACACTATGGTTAGAACTAGCTTTAACGTCAAGGGGCCTGGCCCTGAGTCCCTTGGGTCCACTGAATCCCTTTTTGTGTGTTCATTTGGGTGGCCGTATCTTATGAGACAGATGGTCACTTGGATTGTTGTGTCTTCTAAGACAGAAGATGTGAAAGGGCTCTATAAAGATTGAAGGGCTATACGAATGTTATTTATACGTTATTCACTTATGGCTGAGTTCCACACGTAAGGCTGCCTGTACAACAGGTGGTTGGTGCAGGCTGGTGGAGGGCATTCAGTTATGAGTCTGAATCCCATTCCTCTGACACAGACCAGCAGATACCATGACTAGGTCACCTTTCCTTTCTGGGTCTCACTAGGCACATATGGGAATGAGGAAAGAGCTGGGTGGTTTCCCAAGTATGCTGCCACAGGTGGCCCCTGCCTTCAGGGGAATGCCTTGGAGGTGAGTCTTTGGGACTCAACCCATTTTCAAGCACTGAAACTCCATCTGGGTCTGTTCTGCAGACTGGATTTCCAAGGAATTATTCTTCTGTAAAAAAGGGCTCTGCTCAGAACAAAGCCAGTTTAAAAACTACCAGGGTGAATGATAATCTTCAAGTCTCCTTTTAGCTCTGAATGGCTACCATTGCGACCATGGGAGTGTGTCCTGAACACCGCAACTGTTCTTTTTTTCCACAACTGACTTCAAATGCAGAAGATTCACCCTTAAGGCCGCCTCTCTCTAATCTGCTCTAACAGTAATCTGCTGTTACCAGGTCCTTTGTCTCCACATAGTGCCACCCTCGTTGGAGACACTGGTGTGAGGCTGGCAGCCAGGAGCAGGGGGTGGGTTACAGCAATGGCAGGGATGCTGCCCAGCAGCCCAGAGAGGGCACTTTGCTCCCGGAGGCTGACTGTCACTTGGTGTACCTGTTCCAGGTCCTGGACATGGGGTATATTATTTGACAAGAGGACCTTTTGAGGAAGGTCCATAACTTATCCATCTCTGTAAGAGGGATGCCTGATTCAGATGGTTCCCATAATTCATGGCTGATGCTTGTCCTAGTTGCTGAGATATCTAACTTAGTAGTGCCCATGTTCTCGTAGTCATTAAATGTTCTGTAAATATCCTCTGCTTATTGTAACATCCATCTCATAGCAGGCATGTAATAAGAGTTGAACGGACAGGACCTGAATTCAGCAGCAGAAGTGGATGGCACAGGTAGTCCGCAGCTCCAGCTGACACCAGAAGGTCCCCGGGGAACACCTCAAGGCCAGGTAAGTTGAGCACCACAGAACTCCTCCTGTGCTCGTAGAATCTGTGTTCAGGAGATGGAAGGAGAGTGCTTACAGCTGACATGCAGGGAGGGGTATCACTCAGACCACCCCTGGGTCCTCAGAAGTGACTGCTGGCAGCTCGATTAATGCTGGCTTTCTTAGGAGGCCACTCCAGGCATGGAGGGCTGCGATGACCCACACACCCCATGTTTGACACATTTCTGAGCCTTATTGACTGTTTGTGGTTTTTGACTAATCCAAAGCAGAAGAGTTCACCTGGAAGTGTCAACACAAACATACTAGATGTGTTCTGACTCAGGAGGACACTAGGAGAAAGCCTTTAAACACCAGAGTCTTTGCAAGTTACTCATATGGCCTCAGGGGGGACAGGATGCAGGTGCACGGCCACCACACACACCCCTAATCGGAGGCTGGTTGTTTAAAGGCAACACTTTTTTTTTCCCAGGGAAAAATGGCAACTGCTGTTGGAAAAGCTTAGCCAGCAGGCCTATCTAACTTCTTTCTTCTACCCTATTTCATGAAACTTCCTGTCAGATGTGTACAAAATAAATGGTTGACATCAGACACAGTGCAGAGTAGCCACAAAACCAACAGGCATGTGATCAGTGATTTCTAAGAAACGAAATGAGTAAGGAATGAGAGCATTCAATTGCAGGGGTTTTCACAGTTTCCCCATCAGAGCTGTTCAGATATTCCTTTAGTCTATTTTGAGAGTGAGGGAATGCAATTCCCTCTACTTACCAACCTATGTAATCTCTAAATTCCCTTTTTAATCAAATAGCTTAGCATATCACTTACCTTATATACAGAGGAATTTTGTTTCCAACAAAAAGTCTAGCTATGAATTTGCCTTGAAAGTTTGGAGTCATTTTCCTTTGGATATTATGATTTGGGTCATTGCCATGTAGCTTTCCTCCTCCAACAAAGAGGCCTTGCCTGGAGCCCTGTGAGGCTCCCTGGGCCAGTCCTTCCTCTGACCCTTCCACTTTCCCACCTGCCTACAGCGTGAGTCCTCCATGCCTTGTAGCCAAGTACCATGCTGCTGACTTTTTTGCAGGATTGATGCCCTTTCTGCCTGCGCTTTCATCTCTCGTCTCATAACTGAATATTCTTGGCTCTCATGCCCTTCTTCCTATCAGTGTATCTGCTGCTGGGATACTGCTCATATCCTATCAGGCCCAACATGCTGTTGACCAAAGCTCGGTATTAGAATAGCTGGTGGAATTTATTTCATTACCCATCCCCAAGTCCTAACTCTTGGCTTCTGATCTGGTAGGTCTGAAGGTGGACCTCCGCATCTGCGGTTTCACCCAGCTCCCTACTCAGAGTTGGAGAACAACTGATTTTGAAAATACAAGTACCCTGATAGAGGTCTTTCCTACCTTTAAAATATATTTCAAATCTTCAGCCTTTTGCTAAAAACATTTTAAATCATTTTACATACGAACAGTATGACAAGTTGTATGGGCATGTATAATTAGTGAATAACCTATGTCTCATAAATTCCTACAAAATCTATGAGGTAAGAATGCCTCAGACTCTGCAGACAGATGACAGAGGCATAAAAGAAAGCTAACTGTCAGTTATAGAAACCTGCTTCCTCTAAGAAGGCTCACCTGACGCTCAAAGAAATATTTCTTCGTATTTGTGCGCTGTCTGGCATCCCCTAGGCCAGGTCCTCAATGGCTTCCATCTGTATTAACACAGTTGTCTCATCACTTTTATCTTCACCTTCTGCTCCATCATTTTGGTCCCATCCCACACCCAGTCACTAAATATAAGTTATCCAAAATGTAAGTCTGGCCCTAGTCCCCTCCTAGCCTCAGATGAACAGGTTTTTAAAGCATCCATACAAGCCTTCCATGAATTGGCCCAGTAACCTTTCTAATACTCTTTCCTTTGCCATTTATTCTCTGGGAATGGATTGTAATTTCCCACACAAAATGTTTCACATGTCAGTGACTTAACTGGGAATGCTTTGTACTCTCTCTGCCCTCTCCAAACCTGTCTAACTCCTATTCATCTCATGAGATTTAGGGCCATGGATTATCTAAGGGACTTGAAAGGAAATTACTTAGATAAAATCAGGCTCAGATTTATTCAATTAGCTGCATTTCCTAGGGTTTAAAAATTTCTTTTGACTGGTCTCTGTTCCTTTTTTTTAACTGGAAAATTTTAGAATAATGTTGCAGAACTGCTAGCTATCAAGCCAATATGCACGCCCTCGTCAAAACAGTGCTTGTCAGGGGTGCCATGTGTTGAGTTAATGCACTGACAAGCCCTGATTCCCTTGCAGCTAGCAGAGGCTATGCGAGACAAATTTGGCCAATGAGATTTAAACCGGAGTTTCAGAGTGTGGCTCTCAGGAAAAATTTTCAAAGGGGACTGAGGTGGCTACATTCACCCTTTTCCCTTATTGTTGTCATGAACATGGCTTGATACCTGCAAGTACATCAGTAATCTTGCAAGTGGAACAGCAGAACAGGAGAAAAGGAGCAGCCTGACAGGATTGGTTATGTTACAAGAGAATATCCTTTATTTGCTTATGTTGTTCTAGTTGGGTTGTGACAGGCAGACAAAGGCTGTCTTAACTGACACACATCTCCTCATCCTGGACTTCCTTCTCCAAGAATTCTGCACTCTCATTTGACTTTCTCACCACCTATTTTTGATAAGGTTTTTAACAAAATCACTAGAGTTACAATTTTTCACAACTCTCCCATTTTTGTTATTTGCCAATCTAATGTCCATGATGGTTATGAGGATGGAGGGGTCTGAGTTAAGTGGAAGCTGGAAAACTTACAGTAACTTGAATGAGAAATACAACTCTACTTTCTTCATTTTGCAAACAGAACACTGGAACTTATATATAATGAATTCAGTTCAGTTCAGTTGCTTAGTCGTGTCCGACTCTTTGCGACCCCATGAATCGCAGCATGCCAGGCATCCCTGTTCATCACCAACTCCCGGAGTTCACCCAGACTCACGTCCATTGAGTCCGTGATGCCATCCAGCCATCTCATCCTCGGTTGTCCCCTTCTCCTCCTGCCCCCAATCCCTCCCAGCATCAGGGTTTTTTCCAATGAGTCAACTCTTCGCATGAGGTGGCCAAAGTACTGGAGTTTCAGCTTTAGCATCAGTCCCTCCAAATTAGCAGCTGTACATAAATCCAGTCAGGAATTTTCACGGTACTGCCCAAAAGGTATTAGGTAGCATAAACCTCTGGGAGCCCCAAGAGGTACCCCAAAAACAAGCATTAGAAGCTTCCCTGTAAACTTGATACTGTTCCTGATAAAGGCCCTGGAAGCATATAATGAGGTTTGGTATTTATGGGAATAGAGGGGAATTGGAAAAAATACAGTAATTTAAATAGGAAATGTAAGCTATGTAAACTTTGGGGAAAAGTTTACTCTTTTGAGCTTAAACTCTAGATGGTATATAATCTGGTAAGTACTATGAATTTGGCAAAAGATTCTATAAGCTATCTTTATGTTCCCTTGGGACTTTGAGAGGACATAATGAATGGTGGAATAGAAGAATCAGTCTTCCCTGGCCTCGTTTAAGCTGGCTTATAGATTTCTCTTCCATGCTTCTGTAGTTCTCCACAACAATGGGCAAGAATGTGGAGTCAAACTGCCTGGATTTTACTCCTAGCTGAGTGATCTTGACTAAGTAACCTCTCTGGTCCTGACTGCCATTTGTGAAATGTAGACAATAAGAATACCTACTTTTTGTGTGAAGATCAACCGATCAACATACAGCACTTAGATCCGTGATGGGAACTTAGTAAGCTGTCAGTAATGTGATTATGTTGGTTGTCGAATATACTATAACATCATGTTCTATTTATGTGTCTGTTTATCCTACTAGAATGCCATCTCCTTTTATTTAAGAAACATGTCTTATCATTTGTGTCGGTGGGTGCTCCTTTAGTACTGAATCCATGGTTACTGATGAACATGAATGAATAAAAGACTCTTCTGAGGTTGTCCTCCCTTGTGGAAAGCATCTTACTTTACAAGGTGAGTGAGTGAAGTCACTCAGTCGTGTCAGACTCCTTGCGACCCCATGGACTGTAGCCTACCAGGCTCCTCTGTCCATAGGATTTTCCAGGCAAGAGTACTGGAGTGGGTTGCCATTTCCTTCTCCAGATCATCTTCCCCACCCAGGAATTGAACCCAGGTCTCCTGCATGGTAGGGAGACGCTTTACCATCTGAGCCACCAGGGAAGTCTTTACAAGGTAGTTACACACATTCACGTCTTATCAACTCCCCTCTTACCCTAAGTTCCTACCTCCTGGTCTAAATTCCTGTGTTCAGTAAGGGATCAATAAATATTTCTTAACTAAATGAATAATAATCAAACCTGTACACACTGAGTCATCGCACTCCCCTTCTGACACAATCTTCTGCAGAATGTGTATTCCAGTAATAGCTAGCTACTCACTGTTTAAACTCACCCTGCACATCACACCTCCATGACTTGGCTCAGGTAGTTCCCATCTGCCTATCTCCACTTTGCCCGGCACACACACTCATAGGCATCTCTAAATTCTAGCTTAGATGGTCTCCTTCCAGAAATCTTTTCTAATCTACCCAAAGAGGGCCAGCCACCTTGCCCTACTTCCTCCCACTTCCTTCCATTTTGCCTCTACAATGATTTCATTTAAGGCTCATGCTGTGTCTTATTATCACAGAATTTAAGCACCAAGTATAGAACTCGACATAGAATAGATATCCAAGTAAGCATGTTGACTAAACAGCCATGTTGATCTATAGGATGATACACAGATAGGTTCCTGACGAATTTGCTCTTCCATTCTGGATCACAAATGAATAATTGTATGCATACACAATACACAGAGTGCAATTTGAGTTCCTCCACCTTTAAAGGTGATTCAGTTACCCCTATCCATTTCTTCCTTGTCTGGGATACCTGCTGACATGAGGCATCCTTTTGGGAGCACATTAGGGCAGGTTTCGGCATTCAGTGTGCACACGTGGAACAGAGGGAAAACAACTGCCTTGTACTAGGCTCGAGTCATGACCTTGGCCTTGTTGCCTTGATGTCTACAACCCAGGAATGCTCATTCTAGAAAGGTAGGCATGCCCATGGAATGGTGTAACAGAAGCTCTGATGACACTCTTGTGTTCATCAGAAGAGGAATGGGTTAATAAAACTATCAAGAATTACAGCTGTAACCATATAGAGACCTAGGAAAACAATAAGAAAGGACATTTGCACATAATAAATGAAGAGACGTGACCTGGTGCAGAAAACCTGCCTCTGCATCACCTGTGCCTGGCAGCAGACTAGATTTCTGGGCACTCTGCACAGGAACCCATGCCCGTATCAGCCAGAGATGCTCAGATTATTGGATTAGTGATGTTAATGCAGCTGCAATGAATTCAGAATGACTTTGCATTTAGGTCTCATGAGGGGAGAGGCGCTGGGGGTTCCAAAGTCTGAGTGTTAGTCACTTAGTCATGTCCAACTCTTGTGACCCCAAGGACTACAGCCCACCAGGCTCCTCAGCCCATGGAATTATCCAGGCAATAATACTGGAGTGGGTAGCCATTCCCTTCCCAAGGGGATCTTCCTGACCCAAGGATCGAACCTGGGTCTCCTGCATTGCAGGCAGATTCTTTACAACTGAGCCACCAAGCAAGCCCCACCTACTGCTTTCAGTAACTGATAGAGAACTCATCACTGGCCTTATAATAGCTGTCCCTGCAATGGGGCTGACCACAGAGGCAGCCCAGACTAACTGAATAAGAATTTGAAAGTGTAATGGCAGGCCTAGAATGTTTTAAAAGTATCTCTTTAAGTAATTCTGATAGCTGTATCAGGATTGTGTGTCTTATTTTTGCTATTCTAAATGGGACTGCTTCTTTTAAGACACATCATGCACACAGGGTCACTGTGTCCAGTTCTAAATGGATTATTCACTGGAAGCAATCACTGTAAAAAATTCAGACTTATCTCCCTATGGGGTCATGGCATCCTGTGTGAAGAGGGTGCGGAAGAGAATTTTTTGGTATCCAATTTCCTCAGAGGAAGATTAAACTGAGGAATCAGCTGAGAGTAACTGCAGAATGTCTGGGGTGTGGCTGGCATGCCACTGTCACGGTGAAGTGCTGTAAACTTTTTTGCTGCCCTTTAGTAGTTTGGAGAAGCACACTAAACAAACAACTATGAGAAACACATTTTTTTTTGTTTTGGTGTTTTGGTTCTATGCTTGGCTATTCTGGTTCTTTGTTTTAGGATAAAATTCTGGACCCAGGAGGTTGTATAACTAATTGGGTGTCTGACCCAGACTTCACAGTCCTCTTTGGCTTGCCAGAACCCCGCCTCCCCTGCGCCCGAACCCAGACAAAACCACACTTTCACTAACCCTGAGTTGTGATGCCCCAGGCCGGTCAGATCTGAAGGAACTAGTCCCATGGTTGCTGGAATAATCTTGTCTCCTTTCTGGTACCAGAAATTCTCCTTATTCTGTCTTCTGCTGAAGATCTGAAGGTCCATGGTGTGGGCTGAGGTGGCAACAATGTAGAGAATCCAGAGAATTCTCTCCCACAGTTGAGCAAGCCACACACCCAGGCATCACATTCAGCAATGAGCCTGTGATCACATGTCAGTGCCAGAAAAGTTTATGGCTGGTGGAAATGTGTCCCCTAGTGGACCTCAAATACAAAAATTTTGTAAAGACTGGATTGTTCATGGTTCATATTATTCTGACTTAAAGTCAGCGGGCACTTCCTGAGCATCAGCTCTTACTGGACACTTTGTTAAGAGCTTTACATGCACTAACATTAATTTTCACAAGTACTCTATGAAGTGGAAATTACTGTTCTCATTATATAGCCGAGGAAAACTGAAGCTTAGGAGGACAGATAGGCATTCACTTAAGGTCTCACTGTTAGTGAACAACAGAGCAAGAATTCAATTTAAATACCCAAGTCAGACTCCAAAAATACTTGGAAATACAAAGAAAACGGTACTATGAACCATTTAAGATATTGTTTTCTTTTTAGTTGATATATAATGATGGTTACTATTTTAGATAAGAACCCACCTGCAATGAAGGGAGATGCAGGTTCAATCCATGGGTTGGGAAGATCCTCTGGAGAAGGAAATGGCAACTCACTCCAGTATTTTTGCCTGGAAAACTCCATGGAGGAGGAGCCTGGGGTTACTCTGTCTATGGAACTGCACAGTCTAGGGGGTCACAAAGTGTCGGACATGACTTAGCGACTAATGGAAACTCCCCTGCCCCCAAACACATGTCCATCTCTTCAGCCCTGGAACCTGTGAATGTGTTATTTGTAAAAGGGGTTTTTGCAGATATAATTAAAAGATTTTGAGATAAGATTATTCTAGATTATCTGAATGGGCTCTAAATCCCATGACATGTGTACTTATAAGAGATACCCAGAGAAAAGACAGAGATGAGAGAAGGCCAAGTGAAAACAGAGGCAGATGATTAAAGTGATGCAGCCACAACCAAGGAATTGCCTGCATGAGGAATCAAGGAACAGTCCTCCCCGACAGCTTCCAGAGCAAGTGTGGCTCTGCTGACACCTTGGCTTTGGAGCTGTGGCTACCAGAACGCTCGGAGTGTAAAATGTCTTTTGATTTAAGTTACTAGTTAGTGGTACTTTAATATGAAGCCACAGGAGACGAATGAAGGGGGCAATACAGCTGAGTGGCAAATTACCCGACTTAGGACTGCGATTCCTAACCCTGACGTTCATTATGTGTGACCCTGGCATGTTGCTTCCCAAGGCCTCAGCTTCCTTATGTGGAGCTGTGAGTGAGACCCTTTCTACTCCTCGTGAGCTGTGAACCAAGGGTTTAGGTTTGCTATTCTCCCCACCAGTGGCCAGTGGGTGGGGCAGTAATTATGTGATGATCTTTACCTTGGCAGAAATGTTTAAAGTTAATTAAAGCTCCTCCTTTAAAAACAGGACAAAGACATCTTTGGCATTCTTAAGAAAAGATTCCATGGGATTAACATACAGACACCACTATATATAAGATAGGTAACAGGAAGAACCTACTGTAGAGCACTGGGAACTATATTCAATATTTTGTGATAATCTATATGAGAAAACAAACTGAAAAAGAATGAATATATGTATAACTGAATCACTATGCTGTATACCTGAAACTAATACAACATTGTAAGTCAAGTATACTCCAGTAATTTTTTTTAAAATTGCAGTGAAAAAAAAAAAAAAAAGATTCCTTCTGTACAGTGGGCTTAAACCAAGGACTACTGGCCTCTAAATGCCAGGTGCAAATTTTAAAGAAAAACAAAAGACCCTAGAGAATATGAGTGGGTAGCAACTGCGGGTAGCAACTGTCCTATAGTGATATGTGTGTATTAATGGAATAAAAATCTTTTGAAGTTCAGTAATACAATGTTGTTGTTGTTTTTCTTTTATCAGGCAGGTTTATTAGGCCTTGTTTTGTCTGATACCAAAATTCATGATAAATGTACATTTTCCAGCAGGTGGTTTTCCAACAACTGTGTGACTGGAAAAAGTTTCAGTTCCGTTCACTCAGTCATGTCTGACTCTTCACGACCCCATGGACTGCAGCATGCCAGGCTTCCCTGTCCATCACCAACTCCCGGAGCTTACTCAGACTCATGATCATCACAACAGTGATGCCATCCAAACTTCTCACCCTCTGTTGTCCCCTTCTCCTCCCCCGCCTTCAATCGTTTCCAGCATCAGGGTCTTTTCCAATGAGTCAGTTCTTCGCATCAGGTGGCCAAAGTATTGAAGCTTCAGCTTTGGCATCAGACCTTCCAATGAATATTCAGGACCGATTTCCTTTAGGATTGACTGGTTGGATCTCCTTGGAGTGTTCTATTTTAAGAACCACAGTATTCTACCTTATATAAGACATATAGTACAAATTGGAATGCTTGTTAATAATTGTGAGTTGATTACACAGGAACAACCAATTAGAATCAGTAACAATCTTTAAAAAATCCCTTTAAAAAATAATCAATAGAGAAATGACAATTCAATTGTCACTTATGGAACTATAGCTCTCTTGGTTAAGGTCTGCGAAACATTTTTTTTCATTATGAGTCTGTCAAGATTGTTAGAAACTTTTCTTTATATGTTTGACATAATTCTTTACATAATTTCCAGTTTTCTACCAAAATGTTCCATTTTCTACCAGAATGTTACCAAAATCCATCTGAGATGGGAGACTGTATGGGGAGCCTCTAGCTTACTCTCCAGGGCCTGGCACAGAATGGCCACTCCATGAATGTGGGGTGAACAAATGGGACTCATCCCAACATGTCACTTTGAACACAACAAAGACAAGCTTTGGAGCTCCAACAGCATGGAAAACATCATGCTCTGACATCTTGGGCTCAATCAGTGACAGTTATTAAATCCACATGTGTTCAGAGCAGAAGAGTAGCTGCTGGTATCGGTAACTGCCTAGAACTCTGTCTTTTGAGACTACTGCCTTTTCTGGACAAGAGTCAAAATAATTCCCAGTATGGGATTTTCCTGGTGGTACAGTGGACAGAAATCCATCTGCCAATGCAGGGCACATGGGTTCAAACCCTGGTCCAGGAAGATTCCACATGCCATGCACACAACTAAGCCCACATGGCTCAGCTGCTGGAGCCTGCTCACTCAAGAGCCTGTGCTCGGCAACAAGAGAAGCCAGCACAGTGAAAAGCCCGTGCACCACGGTGAAGAGTAGCCCTCCTCTACAACTTGAGAAAGCCCCAGTGCAGCAATGAAGACAAGGACAGCCAAAAATAAGTAAATAATTAAATTTAAAAAATACTAGTCTGTTAAAAAAAATACCACCCAGTATGATCAAACCATAGTCATACAAATCCCCAATAATCCAATGAACACTCAAAAGATGAACACAGAACTGATTACGAAGGTGGCGGAGGTTGAAAGGAGCTAGAGGGAGATAAATTGCTAGAGGAGAAAACTTCCAAAAAGGGATGATACAATTCCCCCTACCATGCTTGACCTAACCTAACTAATCAACCAACGCACTTCCTTTTTTCCTTCCTTAAAGTTTCACTGAACATCTACTATGTGCCAGGTGGTGTTCAAGACACTAGGGATATAGCAATGAGCAATAGGCACCACTCCTGCTGTGATGGAGTTTACACTCTGGGGGAGCCGATGCCAGTGCAAATAACACAAGGCTCCTGATGTGAAAGGAAGCCTCCAGTTCCCACTCTAGCCTCCAGCCAGGCCCAGATCAAGAAGACCTCCATGACACCCTGAGGCCTCTAACTAATTAACAGTATTTACACATCTCATCACAAGGAGGAAAAAAAATGTAACTACACATGGTGATGGATGTTAACTAAACATATTGTGGTAATCATTTTGCAACATGTACATATTTCAGATCATTATGCTATACACCTTAAACTTATATAATGTTCTATGTCAATTATACCTCAATATAATTGGAGGGAAAAAGAAAACAAAATATGTTATGGAGGGCTGAGGTTCACAGCAACTACTAAAGCCTGCGTACTTGGAGCCTGTGCTCTGCAACAAAAGCAGCCACCACAATGAGAAACCTGCACACTGCAACTAGAGAAAGCCTGTGTGCAGCAACGAACACCCAGTGCAGCCAAAAACAAAGCAGCCTGTACATGTAAACAAAACAAAACAAACAAATGTGAACAGTGATTGAAAAACCAACATGCCATCTAATCATCGGTAGTTACTAACTTTCTACCAAGATTTCACACTTAACGGCTGGGACAGTGCTAGCTATACAACAGGTTTTAAGCAAAAGCCTGGGGAGGATTTAACATTATATTGAATTTAATGTTTAGACACATCAAATGAACTTCCTGTGATTTATCATTTCACTCTGGGGTCAGAATATTTCAGAAAGAGTAAGTCAGTGATCTGCATACAAATGAATGAATGAATGACCCAGCTTTTTCAAAAAGGTAAATTTGAGTTATGCTATATCATATCAAAAGCTTATTAGATGGGTACTATAGTTGACCCTTGAACAACACAGGTTTGAACTGAGCAGGTCCACTTAAAAGGCATTTTTTTTTTTCATGAAATACTACAGTACTTACACCATCTGTTCTTGGTTGAATCCGCTGACTATGGAACCTCAGATAAGGAGGGCTGACTGTAAAGTTATATGTGGATTTTGGATTGCACAGAGGGTCAGTGTCCTGAACCCCTTAGAAGCATCAGTTGTATTTGCATCTCCACTCAACAGACGAGGGAAGACACAGGCTTCCCTGGTGGCTCAGATGGTAAAAAATCTGCCTGCAATGCAGGAGACCTGGGTTGGATCCCTGGGTTGGGAAGAGCCAGGTGGGCTACAGTCCATGGGGTCGCAAAAAGTTGGACACTACTGAGCAACTTTCAACAGATGAATACTTTTGAGGTTTTGAGTTGTTCAGAGCCTTGTCCAAGGTCACGCTGCCAGAGAGAAATAAACACAGGATTCAAACCCAGGGAGTTTGATTCCAATAACTCTTAATATTATGTTGTACTGCCTCTGCTAAGGGCTATTCCAGATGAAATTGGCTTTAGATGACTCTCCAGATAATTTACTGGCAATCAGTGTTTTTGTCTGGTCTCTTCTTGTCATTTGGTTTTCATGTTTCGGCTATATTTAGCTTTTTCTGATTACTTTTGGGCACTGGAAGGTTAGTCTGTTCTCATAAATGTAGTATGTTCATTTTCCTTCTCAGTTTCAAGGCCCATTGAAAAATTAGGTGGGACAGTTTTCCAGGAAGATTGATTTTAATAAAAGCGGTGTGAGGAAAGTGTGCCTGCCCACAAAATCTGCCCTCCTTGTTTCACGATGTTTAAAATTCCAGTAACATGGCTTTATTGCTTGGCTTCAAGTCATGTCCTCTGTCAAAATTCAAATATACCAGGCACAGGTAAGTAACACTCTAAGTCAAGCAGCCTGCCACCCTGCCTGTAATCTTTCCATCCATCCTTTTCTTCAATAAATATTTTGGAGACAGACTCTAGCTGAGTAACGGCTGTTGAGATGAAGTATAAAGTAAGTGGTCTCTGCCCTCAGAAAGGTCTTGTTTCTGAGAGGAGATGGATGTCAGAGAAACACATTTGTTTTAGATACTATGATGGAGGCATTTATGAGGTATAGGGAAACCCTAAAGGGGATAAATATACTGCTCTACTTGGAAAGATGAGTGTAGCTATGCCTTAAGCTTGAAGTCCTTCACACTTTAGTAAGAATACATTGTACAGACTGTTTTCCAGGAGGCGTATTTTGGTGACAGGAGAAAGAATTTGAAGTGATTGTGAATTCACTGGAATGTTACACACAGAGGAAACAACAGTGAGAAAGAAATTCCATAAAGAAAAACTTGGAATCCAAGTCCTAACACTGAGCTTATTTCAGAACTGACAGTAGATCAGGCCCTTCTCACTTACATAGCCTGCCCAATTGTCAGGCTATGTGTTAAGAATTTGTAACAAAAGAAAAATTAGTTTTTCAAAAGGGCTACAAGGAAAGAAAACATTGCTGTGATTGCCTGATGGCCACAGAAGCAAGCATTTCTTAACTGAATATACCAGGGTCAGCAAACCTTTATAAAGTGCTGCTGCTG
This sequence comes from Budorcas taxicolor, assembly GCF_023091745.1. Classification (NCBI taxonomy): domain Eukaryota; kingdom Metazoa; phylum Chordata; class Mammalia; order Artiodactyla; family Bovidae; genus Budorcas; species Budorcas taxicolor. The sequence continues at coordinate 67,502,431 of NC_068914.1, read as the reverse complement.
CTGCTGCTAAGTCGCTTCAGTCGTGTCCGACTCCATGCGACCCCATAGACGGCAGCCCACCAGGCTCCCCCGTCCCTGGAATTCTCCAGGCAAGAACCCTGGAGTGGGCTGCCATTGCCTTCTCCATTATAAAGTGCTAGATGGTAAATATTTTAGGTTTTGTGAGCCATATGTTCCCTGTAGTGGCTACTCAATTCTGTGGCTACAGTGTGAAAGAAGTCATGGACAGTATTTAAATGAATATATGTGGCTGTGCTCCAATACAACTTTATTTACAAAAACAGGTGGTGGGTTGAATTTCTGCCATAGTTTGCTAGACCCTGGTTTATATCATTTCAAAGGCATAGTAAAAGCCCAAGCATGTTTTAAATAAAGTTTTAATAAGTTTTTGGAGGTGAGGGCCCCTCAGTTCCCTCAATGGACAGCAGAGCCTCATGTAAAGAGCCCTTTACCTTACACTGTCTGACTGCATGGCCTGGGAAGTAGCCCTTGGAACAAATGACAGGAAGGAGAGAGAGAGAGAGCACAAAAGACAGGCAGGCAGAGGATCTTTGTGCCAAAAGTGGCTAGCTATTTACCAAAAACTCATGCTTTCAGTGAATTTTTTGGTTTAAAAAGGTACTGATTGAGTGGTCTGTGGCTGATGCAAAATTATTTTAGTAGTAATGCTTGAATATTTATTCAACATATGAATAGTTTATAGTAACTTACTCTTTCATTTATTCATTCAAACATTGCCTACTACATGCCAAGTACTGTACTAAGTCCTGAAGAAACAATGTTGAATAATTCTGGGTCATCACCATATACCAAGGTGTCCAAAATACTTCATCTTTGATTCCCTGTGGTGACTTTCTGTAACTTTTCACTATTTTGTATGCGATGGTGACATACTGAAACTTATCCAGCTTTATAAGGCCTCAAGCCCTCTGACCAAGTTTTCCCTTTGAATCACTGAAGACTATTTCTGTTATTGCCTCACAAAGATTCTGCTAGTCAATAATAGTTACCTGCACATCATCTTTGGCAAACTCCGTGTTACATGCAAAGTTGGACAGACTTTACGTGGTCTAGGAAGCATTCCTTGATTAAAGACTCTCAGATATAGATCTCCATCCATGATGTCTTCTCTAGTTAACTACCCACTCACAGTCTCTTCTCAGATGTTCCGCAGGTCCTCAAATTCAACATGTTCAAACTTTCATCCCACCTACCCACATCCCTTTCTCCCCTTCAAGGTTGCCTATATCAGTGAATGGAGCCATCTGCCACCCAACAGTGCAAGCCAGAAGCTTGGAAGTCATTCTTGACAACTTCCTCGCCCTCACCCCTTGTGGTCCAGAATTCACAAACAGTAGGTGGTGGTATCTCCTAACAATCTCCACACCCCTTGTGGTCTACTGTTCACAAATGGTAGGTGGTAGTATCTCCTAACAATCTCTGGAACTGAGATATTTCTTTCTAACTCCACTGCCTTCACCAAAGCCTAACCCTCCAACCTCTCATATCTGAATATTCTAATTGTTCTTCTAGAGTCCACTCTCATCTAAATCTCATGTCTACTATATCCATCTGATCACACTGTTCTTAGGGTAAGGAACAAATTCCCTAAATACCCTATTAGACTCTGCATGACTGACTCTAATCAACATCATCTTTCCCTGAAACTATTCTTTTCACTTTCTTTGACACGTCTGAATTACGTATCATTTTAGAGCTTAATTCTGGTCTGCACCTGTAGAAGATTTCCATTAATGGCCCCATTCTTCACCACCCCTTGTATCCATATAGTTTGCCACATAATACTGGTGACACAATTTCTTGCCCTTGAGTTCAGGCACGTGACTTGCTTTGATCAGTAGAATTAGACAAGGTACAGAGCTCAGGGTCCAAGAGGCCTTGCATATTTAAACTTATCCCCTTGAACCTCTCCCTTCAACGTAAGAACATGCCCAGGGCAGCAATTTGGTCCCATGAAAAAGAAGAAGGGACACGTGACGAGGACAAATTGACGAGGGACATATGAACTACCCAGCTGAGCTTAGGCTAGATCAACTGACCCTATATTAACACATAGATTTATAAGAAACAATAACCAGTTGCTGTTTTAAGGCACTGAAGTTCCAGCTGGTTTGTTACATAGCAATAACTAGTTGACATTAACATAATACTTTGCATTTGCCTGTGGCTTTGTAAATATTCTCTACCTAAGAACCATTTAGGCCAACTAGCGTTAAAATCTACAAGAGTTAAAATCAACAAAGATTGCACAGATGGCTCTCATCCTTCCTGCTATTAACAGCAAACTCTTGCTTGAGGATTGAGGGCCAGTAATAAAACAATGGCTAATTCCCTGAGGATGACTTTCTAAATGAAATGAAGGCTTTCCCACCAATCCTACAAATTGGGTGGATGAAACCGGGCTTGGATTTTTCCTTTTCTGCCACAGAAGCTCTTCATCCCTGAAAGAAATGGCAAATCCACTGGCACAGCTGGGCGACCAAGCTGAAAGTCAGAGTTGGTTTCTGAAGTGACACAACCTACCTGCATTCTAGATAAAAGCATAGTCTGTTGTTACAGGCATATTAAAGGTTGCCCTAGATTGAAACAGCACGTCTTGTTCCTTTTATCCCTGTCCTCTGAATTTCTCTTTGAAAAACTGTTGAATGTTTCTGGCCTTTACATCTACCTGACAAGAGCTTTAACTAAGTGGATGTTAATTACACCACAAGGCCAAGTCATTGACAATTCAAAATGAAAACCATGGCCACCTGTGGCTGTCATACCCTACCCACAAATACTCCAGCCATAGTAAAATGCTGGGCTCTTAAAGGAGACTGGAAATTAATAGTTTCACCCATAATATGAAGAGTGACTTGGGGGCTGTAAAACAAAGTACCCTGGTTAACACACCATTGGGTCTGCTATGTCAGAACAGAAGATGTAAATACAAAAAGTCAACAGCTTTCATAGCACTGGAGAAAGTAAAGACATACCTGTTCTGATGCAATTCTTCTCTCTGAAATAAATTGGAAAAATACACGTTTTAGTCTTGCTCAAACCCATTCAAAATTCCAAAGCAGATATCTTGAAGGAAGAGGTTATTAACTTCCCCAGTTATTAACGTTTTGGAGTTTTCTTTTTTGGGAAGAAGGTTAGAACATTAGACATTTGAATAATTTGTTCTTTCTGCCCTTTTAAAGCAGCCATGCCTGGTGGTCTTCACACAGCCTGGATTTACAAGACAGCCACCTTTACTCTCTAATGCCTGAGAGACCACTTCTAACTCGGGTCCTTTCTTAAAGTGCCTTCAAGGATACTGAAGAAGAAAGCGGGCTCGACCTCCCTGTCCTTCCCCAAACTGCTGCACTCCTTTTACTTGACAGCCAGCTGTCCTAAAGACTACGTGTTCTCCCAGCTCGTGACTTCCTGTGTTGGCTCCCTCAAGGAGGCGCTGCTGCCTTGCCCCCCATCCTCGCCAACTTGACAACCTGAAGACCTATTATGCTTTGCATTCACCAAATGAGAGGCAAGAGGCTTAGAGCTGTGTTACCTGAGGCCCGGGAGGTCCTGCGGTGTGGCTGGGTGCTGGGTGGTCTCCTCTCCGGGGAAAGGAGGCCTGAGGAAGCGACCCCTCCTCCAGGGGCTGAGGCACGGGAAGGGCACGCTCTTCATCTGGCCCCATTTGGAGCTCAACCGACTCGGCTGTGTCGAGGGCCCTTTCCGAGTCCAGAGGCAATCTTGAGTGGAGTCTCAGGGGCCACAGGGAGTGAGAAGACTCCTCTGTACTTTCACATACCTTGTCGGAAAGTGGACTTGCGGAGCCATGGGACTCCGGCGAGCCGCCCCAGGCGCGCACTTCCAAGGCCACGTGCTGAGGCGGCGCATGCGCAGCGGCAGTACCGCACGCACCTCCACGCACACTCCCGCAACCGCGGCTTCTTAACCTCCGCAAAGTGGGCGACGTGGACAAGCGGCCAGGGGCTTGCCGGTCAAAGTGGAGAAGATTCCCCTGGTTCTGACAGTGCTTCTTCGACAGGCTTTCCAGGGAGTACGGAAGAGAGGCCTCGCAGCCTGCAGGCTGCACCTCTTGGCGGGATGGCTCCATCTTCTCCACGCCACTGAGAGGCCCCTGTTGCTGGAAACTTCCAGGCGATGTCGTCAGTTGCTGTTCTCCTGACCACACTGGGGTGGTTCCGTTTCCGTCTTCAGATGCCTCTGTTTCTCAGTGTGTTTCCATCCTTTTCCAGAGGAAAATTGCAAGCAAGTGGCTGATCATTAAGAGAGAGCAGATTGCAGAATCTGTTGCAAACAAGGAGATGCAGGTGAGAAAAAAGGTGTCTGAAATTTCACACAGAAGCTTCTAGTTAGTCAGAGGAGCTAACGAATGCCTAGTTAACATTAGTATCTGTTTTGTAGGTAATTAAGATAAGTGAGTCCAGCCTTCTAATCTAAATTGTGTATGTTTTGAAATTTGTTTGTTACCAAATTAAGTCGTTTGGATCCTGCTCCCTGCCTCCTTAAGGGAGGGTTCTTTTTTTTTTTTTTTTCCATTGGGGTTCCAGTAGGTGAATAAGAAACTCAAGCTGGGATGGACAAAGTGCAAGCTTTACTCAGTGGCCAAAGAATGACTAAGCAGAAATTGTGTTCACAAATCAATTTCTCGCCCTGGAGGTGGGCGACAGTGATTTAAAGAATAAAAAGAAAGGGAGGAGGAGTGAAGCTAATAAAAGGGACGCCTGTGCATTAGTTTGGAGAAGGAAATGGCAACCCACTCCAATATTCTTGCCTGGAGAATCCCAGGGACAAGGGAGCCTGGTGGGGTGCTGTCTATGGATTTGCACAGAGTCGGACACGACTGAAGCAACTTAGCGTGCATGCATGCATTGGAGAAGGAAATGGCAACCCACTCCAGTATTCCTGCCTGGAGGATCCCAGGGACAGAGGGGCCTGGTGGGCTGCCTAAGTAGCAACAGAGTCAGACACAACTGAAGTGACTTAGCAGCAGCAGCAGCATGCATTAGTTTACCCTGAAGGGTCAGGCCTTTTTCCAAGGGAGTGGGGTGCCACCTGATTTTTATCCTTTTTTGGTCTTTAATGTCTGGTCCTAGCAGCCAGTAGGTGTGTCATATACTATGCTAATATTGTAAAATCAACATATGAGACTCAAGATCTGTTGGAGGTCAGATTCATGTCATCTTAGTCCCAGCTGGTTCCATCTGCTTTCTCGTTTGTATCTTCCTTTCTTATCTCTGGACCCTTTAAGTTAAACCTGTGTGTTCACTCCTGCTAAAAGCGGTATGGAGTGAGTTGGCAGGCTTTGAGCAAGGACACTCTGGCTGTACAATGGCCACTGATGTGGTGGTGGTAGTGGTTTAGTCCCTAAGTTGTGTCCAACTCTGTGACTCTATGGACTATAACCCACCAGGCTTCTCTGTCCATGGGATTTCCCAAGCAAGAATACTGCAGTGGGTTGCCATTTCCTCCTCCAGGGATCTTCCAGATGCAGGGATCAAACCTGAATCTCCTGCATTTCAGGCGTTACCACTGAACCTATCAGTTGTTTAGGGGGTCATAATGTCAGGCTCTCCTAATTTATTTAATTTCGTTATTTATTTATTGGGCATGGGTTTTGAGCAAAGACTTGGAGCAGCTTTGGCAATATTTATTTTTCAGTAAAGAATTCGCCTGCAGTGCAGGAACTTTAGGAGCCTCTGGTACTATCCCTGGGTCAGGAAGATCCTTGGAGAAGGGCATGGCAACCCACTCCAGTACTCTTGCCTGGAGAAACCCGTGAAATCATGAGCCTGGCAGGCTATAGGCCATAGGGATATGAAGAGTGGAACAGGACTGAGGTGACTTAGCATGCATGCACGTTTTACTTAATATCCCTTCTAGATTGAAACAAAAAAAACTTTTCAAAACCTTGGTGATCTAAAAGGTTAAGAGATTTCTTGGAAGCTACAAAGCTCATCACCTTTTATTTCCATTTTAAGAGAATCAAATATATGTTCAGTTTTCCTTACATTCTGCATTTATGTATGTATGATTGTATATATGTGTGTGTGTATGATGTATATATGTATGTGCTTTGGCAAATATCGGGGATGTAAGAATAAGAAAAACAAGGCCCTTTCCCTCAAGGTTTAAACTACAAAATGAGACATGATTTCAAAGATAGTGATGCAAAGTATTTGGCAAAACACATTTTAGATTTTATCCATCCCCATGTTTTGGAAAAATAACTGGCCGATTTGAAAAGAAAAACCCAGATGTCACTCAGATGCCCTGCTTCTCATGATTAGAGGTGCTTTCTATGATTTACTAATGCAGAATTACCTCCTATCTGTTCTTGTGTTCAAGCAAATCTTATTCTTTCATTTGCCAACTTGATTCATGGTGACATGCAAATAATTTACTGCTATTTCATTATTTTGTAGTTTTCCATATAAAGAAAGTAGTTTCCTGTGGAAAAGCATCAATCCTTACCCATCTATCAAGTAATACTTAAGGGTTACCTCCTGATTATTTACACATCTGATGTGGGACTGTGAAACAGATAATGTAACCATCTTCTCTTGCCTTGGGCAATGTGGGAAATGGTTTTAGATGATACATGGCTTGTTGGTTGAGGAACATCAGTAGTTGACCACATATTCTGAGATTTCCAATAATAACTTCAGCAAATCTATAATCCTTTATTTTGTTGGTTGCACCATGTGGCTTGTGGTTGCACCATGTGGCTTGTGGTATCTCAGCTCTCAGACCAGGGATTGAATCCAGGTCACGGCAGTGAAAGCACAGAATCCTAACCACTAGGCCATCAGGGATCTCCCAGCAAGTCTATAATTCTAAAGCAATCTGTAACCCTTCAGGAATGGACAGCCCAATTTTAAGGATAGCTAATTTGTTCTTTTAGTGCTGTGTAATTTTAATTGCATTGACAATACTTTTTAGTAGAACTTTTTCCACTGTGTATTATTTACCTCCTCCGTTTGATAATAGAGAATACTGGACACCCATAAATTCTTGATGACCTGTCCTATGTGGATTGTCACTCATGAGGTTTTTGTAGCAGATGATTGTTTACCCCATATGAAATGGCCTCTCACTGATGTACTCCCAAATGTTTCCTCATTAATTCTAGTTTTGTACTTGCCTATGGCAGGTTCTTTCATTCCTTTGTTTCTTCTAATCTGTTTCAGGCATAGAAGTCCAATAATCCTGTGTCAAGAGAATTAATAGGCTCTTAGATTTACTCTTATCAGTAAACGGGAGGAGCCCAACATCATGATATTGTTATGACAATGCTGTGACATTGATTTAGGGGGACTCTATTCTCTTACATTTATTCCCTGGCTCTCCTCTGGTTTAAAGCCAAGTGAAACTACCTGATACTGGATTTTAGACTGGAGAGTTGTTTAAGGAACTACTTAGATACCAACTGACTCTTATTAACAGACTCTTATCTACAAAAGAAACCTGAGATTCTTAACCAGCACTGGGTTTGCTTTAATATTTTGAGCCAAGTCTCAAATGTTAACAGAGCTTCACATGTAGAACAAAAATGCACGCAGTACCCTTATCTGGGGGCAAAGGGAGAGAGTAATACCTGCTAGGAAACTTAACGTTTTAGTTATGGTGAGGTTGAACTGGTTTTGATTTTAGATTTTAGGTTATTTCTGGCTGATACCATCTTCCTCATAGGAGAAGAATCATTACTAATGAAAACAGGTATATTAGGTCTCTTTTCAAGTCCTTTACTGGAGGACCTCATTCCTCATTCTCCTGACAAATGGCTGAGCTGAAGGCTGGAGTTACAGGTACACAACTGGGGGATTATATTGTGTTTCTCAGCAAAGCATTGTTGTAATTCCAGGCAGCAAGCAACATGGCGAAAGGAGTTCAGAATGTTTACATAGGTGCTTGCATAATATTTCTCTCAGAATTTTTAGTCCTTGAGTTTCTTGTACCTTCTTTCTTCTCCTTAGAGGGGTTAGGACATTGCTTCAGATTTCCTTCTAATTGTCCTGACTTAGGGTGTGGCAGTTAGTATGTGGCTATTATACCCAAGAGTCATTCAGTTCAGTTCAGTTGCTCAGTCGTGTCTGACTCTTTGCAACCCCGTGGACTGCAGCACGCCAGGCTTCCCTGTCCATCACCAACTTCCGGAGCTTGCTCAAACTCATGTTCCTTGAGTCAGTGATGTCATCCAACCATCTCATCCTGTCATCTCCTTCTCTTGCCTTCAATCTTTCCCAGCATTAAGGTCTTTTCCAGTGAGTCAGATTTTCGCATTAGGTGGCCAAAGTATTGGAGCTTCAGCTTCAGCATCAGTCCTTCCTTTGAATATTCAGGACTGATTTCCTTTAGGATTGACTGGTTTGATCTCCCTGCTGTCCAAGGGACCCTCAAGAGTCTTCTCAAGCACCACAATTCAAAAGCATCATTTCTTCAGTGCTTAGCTTTCTTTATAGTCCAACTCTCACATCCATTCATGACTACTGGAAAAACCATGGATTTGACTAGACGGACCTTTGTTGGCAAAGTAATGCCTCTGCTTTTTAATGGGCTGTCTAAGTTTGTCATAGCTTTTCTTCCAAGGAGCAAGTGTCTTTTAATTTCTTGGCTGCAGTCACCATCTGCAGTGATTTTGGAGCCCAGGAAAATAAAGTCTCTCAGTGTTTCCATTGTTTCCAAGGGTCATTAAGTATTATTTACTGGCCAGTGTGAAATATTCTCCAGCGCATCTACTCCCACCTTTAATATTTGCAGTATTTGAATAAAGCAAAGATGAGGTGCTTTCCACGGTGGGATGGAAGCTGGTTTGGGAGGCAGTCTCTAGGAAGACTCAGCCAATGACTCTTCTCACCTGCCAATTGGATGTGTTCAGATGGGAGTCATAGTAAGGGACATGGTCACTGATGCAACCTGACAGGTTCCTGAGAAAAAGAGTGAGGACTTCCTTTCTGCAAACTGCTCTATGGTATGAAAGAGGTACTAAATGGGATGCATTTAGCTCCTGTGAAAAGTAACTCTGGCAGTGAGAGAAGGTGAATTCTTCCCAGCTGATTCAGGTCATTTTGTGAATAGCATGTCACTTCCTGGAAATATATTGGTTGGCCCCAAAGTTTGTTGGGGTTTTTCCATGAAATGTTACAAAAAACCCAAATGAACTTTGGGGCCAACCCTATAGTAAGTATGGAGAAGGAAATGGCACCCCACTCCAGTATTCTTGCCTGGAGAATCCTGTGGATGGAGGAGCCTGGTGGGCTGCTGTCCATGGGGTCACACAGAGTCAGACATGACTGAAGCGACTTAGCGTGTCTCAAATATTGGAACCAAGACAGTAGTAACTGCTGACATCCCTCACTGTAGAACTGAAGAAACTTTAGCTACAGGAGAGCTTTGGAAGATTGCTGAGGAGGAGCCCAGGCTCTAGAGTTAACCACCTGCTTGCTCTCTCTGCCTAAGCACCAGCTAGCCCTGTGACTTGGGACAAGCCTCTCCGCCTGGGTCAGCCTCCAGGCCACATTTATGAAAGGATAATAAAGTCCCTCCCTCACAAGCTCCTTGCAGGGGTAATAGGTGAGGCTCCTGGGAGACCCTCGCTAAATGATTATCCCCATGGATCTGATAAGAAGCCAAAAGTTAACCAAAAAGTTCAGGCTATCTCTTCTCCTTTATTTCCCTAGAAGACTGAATCAATAAATGATCACTGTATTATGAAGTGAATTCACCAGGCTTTGATCACCCAAGCTTTAAGAAGCCAGCAACCACCACCCACACTGTTGGGGAAAGCAATCTCAGTGTACTTGAAATTAAACCGCACAGATTAATGATTCATCCATTATGCTTAGACCTGCGAGACCAGCAAGACAGGACCAAGAGAAGCTGGTAGCAACAGGATCTGAACAAATGAAAAATGCGAGAAGGGAACCCAGCAGCAGCTGTACGTCACCTCTGATACCTGTGCGATGGTCTGCCTCTGAAGGTGACATTGTCCAGGTGGGTCCTGACAGGGGAGCCCGCAGACCTCAGAGCAAGCTGCCAGGCGAGGTTTCGGAACAGGTGCCACACCTGTAATAATGAACCCTCCTGGCTGAGCACAGGCACGCTTGACAGGAGCTGAAGGGAGGAACTGGCCTCTCCCCTTCTTAGAGAAATTTCTAGTTATTTGTTTATGAAAAGGTCTAAGGGGAAGCAAGTTCAGAATCTAAGACCGCCCAGGTCAGGTGATTTGTTTCTACTGAACAGTGACTGATCCAGTAAAGGGAGGATGCAAATGTGGCTTTTTACTTTCCCTTCGGTGCTCAGTGAGCACCATTGATGGCTTAGTGAGACAGTTTCAGGTATCTTATCCGTTTGCTTTCTCCAAAGTTGTGAGAAAACATTCCTTTCAACCTCACAGTGCTTGCATCCTAAAACATTTTGTATTTATTTAGTGGAATGTTTTAATAAGCATTGGCTTCCCTCATGGCTCAAATAGTAAAGAATCTGCCTCCAAAGCAGGAGACCTGGGTTTGGTCTCTGGATGGGGAAGATTCTCTGGAGAAGGAATTGGCAACCCACTCCAGTATTCTTGCCTGGGAAATCTCATGGACAGAGGAGCCTTGTGGGCTACAGTCCACGGGGTTGCAGAGAGTTGGACACAACTGAGCAACTAACAGTTCAGTTCACTTCAGTGGAATGTTTGGATAAGCACTGAATAATAGAGGAGACGATCATTGTACTTGGGAACACGTTTGTGAGTGTTAATTTTCAAGTAATTAAAATGCAAATGGAAAACATTTGTATCTACTGGTATTCTCATTTGAGAGTACCCCAGAAAACCTTAGGTGTCTAGATGGAGATACGGCATACAGTCCTAGGAGTGTACACCATCTTAAAAAATATTTCTTCAGACTCTTTACAAAAGCAAATTCAAACAAATTCTAATTCGGTCTAATTTACTGGTTTTCATTGTTTAGAATCATTAGAGATACTTACTGTGAAGGTTTCTTTAGGGCAGTGATTCTCACAGTGGGCTCTCTGGGTCAAAAGCATCAGTATCACTTGAGACTTAGTTTGAAGGGCGAATTCTTGCCTCTCCCCACCTCCTGAGTCAGAATATCTAGGGGTGGGGCCCACAGTCTCCCAGTGATTTTTTACAGATTAAAGATTTGAGAGCTGCTGCCTTAGGGGGAAAAAAGATCTAATTTATAGATGTTGGCCTGTGATAACCTTTGCGTTATTCCTTAATCCTTTCATATTGGTCTCTTTAGAACATCATTTACTTAGAACTTTGAAAAATGACTTGACCTTCTCACTTTACTACTGCCACTGTCAAACCCCAAATGCAGTATCAAGGGCATTTTTTTATTTTGCCAGCGTGGAGCCAGCATAAATAGTCGGAGCTCCTGCCAAGGCTATCTAGCAATGAATTGTTTCAGTTGAGGAAGAAAGAAAAATGAACCAAGTATTTTAGCTTTTGGTTTGTGGAAATGAAGGTTGAACTTCATCAGCAAGTCCCGTCATGCGAGCCTGATTGTAAAACTGTGTCTCCTGGGGGATGATGATAATGGGATATTTGACACCCATCCAGAAATTTTCAACCTCTGCTTGTATCTTAAATAAGAAAACTAAGAGTCTACAGAAAGGTCACAAAGGATTATCGGGGGAAAAAAGATAATTTAACCTCTAAAGAATAAAAGGGACAGGGAGGCGTTTTGATTGGGGAAGGGTTACCATGGTGCAGAAGGGGTCCTGAGGGCCAGCTTCTCCCTCAGGACCTGGGGCAACCTTCTTGAAACAAAGGTGGGCCTTTATCTCTCAATGTGACACAACACTGTGGAGGGGGCAGCTCTCTTCATGCTTCTCCCTCCTCCTCACTTGATCAGGATAAGTCTTGACTGGGGAGAAAGCCGCTTGGGATGAGCCCCTTTACAAAGTCTAAATCCTGATAAGCTCTTTTTGTATCATGAATACCTAGACCTGAGGCTTCAAGCTGTAGAATTCTGACTGGCCTTCTATTTTTTTTTTTAAATTAGCTCTACGAAAAAAAATTGGAGAATAGTCGATTTACGATTTTGTGTTAGTTTTTACTGTACAGCAAAGTGATTCAGTTAAACATGTACATATATCCACTCTTCCTTAGATCCTATTCTCATAGACGTCATTAGAGAATTGAGTAGTTTCTTGTGCTATACAGTAGCTTTCTTATTAGTTATCTGTTTTATATATGTTACTGTGTATGTGTGTCAATCCCAATCTCTCAATTTATCTCTCCCCACCTTTCCCCCTTAGTATCCATAAGTTTGTTTTCTGTATCTGTGTGACCTTCCAGTTTAAAAAAAAAAATCCCGCATTAAAAGTTAAACATTTTTATAGAAAAGTTTGGATTGCAAGTTTTTGTTTGTTTGTTTTTTTGTTTTGATCGAGAGTTTTATTTTTCAATGAACCATTCTGGCAACACCACATTCCTGTTCCCACACTTCGTATCTGTATAAAAGGACTAGACCTGAGAACAGGCTCCCTGTTTTAGGGAGGACAAGCAGGGTCCAGTTCACTGTACTCCCAGGCTCCCGGACTCAGGCTGGTGCTGGCTCTCATTGATCTTTGTGTTGATAGAGTTTTATTTCTTCTAACAAAACCAGAGAATGGCCCTAGACTGGAAACAATCCCAATGTCCATTTTAATAGAATGTCCATCATCAACAAATACATTGGTATATTAAACTCTGAGGGTGAAGGAACAGTTGCTCTAGTCCCAAACATGAAATTCAGAGAAAGAAGCCAGACTCTACGTTTGTATTTATAATAACAACAAGAATGGGCCAAGTTAAGCTACAGTATTAGAAGTTGGAATTGAGATTTTTGTCTTGGGAAGGGACAGTGACTGTGAGTCAAGAGTGGGACTCCTGGGATCCCTATATGTTCAGTCTCCTGACTGTGCTGGCGCCTGGGTGTTGTCTTTGTGGAAATTCATTCATTGGTCACTTACGCTGTGTGCACTTCTCTGTCTACATTTGCTTTGCTTGAGTACAAGTGAAACAGCGTGTCTGTGCTAACATTGTATCCTGGTTTGCTTTCTTGTTTACACTGACTTCCAGGCCAGTATGGGTCTTCAATTGAAAAATTTCTTTAAAAGATTGGTTTTCTAGTGTTTGAAAAGAGGTATGATTTCTTTTCTATTTAAAAAATTTAAAAAAATATTTTTTAATTGAAGGATAATTTTTACAGAATTTTGTTGTTTTCTGTCAGTCATCAACATGTATCAGCCACAGGTATACATATGACCCCTCTCTCTTGAACCCCGCTCCCATCTCTCTCCCCATCCCACCACTCTAGGTTGATAGAGAGCCTCCGTTTGAGTTCCCTGAGACATAGAGCAAATTCCCACTGGCCATCTATTTTACATATGGTAATGTAAGTTTCCATGTTACTCTCTCCATACGTCTGACCCTCTCCTCCCCTCTCCCTGTGTCCAGAAGTCTATTCTCTATGTCTGTTTCTCCATTGCTGCCCTGTAAATGAAGTCATCAGTGCCATCTTTCTAGATTCCTCATATATGCATCTGCTGCTGAGTTGCTTCAGTCGTGGCCGACTCTGTGCGACTCCATAGATGGCAGCCCACCAGGCTCCTCCCTCCCTGGGACTCTCCAGGCAAGCATACTGGAGTGGGTTGCCATTTCCTTCTCCAGTGCATGAAAGTGAAAGTGAAGTTGCTGAGTTGTGTCCGACTCTTAGCGACCCCATGGACTGCAGCCTGCCAGGCTCCTCTGTGCATGGGATTCTCCAGGCAAGAGTACTGCATCAGTATTCTATATTTATCTTTCTCTTTCTGACTTCACTCTGTATAATAGGCGCTAGTTCATCCACCTCGTTAGAACTGACTCAAATGCGTTCCTTTTTATGGCTGAGTGATATTGTTGTGTGTATGTACCACTGCTTCTTGAGCCATTCATCTCTCAGTGGACATCCTGGCTGCTTCCATGTTCTAGCTATTGTAGATAGTGCTGCAGTGAACAGTGGAGTACGTGTGTCTTCTTCGATTTTGCTTTCCTCAGGATATATGTCTAGGAGTGGGATTGCTGGGTCATATGCTTGTTTTATTCCTAGTTTTTTAAGGAATCTCCATACTGTTTTCCATAGTGACTATCAATTTACATTCCCACCAAAAGTGCAACAGGGTTCCCTTTTCTCCACACCGTCTCCAGCATTTATTGTTTGTAGAATTTTTGATTATGGCCATTCTGACTGGTGTGAGAAAAACTTCTCATTGTAGTTTTGATATACATTTCTCTAATAATGAGCAATGCTGATTATCTTTTCATGTGTTTGTTAGCCATCTGTATGTCTTCTTTGGAGAAATGTCTGTTTGGGTCTTTTTCCCACTTTTTGATTGGGTGGTTTGTTTTCCTGCTATTGAGTTGTCTGAGCTGCTTGTACATTTTGGAAATTAATCCTTTGTCAGTTGTTTCATTTGCTGTTATTCTCTCCCGTTCTGAGGGTTTTCTTTTCACCTCTTTTATAGTTTCCTTTGCTGTGCAAAAGCTTTTAAGCTTAATTAAGTCCACTTGTTTAGTTTTGTTTTTATTTGCATTACTCTAGGAGGTGGGTCACAGAGGATCTTGCTTTTTAAAATTTATGTCATTGAGTGTTTTGCATATGTTTTCCTCTAAGAGGTTTATAGTTTCTGGTCTTACATTTAGGTCTTTAATCCGTTTTGAGTTTATCCTTGTGTATGGCATTAGGAAATGTCCTAATTTCATTCTTTTCACATGTGGCTATCCAGTTTTCCCAGCACCACTTATTGAAGAGGCTGTCTTTGCCCCATTGTATATTTTTGCCTGAAAAGAGGTATAATTTTTATTTGAGCTATTTTTTAGGTTTTAGGGTTATGAAAGTCCAGTGCAGCCATGTTTAAAATGATTAATTTCAATGTCTACAGATACATCTCAACATCTTTGAGTTGTTTGTTCAAGAAAGTTTTTCTAGGCAGTACATATTCTGAGCCATTGCATATCTGCTATAGCATATGAATGCTGGATGTAGAATTCTTGAACTAAAATATTTTCTTCTAGAAGTCTAGATGTTTTTATAAGATTTTCAGTCAGTAGTATTCGTGATAATGCAGGATACAGCCTGCTTGGGGCTGGTGCACGGGGATGACCCAGAGAGATGTTATGGGGAGGGAGGTGGGAGGGGGGGTTCATGTTTGGAAACGCATGTACATCTGTGGTGGATTCATGTCAATGTATGGCAAAACCAATACAGTATTGTAAAGTAAAAATAAAAATTAAAAAAAAAAAGTATTTGTGATAGGAAGTCAATAGACTTGTTGTTCTTCAGTGGGTACTTTAAACTTCACAAACTTTTCATTGTGATGTATATATTAACTATTAAATTTGTTTCTGTATTTTTGTCTTTAAAAAAATTGTTTCTTTATACATGAAATTAGAAGTGTTCAGTCAGGATATGTAAGAGTGGATTTAATATGTAAGAGTGGGTTTAATATGTAAGAGTGGGTTTAATGTGTAAGAGTGGGTTTAATTTTGCCCAGGATTTGGTGTGTACTGTCAATTACTTAATTATCAGCTCAGTTCAGCTCAGTTGCTCAGTCGTGTCCGACTCTTTGTGACCCCATGAATTGCAGCACGCCAGATCTCCCTGTCTCACCAACTCCCGGAGTTTACTCAAACTCATGTCCATCGAGTTGGTGATGCCATCCAGCCATCTCATCTTCTATCGTCCCCTTCTCCTCCTGCCCCCAATCCCTCCCAGCATCAGGGTCTTTTCCAATGAGTCAACTCTTTGCATGAGGTGGCCAAAGTATTGGAGTTTCAGCTTCAGCGTCATTCCTTCCAATGAACACCCAGGACTGATCTCCTTTAGAATGGACTGGTTGGATCTCCTTGCAGTCCAAGGGACTCTCAAGAGTCTTCTCCAACACCACAGTTCAAAAGCATCAATTCTTTGGCTCTCAGCTTTCTTCACAGTCTAACTCTCACATCCATACATGACCACTGGAAAAACCATAGCCCTGACTAGACAGGCCTTTCTTGGCAAAGTAATGTCTCTGCTTTTGAATATGCTGTCTAGGTTGATCATAACTCTGCTTCCAAGGAGTAAGTGTCTTTTAATTTCATGGCTGCAGTCACTATCTGCAGTGATTTTGGAGCCCCCAAAAACAAAGTCTGACACTGTTTCCACTGTTTCCCCATCAATTTGCCATGAAGTGATGGGACCAGAAGCCATGATTTTAGTTTTCTGAATATTGAGCTTTAAGCCAACTTTTTCACTCTCCTCTTTCACTTTCATCAAGAGGTGTTTTAGTTCCTCTTCACTTTCTGCCATAAGGGTGGTGTCATCTGCATATCTGAGGTTATTGATATTTCTCCCGGAAATCTTGATTCCAGCTTGTGATTCTTCCAGCTCTCTCTTTTGTTAGTTCTCTTTCTTTGGGGGACATCTGCTATTATCACCTGACTCTGATATTTTATGTCTTCTCTATGTTATTTTTATTGGTTTTACCTTCTCCTTTGTAGTTGGGGATAATTTCCTGACATCATTCACTATTTTGCTTGTTCCATTTTCTTCACAGTCCAAACTGGATTTTAACTGCTTCTGCAATAACTTTGCTTCCCAGATGGCTCAGTGGTCAAGAATTTGTCTGCCAATGCAAGAGATGTAGGTTTGATCCTGAGTAGGGAAGATCTCCTGCAGGAGGAAATGACAACCCACTCCAGTATTCTTTGTTTGGGAAATCCCATGAATGGAGGAGCTGCGTGTCCATGGGGTTGCAAAAGAGTTGTACACAATTTAGCAACTAAACAACAATAACATAATGATTTTAACATCTATTTTACTTTTAAGATAAAAGAGGACTATTCCACGGTCACTCTTTTTTTTATTGCAAATGTTTCCTTTTCCATGATGGTACACTCTAGTTTCTTGAATCATGTTCAAATATGAATTATTTAGTGTATTATAAATGGAGGTATATGCTACATTCTGCTATACACTTGTGATGTAAAAATTGAAGTCAAAGAATCCTGAATCAGATTAATCAGATTATTTTTGATTTTTGTATTTCTTGAAATAACTTGATTTCAAAGAAAGACAGCTCTACTAGCCATCTCAGAATCTTTTATTTTATTCCCATGTTGTGTAGACTCTTTTAATGGGCTCTGTATTCTGTTTACTATTATTGTAAAAGGAAGCATTTGCTTGTTTGGTCTCCAGTAAGCATTGGTTTGGGTTCTGATAATGTGTGGATTTATGACAAGCTATCTCAAATAGAATTTGTTTGAAGGAAGAAATGAGAAAAATATAATTATATCATTAGATGGCTTGCTCAATGATTTTTAAGACTAAGAGGCATGGAGAAGGATCTAGAGCCACAGCTGCAGTCACAGCTAGCTTTCTGTGCCATTGCACACATGCAGGGCAGAACAGCACCCCGTCATGCTTAGTCTTCCGCTTGCTGAGACTCTTTCCTGGGAAGGAAGTCTGAGGCCTCCCAGTGCACAGCTGTTCATTATCAGCTGAGGTGAGAGGGTCCCGGGCTGGACTTAGCAGTGGGTTCTCAGTGCACTCCTTCCTGAGTTATAGGGCAGCACCAGACTCTCCTCTTCAGCTCGGGATTTTAGTACACATTTGTTAGTAGCCTCCCTGAATCCTTGACCTCTTCCCCTTTCCAGAGACTTGTGACTTCCATTTAGGTTTTATGTGTTTGCATCATGCTTGTTCCATGTCCAGCTTGAAGGGTGGAACACATGACCTTTGCTAAGCCAACTATGGCTTCCAGCCCCCTGGCTGCAAGGAGTGTTTGGAGGATGGCATGTCAAGTAAGCCAGTCCAGTCCAGTCAATGTGACTCTTGGGAATTTTGCTGGGAGTAAAGAACAGCTCTATTTTCTGATGGATATGAAAGAGGAGAAGTGTGGCACTGGAACTGTTGGCAACGGTCTTGGTGAAGAAGCCAGTCTTAGGGTATGTCTGATACCAGGGCTGGGAGAGTGGAGTTGGGAAAAAAACCAAACAAAACTGGGCCTCCGTGACATCACTGAGTAGCTGAAATAGTTGTCAGTGGACTCTAGAAAGACATTCTTCTACATTTATCTTTTCCCAATTTATTAAATTTCTTTGTTGCTAAGTCACTTGAGTTATGCTTTCTTTGCTTGCAAGCACATGGATCCTCAATAATAGAACGGTGGCATTGGGGTCTAGTAGCTCCTCACCCTGCCATCTAGAAACATTGTTCTCAGGAAGCGGGCAGCTTTCATCATCTTTATTTCATTCAGGACCACTTAGACTGTATTTGGAGATTAAACTGTAGATTTCTGATCTGCAGGTGGCACCAATCCTTGATTTCTAGTGGTTGTGCAGGTATTTTTTTAATATGATTGTTTTGTTGGTCTCTGTATTTAGTTTTCTATCACATAACAAATTACCGTAAGTTTATTGGCTCAAAACAGCTGACATTGATTACCTCAAGTTACTGTGGATTAGCCGTCAGGGCAGAGCTTATCTGAATCTTCTGTTCACCGTCTCACAAAGCTATGATCAAGATATTGGCTGAGCTGCATTCCTTTCCGGAGTTTGGAGTCTTCTTCAGATCTTGCATGGTTGATGAAAGAATCCAGTTCCCTGTGGTTGAAAGACTGTGGCTCTCAGGTCCTAGAGACCACCTCCAGTTCCCTGCCACATGCTCCTCTCCATAGGCAGTTCACAACACAGTGTGCTTTGTCAAGGCTAGAGGGATGGCCTTTCTATCCAATTTGGTAAGATGGAGGCTTGCAGATATGTGGGGGGTTTAGTCGCTAAGTTGTGTCTGATTCTTGTGACCACATGGACTGTAGCCTGCCAGGCTCCTCTGTCCTCTGTCCATGAGATTTTCCAGGCAAGAATACTGGAGTGGGTTGCCATTTCCTTCTCCAGGGGATCTTCCCAATGCAGGGATTGAACTTGGGTCTCTTGCACTGCAGGCAGATTCTTTACTGATTAAGCCACTAGGGAAGCCCATACTGTATAGCATAGTCTCAGGAGTGACATTCCATCACTTTTGCCATATTCTATAGCTTGGAAGCAAATCACAAGTCCCATCTATAATAGCAAGGAGGGAGTTACTCATTGTGACTTGGGGGTGATATTAGACTGTGTCCACCACACTCGTTTCAGTCAGTTCAGTTGCTCAATTGTGTCCGACTCTTTGCATCCCCATGGACTGCAGCACACCAGGCCTCCCTGTCCATCACCAACTCCCAGAGCTTGCTCAAACTCATGTCCATCAAGTTGGTGATGCCATCCAACCATCTCATCCTCTGTTGTCCCCTTCTCCTTCTGCCTTCGATCTTTCCCAGCATCAGGGTCTTTTCTAAGGAGTCAGTTCTTTGCATCAGGTGGCCAAAGTATTGGAGTTTCAGCTTCAGCATCAGTCCTTCCAGTGAATATTCAGGACTGATTTCCTTTAGGATTGACTGGTTTGATCTCCTTGCGGTCCAAGGGACTCTCGAGTCTTCTCCAATACCTCAGTTCAAAAGCATCAATTCTTCATCGCTCAGCTTTCTTTATGGTCCAACTCTCACATCCATACATGACTACTGGAAAAACCATAGCTTTGACTAGATGGACCTTTGTCAGCAAAGTAAATTCATTTCAACAGTAATTTGGTTTTTTTTAGAATTGGGATGTGGCTAAAATATGTCCCCAACTCTTCACAGTACTTTGTTTGACTCTCTGACATCAGATTGAAAGAGATTTTAGGGTTTCTAAGAGAAAGAGAAGCCAATATGGAAAAGTGGAAATAAACCAAGCAACTGAACATCATAGAAGCCTGCGAGAAAGGCGGAACTGAAGTTTCACAGTTCCTTAGGCTGCCCTGGCTGTGTAGCAACCCATCTGTGTATGACAAGACCCAACAGAGGCACAGTGGGGTGTATTTCCTCTGTTCAGTTTTAGTGTGGACTGCTTTGAATTTTGCTTTGTTATTCAACAGAGGCTCGAAGTAATGCTTAAACTTACCTGAATGAATTTGTTCTTAGGTTGACTAACCTAGAGTCAAATCCCCTACCTTGGGAAGTGTGGAGATGAGATTTAGGTATGAAATTCATTTCTGAATTATGCTAAAGTTGTAAGCTGCTGTTGATTTATCCAGCAGATTTTACCCAGCTCAACTCAACCAATTTTTAGTGATGACATTTTTAAAGTGACCAGAGTTTACCTCTCTCGTCAAAATTCTAGCCGTGAGGAAGTTACTGACTACAATAACAATCTTGGAGATGAGTTTTAAAAGCCCAAGAGAGGAGGAAAAGCAAGCCTGTAAATTTTAGTTTTCGATGTAGTGACACTAGAACAGATCACTTGAGTGAAAATTATTGTTGCTTCTTTGTGATTTAGGACCCATTGTAAGACTTCATCCGCTTCCCTGTGATCACTGTCCCCAAGTCATACTTCTAGCACAATTATGTCAAAATTATCTCTGCAGTGGTCAATTGTGGTGTTACAACCAGAGAATTAAGGTGGTGAATAAGCAGAAGCAGCAGGAGCCCGAGAAACGGAGAGGCATAAACCTTCTGCTCTTCTGAAAAATGTTCCTGAAGACCGCAGAGTGAGGGACGAGAAAAAACATGGTTTGTTACATAGGCCAGAATCATTTCTAAATGGAGCGAAGATGGATCTAATTTTCTCAAATGGTGCTCATGAAATTGTTCTCAAGCAAAGGCACTCTGTGAGATGGGTCATATTACTGTCACATTATCTATGGATGTAAAGTTTTTCAAAGCACAATACATACTCTTTCCTGTGCCACCTGCAGTCATTATATAAGATAGTCATCTTCAGAGTTTTATGACCAAAAAACATTTTACCTGATTTTGTTGTCTTTGCATGCAGAACTATTTCTTAGGTTATTGTCCATGGGATTATATAATCTGATTCTCGTGCATGTGTAATAGCCTAGTAAGTGCGTTAATTGAGGAATAATCGGTGCACAAGGCTGATACTGTCATATTAGAAAGTTAAATAGTCACTTGCAGTTAATTGGTTTCATTTCTTTCAGCAGAGGTTGCTGTAGTCAGTGCCTATGCATTTTGTTTAACCCTGAGAGTGCCCTTTGTGTGTGGTTAAAGACTCAGCATCTCACCAGGTCAAATAGATTAACTCAGGAAAGATTACAGTGGTCCGTAGAGCCTTGTCTGAAAAACATCAGTGTTAACACATTCTTACTTTCTGCTCTTCATAAGGAGAATTTAAAAAAAAATTATTTATTTTTATTTGAAGGATAATTGCTTTACAATACTGTGTTGGTTTCTGCCATACATCAACATGAATCAGCCAGAGGTAAACATATGTGGATTCCCTCTTGGACCTCCCTCCCACCTCCTACCCTATCCCACCCCGCTAGGTTGTCACAGACTCCTGGTTCGAGTTCCCTGAGTCATACAGCCAATTCCCACTGGCTATCCACTTTACCCCGGAGAAGGCAATGGCACCCCACTCCAGCAATCTTGCCTGGAAAATCCCATGGATAGAGGAGCCTGGTGGGCTGTAGTCCACGGGATCGCGGAGTCGGATACGACTGAGCAACTTCACTTTCACTTTTCACTTTCATGCACTGGAGAAGGAAATGGCAACCCACTCCGGTGTTCTTGCCTGGAGAATCCCAGGGACAGAAGAGCCTGGTAGGCTGCCATCTCTGGGGTCACACAGAGTCGGACATGACTGAAGCGACTTAGCAGCATCCACTTTACGTACGGTAGTGTGTATATATTTCCATGCTACTCGCTCCATTTGTCCCACCCTTTCCTTCCCCCGTCCCATGTCCAGAAGTCTGTTCTCTATGTCTGCATCTGACAAGGAGAAGTTTTAAAATATGTAGTATATTCTACTTTTAATACTGTATGTGACAAAGATTCTCCCGCTGTCTTTCTGGGCAAGATGGGGAAACGGGCTAAGCTGGAGTTCACGTAGGTTAATGGGACATGCACATGCAAGTTACAGAAACAAGAAGTTACAAAAACAACTTATTGAGCATGTACTATGTTTTAGAGTCTAAGCCCTTTCTCCAACACTCCATGAGGAGGGTATCATTACCTCGTTTTACAGGTGTAGAAACTGAACTGGTAAAGTAAACCGAACTGAAGAGGTAAAGCACATCGTCCAAAGTCACCCGTGTGTGTGTCCACTCCATCATGTCCAGCTTTGTGACCGCACGGACTATAACCCACCAGGCTCCTCTGTCCACCGGATTATCCCAGCGTGAATACTAAAATGATTGGCTATTTCCTTTCTAAGGATATCTTCCTGACGGAGCAGTTGAACCCATGTCTCCTGCAGCTCCTGCATTTTCAGGTGGATGCTTTACCACTGAGCCACCTGGGAAAGCCCCCAGAGTCACTTAGTTCTCAGCTAATAAGTGGCAGAGCTGTCATTCAAACCAGGTCTGTCTGACTTCTTCTTAATCATTTTATGATAAACATTTGTAAGAAGAAGGACATTAGATCACGGAACATAATAATGGTGCCTTTATTTTATGAAACGAATCTATCCGTATGGAGAAATAGATAGGCATATGTCCATACACTGCTGTGTTTAAATCTCAAAGCTATACTGTGAGAAACGTGAATAATATCTTGACATTCATCAGGAAAAAATCCTTCATATAATTTATTTCTGGTACTATTTCAAATGAACTCTTGCTATTTAAGGTGTGGTTAAATTTTAAAGTGTTTAAGTCCCAATATTTAAACACTAATTTGACTTCTTCACACTTTCTCATCAGTAGAACCATGTATTTTTTAGTTTGTAAGTGAAAGAAAGAAAGTGAAGTCGCTCAGTCATGTCCGACTCTTTGCGACCCCATGGACTGTAGCCTGCCAGGCTCCTCCATCCATGGAATTTTCCAGGCGAGAGTACTAGAGTGGGTTGCCATTTCCTTCTCCAGGGGATCTTCCCCACCCAGGGATTGAACCCGGATCTCCTGCATTGCAGGCAGATGCTTTACCTTCTGAAGCACCAGGGAAGCCCTTTAGTTTGTAGGAAGGACTTAAAAGTAATTTCAATTCAGAGTTTTCATAGAGTAAGGCTAGAAGGAAATGTGGGTTCCATCCCTGGGTGGGGAAGATCCCCTGGAGAAGGGCATGGCAACCCACTCCAGCATTCTTGCCTGGAGAATCCCATGGACAGAGGAGCCTGCAGGTTATAGTCCATAGGGTTGCAAAGAATCGGACACGGCTGAAGCGACTGAGCATGCACACAAGGCTAGATTTGCTGTTTTGCTAAGTTGTGGGTATGGCTATTCTTTCCTGATATTAGTATCACCCAGAGATGAGGGACATGGAGGTGGAGCACCCTTCGTGCATTGCTCCCGCAAGTGTTCCTTGGTACTAAGTGTGGCTTTCCTCAAGTGTTTTTCAGACAGTTGTTTCATTAGATGGTCCATGGCTGTGTTATCCTGGTCTCGTTATATACATTTTCTCACACTTTAACTTCTAGATGCCTTTGGTCAAAACGCCCATGAGTGCTTCTTTCTCTTCCATGGTTTGCTTGAAGCAAAATAAGTCTCAGAAATTTCCAGCCAGCAGAGAAAAAAGGGAAAGGCACAGAAAAATACAGATGGTGACAATCTCTGCTCCTCTTGGAAAGAGTTTCTCAGGGAAATGTACCTCTTAGACCTCACAGGCGACAGAGAATCAAACACTGGGAGAAAGGTACAGAGGCACCAGGGAAAAACCCTTCATTTTCAGTTGTAGAAACCAAGAGTATATTTGGAGCATATATGGGGTATACTGGAGTATGGGGTATACTGGAATATGGGGTATATTGGAGTATATGGAGAGTATATTTGACCAAGATAATTTAGCTTCTTGTGTGATGCTGATACTAAAATCCGGGGTCAGTGTTCTTTCCAAAAGCTCATTGCCTACCAGGCCCTTGTTATGAAGTCATTCAAAATAATGCCAAAGAGGATGACACCACCATTTACATTTTCTGACTTGTTCCTTTACAGAGTAGCATTTCAGGAATCCTCATTTTACTTTGACATTTCAGGAACAGGCATCTGAGGACCTTATAACCATTATCTGTGATATCAAAGAACTTAATGACAGTATTTTTTTTTCTGGTGGCTTTGTTTTTGACCTTTTTTAAAGAACTGTGTATCATGCAAAGGTCTGTGCAGCACACAGAGATCATTCTAATCAGAAGTGGAGCATTGTCTCAGTATCCAGTCTTGTGTAAGCCCCACAGCACCTGTATTGAACCAAAGAAATGGTGAGGAACAGGGTCTTTTGGCGTGCGAGAAGCAAAATGAAGGTGCGGTCATAAAATACCTCTGTTTTATAGATGTAGTTATTGAGTGTATCTATTTTTATTTTATGTATTTGTTGACTATTTTAAAAATTTTATCTGCATCCCCCACTTCTTTCATTGTTTCCAGTAAGCTTACTGTCCTGATTCTAATATCTGGCTCTTTAGCCAGAGCATTTCCTAGTCAGATCATGCCTCTAAAATACACCAGTAAAAATCTATTTTAAAAAGCATGTTTAGTTTATACTTTGTTTATCTGCTTTACCTTTTTTTGTTGTGCTCCAGTGTTATAAGAGA
This sequence comes from Budorcas taxicolor, assembly GCF_023091745.1. NCBI lineage: Eukaryota > Metazoa > Chordata > Mammalia > Artiodactyla > Bovidae > Budorcas > Budorcas taxicolor. The sequence goes on along the minus strand of NC_068914.1, from coordinate 67,477,845 downwards.
TCCACATTGGAACTAAAGTTCTACTGAAGTTAACATACTACTTTACTAGTTTCATTTAAAAAGCGTTTAAATAATAACAACAATAGTATCAACAACACTCGTAGAGTTCTTAACCTTGCGTCATGATTTAGAAGCAAAAAGATGAATAAGACATAGTCTTTGCCAATTTGCGGGCCCCTTGAGGGCAGGCCTGGGTCCTTTTTTATTGTATTCTTCTTTCCAGCATCTGGCCCTGTTCCTGTTTGCAGCAGAATTGGGATTTGGCTAAGCAGCGAGGAGGTAGAGGCCTTTTCAATAAAACTTGTAGTTGAGTCTGAACAGGGTGAGTAGACGAAGGTCATGGGCATGAAGTGGTGACCGGACAGAAGGGTTCCTGCTGCCAGGCCAAGTTCAGCAGGTGTGGAGTCAGCCAGCTCTGTCCACTGACAGGGCCAGGATGAGGCAGCACCCTGCGGTGGTTTATGTAAGGACCCGATGCCCAGGAGAGGACACTAGAAGAGAGCCAGACGTGGCATTTCACTCCCCAGTGTCTTGGAGTAAGAAGAAGATGATGATAACTTTTATTTTTTGAACATTTACTGTGTGCCTGATATTTTCCATACATCATCTCTTTGTTTGCCAGACACATTTTAGGTATATCAGATTCCATCACACTTAATCTGGGCTGCAGTTGTATTTTGTTTGGTCCTCACAGAGGTTAATTGACTTGCCTGAGGTCACACAGCTAGTATTAATAAATAGCAGAACCAGGTTTAATACCCAGTCTATCCATCTCCAAAGTACAAATAGTCTGTGTACAAATAGCTAGACTGCCCTCCCTCCCTAAATATTATTCCTTAAGACACCTTCGCAATTGGCTGTTCTTGGTCAAGTCTGTTCACAGGAGTGTCACTGGGCTGACATACCCTATTCTACTTGAAAACAGTGGAAAATTATCAACTGCAAAATCTTAATTAGTAGAGAATCAAAATTATTGACAGCATAGCAGACATAAGAGAGCCATCCTCTTTCCCCCTTGCTTCCCATCTTCTGGTCTCAGAAGCTGGTAAGGAGCTTCTTAAAGGGTCAAGGTAATGGTCTGGAGAAATCTTGAACCTGAACCCCATGGTCTTCCTTTGTTCGGAATACACATTTCTTGCTATTGTGGAGAGTTATTTCTGTGCTTATAAATGATTTCCTATATTTCTTGTCTCTACAATGAGGTGGTAAAATAATTTCCTATTCAAAAATAGCTTCCTGTTGCCTATAGAATGGAATGGAGGTCTCTTCCAACCTGAACATCCTGTCTCCAGTGTACTTTCCCAATCTTCTTCTTCATTTTTATCCCTTTAGGTCTGAGTACTGAAAGAAGCATTTTTCCCTGACATATGCCAGTAGCTCATCTTTGCCTGTGATGTCCTCTCTGCCTGGAATGCCCTTCTTAAATCCAACCTTCTCAGTTAAGATTTCATCAGTATCTATAACTGGAAGTAATTCTGGTTCTTTCTACCTGAAAATTTATTTTGTCTTCTTGGGCTTATCAGATCAAGCTTGTAATAATACAGTTGTAGCAAGGTATTTAGTGGATTACTTTAACAGTTGGCACAGAAATAACCTTCAGAGAAGTAAACACATTGATATATTGATAAGGTACACGTGGGAAAAAAATGGCTCTGGCTTCAGCAGGAACCGAGAGAAGAAAGGTGATGGTTACAGTCTTTTGAAGGAGACAACGAGATAAACATCTGTGAGCCTTTGAGGAGAAAAATGAAAGGAGAGAGAGGACAGAAAATGCGAGGTTTTTTGTGCAGTTAGAACCCCAGCAGACTTGTGCTGTGGCTAGGTTTGTTGACTTGGGGTTGAAGTGGCTTAGTCGAAGTTCCTGGATGCTTGGTTGGCTAAAAGGTATCTCAAGAACAGAGAAACCTAATGTCTAACCTACAGTTTAGTTTGAAGTGAAACAAACCAGAAGATGTTAACCTCTCTTCGGTAAATTCTGCCATAACCAGATATCTTTCTGGTGTGAGGTCCTGCATGTTTGAGAGTGTGTACATGTGTTTTTGGAAATACCAGAAGGGGCTGAGTTTGCAGCAGCACCAAACTGAGCCAGCATAGATGGCAAAGAAGAGCCTAGAGCCAGACATAGCCATACCAAGGACCCACTGGAAGTGGCAGAAATCTTGGGACCTGGCGTTAAACCATGGAAGGTGGCTCAGACCAACCTTATTCAGGTCCCAGGAGAGAGTTATTTTTTAACGCATTTGCTAAATGATGTGCTCCTGGAAGGCAAAGTTCACATACATTTTGTTCATCTAAAGAATCTTATGATGTAACATTAGTGATAGTAATAAAAATAATGGAGACAATGATACCATTGCATCTTTGTAGACAGTAGTTAGATTCCATCTACTCATCACTTGCAAATGATAAAAGTGGCATGAGCTGGATTTAATCTCCAGATTTTCTGTTTTCTAGTGATGTAACTTTAGACATTTTTTGCTATGAATCCCTGATTTCCCATCTACAAAATGGAAAAATAGAAGCTCTAACTCATAGTTTGTTGTGAAAACCAAATTTAGTTTTTTGCTAAACAGCACCATTGTCACCTTCTACCTGCAGAGTTCTCCCTCCTCAGTCTTTCCTGTCTCTTCCACTGCAGTTTCCCTGCTGTTTTCCCCCTAATAATGGGGCCGTGCTGTTGTCCCTCTTGACGTCACCCTGGATGACTTGGCTGTCTCAGGTTGACTGCTTTCTATTCCAGTGGTTGTCCCGTGTTAGCAGGCATAAGGGCTTTCATTGGAAAAGTATTGAAATGCTTCTTCTTAAGCTTCCAAACCTGGTCAGCACACTCTTCATTTCATCCTGTGCTCCTGAAGTTATGATCTTTGTGTTTTACCCACAATTAATGCCTGATATAAAATCTGGCTGAGCTGGGAGGAGAGAGAAGTTCAGTGACACTGTGGTATCAAACTCCCAGCTCCACCCCACATCCTGTGCACCCAGGACCACTCTGGTTCTCTTTTCTCCAAGGACGTATGCTTTCCTTGCCTGATGGAGTGCTAGAGTTTGCAGGTTGGGGTCTTTGTTCTTCTCTTGTTTGGGAGTCAGTCCTAGAAGCTGACCTTCAACTATAACCTGCTGCTGTTCTTGCAGTCAGGATGATCCTTGACACGCCTGATTCCAGAGGAGTCACTGAGAGAAGGTTTCTTAAAGGAACCTTGTTACACCGGGGTCTTCTCCCTTCAATTAAAGGTAATCTCTGTCATCAGAAAGCAAAGATAATTTCCAGGTGGGTCTCCTTTCCTTAGTAAACATTTGTCCAACACTTATTTTGTCTTAACACATTGCTGAGCATTGTACAAAGATTATCTCAATCAATTCTCTATAAACCCTATGAATTAAGCACTCTTGGGGTCCACATTTTACTGAGGGTAACCAAAGCCTAGAGAAGTTAAGCTGCTTACCCAAGGTTTCACACAGCAGAGTGGATTTGGATTTGCATCCAGATTCTCTGACTCTAGGGCTCTTTAACTGCTTTGCTCTTTCGCATGTGGTCCTAGGCTCTGGGCCTTTATCCACAGCTCTCCCAACAGGGCTGGATGTGGAGTGACAGGATTCAACCACATCCGTGTGATGATGATAATCTTATGCTTCACTGGTCCAGGAATTGTATTTGTTCAAGAACTGTTGCAGAAGATCACGACAGAACCAGGAGTTTCTATGGAGACTTTGGGACAATCCAACTAGGGCCCTTGTAAGGCGCAACCTCTGACTTCATGGGCTTCCTGACCCCCAGGTCTTGTGCCTTGAATGCAGGGGCTGGGTTCGAGGTTTTGGTAAGCCGTTTGAGCCTGCAGTGAAGTGGACAAGGCCAGCCTAAGAGTGACGGGCTTCAGTTCTGTGGCGTTACCAAGCCCTCTTGGAGATGGCCAGGCTTTGCTGTTTTGTCATTCTTGGTATGCAGCCGAGGAACTGCAGAGCTGACAGACCCTTGTAGATCACCTGGTCCCAGCCCCTCATTTAGCAGCTGTGCATGAGCAAGGGCAGCGTGAGTCTGCACGGCGTCGCCTCCTTGTTAATGGTCACCTGGCTGTTTTTCCATCTCATTTGCATAGATGACTCTAATGAGGCTGAAATTGCACCACGTGGAAGCATTGTGAGGAAAGGGTCAATCTGGCCATGGTTTTGTACAGAGAGCTTGTTTCTGGAATGTGCAAATGTGATCCCTAAAGCGTGAAAGTCAGTGCTTCATTTGCCTTGTGAGTCTGGTATTATACCTGCTTTCTCCTCTGGGGAAGTTAATGTGCCGCTCTTGGCATTACAGTCTGTCCAGCTCTGGAAAATAATTTGCATTTAGGAGGTCTTAAGTGTCACCGTAATAATCAGCCATGCCCTGAGAGTCAGATCCTTACCACTGTTCAAGTAGTAATTGGGAAAAATACAGTTCCTTTGGGGGAAGGGATTGAGAGAGAGTGTGTGTGTGTGTGTGTGTGTGTGTAAGAAAAGGAATATACTATATTCATAGTGGCGGTCATCCTTCTGGAAAACGGGTTAATTGCCTTTTTACAGTGGGGTTAATTTACAGAGGATCCTTATTATCTCTTTTCCAGTGCCAAATGTAGTCATAAACTTTGCAGAATATGAGAGTGGAGTTTGAATAAATGGGAGAGAGAGGGAGTATTCATCTGCAAAGAGTATTTCTTTATGGGAAAAAAAATAAAATTCATAGAGAGGCGATTATAATGCAGAAATGACAGATGTTGGATATGACTCGTAATGATTAACTGTTTAATGATGAAATAACTCAGTGATTTTTGCTTTCATATTCTGTCAAGAGATAAATTGTTACATGTGCTGCAAATGGGCTCCAGTGCTATTTGCTAAAGCAGTGCCAGTTTTTATTCCTTTTCTGCTAGAGCACTTACCATTTAGCACAATAACTCTGTAGTCTGTGAATAGAGACACATCTTTATTATTTTTTATGCAGTATGTTTTAATGCATTTCTCTTTGTTTATTCATATCATTTTGAGCTGACAGTTTGTGTTAATATATAAGGAAAATATATCACATATATGTTTCTGTATGGATCTACAGATTTAAATAAGAGTACAAACACACAAAAGGAGGTCTTCAGATATGCAGATGATGGAATAAGACATTAACCAGCTCCTCTTGAAGCAGGTCCTGGACATTAAGGGCAGTGAATTGAGAGCTCTTCATACTTAAAATCTCAAATGCTCAGCTCAGAAAGCCTTGCTCACCATCATATCAGGGACCTACAAAATTCCACTGTTTCTCCACAGATAATTACAAGAACAAGAACACTAAAAGGAAAATCTGCTGGGATGATTTGAGGTCAGTATTTGGTGCTCATCCATGGACTTGTCTCCTGTCGTGTTCGTTATTTGTTGTGGCAGAACATTATCCCATAAATTAGTGACTTAAAACAAATGTTTATCACCTCATGGTTTCTGCAGGTCAGAAACTTAGGTTTAGCTGGGAGCCTCTGACTCAGACCTATCACGAGTCTGCAGTCAAGGTTTGGTAAGGCTGTATCATCTCTGAGTTCCATTGAAAGAGCCTCTGCTTCCATGCTCACTCATGGCTGTTGGTGGCCTCAATTCCTTACTTGATGTTGACTGGAGACATCATTACCTGTTAAACAGACTTTTCCACAGGGCAGCTCACAACACGGCAGCTGGCTTCACTTAGAGCCATTGAGACAGCAGAAGGTGAGTATCCAAGACAGAAGGCAGTCTCTTTATAACCTAGTCTTGGTAGCTCAGCTGGTAAAGAATCTGCCTGCAATGCAGGAGACTCCAGTTTGATTCCTGAGTCAGGAACATGCTCTGGAGAAGGGATAGGTTACCCACTCCAGTATTCTTGGGCTTCCCTGATGGCTCAGCTGGTAAAGACTCCGGCTGCAATGGGGGAGACCTGGGTTCAATCCCTGGGTTGGAAAGATCCCCTGGAGAAGGAAAAGGCTACCCACTCCAGTATTCTGGCCTGGAGAATTCCACGGACTGTATAGTCCATGGGGGTCACAAAGAGGCGGCCATGACTGAGTGGCTTTCACCTTCTTGGGTGTGGCATCTCATCACTTTTGCTGTGTTCTGTTCTTAAAAGTGAAAATTACTGGATCCAGCCCACATTGAAGAGGAGGGAATTACGCTGGGCATGAATACCAGGAGGTGAGGTTCCTTAGGTTCACCTCAGCGGCTGCCTCCTATACCTGTGGATGTGCCTCTTGCTTAATGTGATGGAGGTGGAATTGGTCCCCCAAAATCATGCAAGAGAACAGCCCAAGGAGGGAACAAGGGCTGAGAACCATCACTGACTCCTGCTTTGTGGGCTCCTCATTGTATTTGCCTCTGAGACATTCCAGATGTAGCAAACACAGTATTTATATCAGACTCCTGCAAGTAATGTCTCCAGCCCTTGGTTCTTTTTCCAACTCTGAAGATCACGTCAGTGGTGGTTGGGTACAGCTGGCACAGCAAGGTATTACAAGCAGTGGTGTGATCCACTCCCAGTGGTAGCAGCTGGAATGCTGTCTAGACAGCTTAGAAACATCTTCAAGCACAGGACCGAGCCACTGAACGGCTTTCCTGGTCCCTGGAAATCAGAAGCACTAACATGTGGATAACTTTATCTTAAAGCCTATAATTGTAGACAAAAAAGTGCTTCTTTTAAAACTAATTCTTATGGAGATCAGACCTTTGGGGTTACATACTGGCACCATTTTAAGGCAGCACAGCAAAGTGGTTGAGATGTTTTCAGGGTCAGGTTGGGTTGGAATGCTGGCTTATTAACTGGGTAAATGTGAACAAGTCAGTAACCTCACAGGGTCTCTCTTTTCTCATTTGTGAAGTAGGGGTGACATGAGTGCTGCCCTCCCAGGGTTGGTGGGGGTTTGGGCATGGTCTGTGTGAGGGCTCTGCCCTTACGGCTGTGGCTATAATAATGATGATGACGTCTGTGGGAGATGTATTCATCACCCCTTCACGTTTTGGTAGAAGGGCTGGGATTTTCATTCCAGTCCCCGGAAATAGAAAGACCGGGAAGAAACCTTCCAGTTTCTCTCTGTCCCTGCACTCCCTTCCTCCTAGAATAGGAGGCCTGGCTTCCTGACTATGCCTGCGGAGAAGGAAAGGGCACACTGCGCTCCCTTTTGTCAGCTTCTCTGCAGAGAGATTTGTTCATTAGCTCTTCATGATACTTAGAGCTTACCCATGCAGATTCTGCCTTGTACAAGGGAGCCATACAGTTGTTTTTTTTTTTTGAGGTGGGGGGTAAATTCTTTTTTATGGAGGGGGATGTTCAGGAATCCTAACGTGGTCACAGAGGCTTCCCTGATGGCTTAATCAGTAAAGAATCTGTCTGTAGTGGGGTTGCACGTATCAGACACGACTTAGTGACTAAACGACCAGTGTGGTGACGTTCTCCCATCCAGCTGTTATCAGTCATAAAAACTGATTGTGACCTTAACTATCCCTATTTTAAAATTAATTTCAAACGGATGGGAGTGGTGTCACTTCTCCACTGCCCGAGCCCCCACCCCCGACAATCTTCATTAATAGTGTTTAGTAAATTATGCAAACTCACATATACGTGAAGGTGGAAACATCCCTTTATTTGGAACAAGCTCCATCTTCCTTTGAAGGGCTTCCCTGGTGGCTCAGACAGTAAAGAATCTTCCTGCAACGCAGGAGACCCAGGTGCCATCTTCCTTTGTTTCTCAGGACACCTCTTGCGGGCCAGATTCAGGGATTAAATTATCCACAGTGCTTTTCTGGGGTTCCTCTGGATTGTATAGAGTGCGTCTGACTCCTGAAGGCAGATGCTATTACTGCGGGCGCAGGGGACGTCCCGCAGAGTCCCCCTCCTCCCTGGGCGGGCCTGTGGGAGTGAGCTCGCCTGACGCTGCAGCTGGGAAGCTGGGCAGGTGGCCAAAAGGGGTTTTAGTACTTGATCATCAAATCTTCTGGCTCCTGTCTCTCCAGTAAGAGTCCTTTGAATACTGAAGTATCTCATCTGTGAGCAAGCTGTCATTTCATCCCTGCCTTGAGGAAAAAAAAAACACTTTCTAAAATTAGGCATTCAAGTTGATCATAGTTATAGCAGCAGCAGGGCTTCCCAGGGGGCACTAGTAAAGAACATGCCTGCCAGTGCAGGAGACTTAAGAGATAAGTTCCATCCCTGGGTCGGGAAGATCTGGAGGAGGGCATGGCAACTCACTCAAGTATTCTTGCCTGGAGAATCCTATGGACAGAAGGGCCTGGCGGGCTACAGTTTGTAGGGTCGCAGAGCCAGACGTGACTGATGCCACTTAGCATGCACAACACACATCATCTGTGAGCAAGGGGTCATTTCATTCCTTCTGCTTTGAGAAAAAAAAAAAAATTCTAAAATGAGCCCTTTAAGTTTGTCATAATTTTAATTATAGCATCACCAAAAGGCCACTCCTGACAGGGGCAGAGAATGACACATAGAGCTTTTGCTGATGGATTTTAAATGTACCCCTCATTTTTTAAGAAAAATATCCCCCACCTTTTTAAGAAAAGTAAACAGGAATGGAAAATAACACTAGTGAAGTTAATTGCTTAGAATTTAAGATTTATGTTGGATGGCTTCACTGTCTTTGCTAAAACTACATGAAAATTTATTTTTACCTGCTAATGATCCACTAAATTCAGAGGAAACTTACAGGGAAAAAGATAAAATATGTGAAGTACTCAGGCACCCATGGCAAATTCTCAATAAATAGTGAATAGTAGTAATACTGCAAAAAGACAGTCATTTCCTTTGTTCCAAGGTAGGCAGCCTGTGAAGTTCTGTAGGAAAATTCAGTAGGTCAGCCCATCTGGCAGGAGACGGTGTTCCTTCAGGGATGTGTTTCACGTACATTAACATCTGAGTAGCACAGATCTTCTCTGGAGGAGGGCATGGCATCCCTCTCCAGTGTTCTTGCCTGGGAAAGCCTACAGACAGAGGAGCCTGGAGGGCTATAGTCTGTGGGGTCACAAAGAGTCAGACACGACTGAGCAACTCAACAATGACAGCGCAGATCTTTTCTAGTGTTTCCCAAACTGCTGTTCCAGGGAGTAATCTTTTAGAAGATATATGGCTCAAAGAAAAAAAAAAATCGAGTTCCATGGTCAAACACGGTGAAAATCTGCATCCTAACTTATCCCTCTCCCCAAAGACTCACAACACATCCATTTCTGCAGCCTTTGAGAAGTCCCACAAGAAAGGGAGTGGAGTCCTTTTATTTAACCCCATTTCCCAGACTAGCACATACCCTCCACATTGTTGCCAGAGGGATCATCTCTAGAGACAAGTGTGTTACCCCTTCCCTCTCAGAGCCCTGCAGGGCCTTGCCATGCCTCTCAGGAAGAAGTAGGATCTGCACCATGGCCCACAAGGCTTGGCCTGTGTGGTCTGTACCCCCCAACCCAGCCCCATGCCCAGTGCGCTGGCTTCCCCTCCCTCCATACTGCCCTTTGCTCTGGGGGACACTGGCCCCCTTTCATATCCTTGAGCATGAATGCGGTCCTTCCTGCTGTTGCAGGAAGGGGGTCCCCTTTCAGGACCCGAGAGTGGGCTCTTGTCTAACACTTGGAAGTGGATTGTCCAAGGAGATACATGTGCTGACAAAGCAAGAGATTTCGTTGGTAAGGGACACCCGGGTGGAGAGCAGTAGGGTAAGGGAACCCAGGAGAACTGCTCTGCCACGTGGCTCGCAGTCTCGGGTTTTATGGTGATGGCATTAGTTTCCGGGTTGTCCTTGGCTGATCATTCTGACGCAGACTCCTTCCTGGTGGCACACTTGTTGCTCAGCCAGATGGGTGCCAGCGAGAAGGATTCTGGGAGGTGGTTAGACACGTGGTGTCTCCCTTTGACCTTTTCCAAACTCTTCCGGTTAGTGGTGGCTTATTAGTTCCGTGTTCCTTACTGAGACCTCTTGTCGTAAAATAACTCACGCACATGGGTACTATGGTGCCTGGCTAGGGTGGGTGGATTCAGTCCTCAGGACCTTCAGACAGCTCTGTCCTCGTGAGGAGGGGTTCCCTGTCCCCTCTTCACATTCCCCACCCTCCTCACCGTCCTTCTGCTTTGTGGTCAGTGGCTCAGATCTCTGGTCTGCACCTGCTGGCTTCCTAACACTCACGGTGTGCATGTCACTGAGGGTTATTTACCTGCTGCCCCTCCCTCAGTACTGTAAAGTGGATGAGGGGCCCTTTCCTCTGAAATCCTGACTACAGCTTGGAAGTGCTGTGATTTGCCTGGAGGGACTTCACAGCAGCTGGGGTGGGCCAGTGAACTACTCTTTCTATTGGTTTTGTTTACTCTTATTAAAACTCTCTATTCATCCTGGGAAACAATGGAGTCCAAAGTCAAATAGGATGAGGGTTCTATGGGAGTTGTATAAAAAAGCAAGGCTTTGGGGACTTCAGGATCCAGTAGTTAAGACTCTGTGCTTCTACTGTGCGGGCAGGTGTTTGATCCCTGGTTGGGGAACTAAGATCCTACATGGGGCCTAGGGTAATGGGGGTGAGGTGAGGGGGGTGGAGAGTGGGGAGCAGGACTTTGAATGTATATAGGCAAGAGCGCTATATTAGAAGGCAATCCTGATGACCCACACACATAGATGTTCTGTGGGCCAGGCACTGTTCTAAGCACTTTTTAGTGTTTACACAGATAATCCTCACAGAAACTCTGTAAGGCTTTTACAAATGAGGAAACTAAGGAAGAGGTAAGCTGTCGAATGGCACTCTTGTCAGTGAAAGAGCTATGATCTTAATCCAGGCTGTTGGAATCTAGAACGTGCCAGGTTGATAGTAGGGATGGCTTCTCAGGGGAGGTGGCCTTTAAAGTCAGTCTTAAAAGTGAGAGAAGATAGTGGATTTCAGGACACTGGTAGTAGTTGGGAGTTTAAGATACTACAGGTAAAGACAGAGACAAACATTGGGGTTGGGGAGGGGAGAGTTTGGCTGGAGTGGAGGGTGAGGAAGGAGAGAGAGCGCAAGAGAGCATGTAGGGAATGGCTGGGGCCAGAGCCTTCATTGCTGTGTTCTTGAATGCTGTGTTCTTGAATGCTGTGTTAAACTCTGAATCTTTTGTATAAGCTGCATGGAATTTGAGAAGCTTTGAGAAGGTTTTCACTCAGGGTTGCACAGTATCAGAGCTCAGCTTTAGAGAGAGGGTCAGTCTGTCAGAAGGCCTGGGATCAGTGTGAGCATATATTCAGGACAGACCTGGATTATGCCTGTTGTCCTGAGGTAGTGCCCCCTTTGACTCTTCAGAGTGTCCCGGTTTGAGTGATAAATGGTCAACCCAATAGGGCAGGTTTGGAGGCAGGAAAAGACTACTGGCTGGAAAGTACCCAAGAGCAAGGTACAAGTTTTGAGATTAAGGGGTGGCCTGCACAAAGAGAGAGAAAGGGACGGATTCATGAGCTGCAGCAGCGACAGACAGGGTGATGGTATTGGATATTTAGGGCAGGAGAGAGTAAGGGAGCACAGGCGATTTGGGGTCTTTGTGAAGCTGAGCAGGTGGACAGCAGTCATCATTGTGTCAGTCAGGAGCATAGGGGTGGGAGCAGACGTGGATGGGCATGTGGAGACTGGCTCTGGGCTCTGCATGTGAGTTGCTCTCAGGGGAGTCAGGTGGAGATGTTCACCAGACACCGAGCCAGTGAACCTGGGCTGTGGGACAAAGTCCCAGGACCGAAGACTCAGGTTCGAGGATCCTCTTCACAGAAAGTTGAACCCAGGAGAGTAGTTGAGATGAAGGTCACCCTTGTTGGTTTATTTATGTGTGTGTTTATTTACTCCTACTTCTTAGAAAATGAGTTTAGAGTGGCTTAAAAAGGGTGAAAAAAATCCAAACCATTTAAACTAAAGAGAAAAGAGATACATAATAAAGAGAATAGGGGAGAAGGGGATTTGCTGAGGTTGCTGATAATATGGTAGAAAAAGTTAGGATCAAGAATAGAACGTGGAGAAGCTCTCAAGCGGGGGTCTAGGCTGGGGGTCGGGTAGGAAAGGAGCTAACCTTGTTGGAAGGTCCTGTTGACCCCCTCTGTCATTGCTGTTTTTTCTCTTTAGCTTTAAAACTGCCCTCAGTTCCTTTCTTGTATTCCCCAAACACTCTCTGGCTGGAATCTAGGCTCCCAGCTAAGGACTTCAAAGTTCCTCTCCAGTCGGTGATTCTGACCTCACTGCAGAAGGTGGAACCAACGTTGAGAGTGAGGATGAAGATGATTCCCTGTGGGAAATAGGGTCCGGGCACTTCAGGGAGCTGCAGCCCTTGAAATGCATTGATTCTCATCTTTTAATTCTTATTTTGTGTCTGGCTTGCAACAAGGCTTTCTCTTTTAGTGGCTGGCAATCACATCTAATACTTCATCAAGAAGCCATGACCCCTGAAATTAATATAATGCTCTCTGTCAATTATGTCTCAATAAAAAAGAAATAGACCCCTGAAATTAATATAATGCTCTCTGTCAATTATGTCTCAATAAAAAAGAAATAGAAGCCAAGTGACTAAACTGTAAGATAATTTTCGTAGAGGGTTGCCAATGGGTGACCTTGCTAATTGAAAACTTTTCTTCCTCTTCCCTCTTCCCTCCTCCCTCCCCCAGTTCTCTGGAGGAAATGTGCATTGATGAAATAAACCTTACATGTTCTGCACACCTCCCCTGCCTTCACGGTTTTCAGAGGGTCTCTCCAAAGAAGAAATACATGGTCTACCGAGAGCTTGTAATCATCTTCATGATTATGTGGGTGAGGATTCCCGGCTAAATGTCTTCAGGCCCTGCAGTTTCCTGGCCAGTGCTTATAGCACAGTGCCCTTTGCAAGAGTCATATCCGAGTTCTTCAGAAATCTCCCTGGGGTCTTTGTTTTTGTAAAAGAGGTGAGACCCAGCCAAGAACTGCCATCACAGATGGGAGTGGAGTGCCAACCCAAGCGCTGAGACCAGAGTTCATGATTTCTATCCAAGGACTCAGGGTGGTAGTGGTTGCATTTAAAAGAGCCCTCAGTGGAACATGGCACTCAAACCAAAGGTCAAAGCTAATTGCTATACAGAGGAATCACTCTTCCAGGAATTATTTGTCTTCTTGACTTAGAAAAAAATCCCTCTTGTGTTAAGAACATCTTTTTCCTGGCCTCTATTTTGTTTTTCTAAATTATTATTTTATAATTAGCTGAACTTCTGTGTTTCTCACCTACGTTCAGATAATGTTGACCAAACCAGAAATCAGAGCCTTCTGAAACTCCAACTGGCTATAAAAGAAAACTCCAGTCAAAGGATTGCTTTCCACTTAACAAGGGAATCCATGGATTGGTATCCTCGGGTTTGGTGGTCAATAGAAGAAAAAGAAAGGCCTTCACTTCCTTCTACCACCAGAATTCATGATGATGGGGCGAAAGCAAAGATGCTGATCTGAGTCAGGTTAAGTTGATTTTGGAGATTCAGCGGGTAGGAACTTGTGATTTTCTTTGCAACCACATCTTTCCTGAACTCTCATCCATCAGCTGCTGTCAACAGCATACTGGCTGGAAGTTAATTTCAGCCTTGCTGTTACTTCCTAAAAGCTATCAATTCTTCTGACACAATAATTACATGATGGTGTGGCACCCAAGGTCAAGGCTCATCAATATCCTAGAATATATCTAGAATATACACAAGGGGGGGTCATTAATAATAATGAAAATAATAATAGAAAAGTACTGACATGTTCACTCTCTTTTAGTCTGATTCCTTTTAGGCTCTTTTAATATATTTCATAATTTAAGACCCATTAACTTATGTTAATCCTATCATAAGTTGAAACCAACTTCTTGTATTTGTGAAAGTGAAAAGTGAAAGTCGCTCAGTCATGTCTGACTCTTTGTTACCCCCATGGGCTATACAGTCCATGGAATTCTCCAGGCCAGAATACTGGAGTAGGTACACTTTCTCTTCTCTAGGGGATCTTCCCAATCCAGGTATTGAACCCAGGTCTCCTGCATTACAGGCGTATTCTTTACCGTCTGAGATAACTGAAATCCTAAGCAAATGGTATTATTCAAGACCCACAAATACAGGTGCTCTGTTGGCACCTGCTGCAGCCTCTTAGCACCTCTACAAGTGCCTAATCAACAGAAACTAAAGAGGTTTTGCAAATGCCTATGTTGTTCCAATGATTTTTTCTCCTAGCTAGGATTGAGACAAAACTTGTTGTTTGGTGTAACAAATGTTTGTTGAATCTACTTCCCCTGTGCCCTTTTCATGTACTGTAATGAAAAACAAGAAGCATTTTTTTTTTGCAACTGTAAAGGTGACAACTTAAAAAATATTATTAAAATCCCATTAGTTCTCTAGGATATGATGTATACAAATTTAGATGGAAGGTGAGGGAATTGAATGTCATGTTATATAGACATTATGTTTCGATTAATAAAAGTATAGTGATTCCTGGTATTCTCTGAGTTGTCAGATGTGTTTACCTCCTAGATCAGTCTCAATAAAGTTTCGTGAGTTGTTTTGTTGATTTTTCACTGCTAACAGAGCTGGGTAATTGAAACTTACACAATATGCTAACTTCCAAGATACATTTTCATAAGATATATTTTGTTCATTCTCAATACATTCTCATGTGCAATATGAATACAATGTATACAGAATATAAAAATTGGTCAACATAACAAGCAACTCTTAAGAATTTCCCAGTTGGAAGAGAAAACTGACATTATGGCCCAAACTAGAAATCTCTGCACACTCAGGATCGATATGGCTGTATTAGGTGATTGGAGAAATAATTTTACCTCTTGCCCTAAGTACTGTAACAGTTTGGCAATATGAGTACTGTTTCCTTATGTTACCCATTTTACAGATGGGGAAACAGGTCCAGAAAGAATGTCACTGTGGGAAGGACGCACGGTTAGCAAGTGGCCGTCCCTCTTTGTCCCAGGAGGGCAGGTCCAGTGGTTTCCTGGGACCACCCTGCCTCTCACTCTTGCCCTGTAGCTCCCAGTGCCGCTCTGTCCTTGGGTTTTGCCTGGTGGGTAGGGTCACTTATCAAAGCTGGCAGGAAGAACGTTTGCTTCTCCCCTCCTCATCTTCTGTGAAGGATGCAGTGTTGGCTGCACGGGGTGGGGAGCTTCCCAGGATGGGAATTGTGCTACTGTATTTTCAGCATTTACTATTTGGTGTTGGTGTGTGTGTGTGCTAGTCGCTTAGTCATGTCCAACTCTTTGAGGCCCCATGAACTGTAGCCCACCAGGTTCCTCTGTCCATGGAATTCTCCAGGCAAGAATATTGGAGTGGGTTGCCATTTCCTTCTCCAGGGGATCTTCCCAACCCAGGGATCACACTTGGGTCTCCTACATTGCAGGCAGATTTTTTACCATCTGAATCACCAGGGAAGTCCTTGGTGTGGTAACTAAGTGAAATCCGTTAATGGTGTGAGTATAATACTCTGTACTTAACCAACAGTGTCTTAACTGCTGTCTATTCAGAATAAGGACATAATGACTTTTCCTGAATAATCTTAAAGAAGTATTCTGGTTTCTCTCCAGCTCTCTTTACTTTATTCTATAATATTAAGTTACCTCTGCAGGAATAGGAGACATTTTATGTCCTTTTTCCAAAGAATTTTAAGGATGAAGGTGTAATTCTTTTCAACTCTGGTTCCCAGCATTTGTGATAGATATTCAGTCTCTGCTCTTATTTTTCTAAAACCTTGCGAAGAGTCTCTTAAAACATCCCTGGCCAGTTCTTGTACATTATTCCAGGTAATGTCATTTAGAAATTCTCTGTTGAAATATTTAGTCTTCTGATTTGTTTCCAGTTAAAAATTTACAAACTAAAGCTACTACAGGTAGTAGCATAACTTTATTGATTAACTCCTCTAGTTTTTAATCTGAATTTTAAATGCAAAAAGGAAATGCACATTTTTCAGAAGAGTATAGCATTGTGTGTGTGTGTGTATGTGTGTGTGTGTGTGTTCAGCTCTTCAAACTGAGAAGATTTAGTAGGATCAAAGTTGTTGACTTTGGTTTATGACCCTGGTTTTCATTTGGAAACACCATACGTACTGTATTTGGCAAGCAAACTTTATATGGTGTAACTTCTGCTGTTTTCTTTCAAACCTTGTGTTCTATAATTGCTTTGAAAACCTCTGATACCCAGATCTCTTCTCAGAGACCTTTCCTCTGGTGCTTTCCCTCCCCTTCCTTATAGCTTAAACTTGTGAAAATATGGTTAAATGAATTATATTTCTTTTGAAGCAACAAATCAATGGGGGACATTTTAAAGGAAGAATGCAGGGATAAGGGGTGAGCAGAGACTCAGCAGAGTCAGGGAAGTAAAAAGTCATAATACATGAGAAGTCAAGGTTGGTCCATGTGAAACCCATCTGGGTTTCCCAGCTGATGCTTATCAAAAGCTCCTGCCTTTCCACAGAGGCTTGGAGTCAGGGCCTTATCTTCAGGTGTTGGTTAGAACAAACGGGAAATTCTCCTGGCAGCCTGGAGTCTCCTCAGGCAGGGCTTTTAAGATGAACCAGGGTCATCCCTGGTGGCTCAGATGATAAAGAATCTGCCTGCAGTGCAAGAAACTTGAGTTCGATTCCTGGGTCAGGAAGATCCCCTGGAGGAGGAAATGGCAACCCACTCCATTATTCTTGCCTGGAGAATTCCATGGACAGAGCAGCCTGGTGGACTGCAGTCCATGTGGTCGCAAAGAGTTGGACACAGTATAGCAACTTAACACTTTGGCTTTACTTCAAGGTCATCCTCGGAATGGAGACTTGAGTTGTTAGAAGTTAGTTCAGGTCTTTTATAGGCCAGAATTGGAAGCTGGTCCTGAGAAGAAGCCTCAGAGGAGCTGGCTAGAGTTTGGTCATAGAGAGAATATTTGTGAAAACAAATGCAAAAATCTTGGGCTTGGTAGCTAAGACCTTGTGTATTTAGATTTCCTTATATCTCCCTGGTGCCCACTCACACCATGATCTTTGTGTTCCGGCTGCATTGATTTTCTCCTTCAAATGCGTGCACTCTCAGACCTGTCTTCCAAATGCAGTGATTCCTCTTCCTGAAATCCCCTTCCTTCAGCAGAGGAAAGTGAAACCGCTTCTCTGCGAAGTTCTTCCAACTCTGGGGCCACGTAGCCACTCTCTTCTGGATTCTTGAAGCACTTTACTCATAATTCAAGCATAGCACACTCTACCTTGGCTTATTTTTTCTGTGTTTCTTTGTATGCCCTTCCTGCCGGCAAAACTGAGTGGTAAGGGAAGAACTAGGTTATTCTGGCTTTTGCTAAATGTCAGTATAAAGTATGTGCTTAGTTTTGGCCAACTCTTCGCTGTGCCGTGAACTGTAGCCCGCCAGGCTCCTCTGTCCATGGGGATTCTCCAGGCAAGAATACAGGAGTGGGCTGCCATCCCTTTCTCCAGGGGATCTTCCCAACCCAGGGATCGAACACGGGTCTTCTGCATTGCAGGTGAATTTCTTTACCATCTGAGCCACCAGGGAAGCCCACGAATACTGGAATGAGTAGCCTATCCCTTCTCCAGAGGATCTTCCTGACCCAGAAATCGAGCCGGAGTCTTCTGCACTGCAGGCAGATTCTTCACCAGTTGAGCTACCAGGGAAGCTCCAGTATGAAGCAATTTTTGCAACCGTGATGTTTTAATGAATGGCTGAAACTGAATATTGGGATGTTCAGGAGAAGTCATCATATACTGTAGCTACATTTCCAAACAGTATGATGCCTGAACATCCTGTCATAAACCGAAAGGATGCCAGCATCTAAGGCAGAGCTGTGATGTGACGTGGTAGAGACACGTAGAGAGTGTAGGAGAGATCTCACATCAGGGTGGACCCCTGTCCCCTGCTGTGCCTGATATGCCACTTCAGCCTTCCCTGGCATGAAATCTAATTGTGCAGACATTGCAGTGTGTTTATCAGTACCCATTTCCACCTCTGCCAGTGCCCACAGCTAGGTTATGGTTCCTTGCCTCTTTTGCACTTGGATATGGGCTTGAGTTCTCTCCAGATGTGGCTGACACACAGATAACCATTTCCAGGCTTAACTCATTAACACATCCCACAAGGGATCTTTTGTTTCCTTTCCCTACCCGCTGGGCAAGAGGCTGAAGTCTTGGAGAAGGGTGGATCCTGTGGCCATATGACCAGGATACCACCATGGAAATACCCAAATGTCCTTTGTGTTAAGACACTGAGATTCGAGGGTTTAACTTTTAAAGTACCTGGTGATTAATACTTTAACTAATCCATCTAGAAATTAACCTTTCATTTCTTAAGCTAATTTGGGGTATGTCTCTGTCAGCTGTAACACTGGAAAGGGTCCTATAGCAACACCTGGCCGCTTAAATGCAGTGAAAGCAAAGGAATGGTGGTTTGGCAGTGGAAAAATACTGGACTTAAACTCAGAGTCCCCAGCTTCCTTGCCCTTGCCCTGTTCACTTTGTAATTTTCACTAAGTGTATTTGGGGCTTACATTTGTAAACTTACTTGCTTTCTCAGGTTTGACTTTTACCATGACGATTGAGCTAATCTAATCTTCACTTCCATTACTTGATTCCTCTGCTTCCACAGTGGCACGGTGAAATTCACTGGTTATTTGAGCAGACAATCAGGGCAGTGATTGTATTACACAGTCTTTCTATTTTGTGATTGCTTTCTTTTCAGGTAGTTGAAAAGAAAATCCCAGAAATAATCTTAATGACTTCTTCCCAGGTGAAATATGTTAAAAAATTATTTGGAAAAATTTCCAGCATACACAAAAGTAGAGAGAATCACATGGTGAACTGATATGCAGCCATTATCAACCTTCAGACATCACCATAACATTGAGCCTATTTTCTCTCCTGTTTCATGGCCTTTCTTTTTTTTTTTTTTTCCATTGCTAAGCATGTTAAAGCAAATTCCAAGTATTAAATGTTTCTGGGCACACATGCATGTGTGTGTGTGTGTACATGTATTACACATATATGTATGAATATATTAAAATATAGAAATATACATTTATGTCCCAAACCTAAGCACGGTGCCTTTATTACATCTCACAAAATTGGCAGTGACTCCTCAATAATATCTAATTCCATTTAACATTTCCTCAATTATCTTAGCTTTCCTTTTACAGATGGTTTCATTTCAGTCAGCGCTGACCACAATTTCATCAAGATTTCAAACACGCATTGCACAAAGTTGTTGCGTTTCAAAAGAAAACTTTCGAGTTTTCTGTAATCTAAAAGTGATTGTAGGAGTTAATATTTAGCTGCTGAACCACTGCAAAACTTGGAGGTTTAAGTAAACAGTCTTTTATTTAGCACAGGATTCTGTGGTTTGGCAGTTTGAGCTAGGCTCAGGTGTGATTGGGTGTGGGTCACGGCTGGGAGGGGGTTAGGGGTTCATCTTTGCTCTCTGTGTGGTCTCATCCCCAGGAGGCTAACCTAGCTTTGTTCATGTGGTGCTGGGTTTCCCTACACAGTGCGCGGGAACTCCATAGCGGCTTGCAGCCTCTGCTTTCAGTGAGCATGCTGCCTTGTCACATTCTAACTGGCCTAAGAGGTCAGAAGGGCAGCTCACACTCATGAGGTAGGAAAGTAAATCTCACCTTGTAACGTGAGATGTTGCAGTCAGGTTACAAAGTCAGGTTATGTAGACATGACTACGTAAGAAGAACCCACTTACCTTCCATTTCTTCCCAGGCAAATATATTTGAGCTTCTATAACCCTTAAAAACCCTCAAAGAATACTTATTTTCTAAAGTTTATACATATATTATGTGTGTGTGTGTGTATATCAGTTCAGTTCAGTTCAGTTGCTCAGTCATGTCCGACTCTTTGCGACCCCGTGAACCACAGCACGCCAGGCCTCCCTGTCCATCACCAACTCCTGGAATTTACCCACACTCATGTCCATTGAGTTGGTGATGCCATCCAACCATATCATTCTCTGTCGTCCCCTTCCCCTCCTGCCCTCAATCTTTCCCAGCATCACAGTCTTTTCAAATGAGTCAGCTCTTCGCATTAGGTGGCCAGAATATTGGAGTTTCAGCTTCAACATCAGTCCTTCCAATGAACACCCAGGACTGATCTCCTTTAGAATGGACTGGTTGGATCTCCTTGCAGTCCAAGGGACTCTCAAGAGTCTTCTCCAACACCACAGTTCAAAAGCATCAATTCTTCTGTGCTCAGATTTCTTTATAGTCCAACTCTTCATATGACTACTAGAAAAACCATAGCCCTAACTTACATAACTGAGGTATATTTAATTTACACTTTCAAGTGTACCTAAGTTTATATTTTAAGTGCAAACGAACTCTTCTTAAACTAGGAAAAATTGATCACTTGCTGAATTTTGAGAAACACTGGATTAGGAGCCATATTTTTGTTCCTATATAAAAATTTTGTCTTGTTTTCTTCATATAGCAAGTTCAATGAATGGATGCATTTATTTCAAACACATCTTTGCAGTGTCTGAAAAAATTTCTTAAGATATATAACCAGGGTATAATAAAAGATTTTTAATAGTTTTAATTTCAGCATATGAGTAGCAGATTTTTTTCTGTGTCTAGGGGGTTACCAAATGCATGGGAACCATCAGGAAGGGAATTCTCTGGATCAAAGCAGTAATTCAGTAGGAGACAAAGAAAGTTATTTATAAAAGCTATCTGTAGACCAAGGGCCTAATTTATGTAGTGAGAACATTTCTGCTGAATAATTTGTAATAAAGAAAAATTATCAACTGTTAAAGACTTTGCCAGGTCAGTTTAATTTGGTAGGAAAGGGAGATGACGAGAAGGTTGATAAAACAGCTATAAATCTTTACTGAATATGCAACTTTAATTGTCTGGCATTAAACTTAGAGACTTTACTTGTAATGTGCTGGAGCCAGTTTGTACCAGCTGGTGAGAGCCAACTATATTTATCCCTTTCTAATTCCATGTTCAGAAAAGTCACATTGTTAGCTTGGGATTGGCCAAGGTGGGAGTATTTACACCCTAGTTATTGAACAGTCAGTCATTAAACATTTATAGCATACCACTGGTAAGAAAAAATGACAGGCACCACTTCCTAGGAATATCGAAAGGAAGCTGCTTCTGCTACGGAGGACAGCCACAGAAGAGCAGGGAGAGCTTCCCTTGGCATCTTTCCCATCGACCTGTGTCTCCAGATGGCTGGGAGTCTAGTTTTGTGGTTGTTATGCTCAGTTGCTGAGTCTCTGCGTCCGTTGGACTGCAGTAGGCCAGGCTCTCCTTTCCTTCACTGTCTCCCAGAGTTTGTTCAGATTCATGTCCACTGAGTCGGTGATGCTATCTAACCACTTCATCCTCTGCCACCCCATTCTCCTTTTGCCCTAAATATTTCCCAGCATCAGGATCTTTTCCACTGAGTTGGCTCTTTATATCAGGTGGCCAAAATGCTGGAACTTCAGCTTCAGCATCAGTCCTTCCCATGAATATTCGGGGTTGATTTTCTTTAGGATTGACTGGTTTGATCTCCTTGCAGTTCAAAGAACATTTGAAGAGTCTTCTCTGACACTACAGTTTGAAAGCATCAGTTCTTCAGCTGTCAGCCTTCTTTATGGTTTAACTCTCACGTCCGTACGTGACTACTGGAAAAGCCTTAACTTTGACTGTATGGATCTTTATTGACAAAGTTATGTCTCTGCTTTTTAATACACTGTCTATGTTTGTCATAGCTCTCCATCCAAGGAGCAAAGTATCTTTGAATTTCATCACTGCAGTCACCATCTGCAGTGATTTTTGAGCCTAGTCAGATGTGAGTAAAGTAAGAGCACCTTTGAGAAATGAAAAGAAGCAGACACAAGAGAAAGGATAGGAAGTCTGCTTGGTCCTTTGCTTATCTCATCACCTTAGACTCTCATCAGACTCAAGCTAGATCTTCTTAAACATCACCTGAGTCTATTAAGGGAGAAAAGCAGAGATGGAGCGACTCCTTCTACATTAGAGGGCTCTGCCACTCAACCCCCTGTGAGTCTCTGCCCTGCCACAGCATTTCTTATCTGCAAAACAGACACAGGATACTTGTTCCTCCCTTATTTTGCTGTGCAAATGACTTATGGTTAATACCACGCTGCCTGGCACTGTGGAGAAAGAAATGTCATAAGATGAGGTCATTGTGAAGAGGCAGGGCTCTCTGGAGAAAGAGTTGGAAGTCATCAGTTGAAAGTTCATGGGACAGCAGTTTTGGCATCACCGGGGAGCTTGCCAAAAATGCAAAAACACGATTCAGACCTCAGAATCAGCATCTGCGTTTTAACAAGATCTCAGGTGATTTTTATGCGTATTATACTTTGAGAGTGATCTAGGTGGTGGTTTGTTCATGGCACCAGAGAAATACCCTTGTTACAGAGTGCATTTTAATCTTACTGCTATCTCCTTTTTATTCCTTAGTATTTGTTTTGCCACTTTGAGGTTCCCATTTAAGCTTCATGCTTAACAAACTGCTTGGCCTTTCCAAGAAAAACCTTTATATAATCATTATAGTAGAAAATGTATATTGTATAGTAGAAATGTACAGTAGGTAATGTATAGTAGAATGTATAGTAGAAAATGTATATTGATTTACCTAAAATAGAGGGAGGATGGGGATGGTGAGTGTTAGCTCCTTATCAATAATAGCAGAAATCAATAGATCAGGTATAAAAATGGAAAGAGCAAGAAATAGCTCTCTTTTTATTGTATTTATATGCCTTGATGGATGTTAACCAAATCTGTTGTGATAAGCATTTCGTAATATGTGTTAAGTCAAACCATCATGCTGCACATCTTAAACTTACGCAGTACTGTATGTCCATTATTTCTCAATAAAACTGGAAAAAAGAGCAATAGCAGCATCAAAGTGAAGTGAAAATGTTAGTCAGTCAGTTGTGTCCGACTCTTTGTGACCCCGTGGACTGTAGCCCCAGGCTCCACTGGCCGTGGAATTCTCTAGGAAAGAATACTGGAGTGGGTAGCCATCGCCTTCTCCAGGGGAGTCTTCCCAACCCAGGGATCGAACCCTAGGTCTCCTGCATTGCAGGAGATTCTTTTCTGACTGAGTCACCAGGGAAGCCCTAATATCAGCATATTGTTAAGGAATATGAAAAATGATATTCAGGATTAAAAAGAAAATAGCTAAGTGATTTAAAGCATTTGTCTCTGGAAAATGGGGCTAATTAAAAAAATTCCGGTTGAACTCTCTTTTTTAAAATGTGCATACATAACTTTGATTTTGATATCATTTAATGATGCCATTAAGTCTTGTGTTTTATGCATTCCTATAAATCACTTTATATCTTTTTTGAGAACAAGGTAGACTATAAACAACCAAGCAAAACCAAGGAGAGCAAGCAGCCTATAATGGTGGCTAAAATAGGAAACAGTGTTTTATGCAGGAAAAATAGGTCAAATACAGTAACAGAGGAAATGAGATATTCATACCAGTGGTGACCTCATATCAGTGACCTTATAAGTGCAGGATGAGAAGAGGAAATCTGGCAATAAGAGGAGAGATGAACAAGCCATATGAATTCATGGTAGGATAAAATTCCTAAAAAGTCCATCTTAACAGGAGAGGAACTTTTCTCAGAGACCTTTCCCCATGTAATTTATCTGCCAGAGTTGAAAAACTGATGTATTCTCCAAGAGGCAGAAACAATGAAATTTGGGAAAACGAACCACAGAACTTTGGAATGAACTTTACAATCATTTAAGGCTGTAGTTTTCACATTTTATTTCAGCTGTTGATTTTTTTTTCTCTTTTTCTTCCAAATGAGATCTTACTCTGAAATCTGATGTACTAAAACAGAAGCAAACAGAATTTCTGAAGCTGAAGCAGAGGGCTGAAGTTTTGTGGCCAACCTGGTCCTGTGAATACCTATCCTGTCTTCAAGATGCTCTGAGCTCTGAAGAACATGAGCAGAAAGTGAAGTAAGTGGCAACTCACGAACATTCCTCATCTTACTAAGGCTTCAGGAGACACAGTCATGTCCAAGGTCAATGGCAGAGCCAAGAGTTGACCTCGCTGTTCTTGACTCTGAGTCCAGTGCTCCTTCCAATGTACCTTAGTGCTGCCTGTCATGGTTGGAGGGGCGGTTGGCTCCAACAGACTGTAAAGAATTGGGTCTATTACTTGGGAATTGTGACTTCCCTGGTGGCTCAGATGGTAAAGCGTCTGTCTGCAATGTGGGAGACCCGGGTTTGATCCCTGGGTTGGGAAGATCTCCTGGAGAAGGGAATGGCAACCCACTCCAGTATTCTCGCCTGGAAAATCCCATGGACAGAGGAGCCTCTTAGGCTGCAATCCATGGGGTCGCAGAGTCAGACACGACTTCACTTTCACTTTCACTTTTCTTCACTGTTGCCATATGCTTAGGCTGCAGTAGACCCTCCAGAAATATTTGTTGAATAAAGAATTAAATGATATGTACAATGTCATAAGTTGACTTACTCCTTGATGCTCTTAGGGAGTGAAATGGAGCTGAAAGATGTGAGAATCTCTTCTTCAGGAAGGGAGGTTGGTTCCTGGAAGATAAATGACTTACTGTAATTTCATCTCTGTTAAGCCTAATATGATCCTTTAGGACTCCTCAGCTAGAGAGTTTTCACTTGTTTAGGTTTAAGATTTTTTTGGTCTTCCTGTCTGAATTGCCCAGTATACAAGGGCATTTTTTAGACCAGCTCTTTTATAAGTTTTCTTTCTGTGGAGATTGACTTTAGCTGTGGAGATACATGGATCTCTTTTTGCAGATCTAGAAGTTGATATGACAGCAGCCCAGCCATAGCATCTCAGAAAGATCTCTATTCAGTTTAAACCAAGCCCTCTTCAGTTTTTCATTTTGATACAAACAAGACAGAAGCAGCAGTACCTGGGCATAACAGTTCAACTGTGATCACGCACCGTAATTGCTTTTCAGTGGCTTATCTCAAGAAGGGAACTTGTGCACAGAATCTGTGTTGTATTGGTGTCAGTTTGCATTTAGCTCAGGTGAAGATGGCAGCTGACGGCAATCTGATGGCTCCCCTCCTAAGTCCTAATAGATGCCTGTCCCTTTGAGGTGTCCTGGGCAATGGCCGTAAGAATGAACATCAGGAGAAATGCACTGAGAGGAGAAAAGAAAGAGTAAGTTGTCAGTTTTTCAGGAATCAGAGTTGCAGGTATTAGCCCAGCTGCCAGCACACTCTCTGGGGCCCCGCGGTATCCACGTTCACTTTGTTTTTCTTTGGAAGAATTAGCAAAGGTACTGGTTGGCTGACCTCCCCGCTGCACCCTGTGGCGGAAACTGCCTGTTTAGGTCAGAGTGAAATGTTAGTTATTTCTCCATCCTATTAGTTATTCCACTGCACTGGAGTTACCTTCTAAAGAGGCAGCTACAAAGATCATTTTATCTGCAGCACCAAGGGGGTGGGCCAGAGAAGGCACTGCCAAGACTTGGAGTGGCTGGGGTTGACTGGCTAGTTTTTATGCAAGCGAATGGACCAGAGGGACATTTTAAAGTGTTGGCATCAGGACTTTTTCTCAGTTTTCTTTCTTTCTTCTGACAATAATGAATGAAGCATGTTAGGCTGTTTTCAATTATGCAACAAGTCTCCATTCATTAGAAACCAAGGCAGTGATCCCAGCTGTATTTCTGTGGCTTTGAAAGTGCAGCTTTCTACCTGACCCAGGGTTGAGCAGTTTCAGTGCTCAGCATCCAAGCTGCTTGCTCAGGTATCCGGGAGTGATTAAATGTGTGCATATTCAGGAAAGAAAGCTGACTTCCACTTGCATTTAGAGGGCTCAGGGCTTGTCATTTGTTTCTGGGACATGAAAAAATGGGAAATAGAACAGCTCCAATCTCCTTCTGTGTTGCAGAGGAAGGCAGCTGTCATGTAACCAGGTGGGTCAGACCCTTGGGTGGGTCCTCATAATGATTATTCCACCTACAAGACTGTGGTTTTGGGAATTCATGTTCTTATGGCTAGGAACACTCAGGGTATCACCATAAATCACAGGGGAGGATAATAGTAGAATCCACTTATATTCCTTAGTCTTATGCTACTGTCCAGTATCAGATATACCCCAATTTAGTAACATTTTTTTTTCTGGAGGAAGTTGGGACTGGAGAGAAGAAACAAACCTATAAGTACATGTTGATTAAAAAAAAAACACCTCAATATCAGAAACATCACAATGTGAAAAATTGCATTTTAGTCTTGAGAAAATAAGTATATTATGAAATCATGGGGAAATAATTTTTGCTCTGAACTGAATAGTTAGTCATCAGTTGAATTGATTCTTTCTTTTCCAAGTGCCCAGTGAATCTTTGATGGTTAGTTCGGTTCAGGTGTTCAGTCCTGTCTGACTCTGCAACCCCATGGACTGCAGCATGCCAGGCTTCCCTGTTAAGATGAGCTTTAAAGGTTTTGTTGCTTCTTGAAGGGTTGGAAAATTGGAATGAATAAATATAATCACAGCAATAATAATGACTACCACATGGAATAATGACTGTGTGGAAGACAGCCAGAGAGTCTGTCTGTATTGTTTCCAATTCGTTCTGTAACCTGGAGACATGGGTATTATTCCCCCTATTTTACATATGAGGAAACTAAGACTTGGGAAGTTAACATGACTTGGCTGTGCTGTGCTTAGTTGCCCAGTTGTGTCCGATTCTTTGTGACCCCACGAACTGTAGCCCGCCAGCCTCCTCTGTCCATGGGGATACTCCAGGCAAGAATACTGGAGTGGGTTGCCACGCCCTCCTCCAGGGGAATTCTCCTAACCCAGGGATTGAACCCAGGTCTCCTGCATTACAGGCAGGCTCTTTACCATCTGAGCTACTAGGGAAGCCAAGGTCACAAAACTACGAGAGGCTTCGGGTGTGACTGGAAATGTTCTCTGATGCCCCCAAAGCCACACTTCTAGGGTAGCAAAAGGTGAAGTGTTTAAGCCAGAGAACAGCAAAGCAGAAACGGAGGATGCTGGGAAAAGACAGGGGAGGGAAAGCTGCTTTGGGTCTTCAGAGAAGAGAACATGGTTCTTGTCTTGGCCTCATGAAGACAACAGGGTGTATTACGTGGTAAGTTCAAGGCCAGGCGCTTTGCACACATTGTCTCATTTAATTCTTACAGCAGTCCTAAGAAGTTAGTACTCTTCCCATTATACAGACGAGGAAACTGAGACCCAAAGGAGTCATTTAGTTGGTAAGTTTAAACTGTGGTCTATCTGCCTTCAAGCCCTGTGCTCATGACCAGTAAATAATTTCATGACAAACGGAATTATGTTTTACCTGTTAAGTTAGGACGTCTCTTCTGTATTCTCTCTGAAACCTCCAGTTCGCCTTCAGCCCCTGCTCCCAGCCCCCTGTGGTTTTACAGCACCGGTTTTGCTGAGCCCCTGGGTTGTTTCTGAGCTTGTGTCAAGGAACCACAAGGTGGCAGTGTTACATTATGCAGTTCCCACATGAGGGAAAGGGCTGTGCATCTTACCAACCGCAGAGACAGACCACTGTCAGCAAGACTGGCCTTCGTGGTTCATCCTGTTCTACATACAGACACATGGAAATCATTTCTCACTAGCTAATTCTAGGGGTAGGGATCCTGGAGACCTCAGCTGAGTGACAGTGGGGTGGCAGGAATACATGCTCCACGAGGACATCAGGAAACCAGGAAAGGCTGTTTTTAAATTTTTATTTGAAAAATGTTCTGCATCCTGACCCTACACTCCCCCTTCCTATTTAGTTTTTATGGAATTGATGTTTTAAAAGTATAGTTGTGGAAAGAGCGAGGAGAATAAGGAGAAAGCCAGAGAGCCAGGCTTTGTTGTCTAAGGACAGGGACTCAGAGCACCGGGTCTCCTTTCTTGGTGATCTTAACCTTGACATCCAACATCCCTGTGCTTGACTTCTCATGCACGAAGTTGGAGGACAGTGTCTGCCTTGCACATTGTTGGGAATATTAAATAAGGCTTGAGACTTCCCTGGTGGTCTAGGGGTTAAGAATCTGTCTCCCAATGCAGGGGACGTGAATTGGATCCCTGGTTGGGGAAACTAGGATCCTGCATACAATGGGGGAGCTAAGCTCTTGTTCTCCAACTAAACCCACTGTGGCAGCCACAAAGCCCATTAATTCTGGAGCCTGTGCGCCACAATAAAAGATCCTACGTGTCACAACTAAGACCCAACACAGCCAAAAAAAGTTAAAAATTAAGGCTAAGTTGTGAAATATGTTTAGGTGCTTCATCATGGAAACCATGTGCTTTCTTCAAATGTTTGTTTCCTTAGCTTAGAGACATAAGGTAACTAAGAGAAAGACCAAGATTCATATCAAAGGAGGTAAGAGGATACTGTAACGGGGGTAGAAATCAATGCACAGTCTGTGGACAAAGAATTCCTGTTGAGCTATAACAAAATATAAAATAACAAAAAATATTTACGACAGAACAAAAGGAATTCTGTTTGCTTCTCTCTGTACCATTTTGTAGATTGTCATAGCATAGCAGTGACAAAAAATTGTCAATGTTTTTCAAGAGGAGTGGGAAGATACACATATAGAAATGTGTTTGCTTTCTAAAGGTTCTTCAGTTCAGTTCAGTCGCTCAGTCGTGTCCGACTCTGCGACCCCATGAATCGCAGCACGCCAGGCCTCCCTGTCCATCACCATCTCCCGGAGTTCACTCAGACTCACGTCCATCGAGTCAGTGATGCCATCCAGCCATCTCATCCTCTGTCGTCCCCTTCTCCTCCTGCCCTCAATCCCTCCCAGCATCAGAGTCTTTTCCAATGAGTCAACTCGTTGCATGAGGTGGCTAAAATATTGGAGTTTCAGCTTTAGCATCATTCCTTCCAAAGAAATCCCAGGGCTGATCTCCTTCAGAATGGACTGGTTGGATCTCCTTGCAGTCCAAGGGACTCTCAAGAGTCTTCTCCAAAACCACAGTTGAAAAGCATCAATTCTTCAGCGCTCAGCCTTCTTCACAGTCCAACTCTTACATCCATACATGACCACTGGAAAAACCATAGCCTTGTAGGCACCACTTAAGTTTTAGAGGTGTGTACCTGAGATCATTCTTTACATGTGCTAGAGGTATCTGAATATAGACCAAGATCAGGAGCATTGAGCTCTGTTTCAAACCCACCTCTGTTATTTACTGGCTTTATGATTTAAGGCCAGTTGCTTAGCCTCAAAATTATAGTAGTTCCTACTTTATAGGCTGGTAGATAATAGATAAAACTTTAGGATAATACATGTAAAGTGCTCAGCACATAGTAAGCCCTAGATAAGTGCTGATCATTATTATTAATAACTTTGCTCAGTTATAGTAATAATAGCAATTTCCATGAGCCAGGAATTCAGTCACAGCTGGGAATCTGGTAACACATGAAATTACTCAACAAACAAAAAGAACAAAAGCCTAGGCTCTCCCTTGCAGATCTCTGGTGAAAGACTTCCTCGTATCCTTTCACATCCTTTCCGGGTTCTTGTAGCAGTGCAAAGGTTGTGGTGTCTTCTCGGGCCAAACTGACTTCTCTTTGCACTTAAATTATATTCTTGGGGACCAGTTGGGAACCCACCAGTGCTTTGAACTGGAGACTCCAGCAAGCCAGTAAGTTCAGGGGAATCTCTGGTTTCCAGTGATTCACAGATCAGATGTCACCACAAATAACAGCATTT
Source organism: Budorcas taxicolor (assembly GCF_023091745.1). Classification (NCBI taxonomy): domain Eukaryota; kingdom Metazoa; phylum Chordata; class Mammalia; order Artiodactyla; family Bovidae; genus Budorcas; species Budorcas taxicolor. Next base: position 67,448,191 of record NC_068914.1, on the reverse strand, counting down.
CTTGACCATCATTTCAATCCCCTTATTTCCTACTCTCCACTGTTTACAGAGATGCTTCCATTTGAAATAAAAGCCTGGGACCATATGACTTCACAGGTGAATTCTGTCAAAAAATTGAAAGAATTTCAGTCGTTGTCAGTCTCTTCTAAAGAGAGGAAAGAATGCTTCCACATTCAGCATTTCCTAGATACTAAAGCCAGACAAAGACACTAAGAAAATAACAGGCCAGTCTCCCTGAGTAACATAGGTGCAGTAACATAGGTGCATACCAGCAAACTGGATTCAGGAGCATCTTAAAAGGATCATTCACCATGATCAAGTGGAGTTCATCCCTGGGATGCAAGAAAAGTTCAGCATACATACATCAATGAATCTGACACATCACATTAACAGAATGAAGGATAAGAAGTATATGATCATTTCAACAGGTGCAGAGAAAGCATTTGACAAAACCTAACATCCTTTAATGATTCAGAGCTTCAGCAAAGTAGGTTTAGAAGAAATATTTCTCAACATAATGAAGGTCATATATGACAAGCCCACAGCTAGCATCATACTGCTGCTGCTAAGTCGCTTCAGTCGTGTCTGACTCTGTGCGACCCCATAGACGGCAGCCCACCAGGCTCCCTCCCCGTCCCTGGGATTCTCCAGGCAAGAACACTGGAGTGGGTTGCCATTTCCTTCTCCATAGAAACTTAAAATCCTTTAAACTTAGTGGAAAGTTAAAACCCTTTTCTCTAAGATTAGGAACAAGATAAGGATGCTCACTCTCATCATTTCTACTGAACATAGTACTAGAAATCCTAGCCTTTGCATAGCAATTAAGCAAGGAAAAGAAAGAAAAGGCACCCAAATTAGAAGGAAGAAGTAAAAGTGTCTGTTTTCAAATGATACAGAGAATCCTAAAGACGCCACTAAAAAAACTGTTGCGTGCTTAGTTGCTCAGTCATATCTGACTCTTTGCAGCCCCATAGACTGCAGCCTGCCAGGCTCCTCTGTCCATGGGGATTCTCCAGGCAAGAATACTGGAGTGGTTTGCCATGCCCTTCTCCAGAGGATCTTCTCAACCCAGGGATCGAACCCAGGTCTCCCGCACTGTAGGCAGATCCTTACTGCCTGAGCCACCAGGGAAGCCTGTTAGAACTAGTAAATGAATTCAGTAAAGTGGTGGTATACAAAATAATCAGTTGTGTTTCTGTGTACTAAAAATGAGCTGTCTGAAAGAGGTATTAAGAAAGCAACCTTGTTTACAGTAGAGTCAAAAACAATAATAAAATACTTTGGAAGAAATCTAACCAAGGAGCTGAAAGACCTAGTACACTGAAAACTGTCAGGCCCTCATGAAAGAGACTGAAGAATGTACGAATAAATGGAAAGGTATCCTGTGTTCTTAGATGGGAAATAATGTTGTGAAGATGTCCATACTACCCAAAATGATCTATCTACAGAGTCAGTGCAATTCCTCTGCAAATTTCAGTAGTATTTCTTTATAGAAATAGAAACAAACTATCCTAAGCTGGTATGGAATGGCAAAAGACCCTTATCTTGTAATATAGGGAAAGACAGACCTCATATAACTCAGTAGCAAAATAGGCAAATGAGCCAATTAAATATAGGCAAAGAATCTGAACAGATATTTTTCCAAAGAAAATGTGCAGATGGCCAATAGGTACATGAAAAAGTGCTCAAATGTCACTAATCACCACAGAAATGCAAATCAAACCCATAATGAGATATCGCTTCATACCTGTTATCCAAAAGATAAGGGCCCAGCAATTTGTGTTTTTAACAAGCCCTCCACATGATGTCTGCTCAAGCTTGAGAACTCCTTCCTCCAGCCACAAAAATAGGTCAGTTCTGTACCTCGGAGGTGCTTTGGTGCTTTTTCTAGGGATTGGGCTATTGAGAGCAAGAGGCATGATGTTGTTCTTTATGGTCTTATCTTTATTTTGTCATATTATCTCTTACTTTTCCTGTAGAGAAACTAACAGGATTTAGAATCCTTCTTACAACTAAATCCGACTGTCTTCCTCTGCTTGCATATGCATAAATATATTATACTTATTGCCCTCTATTGCTCATCATTGCAAAATGTGAGGTTGAAAATTTTAACCGCATTTACCCTTTTAAAAATTAACCAGTAGCATGCCATTTCATTCCCTAACAATTGTTTTCTTTTGTGTGTTTCTTTTCTGCTCTTTAGGAAACAAAACACTGTATCTTCGTCATCTTTAATCCTGAGGCTGAAAATTGAGAACTGGTTGTGGATTTTGTTTTTGTTTTTTTACTTACTTACTTATTTATTATTATTATTATTATTATTTTTTACTTTACAATACTGTATTGGTTTTGCCATATATTGACATGAATCTGCCACAGGTGTACATGAGTTCCCAACCCTGAACCCCCCTCCCACCACCCTCCTCATATCATCTCTCTGGGTCATCCCAGTGCACCAGCCCCAAGCATCCTGTACCCTGGATCGAACCTAGACTAGCAGTTCGTTTCTGACATGATCGTATACATGTTTCAGTGCCATTCTCCGAAATCATCCCACCCTCTCCCTCTCCCACAGAGTCCAAAAGTCTGTTCTTCACATCTGTGTCTCTTTTGCTGTCTCACATACAGGGTTATCATTACCATCTTTCTAAATTCCATATATATGTGTTAGTATACTGTATTGGTGTTTTTCTTTCTGAATTACTTCACTCTGTATAATCAGATCCAGTTTCATCCATCTCATTAGAACTGATTCAAATGTATTCTTTTTAATGGCTGAGTAATACTCCATTGTGTATATGTACCACAGCTTTCTTATCCATTCATTTGCTGATGGACATCTAGGTTGCTTCCATGTCCTGGCTATTGTAAACAGTGCTGTGATGAACATTGGGGTACACGTGTCTCTTTCAATTCTGGTTTCCTCAGTGCGTATGCCCAGCAGTGGGATTGCTGGGTCATAAGGCAGTTCTATTTGCAGTTTTTTAAGGAGTCTCCACACTGTTCTCCATAGTGGCTGTACTAGTTTGCATTCCCACCAACAGTGTAGGAGGGTTCCCTTTTCTCCACACCCTCTCCAGCATTTATTGCTTGTAGACTTTTGGATCGTAGCCATTCTGTCTGGTGTGAAATGGTACCTCATTGTGGTCTTGATTTGCATTTCTCTAATAATGAGTGATGTTGAGCATCTTTTCATGTGTTTGTTAGCCATCTGTAGTCTTCTTTGGAGAAATGTCTATTTAGTTCCTTGACCCATTTTTTGATTGAGTCATTTATTTTTCTGGAGTTGAGCTGCGTAAGTTGCTTGTATATTTTTGAGATTAGTTGTTTGTAAGTTGCTTCATTTGCTATTATTTTCTCCCATTCCAAAGGCTGTCTTTTCACCATGCTTATAGTTTCCTTTGTTGTGCAGAAGGTTTTAATTTTAATTTGATCCCATTTGTTTATTTTTGCTTTTATTTCCAGTATTCTGGGAGGTGGATCATAGAGGATCCTGCTGTGATGTATGTTGGAGAGTGTTTTGCCTATGTTCTCCTCTAGGAGTTTTATAGTTTCTGGTCTTACATTTAGATCTTTAATCCATTTTGAATTTATTTTTGTGAATGGTGTTAGAAAGTGTTCTAGTTTCATTCTTTTACTAGTGGTTGACCAGTTTTCCCAGCACCACTTGTTAAAGAGATTGTCTTTAATGCATTGTATATTCTTGCCTCCATTGTCGAAGATAAGGTGTCCATAGATGTGTGGATTTATCTCTGGGCTTTCTGTTTTGTTCCATTGATCTATATTTCTGTCTTTGTGGCAGTCCCATACTGTCTTGATGACTGTGGCTTTGTAGTAGGGCCTGAAGTCAGGCAGGTTGATTCCTCCAGTTCCATTCTTCTTTCTCAAGATTGCTTTGGCTATTCGAGGTTTTTTGTATTTCCATACAAATCTTGAAATTATTTGTTCTAGTTCTGTGAAAAATATCGCTGGTGGCTTGATAGGGATTGCATTGAATATGTAGATTGCTTTGGGTAGTATACTCATTTTCACTATATTGATTCTTCCTATCCATGAACATGGTATATTTCTCCATCTATTAGTGTCGTCCTTGTTTTCTTTCATCAGTGTTTTATAGTTTTCTATCAGTTTTCATTCTAATTCCAAAGAAAGGCAATGCCAAAGAATGCTCAAACGACCGCACAATTGCACTCATCTCACATGCTAGTAAAGTAATGCTCAAAATTCTCCAAGCCAGGCTTCAGCAATACGTGAACTGTGAACTTCCAGATGTTCAAGCTGGTTTTAGAAAAGGCAGAGGAACCAGAGATCAAATTGCCAACATCTGCTGGGTCATCGAAAAAGCAAGAGAGTTCCAGAAAAACATCTATCTCTGCTTTATTGACTATGCCAAAGCCTTTGACTGTGTGGATCACAATAAACTGTGGAAAATTCTGAAAGAGATGGGAATACCAGACCACCTGACCTGCCTCTTGAGAAATGTGTATGCAGGTCAGGAAGCAGCAGTTAGAACTGGACATGGAACAACAGACTGGTTCCAAATAGGAAAAGGAGTACGTCAAGGCTATATATTGTCACCCTGCTTATTTAACTTCTATGTAGAGTACATCATGAGAAACGCTGGGCTGGAAGAAACACAAGCTGGAATCAAGATTGGCGGGAGAAATATCAATGAGCTCAGATATGCAGATGACACCACCTTTATGGCAGAAAGTGAAGAGGAACTCAAAAGCCTCTTGATGAAAGTGAAAGAGGAGAGTGAAAAAGTTGGCTTAAAGCTCAACATTCAAAAAACGAAGATCATGGCATCTGGTGCCATCACTTCATGGGAAATAGATGGGGAAACAGTGGAAACAGTGTCAGACTTTATTTTTTTGGGCTCCAAAATCACTGCAGATGGTGAGTGCAGCCATGAAATTAAAAGACGCTTACTCCTTGGAAGGAAAGTTATGACCAACCTAGACAGCATATTCAAAAGCAGAGACGTTACTTTGCTGACTAAGGTCCGTCTCCTCAAGGCTATGGTTTTTCCAGTGGTCATGTATGGGTGTGAGAGTTGGACTGTGAAGAAAGCTGAACGCCGAAGAATTGATGCTCTTGAACTGTGGTGTTGGAGAAGCCTCTTGAGAGTCTCTTGGACTGCAAGGAGATCCAACCAGTCCATTCTGAAGGAGATCAGCCCTGGGATTTCTTTGGAAGGACTGATGCTGAAGCTGAAACTCCAATACTTTGGCCACCTCATGCAAAGAGTTGACTCATTGGAAAAGACTGATGCTGGGAGGGATTGGGGGCAGGAGGAGAAGGGGACAACCAATGATGAGATGGCTGGATGGCATCACGGACTCGATGAACATGAGTCTGAGTGAACTCCGGGAGTTGGTGATGGACAGGGAGGCCTGGCGTGCTGCAATTCATGGGGTCACAAAGAGTCGGACACGACTGAGTGACTGAACTGAGCTGATGATATATAGGTCTTTAGTTTCTTTAGGTAGATATATTCTCAAGTATTTTATTCTTTTCATTGCAATGGTAAATGAAATTGTTTCCTTAATTTCTTTTTCAACTTTCTCATTATTAGTGTATAGGAATGCAAGGGATTTCTCTGTGTTGATTTTATATCCCTCAACTTTACTATATTCATTGATTAGCTCTAGTAATTTTCTGCTGGAGTCTTTAGGGTTTTCTATGTAGAGGATCATGTCATCCGCAAAGTGAGAGTTTTACTTCTTCTTTTCCAATTTGGATTCCTTTTATTTCTTTTTCTGCTCTGATTGCTGTGGCCAAAACTTCCAAAAATATGGAATGCTTCATGAATTTGCGTGTCATCCTTGCGCAGGGGCCATGCTAATCTTCTCTGTATCGTTCCAATTTTAGTATATGTGCTGCCGAAGCGAGCACTGGTTGTGGATTTTGCGTGTGTATGTATATGACAATAGTTATGATTGCTTCAAGTGTTACGGTACTGATAACACCAATGCCAAAACTATTAAATAAGGCTAATGCAGCCATATAACTTACAAAGCAGTCACATGTATTTTCTTATTAAGTGCTTACTTATGCTATAGATACTATTTTTATTTTAAAAATGAGGAAACTGAGGTTCAGAGGGTTATAATTTAATCATTGAGCATCATGCGATTTTTTTATGGGGCTTCCCAGGTGGTGCACTGGTGAAGAATCTGCCTGCCAGTGCTGGAGACACAAGAGGTATGGGTTCAATTCCTGGGTCGGGAAAATCCCCTGGAGTAGGAAATGGCTATTCACTCCAGTATTCTTACCTGGAAAGTTCCATGGACAGAGGAGCCTTGTGGGCTACAGTCCATGGGGTCACAGAGTCAGACACGATGGAGCACACACACTCACCATATCATTTTAAACAGAACTTTCTCTTGAAATAACAGTAACAACTAAAGCATACGGAGTGCTATCTAAGACCTAGAGACTGTCATCCAGAGGGAAGTAAGTCAGAAAGAGAAAACAAATGTTGTGTGATGCTGTTTATATGTGGAATCCAGAAAAATGGTACAGATGAACGTACTGGCAAAGCAGAAATGGAGACACGTGCAGGGAGCAGACTTATAGATGCCATGGGGCAGGGGAGAAGAGGGTGGGATGAAGTGGGAGATTGTAATGACATATATACACTACAGTGTATAAAATAGACAAGTAACAAGATCCTTCTGTATAGCACAAGGAACTCAACTCAGTGCTCTCTGGTGACCTACCTGGGAAAGAAATCTAAAAAAGAGAAGCTATGTCTATTTACACATACAATTGATTGACTTTGCTGTGCCCCAGAAACAAACACAACATTGTAAAGCAACTGTACTCCAGTAAAAATTAAAAAAAACCATGCTGGGTGCTGTCTTTGTGCCAGGTACTGTGATAGATAGGTTCTGTTTTACTTGACCCATAAAATAGCCCAATGAGGTGGTAGATATTCCTATTCCCATTGTACAACAGGTAAACAAAGGTTAAATAACTTGCTTTGTTTTTCAAAGGTTAAATTACTTGCCTATATCATATATAGTCTTATGGAGCTAGAATTCAGTTCCAGGTTTTTAAAATCTGAAAACACTTGTTATTTTTGCCTGTTACAGGATCTCTGGAGATGCTCATCTGAGTAGTGTCTTAATCTTTAGAAACTATATTATGAAGGAAATTTCCCCTTCCACTATATTCTGTACACGGCAAGAAACATAACAAGAATGAGCCAGAGACTCCATCAAAGACTTGACTCCTTTAAGCCAAGGGACTTTGCGTAGAGGGATGGAACAAGGAGTTACTAGCACCCAATTTATTATATTAGTTGCCGTTGATGGCTCAGTTTGTCAATGCCCATCTCTGACCAGAAAGGATTTTTGGAAGCCATAAGGGTCCATAAGAGATCTCCCGTAATCCCATAGGTGTCTCTGTCTGCAAGTGGGAAGGATAGCCATTTCCTAAGAAGCCTACCTCCAACTGGGTCATGTGTGTGTTAGTTGCTCAGTCATGTCCAACTCATTTTGACCCCATGGACAGTAGCCCACCAGGCTGCTCTGTCCATTGAAGTCTCCAGGCAAGAATACTGGAATGGATCAGTTCAATCAGTTCAGTCACTCAGTCATGTCTGACTCTTTGCGACCCCATGAATCGCAGCATGTCAGGCCTCCCTGTCCATCACCAACTCCCGGAGTTCACTCAGACTCATGTCCATTGAGTCAGTGATGCCATCCAGCCATCTCATCCTCTGTCATCCCCTTCTCCTCCTGCCCCCAATCCCTCCCAGCATCAGAGTCTTTTCCAGTGAGTCAACTCTTTGCATGAGGTGGCCAAAGCACTGGAGTTTCAGCTTCAGCATCATTCCCTCCAAAGAACACCCAGGGCTGATCTTCAGAATGGACTGGTTGGATCTCCTTGCAGTCCAAGGGACTCTAAAGAGTCTTCTCCAACACCACAGTTCAAAAGCATCAATTCTTCAGTGCTCAGCCTTCTTCACAGTCCAACTCTCACATCCATACATAACCACAGGAAAAACCATAGCCTTGACTAGACAGACCTTTGTTGGCAAAGTAATATCTCTGTTTTTCAGTATGCTGGAATGGGTAGTCATTTCTTTTTCCAGGGCCTCTTCCTGACCCAGGGATTGAATCTGAGTCTCCCACGTTGCAGGCAGATTCTTTATCATCTGAGCCATCAACTGGGTTATTTTAAGTTAATTGGGACATTCTGTTATTCTCATCATACAAGGGGCTCAAGTACAGTCCAGCTTGAGACGTATACTTACCTGTCCAGCACAAGATTACTTTGAATAAGAAGCATAAATGGTAAGTAAAAACTGGTTTGCCAGGATTCAGATGGTTTTTTTTTGTTGTTGTTGTTGCTGTTTAGTCACCAAGTTGTGTCTGACTCTTTTGTGACCCCATGGATTGTGGTCCACCAGGCTCCTCTGTCCATGGGATTCTCCAGGCAAGAATACTGAAGTGGGTTGCCATTTCCTTCTCCAAGGGATCTTTCCAACCCAGGGATCGAACCCATGTCTCCTGCATTGGCAGGTGAGTTCTTTACCACTGAGCCACCAGGGAAGCCTATTCAAATGGTTCAGAGATACAGGCAAAAATAAAATAGAAAGTTTTCTATAATCAAATTTTAAACATTTGAATGCTTTTGAGCAAGTTTCATGGGGAGAAGACAATAAGAAAATCCCTCCTCCATCCCCTAAACCAAGCATCACTTTGATCCTATTACAAAAGAAGCAGAGTCCACTTTCCTCTTGAGCGTTTGCCAAGTCTCTGGTCTACCAGAGGCTGAGTGGGCACCATGAACTCACTGGGTAAACATGTTATCAGTTGTCCTCTAATTGGGGTTGTTGATCTCCAGTTTCCATTATGGACTGGTCTGTGCTTTAATCACCAGTGTGCAGCAATTGCCCCCTTTTTTGGTACCATCATGATTCTTCCTTGTTCCTAAGGAGCCGCTTGTGCATGAAACAGTGTTGCATGTCATAGATGTATTAAGAACACCAAAGTTCTGAGCTTAAACTTACTGTAAGTTTTTGTTTTTTTCTGGGAACAGCTTTTTAAAGATAAAATTCACATAGCATATAATTTCCTTATCATACAGTTCACCCGCTTAAAGAACAAACACCTGTTCATTCCCCTGTGGCACTGGGGAATAAATAGATTTTCTTCCAGTCCTTAATCAGCAAGCATTTATTGAGACCTTCTTGTGGGCCAGGCATTGGGCTAAATGTTGGAGCCCTAACTGTAAATAAAATAAAGACGTTTCTTGCTTTCGTAAAGCCTTTAGTCTAGGGACAGAGATCTCAGAGTACAATGAGCTTATAAATAAAATAATTAAAATCATGGCAAGTGCTGTGTAGGAAACATAGGAAACAATGAGTTGGACACACAGGAGGAATCTCAGGTGGACAGTGAGGGACTGAGCCCCGGAGTGGGGGAGCAGCCTTGGCATGTGGTGGGCACAGAAGGGAGGCGGGGGGGGCTGAGTTAAACCAGGATGGGGTGAGGGTGCTGGCGTGAGATGAGGCTGAGGAGGGAAAGAGGAGCCTTCATATGTGCTTAATAGCTCATGTTCTGTACTGTTGAAAGAACTGAAAATGGGAATTATAATCCAATTTGTGAGTTTAAAGCTTTATGTTAATGTTGCAGCACTATGCTTCAAGCTCTGGACAAATGTCATTCAGTGGGTTAGAAACCACCCCCCCCACCCCACCCCTAGGTGTGGCACATGGGCTTAGTTGCCCTGCAGCATGTGGGATCTTAGTTCCCCTACCAGGATCGAACCTGCATCCCCCGCATTCCGAGGCAGATTCCTAACTACTGGACCACCAGGGAAGTCTTTCCCCCTCAACTTTTTGGGCTTCCCTGGTGGCTCAGTTGGCAAAAATTCGCCTGCAACACAGGAGAATACCTGCAATACAAAAGACGTGAGTTCGATCCCTGGGTCAGAAAGATCCCCTGGAGAAGAAAATGGCTACCCACTCCAGATTCTTGCCTGGAGAATCCCATGGACAGAGGAGCCTGGGGGGCTCCAGTCCATGGGGCTGCAAGAGTTAGACAGGACTGAGCGACTAAACCACCACCCCAGCCCCAGAGCCCGGTTCTCTTCCCTTCCCTAGCGAGACTTTCTGGAGAGTCTAGACTTTAGAAGGGCTCTGTCATGGTATTCTAGAACACAGTGTGAATGGCATGCCCTGGAGTTGGACACCAAGGATGTATTGACTGCATATCATCTCAAGTTCAGCTACTCAGCAAGCCATTTCATATCTAGCCCAGTTTAGATGGGGTCAGAGATTGCCCTGCATTGGACAGGATCCATTTCTGTACTGTTATATAACAGTTACAGTTGATTCAAATGAAAATATTTGATTAGTTCTTATATGACTGACTTGGTCTATTTGAGCCAGGCTTAATAAGCTAATTTTCCAGGCTAGCAGATAATTCCTCTTCATATTTATGGGTCACATAATGGTAAGGGAGTTCTTATTAACACACACACACACACCCAAGTACCTAAACAACTGTAGAAACCTCTCTAAACTCAGCCATTAATATCTCATAGAATGTTCAAATGAAGAAGGGTGCTTTTGACAGCCTGTTCCAGAAGGTGCTCACATAATGTACATTAATTTTGGGAATTTAAATTTGTCATGTGAAAATAATTTAGACAGGAAAAAAAAAATCCCAAATCATCTCTCATACTTAAAAAGACCTGTTAGAGAGCTCTGACAGACATAGCTGAGGTTGAAGAGATTGCAGGCTTGTGATGAGCAGGTCAGCAGTGATGAGCTCCTCTGAGCCTGCCGTTTCCAGTCAAGGGCAGTTGGCCTGCTCATGGCCACCTGCTGAGGATTGTAATAGCTGATGCTTACGGAGCCCTTCCTAGGCCCTAAATACAGTGCTAAGTTTATTTTCATGTGTTATTTCATTTCATCCTCACGACAGCCCAATGAGATAGGCATTAATAGTCGCCCTCCTTTTATGGAGGAGGTAATGTGCCCACAGTCCCACAGCTGGTAAAATGGCCTCGCTGGGACTTGAACCCAGACATCAGATCTCAGCTTTGCCCTGCATTCTGTGCCATGTTACTTCCCTACGCGGTGTCTGTCCCTCAGCTACAGCTTTCAGGGAGAGCAGTGGCTGCCTGAAGCGACGGTAGCAGATCCGCAGCCTGGCGAGTAGTCCCTGGTGGGGCCTGCTGGAAACAGCTGTGTCAGAATTGAAACAGAGGTTATTCACTAGGCCTGTCAGGCTTTCTCTCCTGAATATGAATAGAGGAATGTAGTAGAGTATCATGGAAGGAAGGGGCCAACACCAAGAAGAGCTGTGGAGAGAGCTCGTGACTGAGGCCACAGGCCTAGAGGTCTAGACAAGCTGTGAATGGACCAGAGCACTGATCAGGCAGACGCATTAGTAAGCAGAGGTGTGAGTGGGAAAGGCACGGAGTAAAGGACAGAATGGGTGGTCCTGGATGAGAGAAAGGTTGTTCCCAGGTGGCTCAGTGGTAGAGAGTCTGCCTGGCAATGCAGGAGTTACGGAGACCCGGGCTCAGTCCCTGGGTCAGGAAGATCCCCTGGAGGAGGAAATGGCAACCCACTCCAGACTTGCCTGGAAACTCCCAAGGACAGAGAAGCCTGGGGGGCTGCCGTCCATGGGGGCACGAAGAGTCAGACGTGACTGAGTGGCAGGATGCACGGGCAATGGAGAACAGGATGTGACAGAGAGCTTCGTGAGCCCTGATGGCCACAGGAGACAGGGACCAAGCCCAGGGCCGTGTGTCCATTATCCCCTGGTGCCCAGGGGTGCTCAACAAGTGCTGGAGGGTTGGGTGGGGAAGGAAGGTGACTCACAGGAGGGTGATGGGGTCCTGCTGGGGGCAGCACGCCTGACGGCAGTGCAGGAACTCTTGCTGCTGAGAGCTGAGACCGTTCAGCCTCTGGAGCTGAGTGACTTTCAGGGGCCCCTTCTCTCTCTTCTGTGGCTCCTTTATTTTCATGAGACTTTCTTCTCCTTTATCGTTGAGCGCCATTTTGATAAAACTCTGTTTACATTTTTTGATATTGTTTGAAGGTTTTTTTTTTTTGTTTTTTTTTTTTGTGGGGGGGGGACAAGAACACTGTTTATGTGAAAAGAGGAGTCAATTTCTTTACATCCCTTTCAAATATTCCTTTGCTCTTGTTAGGGATAGGAGCGAGAATAATCAATTCCACCCAGAAGTGATTGCTTTTTAAAATCAAAGCATGTAAAGCTATTTGCCTGGATTTCATAACATCTTAAGTGTCACAAATTTCAGATTACTGTTGAATGATGAAAGATGTTTTGTTTTTGTTCTTTTGTGAAAATTCAAGATTGTTCATGCATTTGCGTAAATAATCTAAATAATGACTTTTTATTTATTGTGTGCTCAGTGGTTCAGCTGTGTCTGACTCTTTGCAACCCCATGGACTATAGCCAACCAGGCTCCTCTGCCCATGGAATTTTCCAGGCAAGAATTGTGGAGAGGGTTGCCATTTCCTACTCTATGGGATCTTTCTGACCCAGGGTGTGAACCCAGATCTCCTATGTCTCCTACATCAGCAGGCAGAATACAGGAGATAGATTATGTAGTTTACATCCACAAATTTACTCCTTGGAACTTGGTCTTGAAATGTATTTACAGAGCCAGAAAAACAACATGAGGGGCATGCTTCATGGAGAGAATACAAATTTTTGAGTCAATAGTTCAGATTTCTAGTCCCAGCTTTGCTACTTCTCTGTAGTGATCTCAAGCAAATGACTTAATGTCTCTGAACATCAGTTTTCTCAAATGTAAACTGGGATATGTAATAGTAAATTTAGTAATAACTATTTGACATGATTTTTGTTAAATTTTGTTTTTGATGTCATAGCAGATTTGATAATGATCTATATGTGAAAGCACCAATGTGATGATTATGGTGGTTCCACATTTCTCCTTAATGCTGATCGTTGGCTACAAGCTACATTACTAATATTTGCTGCACATATTTGCCTTATTTACTGGCTGAGTGACTTTGAGCAAGTTGTTTAATATCCTGTCACTATTTTTTCCACAAGGAGTAAAGTCTTTAGCATGGCTTGTCTCTATACCTCAAGATGCATCCTTCCCTTGCTGTTAAAGCTCTGATCACACTGGCCTTTCAGGCTGGATGGAAGCCACACCTTTGCCCCTGAGACCCTTGCCTGTGTTGTTTCTTTGGTTGAGATGCTTCCCAGTTGCAGTCTTGGTTATGCCTAGAAGTCTCAGTTCAAATGTCACATCTGGGACAATCCTGACCACCCACCAAATTAGCTCAACTGTACTGTTGTTACAGGTGCTTCTACCAACTGTCTACTTCTTCCTTGTACTCTTTCAGTTCAGTTCAGTTGCTCAGTTGTGTTTGACCCCATGAATTGAAGCACGCCAGGCCTCCCTGTCCATCACCAACTCCTAGAGTTTACCTAAACTTATGTCCATCGAGTCAGTGATGCCATCCAGCCATCTCATCCTCTGTCGTCCCCTTCTCCTCCTGCCCCCAATCCTTCCCAGCATCAGGGTTTTTCCAATGAATCAACTCTTTGCATGAGGTGGCCAAAGTATTGGAGCTTCAGCTTCAGCATCAGTCCTTCCAGTGAATACCCAGGACTGATCTCCTTTAGGATGGACTGGTTGGATCTCCCTGCAGTCCAAGGGACTCTCAAGAGTCCTCTCCAACACCACAGTTCAAAAGCATCAGTTCTTTGGCACTCAGCTTTCTTCACAGTCCAACTCTCACATCCATACATGACCACTGGAAAAACCATAGCCTTGATGAGACGGACCTTTGTTGGCAAAATAATGTCTCTGCTTTTGAATATGCTGACTAGGTCATAACTTTTCTTCCAAGGAGTAAGCGTCTTTTAATTTCATGGCTGCAATCACCATCTGCAGTAATTTTGGAGCCCCCCAAAATAAAATCTGACACTGTTTCCACTGTTTCCCCATCTATTTGGCATGAAGTGATGGGACCAGATGCCATGATTTTAGTTTTCTGAATGTTGAGCTTTAAGCCAACTTTTTCACTCTCCTTTCACTTTTATCAGGAGGCTTTTGAGTTCCTCTTCACTTTCTGCCATAAGGGTGGTGTCATCTGCGTATTTGAGGTCATTGATATTTCTCCCAGCAATCTTGATTCCAGCTTGTGCTTCTTCCAGCCCAGAGTTTCTCATGATGTACTCTGCATAGAAGTTAAATAAGCAGGGTGACAATATACAGCCTTGACACACTCCTTTTCCTATTTGGAACCAGTCTGTTGTTCTATATCCAGTTCTAACTGTTGCTTCCTGACCTGCATATAGGTTTTTCAAGAGGCAGGTCAGGTGGTCTAGTATTCCTATCTCTTTCAGAATTTTCCACAGTTTATTGTGATCCACACAGTCAAAGGCTTTGGCATAGTCAATAAAGCAGAAATAGATGTTTTTCTGGAACTTTCTTGCCTTTTTGATGATCCAATGGATGTTGGCAATTTGATCTCTGGTTCCTCTGCCTTTTCTAAATCCAACTTGAACATCTGGAAGTTCACAGTTCACATATTGCTGAAGCCTGGCTTGGAGAATTTTGAGCATTACTTTACTTAGCGTGTGAGATGAGTGCAATTGTGCAGTAGTTTGAGCATTCTTTGGCATTGCCTTTCTTTGGGATTGGAATGAAAACTGACCTTTTCCAGTTCCATGGCCACTGCTGAGTTTTCCAAATTAGCTGGCATATTGAGTGCAGCACTTTCACAGCCTCATCTTTCAGGGTTTGAAATAGCTTGTCTGGAATTCCATCACCTCCACTAGCTTTGTTCATAGTGATGCTTTCTAAGGCCCACTTGACTTCACATTCCAGGATGTCTGGCTCTAGGTGAGAGATCACACCATCTGCATGTTATTAGTAGGACAATTGCAGTATCTTCCTGAAAGCAGAGACTATGTGTGTGTTGCTTCTACTAGGAGCCTAACACATAACTCAGTGCCTGTCATGTAGTAGAACCTTAAGTATTTGTTGATTGAATACAGGGAAAATTACTTGAATATAATCAGTAAAATCCATAACGCAAAGTCAGCATATTTACTTAGTCAAAGAAGATCAATATACACTAACAGTATAGTAGTAGAGAGAGTGATCAAATGTGTACAATAATTTATCTATTAATTATATAGGAATTGAGTTTGCCAATAAGTAGGTACAATTAGAAGCTAACAAAATAGTTAAAAATTAGTATCTGAGAATATATAAATATACCAAGGCAAGGTCAGGTAAAACGATAGAATAAATATTTAGACTGGAAGGTTCAACAGGGTTAATAAAATGAGCTGTAAATGTGATCCTCAGCTTGCCAGGGGCCAAAACAAAAATAAATATATGATCTGTTATATGATGGTCATTGACCTGAGGGAAAAACACTCCAGTCTTCTGGGGAAAAGAGGGCTGTTCATGGTGCTCTTTTTTTCTGGAAAAAATTTCTTTGCAGGGAGAGAACTTATTTTCTCCCTGACTTCCTGAGCAGCTTGGCCACCTTACAAAACCTTCAACATTAGAAGGTCGGAGATTCTGTTCCCACATCTCCTCTCCAACTCCCCCGCCTCTTCTCCCCTCTTTCCTCCTCTCCCCTTGCCTTGTATCCTCCTTGTCTCTCCTGAAATTTCTATCTGACTGCAATTAAACAGTAAACGTCAAGGGTGGTTTTTCCCGGAGCTAGGGCAGTGGTGGGGGAAGGTCTAAGTCTGGCAGGTCCTAATTTGGTGGTGTGTGCGGTGAAAACAGTCCGACAGCCCAGCTCCAGCACTCGCTCCACACTCCTGGACTGGATGACTTCATCTCCTGGCTGCGCAGTTTTCATGTCTACAGGGAGCTGCTGATGCCAGCTTCAGAGGGCAGCCGAGAAGCTGACTGTGAACACCTGGGGCTGTGCCTGGCCGAGCCTCTGTCCCATAAATGTTCTTTCTTACAGGTATCTTTCTCCCTCTCAGAACTGGCATAAGGATCCATGGAGATAGTATGTGTGTTTGAAAAACTCTAGTAAATGTGTGAGCATGTGTATATTCTAGAGGTCCAAGGAGAGGAGAGACCCACTCTTCTAGCTTAACCAACAGCAAGGGAAGAAAGAATTGCTCTTGATTAATGATCTCCTCCCCTGAAAGTTATTATTATTTATTTACCTAAACCAAGACAACAAAGAATGGATTCATAGCCTCTAATCTTTTCATTATATATATATTATATATAATGTATGCGGATTCCTAGGTGGTGCTAGTGGTAAAGAATATGCCTTCCAACGCAGGAGATGGCAAGAGACGCAGGTTTGATCCCTGGATCAGGAAGATCCCCTGGAGAAGGGAATGGCAACCAACTCCATTCTTGCCTGGAGAATTCCATGGACAGAGGAGCCTGATGGGTTTCAGTCCATGGGGCTGTGAAGAGTCAGACACAACTGAGCATGACACACACAAACACCACACACTATATATATATATATTTAAAAAATTACTTTATTTAATTGAAGGATAAACACTTAACAGAATTGTGTTGGTTATGTGCACATACAAGAAGTTTAAAAGTATTTATGCAATATATTTTTAAAAATTCCTGTTTCTGCAAAATAATAATACAGTGCATCAGTGGTACATGCAAGTCAAAACAAAACAGGAAGTTATGGAACCAGCGGTATTCATGGCCAGTGGTCAGGAATGACTTAACACTTGAGCTTTGATTGGAGTTCCCTACCATCACAACCTTTTTACTGAAAAACTAGACTCAGACTTAGGTGAACTGAATTATTGCCAGAGTCCTCTTTCTTTAAAATTCTCAGAATTGCGGTTTTCTCTCTTCTGCTAAGTTTCTGTAGTAAAATTAAAAAAATGAACCCTATCATCCCTGAGTAAATTCTTCTTGCCTTTTTAACTTATTCAAGCCAGATTTTTCCATTTCAGAAGGTCCTGAGGAATACACAGTTTCTATAGGAGCTGCCGCAGTTATGGTGGCCTCTATGACAAAGCCTTGGGAGTGACAAAGTATTTATATTGCCTGCTGGTTAGCGGCACAGTGCACAGAGGGACATGATTATTTGCAAAGTGATTTCCTCTAATTTTTTTTCTTCTGAAAGAAAATACCCTGGTAGCCCACCAAATCTAAAATTGGATACTCTGTATGTATCTCATTATGGTTTTGTGGACAAAGGAACTAAAAACAATGGTAGTTTAAAAATAAAATTGCTTTGTTTCCTCTGGCTGTGTCAGAAATGTAGAGTGTTTCACGGAGGAGAAAAGTGTACTAATGGTGTGGTTGTAACACACTAGCAAAAATGTCTCTAGCACCGAGCATTATAATTGGTAAAGGCTGAGTGGAAATATACAGAGAAATCCAGGAGTTTTATCTCTATTTAAGAATATTTAGATTGAGTAGTCTGTAGATACAGAAAGGTTTTAATGATCAATATCCATCCAGAATTGACTGGAAAACAATTCTGTTTTGAACATCTGGCATTTCACTGGGTTCAGCAGTTTTCTGTCTTCACAATTTCTAAACTTGGAATAGTAACCCCAAAGGCAGCCAGTAAAGGCAGTTCTTTGTGGTCTGTGAAGCTCTATTGCACAATTCTGCATTGGAACTGGTGAACCAACATTTCTAGCTCTGGGAGGCTAACACAGTGTTTACTATGGTTTCTACATAGTATCTATGTAACAGGTAATAAAGATGAACATATCATTTCCTCATTGAGTGCTTACTATGTTTGGCACAACTCAAAGTCCTTCACCTATGTTATATCATTTAAATCTGAATTGGTATTATTGTTATTCTGATTTTACAGAAGAGAAATTAAGGTTCTGAAAGTATAAGTGATGCTAGTGTGTGTTTTGGAGCACTCATTACAATCCAGGAGCCTCTGACTGTGGATTTGTTCCTCTAAGTTGCTGCATGTGTTGCTTCTGAATGTCTGCTTAATAGTTACTGTATTATCAGTAGGATAGATGAATGAAGACTGGTTTGTGGTCCTAACTCTCCAGCTTTTCTTGTGGGTGACCTGTGTGGCACGTTATTTATTCTGACTTTGGTTTCCTTATCAGTCAAATGTAAAGAACTAAACTGGATGGTTTTTAGAATTCCCTTTATCATCCTGTTGTATGAGTCTATGATTAATATAAATTATTTGGGCAGTCTGGATAATTTGAGTAAGCCGTGACTGTTGCAATCTGCGTCATAGTGTTTTATAAAGGGGAATGACTTAACCATGATACAGGGCATGATAGACAGTAGAAAGTACCCTGGACTTTCTGATGACCTTCTGGAAGGAAGTCCAAGGATCTGTGCCTTGCAAGGAATGAGTGCTGCACAAGTGTTTGTTGGAAAGCTATGGGGAACCTGCAATCTATTTAGGTGCGTGATGTAAACAAAGTATTTTTATGCTTATGACCATAAAGAAGGCTGAGCGCCAAGAATTGATGCTTTTGAAGACTCTTGAGAGTCCCTTGGACAGCAAGGAGATCAAGCCGGTCAATCCTAAAGGAAATCAACCCTGAGTATTCACTGAAATGACTGATGCTGAAGTTGAAGCTCCAATACTTTGGCCACCTGATGAAAAGAACCGACTCACTGGAAAAGACCCTGATGCAGGGAAAGATTGAGGGCAGGAGGAGAAGGGGGCAACAGAAGATGAGATGGTTGGATGGCATCACCAACTCAATGGACATGAGTTTAAGTAAACTCTGGAATGCTCCTTATTGCCAAATTCAGACTTAAATGGAAGAAAGTAGGGAAAATCACTAGACCATTCAGGTATGACCTAAATCAAACCCCTTACAATTATACAGTGGAAGTGAAAAATAGATTCAAGGGATTAGGTCTGATAGACAGAGTGCCTGAAGAACTATGGATGGAGGTTTGTGACTTTGTACAGGAGGCAGTGATCAAGACCATCGCCAAGGAAAAGAAATGCAAGAAGGCAAAATGATTGTCTGAGGAGGCCTTACAAATAGCTGTGAAAAGAAGAGAGATGAAAGGCAAAGGAGAAAAAGAAAGATATATCCATTTGAATGCAAAGTTCCAAAGAATAGCAAGAAGACATAATAAAGCCTTCCTCAGTGATCAATGCAAAGAAATAGAGGAAAACAATAGAATGGGAAACACTAGAGATCTCTTCAAGAAAACTAGAGATACCAAGGGAACATTTCATGCAAAGTTGGGCTCAATAAAGGTATGATATGGACCTAACAGAAGCAGAAAATATTAAGAAGAGGTGGCAGGAATACACAGAAGAACTATACAAAAAAGATCTTCATGACCAGGATAATCACAATAGTGTGATCACTCACCTAGAGCCAGGCATCCTGGAATGTGAAGTCAAGTGGGCCTTAGGAAGCGTCACTACAAACAAAGCTCCTGGAGGTGATGGAATTCCAGTTGAGCTGTTTCAAATCCTAAAAGATGATGCAATGAAAATGCTGCATGCAATATGCCAGCAAATTTGGAAAACTCAGCAGTGGCTACAGAACTGGAAAAGGTCAGCTTTCATTCCAGTCTCAAAGAAAGGCAATGCCAAAGAATGCTCAAACTACCACACAATTGCACTCATCTCACACGTTAGTAAAGTAAGGTGCAAAATTCTCCAAGCCAGGCTTCAGCAATACGTGAACTGTGAACTTCCAGATGTTCAAGCTGGATTTAGAAAAGGCAGAAGAACCAGGATTGAATTGCCAACATCCACTGGATCATCGAAAAAGCAAGAGAGTTCCAGAGAAACATCTACTTCTGCATTATTGACTACGCCAAAGCCTTTGACTGTGTGGATCACCACAAACTGTGGAAAATTCTTAGAGATGGGAATACCAGGAATATACAATAGAAAAAAGACAATCTCTTTTTAACAAGTGGTGCTTGGAAAACTGGTCAACCATTTGTAAAAGAATGAAACTAGAACACTTTCTAACACCATACACAAAAATAAACTCAAAATGGATTAAAGATCTAAATGTAAGACCAGAAACAATAAAACTCCTAGAGGAAAAAATAGGCAAAACACTCTCTGACATAAATCACAGCAGGATCCTCTCTGACCCACCTCCCAGAGTAATGGAAATAAAAATAAACAAATGGGAGCTAATTAAACTTAAAAGCTTTTACACAACAAAGGAAACTATAAGCAAGGTGAAAAGACAGCCTTCAGAATGGGAGAAAATAATAGCAAATGAAGCAAATAACAAAGAATTAATCTCAAAAATATATAAGCAGCTCCTGCAGCTCAATTCCAGGAAAATAAACAACCCAATCAAAAAATGGGCCAAAAACTAAACAGACATTTCTCCAAAGAAAACATACAGATGGCTAACAAACACATGAAAAGATGCTTAACATCACTCATTATCAGAGAAATGCAAATCAAAACCACAATGAGGTACCATCTCACGCTGGTCAGAATGGCTGCTATCCAAATCTACAAGCAGTAAATGCTGGAGAGGGTGTGGAGATAAGGAAACCCTCTTACACTGTTGGTGGGAATGCAAACTAGTACAGCCACTGTGGAGAACAGTGTGGAGATTCCTTTAAAAACTGCAAATAGAACTGCCATACGACCCAGCAATCCCACTGCTGGGCATACACACCAAGGAAACCAGAATTGAAAGAGACACGTGTACCTCAATGTTCATCGCAGCACTGTTTATAATAGCCAGGACATGGAAGCAACCTAGATGTCCATCAGCAGACGAATGGATAAGAAAGCAGCGGTACATATACACAGTGGAGTATTACTCAGCCATTAAAAAGAATACATTTGAATCAGTTCTAATGAGATGGATGAAACTGGATCTGATTATACAGAGTGAAGTAATTCAGAAAGAAAAACACCAATACAGTATATTAACACATATATATGGAATTTAGAAAGATGGTAACGAAGACCCTATATGCGAGACAGCAAAAGAGACACATATGTAAAGAACAGTCTTGGACTCTGTGGGAGAAGGCGAGGGTGGGATGATTTGAGAGAACAGCATTGAAACATGTATTTTATCATATGTGAAATAGATGGCCAGTCCAGGTTCAATGCATGAAACAGCGTGCTCAGGGTGGATTCACTGGGATGACCCTCAGGGATGAAATGAGGAGGGAGGTGGGAATGGGGTTCAAGATGGGGAACACATGTACACCCATGGCTGATTCATGTCAATGTATAGCAAAAACCGCTACAATATTGTAATTCAGTTCAGTTCAGTCGCTCAGTTGTGTCTGACTCTTTGTAACCCCATGAATTGCAGTACACCAGGACTCCTCATCCATCACCATCTCCCGGATTTCACTCAAACTCACGTCCATCGAGTTGGTGATGCCATCCAGCCATCTCATCCTCTGTCATCCCCTTCTCCTCCTGCCCCCAGTCCCTCCCAGCATCAGAGTCTTTTCCAATGAGTCAACTCTGCATGAGGTAGCCAAAGTACTGGAGCTTCAGCTTCAGCATAATTCCTTCCAAAGAACAACACCCAGGGCTGATCTCCTTCAGAATGGACTGGTTGGATCTCCTTGCAGTCCAAGGGACTCTCAAGAGTCTTCTCCAACACCACAGTTCAAAAGCATCAATTCTTGGGTGCTCAGCTTTCTTCCCAGTCCAACTCTCACATCCATACATGACTACTGGAAAAACCATAGCCTTGTTTAGACAGACCTTTGTTGGCAAAGTAATATCTCTGCTTTTGAATATGCTGTCTAGGTTGGTCATAACTTTTCTTCCAAGGAGTAAGCGTCTTTTAATTTCATGGCTGCAGTCACCATTTGCAGTGATTTTGGAGCCCAAAAAGATAAAGTCTGACACTGTTTCCACTGTTTCCCCATCTATTTCCTATGAAGTGATGGGACCAGATGCCATGATCTTCGTTTTCTGAATGTTGAGCTTTAAGCCAACTTTTTCACTCTCCTCTTTCACTTTCATCAAAAGGTTTTTTAAAGTAATTAGCCTCCAATTAAAATGAATGAATTAATCAAAAAAGGTGAGAATACCAGACCACCTGACCTACCTCCTGAGAAATCTGTATGCAGGTCAAGAAGCAACAGTTAGAACTGGACATGAAACAACAGACTGGTTCCAAATCAGGAAAGGAGTACATCAAGACTGTATATTGTCACCTTGCTTATTTAACTTATATGCAGAGTACATCATGAGAAATGCTGGATTGGATGAAGCACAAGCTGGAATCAAGATTGCCGGGAGACATATCAATAACCTCAGATATGCAGATGACACCACCCTTATGACAGAAAATGAAGAACTAAAGAGCCTCTTGATGAAAGTGAAAGAGGAGAGTGAAAAAGTTGGCTTAAAGCTCAACATTCAGAAAACGGAGATCATGGCATCTGGTCCCATTACTTCATGGGAAATAGATGGGGAAACAGTGGAAACAGAAATTTTATCTTTTGGGGCGCTAAAATCACTGCAGACAGTGACTGCAGCCATGAAATTAAAAGACACTTGCTCCTTGGAAGAAAAGCTATGACCAACCTAGACAGCATATTAAAAAGCAGAGACATTACTTTGCCAACAAAGGTCTGTCTAGTCAAAGCTATGCTTTTTCCAGTAGTCATGTATGGATGTGAGAGTTGGTCTGTTAAGAAGGCTGAGCACCGAAGAATTGATGCTTTTGAACTGTGATGTTGGAGAAGACTCTTGAGAGTCCCTTGGACTGCAAAGAGATCCAACCAGTCCATCTAAATGAAATCAGTCCTGAATATCCATTGGAAGGACTGATGCTGAAACTCCAATACTCTGGCCACCTGGTGCGAAGAACTGACTCGTTGGAAAAGATCCTGATGTTGGGAAATATTAAAGGCAGGAGGAGAAGGGTACGACAGAGGATGAGATGGTTGGATGGCATCACTGAGTCAACGACGTGAGTTTGAGTTAATTCCGGGAGTTGGTGATGGACAGGGAGGCCTGGCATGCTGCAGTCCATGGGGTTGCAAAGTCAGACACAACTGAGTGACTGAACTGAACTGATAGTGAGGGACAGGGAGGCCTGGCATGCTGCAGTTCATGGGGTCACAAGGAGTCAGACACAACTGAGTGACTGAACAACTCTGTGTCAAGCACTTTTCTGTACTATAGGGAAACACCAGTGAACACATTAGCTATACATTTCTGACATTGTGACATCAGATGATAGAAAAAAACTGAACATGTGGAATGTTTAAGGGCTTCCCTTGTGGTTCATATGTAGGATATAGACAGTGTTAAGTGCTATGGAGAAAAATTAGGCAAGGAAAGAGGAAAAGGAGTGCAGCAGAGAGTGTTATTGCAGTTTAAGGTACGCTGGCCAGGGACACTCTCATAGTCTTCATGGAGAAGGTGGTTTCTGAGGAAGGACTTGAAGGAGGTGAGGGAGTGAACTTCTTGGCTCAAAGAAGGATGAGCATTCCTGGCCAAGGGGATGGCAAGTGAGAATTCCCAAGGACAGAACTATGCCCAAGGCCATGGAGCAACAGTTTGTCGGGCAGCAGGGCATCAACCAGGAGCTGGGAGAGGAGTCGGTAGGAGATGCTTTTGGTAGAGAAGGGTCTGATAGAGTAACCCTTTTGCCCTGTGAGCATGGGAATCCATTTCAGGATTGTCAGTGGAGGACTGTTGTAATCTGACTTAGATTTTTCAAAGGATATACTAGCCAGGGTGTGAACAGACTAAAGAGCAAAGTCACAGGCAAGAGGTCATTTCACTGTTCCAGGCATGAGGTGGTGGTGAGTTGAAACAGGTCCCCAGTGTAGAAGTGTCCAGAAGGGTTCAACCTCGGGTTCTCTTTTGAGGGTACCATTGACAGGATTTACTGATGGATCAGATATAGGATGTTGAGTGAGAGAGATGAGTTAAGGATGGCTCTAAGGTTTTTGACCTGATAAACTGATGGAGTTGCCATTCATTCAGAGACTGGAAGACACAGGTTTGAGGGGAATGGTTAGGAATTAGGGACTGGCATGTGAAGTTTAAGATGCCTGTTAGAAATTTTAGTGAGATAAAGAGTTGGCATATGGATACACAGGACTGGAGTTGCTGGGAGAGGACTGGGTTAAAGGTGTAAATTTGGAAAGTGTGTAAGTATAAATAGTATATGTAGGTCCAAGGGACTACGTAATGCAAAGGTTGCTAATAAAAAATGATTGAGATATAATATTTCCCCTTAAAGGGTGAAAAGCATGGAAATAAAAATAAAATAAGGCAGAATGTCACAAATACTTAATAATTAAAGGAAAAAAGTTGCCATATACTGGGAATTATGAAGATGCAGTGAACACGATCAGTGGAACGTGATACAGTAGAATGGGATCAAAATGCTTTCTCAAGAAATCAAAGAATGCTTCGGAAAGAAGACTGGATTGTTTAGTCACTATTGAAGGGAAAATAGAAATTTTGACAGGAAGAAATGGGTGGAGAAATACAACTGAGGCCAAAAGGTGGTTGTTAGTAAAAGCACCAAGAATGTGCGGAATGTGACTATAGTTGGCGAGTAATGAGAATTAAGGTTTTTGCCAGATCCTTGTCTCTATGGAACCTTAAATGCCATATGAGGAGGAGCGCTGTTTAGCAGACTGTGGTGCCACTTACTAAACTTTTTGTTGAATAGTTGTATAATGTACATACTGAAAAATACATAAATCCCAAGTGTATAGCTCAATGAAATTTTACCACACAAAAATACGTGTGTAACCAACACTTCAATTAGAAAACCACCAGCACCCCAGAAGCCCCACTATTCTATCCCTACACACAAAGAAAACCACAGTTGCAATTTCCAGCACCATAGGTTAGTTTTGCCTGATCAAGCCTTATCTAAATGGAATCATTCAGTATTACTATCTTGTTTCTACCTTTTTTCAATCATTATGTTTGTGATGCTTATATGTATTGTTGTTAGTAGCAGTGATTTATTATTTTTCATTTCTGTAAATAATGCAGTTTATTTTTTGAATCTACTATTGATGAGTACTTGGATGGTTTTCACGTTTTGACTATATATATGTTATGCTACTGTGAAAACTCCTGTGTATGTCTGTTGCTGAACACATTTTTCTTGGGCATTTGCTTGAGAATAGAATTGTTGGCACACAGGTAATATAAATGCTCAGCTCTGGTGAAAGTGAAAGTGAAGTCGCTCAGTTGTGTCCGACTCTTTGCGACCGCATGGACTGTAGCTTACCAGGCTCCTCTGTCCATGGGATTTTCCAGGCAATAGTACTGGAGTGGATTGCCATTTCCTTCTCCAGGGGATCTTCCCGACCCAGGGATCAAGCCCGGGTCTCCCGCATTGTAGACAGACGCTTTACCATCTGAGCCACCAGGGAAGTCCTGGTGGCTTCATAGTCTTTATAGTGAAGGCTCCATAAAAACCCCAAAGGACTGGGTTGAAAGGACGTCCACGTTGGAACACTTGGAGATATTGAGAGAACAGAGTTCCTGGAAAAGGCATGGAAGATTCTTGCTCCCTTCCCATAGCTTGCATAGGTATCTCATCCATGGGCTACACCTGACTTACACCCATTTATAATGAACAGATAATCTTAAAGAAAAACAGAGAGAGATTGGCCAAAATACAAAAAAAAAAAAAAAAACAAAACTCTGAGGAATGAGATGCCTGTAAGTGACTTTGAAAATCTCTAACATCTCCCTGGGGAACTCCACACATGTGCACAGTGGAGCATGTGCCTAGGAAAGACCAGTTAAGATCCTAATATATTAGCTTTTGTTGACCTTGAACTCTGCATATGCAGAAAGTAAAGGTAAGGCATAATTTTGAACTGCTGGCACATTGAATGCGTGATCACACACAGAGCTCGTTGGCAAATAGTGACAGGCATATTGACTCAAGATCTAAATGAATTTGTCTAGTAAGTAGCTAACCATAGAGCTTCCTAATCAGAGACCTTAATGGCCACATATGACCAAGAATCAGACCTTACAGGTACTTACTGAAATTCACTAAATAAACCAGCAGTAACAACAAAAAGCAACAAGCCATAGTGCTGGGGAGTTATGTAGTGGAGAGAGTAGTTTCCATATTATTTTAAAAGTCCAGTTCCCAATAAAAAATTAAAAAATAAAGAAGAAAGTATGGCACATATATAGAGAAAGAAAAATAGGTCAATAAAATCTGTCCTTGAGGAAGTCTAAATTTTGAACACCAGAGAAAAAATTCTACATAAGCTATTATAAATATGTTCAAGAAATTAATAGAATCATATATAAACAGCTAAAGTTAAGAATGATATTTCACCAAATGGAAAATATGAAATAAATTATTTTTAATAGAAATTCTAAAATTAAAAAATACAACATTGAAAATGAAAAATTCACTAGAAAGACTTAAAAGAAGATTTTAGCATCAGCCAAAGAAACTGAGAAACATGAATAAGTCAATGGACATCACCAAATCTGAGCACAGAAAGTAAACAGAATAAAGAAAAATTAGTAGAGCTTCAAAGACTTGTGTGACATCATCAAACATACCAACATATGCATAGCAGGAATTCCAGAAGGAGAGGAGAGGAAAGAAAAAGAGCAGGAAGCCTATTTGAAGAAATAATAGCCCCAAACTTCCCGAATTTGATATAAACTACTTCAAGTAAGATAAACTCAAAAAAAAAAAAAAAATCCACATCTGGCTACAGCAAAATCAACTACTAAAAGAAAAAGAGAAAGAGGATTTTGAAAGAAGGTAAAAGTACAAGGATCCTCAGTAAGATTAACAGCTAGCTTCTCATCAAAAACCATAGAGCTCAAAAGGCAGTGGAGGAGCATACTAGAAAGTCTTGGGGAAAAAAGTCTTGTAAGAAAAATACAATGAATGAAGAGCTCTATATCCAGTAAAACTATGTTTATACAATGCAGGAAAATTTAAGAATTTCTGAGACTAAAATTTTCTTTAAGAAGATTACATTACTAGAATAGGTACCACATAAAAGATACAAAGTGAAGACCTTTGCTCTGAAATGAAGGGACACTAGATAGTAACTTGAATCCCCACAGTGAAATAAAGAAATCTAGGAAAGGTAATTGCATAAGTAAATATAAAGAACAGTATGAATGTATCTGTGTGTTTAATTCTTTTTCACTTCTATCTGATTTAAAACAGAATGGCACAGGGCATAGGGTAATAGTATTAAAATTGTATTTGTAAGATTCTATTACACAAAGGCATAATTTGTATGAAAATTATAGCACCAAGAAACAGAAGCCATGTGGAGCTAAGTTTTTACATACTGTTAGAATCTAGTTTGTATTAATCCAAGCTAGGATCCTTTAATACTTAACTTTAATTCCCGGGGCAGACAGCTCTGGTAGGTAATGCCAGTTTTCCAGAATGTTTTTACCAACCATCATTAAACTACCACTAGACTGCATGAGAATTACAGTTTCTTCACATTCTTGCCAACACTTGGAATTGTCAGACTTTATAAGTTTTAAGCCATTCTGGTATGCATAGTGGTAGGTGGTTGTAATTTTAATTTGTATTTTCATGATGACTAATAATATTCAGCACCTTTTCATGTGTTTAATTATAGTTGATATTTGTAAGTGCTTATTAAAGTTTTTTGTCAATTTTTACTGGGTTCTTTTACATGCAGATTTTTAGGTATAATTTATATATTCCGGATACAAGTACTTTTACAGATATGTATGTTGCAAGTATATTCTTTAAGTCTCAGTGCATTTTCATTCTCTCAGTAATGTCCTTTAACAAACACACATTCTTAATGAAGTCCCAAGGATTATCAAATTTTCTTTAAGCCTTATGTTTAAAGATAAAAGTTGATGCTTTCCCCCCTACATATATTACACATTACATACATACAAACATAAAGCACCCTTTCTAGACACCCCCAGAATAATGTTTAATCAAATACCTGGGTACTGTGTGGCCCAGTCAACATGACACACAAAATTAACCATCACAATTATATTACTATTAGAAATCTTATTTTTCATCATAAAATTAATACATGCAGTTATGGAATTTTGGAGAACTGATAAAAGGGTCTTACAACTCAAAACCTAATACAGTGTCTGGCACTTAGTAAATTTTCCAAGAGTGGATGATAAATGAATGAAGGTACTAGAAAAGAAAACTTTGTTAATGTGTTCGTGCTTTTTTGTCTTTCTTTTTTGTTGTTGTTTTATACACTTTTGATAATATTTGATGTATTTTAAAATCACTTATTATTTGGACTGTTTGATTTTCAAAGTGTTGAGTCACTTCTTTCTGCTAAACGAGTGTGAAGATTTATCATTTGGCGTTTTCTCGTCTTCCAAATAACATGATGTGAAGATGAAGCAAGGGTTTATCAATCCCTCCTGCACCAAAATCTCTTCATGATAAACTTTTCCTGGATATATGTCTGTTTTGTCTAATGGAAAGTAGCTGAGGTGTGTAGTCAAGCAGATTTTGGGGAATTTCTATAATTATCAGGAAAACTCAGGAATTATCTGTTAATGTGAATTTTC
Source organism: Budorcas taxicolor (assembly GCF_023091745.1). Lineage (NCBI taxonomy): Eukaryota > Metazoa > Chordata > Mammalia > Artiodactyla > Bovidae > Budorcas > Budorcas taxicolor. Next base: position 67,419,699 of record NC_068914.1, on the reverse strand, counting down.
TGGCAGTGTGAACTGTGGGAGTAAGAAAACATCTATTTTGATTTATTTGACTTTGGCTCCAATTCCATGGGATTTGGGATTCCTGTGATTGGGTCTAAATAAGGAGAATCATATGAAAAAATGAAAGATCAGAAAGCATGACTCAGTGCCTTGTTGGACAGGAGACTGAAGCCACAAAGTGCCTCAGGCAGAAGAGCAATTCGTTAATTTACCAGTGGAAAGAAAAGTTGAATCCAGGATACAGTGTTTTTCTTGAAGAGGTGAGAAGGGCTTGGCGGTTGGAGTGGCAGAACTGAAAACAAACATGTACATCTAGGTATTTACTTTGTTACCAATACATTGGTTTCATAAGACATTTTTGCTTTCTTTATCATAGTTTCTCTACTGTAAAATGAAAAAGACATTTATGGGATGTAACTTCGACAGCTTAATTCTAAAAATTGTATTTTTAAAATATCAGTTACGGAAATCAATTCATTCAAAATATATGTTGGGCAGCTATGATGTACACAATATCATATTTGTTTTTCTAAAAAGCCAAAGCAGTGTAACCCTCCTGCTTTGCCCTGAATGTGTCCCCCGAATTCCTATGTTGACATTCTAACTCCCAAGGTGATGGTGGTATTTGCAGGTGGGGGTTTGGGAGGTGGTTAGATCAGGAGGACGGAGCTCTCACGAATGGGATTAGAGGGCTTATTCGAGAGGCTCCTCAGAGTTCCCTTTCCCCTTTCCATTTTTGTGAGAGAACAAGAAGTCTGCAGCCTGCAACCTGGAAGGCTTTCACTAGAACCGGCCATGCTGGTACCCTCATCTTGGACTGTCAGCTTCCAGACAGTGAGAAATAAATTCCCATTTTAAAAATAAGCCACGTAGTCTGTGGTCGGAGAAGGCAATGGCACCCCACTCCAGTACTCTTGCCTGGAAAATCCCATGATGGAGGAGCCTGGTAGGCTGCAGTCCATGGGGTCGCTAAGAGTCGGATGACGGAGCGACTTCCCTTTCACTTTTCACTTTCATGCATTGGAGAAGGAAATGGCAACCCACCCTAGTGTTCTTGCCTGGAGAATCCCAGGGACAGGAGAGCCTGGTGGGCTGCCGTCTCTGGGGTCGCACAGAATCGGACACGACTGAAGCAACTTAGCAGCAGTCTGTGGTAGTTTTTTATATATAGCAGCCTGAATGGACTAAGATACCTTCCTATTTCTGTGGTGCCTCAAGCCAGGCTCTGCACACAGCAGGTGCTCAATAAGTGTTATAGGAGGGGTCCTACCCCCATGAAGCTTACATCTATTTAGGAAAAATACAAGACACAGTTACAGATTTGACAGTGACATGGCAGTCCTCCAGCCCTGTGATACACATCAGACTTTGAACAAGCATCAAATGGGTGTCCAGGTGGAGAGAACTGGTGGGCAAAGCTGGCTCAGGAAGCTTTCCGGGCCTAACAGGGCACTGTGATTCAAACAGGTGGGAAGAGGAGAAAGGTGCTCAGGCACAGCACGCAGCCCCTGGCAATCTTGTGGGTGTGGAGCACCCACCTGCAGCAAGGAGCTGCTTTTAGAGATATAGTGGGAGATAACAGCTGCAAGAATCTGGGCTGTCTGTCCTGGCCCTGGGCTACACAATAGGAATTTTGTTCTTTATCCTGTAAAGAGTGGCTGCCTTTGTTTTTGAGCAGAGGAGTGACAAGATTGAACAGCATTTTTAGAAAGTTCTGCGAGCTATTAGCAAAAGGAATGAATGGGAGAGAACCCAAACCAGAAGCAAGATACCCTTAAGAGATTTATAGCAGATGAGGGTCTGGTTTTGGGAAGTGGAAAGAGAAAGTGGATATGTAACTTAAAAGCTTTATTAGTGATCGAACTAATAGAAAATTAACACTTTGGTAACCTTGGGAAGGTGAAGTGGGAAGAGGAAGAACGAAGGAGGATGACATTTGAAACTCAGGTGTCTGGAAGCAAAATGTTAGCCCTTGACAGAAGTAAACTAGGAGAAGAAAGGGAAGCCAGACAAAAGGCAAAATGGATTATTTCATTTTTACACCAATAGATCATGATTAATGGTAAAGCATCTTGTTCAGTGTTTATATAATATAGCTTACTGCAGGCTATCCCTGGGATGGTAAGTCATTTGTGATGAAGCAGTAGTCTACTGGAAATCCACAGTTGGTTAGAGATATGCAAATACAGGTAGAATGTGAGGGAAAGGCTGGGGAATAGCTTATAACATCTCCCACATGGAAGTGTGCAGAGCAGATGGCACAAAATGACTCATTTTAATCTTCCATTTAGTTCTCTTAGTAATTTGTATTATTTAGTTTGGAGCAGTGTATCCATGACTGGATGATTAAAGCGTTAATGTTCACTTCTTTCGGCAATAGCCAGTGAGTGATATTTTGAAATATCATCAACCAGCATTTTGAAATAATTCTTTCCAATAAAGTTTACATCCCATCTTAGCATACGTTTGCCTAAAAAATGTTACAAGTATATATATAATGTGTGTAAATTTACATATATTTATATGTATATGAATAATTTCCATTTGTAGATTCAACAGTATACTGGAACAAAACCAAAACAGGATCTGCTGTTGCCTGTTTTTATCAGCTAGTGCTGGGGAGAGTGATTGGCAAACTGAATTGCAATGGTATTATTAAAATTCATGAACCAGAGAATTACCAACGTGTAATATTCAAAAGTGTCTTTGACACATTCCCTAAAGCTTTAACCATCTTGGGAAAAAATGTTAGAAGTCTGTCAGGAACATATTGGATTTTCCTAAAGCATATGGTGATGAAATGGAATATCACTTGATGAGAAAATATTGTCATATTGGCTTCCTGGCCCAACATGTCATAGTCATTTTCTATTTCCATTTTTGTGTTAGTAGTTGCCTTTCTCTTGTGCCCTTTCTTTCTAGGATGAATTTAGCTCCTGGTCTTGGAAGAATGCCCCTGTCTCGCCCCCCTCTCTCCTTTGGCCGTTCTTTTGTTTTCATCCTTCCCTCCACAGTCTTCACAGTCTTTTGTCCTTCGCAATGCAGTTTCAAGACTGGGAGGTGTGTGCTGTGATCAAGTTTTTGTTTTGACTACACTTAAGAGTTTTTTTTGGCGGGGGGAGGGCTCCAAAATCACTGCAGATGGTGACTGCAGCCATGAAATTAAAAGACGCTTACTCCTTGGAAGAAAAGTTATGACCAACCTAGATAGCGTATTCAAAAGCGGAGACGTTACTTTGCCGACTAAGGTCGGTCTAGTCAAGGCTATGGTTTTTCCAGTAGTCATGTATGGATGTGAGAGTTGGACTGTGAAGAAGGCTGAGCGCCGAAAAATTGATGTGTTTGAACTGTGGTGTTGGAGAAGACTTGAGAGTCCCTTGGACTGCAAGGAGATCCAACCAGTCCATTCTGGTTGGTCCAGTCTGGCTGATTCTGAAGGAGATCAGCCCTGGGATTTCTTTGGAAGGAATGATGCTAAAGCTGAAACTCCAATACTTTGGCCATCTCATGCGAAGAGTTGACTCATTGGAAAAGACTCTGATGCTGGGAGGGATTGGGGGCAGGAGGAGAAGGGGATGACAGAGGATGAGATGGCTGGATGGCATCACGGACTCAATGGGCGTGAGTCTGAGTGAACTCCGGGAGATGGTGATAGACAGGGAGGCCTGGCATGCTGCGATTCATGGGGTCACAAAGAGTCGGACACGACTGAGCGATTGAACTGAACCGAAGAGTTTTTTTCTTCTAACCCTTTCTCGCCTCCATAGCTTGTGTGCTGCCATTTTATCCTTTCTTTCTGAAGTAACTGCTTTCATCCCAAACCTGGCTGGACTGCAAGAATGGAAGTAGTTATTCTCTAGCTTGCATTAAAAAGAGTCCATTTTTATTTCAAGGAGATGATAGAAAAGAAGCCCCTGGACCTTTTAACCACATTTTCTGTTTGGTCTTCTTAGGCTCTCTGTGAGCATTGACAGTGTTCCCAGAGCTGGTCTAACCCACAGCGCCCAGTTGGTTGGTTGCAGGCAGTGTTGTGGGTTGGCATCCTCTAGGGGTGGTTGGTTGGTAAGCCTCATTTCCAAGTTCCTGGAATTGTCATATTAATCTGTTTTCTGAGGCAACTAAGGAGCAACATAGTCTTCCCCAAGGGCTTTTATTGTCTTAGAGGCCAAGTGGGCATTTCTAGTTGGCTGTGAATTTCAAATTGTTTGCTGTGTCCTCTCAATAATTAAGACCTGGTGAGCTTGGATAAAGTGCTCTTCAGCACGCACAGAACTCCCTGCTTGAGGCAGCTGTGATGGCGGCCGTAATCCACCCGCTACCCCGGTGAGGACAATAGACGCCTCCCCTCAGAGACATTTGAGACAGCAAGTTTTAAATTCTGTACCAGGAAATGGACTGGGAAGACGTGGCTGAAGGCTGGACGAAAACAAAAGCTGGGCTCACATCACCTGGGCTACGGCCCAGCTCTTGATATTCATCCTGGAGCTGATCCAATCAGTCGTGGTGCTTGGAGGAGGCTTACGTTTGAGAAAAAAGACATAAAAGATAGAGACATAAAAATCACAGCCTAATCAGGGCAATTAGAAACAGTGGGGCATCAAACATTTCCTGCAAGCAAGTTAATTCCAGAGGAATGATTTGGATATAAACCATTTAAACAAATACTGTTTAAAAAGTTTTAAGCATTAAAAAAATATATCATCATTAAGTGATTCCCCAGCTTCCCTACTTTCTGGATTCAATCTGTTCTCCTTGTTATTAACAGATATATCTAACTTGCTGTTTACCCCTTTGGGATCTAGATCACACTAAAAGGACTTAGATTGACCCATAAATATCACTGAAATACCTAAACTATACTACTGTTCATACAAAAATTATTTTCTACCATGAAGTTAATTTAGTTAAATTCCATCAGTTCTTTTACTTCTCCATCTTTGAGCCACTTCGTTACTTCAGTTATACTGTGCTGTCCAAGCCAATTCCTCCTGCTAGAATATTCCTTCCCCCGTTTCTCACCTATTGAAACCCCTCTTGTTGGTTACGGTTCAACTCAAATGCCACTTCTTCTGGAAGATCTGCTTATCCAGTGCCTTCTCTGGACCAGATGGTCTTCTGAGAGCTGGGGACACATCAGTGAATAAGAAGAGAGTCCCTGCTCACATGCAGTTTACATTCTGGGAGTTGGAGGTAGCCAATGATAAATAACCAAAAAAGCAGATCTGTAACATATCAGGTAAACTGAGGAGATAAGGTAATAGATAAAGTAAAGGAGGGGAAGTGGCTAGAAACGGTTGGGGGAAAGGTCAGCGAGGAGAATGCAAACTCTTCCTTTTGTGCTTCTATAAAATATAATCACACTTTAAAAATTACATATTTTTAATATGTGAGGAAATGACCTTAATATCTTAGTTGTTGTAAGTTGCTTGCAGACAAGAAGTTATTTATCGTTGTATTCACCAGTGCCTGGTATACAGTAAGCATGTAATCAGTGTGCAGTGTGTATGACATTGGTGGCACATTGGGAGCTGACAGTTTATCTACAACATCATGAATGAATGTTGATGTTGTGTAACCTAAGTCAGGTCAAAAGGAGAAGGGTGTCTTGCCAAGCAACTAGGGAGCAGAAGTGACGTTGGAGACAGAAGTCCACCTTCTAAGGCTGGGGATGCTCAGTGGGTGGAGGTCAGAGAAGTCCAAGGAGGCAAGCACACAGCTGAGAGTATGCTGCAAGGAAAGGGGGAGGCACGTTGCTGCGTCAGAGGGACTGAAACACGAATCACTGCTGATGCTAACCTGGTAAAAGTGAAAAAGTGAAGTCGCTCAGTCGTGTCTGACTTTTTGCGACCCCATGGACAGTAGCCTACCAGGCTCCGCCATCCATGGGATTTTCCAGGCAAGAATACTGGAGTGGGCTGCCATTTCCTTCTCCAGGGGATCTTCCCAACCCAGGGATCGAACCCTGGTCTCCTGCATTGCAGACAGACGCTTTACTGTCTGAGCCACTAGGGAAACCTTTTAAAGGTCCCTCCTTTTACTAATTAGTGAGCCTAAGGACCCCCAGTGACTGAGACTTTGAGTAGCATACTGAGCTTCAGCTTCCATATGATATCCCTTTAATTTAATGCATTAATTAGCTTATGTATCATTTAATACTAAAGGGTATTTCCCATTAATTAAGCATCTTTTCTGAATAAACTTTTTGGTAAGAGTGCTAGCAAGGCTAGGGTTTGTATTTCAACTGTTTCCGGAAGTGTTAGAGTGGGATAAGAAGTGAGTGGGGAGTCAGCCAACCATGGAAATATTCTGTGTAGCTAATTACTAAGAAATTCATACTAGACTTTAGTACAACAGATCTTAGGAACTTTTTTTTTTTAACTAACAGGACATATCTAGAATTTACAGTGTGCGTGTATGCGTGCTGAGTCACTCCAGTTGTGTCCAACTCTTTGCAACCCTGTAGACTGTAGCCTGCCAGGCTTCCCTGTCCATGGGATTCTCCAGGCAAGAGTACTGGAGTGGGTTGCCATGCCCTTCTCCAGGGGATCTTTTCTGACCCAGGGATCAAACCCACATCTCTTCTGTCTCCTGCACTGTGGGCAGATTCTTTACTGCTGAGCCACGAGGAAAGCCCAGAATTTACAGTGTACCACGGTTGCAAAGAGTCGGACACGACTGAGCGACTTCACTTCATGCACTATGTAAAACGTTTTGCTTACCAAATGATGTCTTGAGTTTGTGGCGCTCTTTTCAGTGTTCAGATAATTCCATCTGTCTACTTGATCATTACAACCTTGGGATGTGCTATTTATCCCGTCTGGCTTTCAGATGTGGGAGGGTGTGGTCATTGCCAGTGAGCTGCATAGAACTGCTCAGGTTCAGAGGGCTGTAAACTCCAAACCCCAATGCTCATGCCTCATGTTGAGCAGATTTGTGAATCTATAGATTTGAAATGAGGGCCAGATATTCAAGGTATTATGTTACTTTCTAACTTGAAAACAAGCCAGATTCCCTCTAGCCATCAGCTGCCCAGTTTAAATAGTGTGGTCAGGGTGCATTCATCTCAAAGCTATGTTTAGAGAAGTGACCCTGTCTTCCTCTAGAAGCCTCTCAGCTTTTCCAGTTGTCAAAAAGTTATGCTGGAGAATGGTTGTCTATTAATGGAATTTTTTAAAAAATGGAAAAATTTTTTTTACCTTAAAGAAGGCAGTTAGTGCCTCTTTTTCCCCTGGTATCAATGTAGTTTTGACTAACTTTAGATGTTCAGTTCAGTTCAGTCACTCAGTCGTGTCCGACTCTTTGCGACCTCATGGACCAAAGCACGCCAGGCCTCCCTGTCCATCACCAACTCCCGGAGTTTACGCAAACTCATGTCCATTGAATCAGTGATGCCATCCAACCATCTCATCCTCTGTCGTCCCCTTCTCCTCCCACCTTCAATCTTTCCCAGCATCAGGGTCTTTTCAAATGAGTCAGCTCTTTGCATCAGGTGGCCAAAGTATTAGAGTTTCACCTTCAGCATCATTCATTCATTGATTAATGAATATTATTATATTATTATAATTAATATAATATAATTAATATTATATTATTATTAACCATTGATGGATGAATATTATTATGAATCAATATTGATTCAGTCCTGAATGAATATTCAGGACTGATTTCCTTTAAGATGGACCGGTTGGATCTCCTTGCAGTCCAAGGGACTCTCAAGAGTCTTCTCCAACACCACAGTTCAGAAGCATCAGTTCCTCTGTGCTCAGCTTTCATTATAGTCCAACTCTCACATCCATACATGCCCACTGGAAAAACCATAGCTTTGACTAGACGGACCTTTGTTGGCAAAGTAACGTCTCTGCTTTTTAATATGCTGTCTAGGTTGGTCATAACTTTCCTTCCAAGGAGTAAGCATCTTTTAATTTCATGGCTGTAGTCACCATCTGCAGTGATTTTGGAGCCCCCTCAAATAAAGTCTGACACTGTTTCCACTGTTTCCCCATCTATTTCCTATGAAGTGATGGGACCGGATGCCATGATCTTTGTTTTCTGAATGTTAAGTTTTAAGCCAACTTTTCCACTCTTCTCTTTCACTTTCATCAAGAGGATTTTTAGTTCCTCTTCACTTTCTGCCATAAGGGTGGTGTCATCTGCATATCTGAGGTTATTGATATTTCTCCCACCAATCTTGATTCCAGCTTGTGCTTCTTCCAGCCCAGCATTTCTCATGATGTACTCTGCATATAAGTTAAATAAGCAGAGTGACAATATGTAGCCTTGACATACTCCTTTTCCTATTTGGAACCAGTCTGTTGTTCCATGTCCAGTTCTGACTGTTGCTTCCTGACCTGCATACAGATTTCTCAAGAGGCAGGTCAGGTAGTCTGGTATTCCCATCTCTTTCAGAATTTTCCACAGTTGATTGTGATCCACACAGTCAAAGGCTTTGCATAGCCAATAAGGCAGAAGTAGATGTTTTTCTGGAACTCTCTTGCTTTTTTGATGATCCAATGGATGTTGGCAATTCGATCCTGATTCCTACGCCTTTTTTAAATCCAGCTTGGAAGTTCACGGTTCACATATTGCTGAAGCCTGGCTTGGAGAATTTTGAGCATTACTTTACTAGCATGTAAGATGAGTACAACTGTACGATAGTTTGAGCATTCTTTGGCATTGCCTTTCTTTGGGACTGTAATGAAAGCTGACCTTTTCCAGTCCTGTGGCCACTGCTGAGTTTTCCAATTTGCTGGCATATTGAGTGCAGCACTTTCACAGCATCATCTTTTAGGATTTGAAATAGCTCAACTTTAGATGTAGAAAGAAAAAATCTTAAATAAACTATGCTTTAAGTAAATAAATTAGGGCCTTGATTTAAAAATACATATATATTTGCAGTAGCCAGATGTTTTCAAGAGGACTCAAAGCTATTTTCTTTATCTCTCTCTGTCTTGTGAGGTATAAGTGAGGCATAAGAAACCAAAGGGATTTACCCACATTTTACTGTAATAAAATTTTGGACATAGAGAACCTGAGTTGGGAAAAAAACACACTTTTCTCTGGTTCCTTTAATTTATATGAATCGGCTACGGGTTCATAAATTTGCTAGTATAGCCTTAAGAAATATCTGACAAAATGGGGTATTGATTACCTTGTTTATCCTTTTTCTCCTTCATACCTAGATTTTCTTTCAGTCCCAAAGTAGGGAATGGAAGAAAAAAAATCCTGAAATAATGAGTAGAAATAAAGACTAGAGACAACATACCAGTTAAAAGATAAAGTACACTAGCTTTTAATATGGTGTGATTATTATAGAAAGATTTGTTTTTGTAGAAAAAAAGTTGCCTTGTATTTTGAAAATTACTATGTATAGTAGTTACATGTCATTAAGAGATTTTTTTTTTCAAAGGAATATAACTCCTGGGCTTTACATAGATATAATCACAAATTCAAATACTTACAGAGGCCAAGTAATAGGAGAGAGTGAAGTGGATCAAGCAGAGAGGATGAGATTTGAGGCATAGCACTCCACTCCCCGCTTCTGTGGTCTGGCTCTTCTGATCCAGCTGTAAATGTGGGCCTTGAGCAGCTGGATTTCCCAATCGTCAAGCTGGGTAACTAGTTGTTGATGTGAAAGTCCCCAGTTAAAAATTGGTATGGAATTCAATAGTTGGTTTCTGGCACCAGAACATACCTATGGGCAGGCCTCAGCTTGAGAAGGGCTGAGGTTTAGCTTCTAAGATGGAGGATTGCCTGTGCACTTTTTTTTGTCTATTTTTATTGCAAAGCCAGAAAGAACAGCAATGAAGGCTTGAGACTGTGGGAACAACCATTCTTCCAATGAAGTTGTCTGTTCTCAAAAGTTCAAAGAAATGATATTTCAGAGGAAAATTATAAGAAGGCACTTTATAGTCCAAATGAACAGCAGTTGCAGTGTTTGGAAAGTATATTAGGCAAGCAAGTGGAATTGAACAAAATTCTGCTAATGCTTTATTGACTATGCCAAAGCCTTTGACTGTGTGGATCACAATAAACTGTGGAAAATTCTGAAAGAGATGAGAATACCAGACCACCTGACCTGCCTCTTGAGAAACCTATATGCAGGTCAGGAAGCAACAGTCAGAACTGGACATGGAACAACAGACTGGTTCCAAATAGGAAAAGGAGTATGTCAAGGCTACATATTGTCACTCTGCTTATTTAGCTTATATGCAGAGTACATCATGAGAAACACTGGGCTGGAAGAAGCACAAGCTGGAATCAAGATTGGTGGGAGAAATATCAATAACCTCAGATATGCAGATGACACCACCCTTATGGCAGAAAGTGAAGAGAAACTCAAAAGCCTCTTGATGAAAGTGAAAGAGGAGAGTGAAAAAGTTGACTTAAACCTCAACATTCAGAAAACAAAGATCATGGCATCCGGTCCCATCACTTCATAGGAAATAGATGGAGAAACAGTGGAAACAGTGTCAGACTTTATTTGAGGGGGCTCCAAAATCACTGCAGATGGTGACTACAGCCATGAAATTAAAAGATGCTTACTCCTTGGAAGGAAAGTTATGACCAACCTAGACAGCATATTAAAAAGCAGAGACGTTACTTTGCCAACAAAGGTCCGTCTAGTCAAGGCTATGGTTTTTCCAGTGGGCATGTATGGATGTGAGAGTTGGACTGTGAAGAAAGCTGAGTGCCGAAGAATCGATGCTTTTGAACTGTGGTGTTGGAGAAGACTCTTGAGAGTCCCTTGGACTGCAAGGAGATCCCACCAGTCCATTCTAAAGGAGATCAGTCCTGGGTGTTCATTGGAAGGAATGATGCTAAAGCTGAAACTCCAGTACTTTGGCCACCTCATGTGAAGAGTTGACTCATTGGAAAAGACTCTGATGCTAGGAGGGATTGAGGGCAGAGGAAAAGGGGACAACAGAGGATGAGATGGCTGGATGGCATCACTGACTCGATGGACATGAGTTTGAGTGAACTCCAGGAGTTGGTGATGGACAGGGAGGCCGGGTGCTGCAATTTATGGACATGACTGAGCGACTGAACTGAACTGAACTGAGATGTGAGTGAAGGGAATGAGAAGAAGACCGGAAGAAAACTATTTCAAGTTTGTGAGACAAGGAGAAGGGTGTTTTATTCTTCATGATGTTAGAGGATTCGTTAATAGCTGTCTTCAGGATCTTGTCCCAGCGACGTCATGCTTCCTTTCATTAATACAACAGGAAATATCTGCTGGTGAACATCCATACTTGGCCAGAAGATGGAGCACTTTTGTCTTCATATTTTATTCATTCCTCTGCCTGGAGATGAAAAGGCAAGAAAAATTTTTTTTCTCCCTGTGACAGCTGTTTTCCCTTTTCTTTTAAAGGAGTGAAAGGGATTAAGAACTCGGCTAAATGTAGGAAAGATGATTGAGTGTGGGGAGAGGAAAAAGAGAGGAGAATGTCACTTGGCTTTTTAGACCCTTCCAGTGGCAAGCAAAGAGCTTGATAGATTCTGTGGAACTGGAAGACCTAGTAATAATTTAATGGGACCATCAGACAGTACTATTATGGTGGTGATAGGCAGTAGAATTATTTTTAACATGCATGTATGGTTAGGGCTTGGCATGTATCATAGTGGTGTTCTATGAAGTACAGATGGAATGAACTAATGAAGTATAGATGGAATTCTCTCTGTGTTCTGGCAAAGAAACTGGCCTAATAACCCACTGAGGGATAAAAACATGAAATGAGCTTAATGACATTAAGTCTCTGCATGAAAAAGGGAGATTCTCTTTTCATAAGCAAGCTTTGAAACTTTTCCTAATGCTCTTAGGAGGAAATGTATTCGATTGTTCACAAGACACTCACTTGGAAAGAATTGTCTCAAGCCACATTTCCATCCTGTTTTAAGAACTAGATGGTGATTCCTGCACAGTTTTTCCCACCTTCCAACAGTTGGCTTCAGGAGATATTTAGTTACACATCACTATAAGCAAAACAAAACATATTAATGTTCATTCCATAGCTATGTATGCCATTGCTCCTACAATTTAGGCAGCCCTTCCAACAATATCCAAGAAGAATATTATCTACAGAATCTCTTAGCATAAGGTTAATTAAAAGACATAAAAACTTATATATATATTGTCAAAATGAACAGGTCTCAGGAGTAATTTCTTAGGTTTCAAGATAAACTAATGTCATAATGATTTATTTAAAACTGATATGCGATCACACACATGAACTTTCATAATTACCTCTTATGGGATAATAGTAAAGAATTTGTTCTCATTAAAATCTTGGCTTTGGTGGTTTGGAATCTAACGTATTCTTATTGGATGCTTAGGTAATTTAAATGACACTTTTAAATATAAGGTCCTACTGTAAACAAACATTAAATCTGGTTTTAGGATGAGACGCAAAGATTTCTAATTTGGGATTTAGAACAATTCAAATCATGGAAATATTTTTGAAAAGCCTCACACTCTGTATTTCGTTAGCTGTTGACATGAGTTTGTCGCTGGCAAGAAGGTAGCGTTCATCACCCGTGTGTCTCTCGGTGCCCCTGAGTGGGCTTCTAGAAGGGGGTCCTATAATGTGTTCAGAACCTGGGTCGGGGCTGCGTCCTCTTACTGCTCCATCTCTGAACTTCAGTCAGACCAGGGGAGGCTTGATGGTCTGAAAGTCCTTAGCGCACGGAGGCCTGGCCCCACCCTAGGAGCACAGGGGAGAATGTTCCCAGCCCTCTCCTCCGGGAGCCCTGCACTTGATGGGGGTTGAGCTGGAATGGAGAGGAAAAGGGGAAATAAGCGACAGACAGAGGACACGCCAGACTCTTTCAGTCTACAGACGTTTTTGAAGTACCTACTATGTGCCAAGGGGGCTTCCAGGTGGCTCAGTGGTAAAAGCATCTGCCTGCCAATGCGAGACGCAGGAGATGCCGATTTGATTCCTGGCTCGGAAAGATCCCCTGGAGGGGAGGATATGGCAGTCCACTCCAGTGTTCTTGCCTGGGAAATCCCATGGACCGAAGAGCCTTGTGGGCTACAGTCTGTGAGGTTGCAAGAGTCGGGTATGACTAAGCATGCACACACTGTATTTTATTTATAAAAATTAAAATTTATCACAAAATACAGTACTTTAACTGTAAAAGGTTTCATGCCTAAAAAATACCAGAGATTAGTAAGAATACTCTTCCCACAGTGCATCCAGAGACCTCCAAAATGGTTTATATTTTTCTACCTAGGACGTGAATCAAGAGAAAGACTCCAGCTGTTTAGCCTTGACTTTAGATTGACATTAGTTCTCCTTTCACGTCTCTTGGTCTCCCAACCCAGATAGCCATCATGCCTGCAAGCACCTTCTGTCTGCAGTTGGAACTCCTGTGTCACAGGAGAGACTGCTGTTATGCTGGTTAGGAGTTTAAGCTCAGGAGACTAGCTTCAGATTATAGTTTTGCCACTTACAGTCATGAGACCTGGGGCAAAAACTCTCTGTGTCTCATTTTCACCATTTTGTAAAGGGAGGATAGTAGCAACATCTACATTGTAAGAAAATTAAATTAAATGAGGATTAAATGAGGTAATGTAGGTATAGGAGTTAGCACAGTATTCTTCTACAAATAAATTCCCTCAGCTACTTTTATTAATAGCAGGAGAATAGAACCCATCATCTTCATTTGGTCATTAACTAAATCAAATTGTATTTTTATCATTTAATTTTATTTTTGACATAATATTTTCTAAGCATTTTATTACATGAGCAATATACAACCATTATAATTACAAATTATAATTTCATGTAAGCAAGAAGAAAAAGTTATTTTAAATCTTACCATCTAGAGAAGACATTTATAATGACAGCAACACCACCACCACACACACTTTTTTCCCTGTGCAAATATGTGCCTCTATTATGCATAAATAATTCCATTTAAACTAGAGTGAAATTAAAAACTCTGTTCGTGTTTGTCAAAAGCACATGCACTGCAGCCAAACTGCCCCGGTGTAATTCCTGACTTTGCCGGTCAGTGGGCTACATGACCTTGGGAAAATTATCGACCTCTTTCAAGTGTTGGTTTCTTCATCTGTAAAGGGAGAATAACTAGCGGATGTCCCTCAAAGTGTCGTGAGGATTAAGTGAGAGTTTACGTAAAGCCTAGCACTCTTCATTACAGAAATTCCTGTGTTAGGGTATATCTTTTAAAGATCCCATTTTAGGCCTTTTTAAGGGTAACGCATCAGGATCTAGTGTGAATCTCTTCCCGTTACTTATCTCTCTGCTACCCTGATGCTCTAGCCCTTTAATTCTTCACATGACCAGTGTAGTCACTCCTCTGGTTTATACGTGATTTCTGAATGGATAAGTCTAGCTCAGTTGAGAGAGAGTCAGTACCTACAGTAAGATTATTTTTTCCAATAAGATTTAATCTGGTTGGGAGTAGTAACTGTATTTTACACTTCATATTACCCATGTATATACATGCTATGCTTTGAATGTTAAAAATATGATTTTTTGAAAGAGTACTTGAAAAGTCCATAAAGTAACATTCATCAACTGAGAAAATGTTTACTCACTGTTCTAAATGAGTTACTTGCATTTTTTTTTTTTTCTACTTTGGGAAGAGGCAATTGAATGTGCTGATAAAGATTTTTTTCTATAATGTTGCTTGAACTGTATTAAAATTTTTTTTGGCCTTTGCTTGCAGGTCCTTAAGCATTAAGTATTTTTTTCTTCAAATTGGCATTTGCTGTTTGCTGTTTGTCTGTACAAAGTGTAAGGCAAAAGATGAAAGTAATACTCTTAAAAAAACCCTGAAATCTCTCCAAAGACGATTGCAACAAAAATTATCCATTGCAACTTTATAATTAAAGTGCTTGATGAAATGCACATGTTGAATAAGTTTTTGAAAAAGTTCCCCTTGCTGCCTTCTCCCGTTTAAAAGATTAATTCATTTAACTGAAACCAACCAGAGGAAGGAAACAGTGTGCAGACTTAACATTTTGTTTGGAAACAATTAAGTTCTGTCTTTCCCAAAATATAGATTGTGCAATTAATAGGGAACTTGGCTAGACCAAGGCTGTTGACAAAATGTAGCTAGAAGATTTGGGCTATTTTTAGTTATTATGCCGTTTGTACTTAATAATTTTTAACATGAACATTTACTTACATGGAAGTTATTCTTTTAAGAGAAAATGAAGAAATAGTTGGCATATGTTTTGAGAAAATATCTTGTTTTTAGTAAAAAAACAAAACCCCAAGAAACCCTGTACTCTTACGGAGATAAATATCCTCATTGACTTTAAGTGGGGGGAAATTGTCTTAGGACATAAAACCCTCACTTAAAAGATTCATTACATGTAAAACTTATTCTGAAGAAGTAAAAATTCTCATCTATTAAACATTTTAATACCGTTTTTGCTTTCAAATATATCTAGTCACTGAAGGTCTAGTAAACTTTTGTCTGGTAGAGAAAATTAGGAGAATTACTGTAATAAATAAGGATTTTTAATTAACATTGTCAGTAAAAGGGGTCCTTCTTAAGTTCTTGAAAATACTTAAAATATCTTCCACTCTTCAGTCGATTCTTTGGGACCCAGTAGACTGTAGCCCTCCAGGCTCCTCTGTTCATGGGATTCTCCAGGCAACAATACTGGAGTGGGTTGCCTTGCCCTTCTCCAGGAGATCTTCCCGATGCAGGGATCAAACCTGTGTCTCTTAATCTCTCACACATTGGCAAGTGGGTTCTTTACCACTAGCACTACCTGGAAAGCCCCCTGTCTTCAATGTGTTAGTCACTCAGTCGTGTCCGACTCTTTGTGACCCCATGGACTGTACAGCCTGCCAGACTCTTCTGTCCATGGGGTTTTCCAGGCAAGGATACTGGAGTGGGTTGCCATTTCCTTCTCCAGGGGATCTTCCCGACCCAGGGATCGAACCCAGCTCTCCTGCATTGCAGTCAGAGTTGCTTTACCATCTGAGCTACTAGGGAAGCCCCCTCTCTTCAATGAATGGTTTCAATTACGATCTTTCTTTCAGTGTTTTTTCCCTTCATAGGTAGGAAAAGACAGTTTGAGTTCTGTTCTTGTTAAGTACCGCACACCTTCGGTAAGTGGGGTAGGAAGAAAGCAGATGTTAAACACCTCATTGACATGACACTTCAGTATCTCTGTCCAGTGAGTGCATATGTCAGCAAAATCAGAGAGTAGGTGCGTTTTCTCAGGATCTCACTTCACTTACTTGGAGCTCTTAGTTTTCTCTTGTCTGGGCTTCTGAAGATCCTGAGAGCTCTAGAACTTCCAGTGGATGTGCTTCACTAGAGCTCTGGCCTGTGCTCTGGATCCGTTAGATGGAGCCAACTTGGGATCTAAGCAGACAACTACAGGATCCCCCTAGCACTGGCTGCCCCATTCTTATTTATTTATTTTTAATTGGAGAGTAATTGCTTTACAGTGTTGGTTTCTGCTATACAACAACGTGAATCAGTCATAGGTATAAGTTTGTCTCCTCCCTCTTGAACCTCCCTCCCACCCCACCCCACCCAACCCTCTAGGTTGTCACAGAGCACCTGATTGAGCTCTCTGCATCACACAGCAAATTCCCACTGGCTATCTATTTTGCATACGGTAATTATGTTTCAGCCTGGGGACTCTTTCAGTTGCCCCACCCTTTCCTTCCCCTGCTGTGTCTGCAAGCCTGTTCTCTGTATCTGCATAGCAGCCCCATTCTTAACACTTCCAACAAACAGAAGGGCAGAGACTGCTGTTTTCCTGCCATTGACATGAAAGGTTTAGGAATCAGGCAAGTCTGGATGGGGTAATAGGATTCATCAAGGCCACTAGGGGGCATCATGACTGCCTCCCTCTTCCCTGCTGTTTTCGTGTGTGTGTGTGTGTGTGTGTGTGTGTGTGTGTGTGTGTGTGTTAGCTTATGCTGCTGCTACTGCCAAGTCGCTTCAGTCGTGTCCAACCCTGTGCTGAAGGAGGAAACAGACAGAGCTGGGCTCCATCTCAGGCCAGACTGCGAACATTAGGCTACACACATGGTCACCCTCCCAATGGACTCTGAACTTTGTGCCCGGTATCTATAGAAGCGGCATACCAGTGGGAAACCAGACCCCCATAAAAGAGCCTCAGGACTTGTACTTGGACTCTCCGTTGCCTAAAAGAATATGCGAATTACTCTGTAACAGAACAAAGTCGTAAATTCCATTATGTTTATCGGGATATGACCACAGTCCTGTTGATAAATGTCCACTGTTTATCTAGTCTTGTGACACATGAATCATGGGTTAACTTTGATCGTATCTCTCTTTTACCTTGTCCAGACTAGTTTCAAGGACTTTGAGGAGGTAGGTTTGAGCAAGTACACTTAGGGTATATAAGGTTTTCACAAAACCTGGTCAGGGTCCTTGGCTAAGAGGAGACTCTGCCCTGGGCCCGCTGATGTAATAAACTGCACTCCACTATCTGCATTGTCCTTCTGAGTGAGTTTGTTTTCTGGAACGCGTGGCTACAACAGTGCGACCCCATAGACAGCAGGCAGCCCACCAGGCCCCGCTGTTCCTGGGATTCTCCAGGCAAGAACATTGGGGTGGGTTGCCATTTCCATCTCCAATGCATGAAAGGGAAAAGTGAAAGTGAAGTCGCTCAGTCTTGTCCGATTCTTCGCGACCCCATGGACTGCAGCCTACCAGGCTCCTCTGTCCATGGGATTTTCCAGGCAAGAGTACCGGAGTGGGGCGCCAGTACCTTCTCCATCCCACATGCCACAATATTTTAAAAAATAGTAATAATAATAAAGGACCACTGGTGCTTAAGAACCTGCTTGCCAATGCAGGGAACACAGGTTTGATCCCTGGTCTGGGAAGATTCTGCATGACTCGAGGCAACTGAACACTTGCACTGCAACTGCTGTGAGCCTTCATGCTCTAGAGCCTGTGCTCAAAAAAAGAAGCTGCAGCAATGAGAAACCAGTGCAGTGCAACTAGAGTGTAGCCCACTCTCGCCACAGCTAGAGACGGCCTACATGAAGCAGCAAGACCCAGCACAGACAAAAGTAAAATTTTAAAAGGGGGGCAAGAAAAGGGCCTTATCTACCAGCAATCTGGCCAGTTTACCTTCATCCTCGCTTAGGTACTTTGACTTTCATCATATTAAAATGAATTGTCCTTGTTGCTAGCTAAGCCGGCTGTCAGGCTTCCATGGTGGCTCAGACGGTGAAGAATTCACCTGCAGGAGACCGGGGTTTGATCCCTGTGGCAGGAAGAGCCCCCAGAGAAGGGAATGGCTACCCACTCCAGTATTCTTGCCTGGAGAATTCCATGGAGCCTGGTGGGGTCACAAAGAGTAGGATACAACTGAGCAACTAAGCACACAGCGCAAGCCAGCTGTCGTCCTCCCATTCCTATCCCTCACCCCTGCCTCTTGCTCTATACCTCAGTCTTCTTGCTTTCTCCTGTATTACCAAGATTTCTCTCTACTGGGTAACTTTTTATTTTTTCAATTTGGCTACCTCCTGTCTTACTTGCAGCATGCTAGGGCTGGAGGCATTCGGGCTTAGTTATCCTGCCCTGGAATCTTAGTTCCCCAACCAGGGATCCAAACTGTGTCCCCTGCATTGCAAGGTGGATTCTTTAAAAGTTATTTTTTAGGAGAGAAAACTTCAGAGGAGGTATTTTACATGCAGGATCCTTTGAACTGGACCTTGTCAAATAAATACGTAGTAGAGGTAAAAGCTATATGCCAAGTACGTTTCACTTAACATAAAGCCTTGGCAAGAGTAATTAATGCAGAAAGAAACAAAGAAAATCCCACATACACAATTACAACTAATAAGAACGTTAAAAAGATTTCTGGGGACTTCCTTGGGAGTCCAGTGGTAAAGAATCCACTTTCCAATGCAAGGACCATGAGTGCAATCCCTGATTGGGGAACTAAGATCCCATTGGATGTGGGGCAGCTAAGCTCACATGGCACCACCAGAGAAGCCCAGGCGCTGCAACAAAGACCCAGGACAATCAAAAAAAAAAAAAGCCTGCACAATTCTTTCTCTAGTTTCTGAAAAGCGTGCATAAAAGTAGCGGGAAACTGTTTTTGAAGGTCAGTAGGACATATCTGTAAACTCTTCTATATAAAAAAAATACGTGGCTCATAATCACAAAATATGGCAAAGAAATAAATTTACAAGGATTTTAATAAAGACACTGCTTAGCCCCACTTCACTCCTTCCTGCTTCCCTTTTCTAATCCCTTACCTTGAAAGTATACTTAGAAAACTTTCAGTTTTCTATTTGGCATTCGCTTTCCTATTTCTAAGTAGTAGCTACAGATATTTCTTGAATTCCAATTTGAGGTATTATCTATTGACTATCTACAGAGAAGGCAATGGCACCCCACTCCAGTACTCTTGCCTGGAAAATCCCATGGATGGAGGAGCCTGGTAGGCTGTGGTCCACGGGGTCGCGAAGAGTCAGACACGACTGAGTGACTTCACTTTCACTTTTCACTTTCATGCATTGGAGAAGGAAATGGCAACCCACTCCAGCATTCTTGCCTGGAGAATCCCAGGGACGGTGGAGCCTGGTTGGCTGCTGTCTATGGGGTCTCACAGAGTCGGACATGACTGAAGCGACTTAGCAGCCGCAGCACTGACTATCTACAAATCTTTCAAATATAATATTCCTCATAGCTGAGCCATATGGGGAACTGATTAATTTCCTTTCTTCTATAATTCTATAATTTTCCTTCCTTGATGTTAAAATTGTCTCTCTCTTTTTTTTTTTTTTTCATTGCTCCATATTCTTTAATGAACATCTAAAGGCACTCAATATGCCAGCAAATTTGGAAAACTCAGCAGTGGCCACAGGACTGAAAAGGTCAGTTTTCATTCCAATCCCAAAGAAAGGCAGTGCCAAAGAATGCTCAAACTACCACACAGTTGCACTCATCTCACACGTTAGTAAAGTAATGCTCAAATTCTTCAAGCCGGGCTTTAGCAATACATGAACCGTGAACTTCCAGATGTTCAAGGCACATGTAGAAAATCAGAGGTCAAATTGCCTACATCCACTGGGTCATTGAAAATGCAAGAGAGTTCCAGAAAAACATCTATTTCTGTTTTATTGACTATGCCAAAGCCTTTGACTGTGTGGATCACAATAAACTGTGGAAAATTCTGAAAGAGATGGGAATACCAGACCACTTGACCTGCCTCTTGAGAAACCTGTATGCAGGTCAAGAAGCAACAGTTAGAACTGGACAGGGAACAACAGACTGGTTCCAAATAGGAAAAGGAGTACATCAAGGCTGTATAATGTCACCCTGCTTATTTAGCTTATATGTAGAGTACATCATGAGAAATGCTGGGCTGGAAGAAGCACAAGCTGGAATCAAGATTGCCGGGAGGAATATCAATAACCTCAGATATGCAGATGACACCACCGTTATGGCAGAAAGTGAAGAAGAACTAAAGAGCCTCTTGATGAAAGTGAAAGAGGAGAGTGGAAAAGTTGGCTTAAAGCTCAACATTCAGAAAACTAAGATCATGGCATCTGGTCGCATCTCTTCATGGCAAATAGATTGAGAAACAGTGGAAACAGTGGCAGACTTTATTTTGGGGGGCCCCAAAATCACTGCAAATGGTGATTGTAGCCATGAAATTAAAAGATGCTTACTCCATGGAAGGAAAGTTATGACCAACCTAGACAGCATATTAAAAAGCAGAGATGTTACTTTGCCAACAAAGGTCCGTCTGGTCAAGGCTACGGTTTTTCCAGTGATCATGTATGGATGTGAGAGTTGGACTATAAAGAAAGCTGAGCCCCGAAGAGTTGATGCTTTTGAACTGTGGTATTGGAGAAGACTCTTGAGAGTCCCTTGGACTGCAAGATGATCCAACCAGTCCATCCTAAAGGAAATCAGCCCTGAATATTCATTGGAAGGACTGATGTTGAAGCTGAAACTCCAATAATTTGGCCACCTAATGCAAAGAGCTGACTCATTGGAAAAGACCTTGATGCTGGGAAAGATTGAAGGCAGGAGGAGAAGGGTACAACAGAGGATGAGATGGTTGGATGGCATCACTGACTCAAGGGACATGAGTTTGGCTAACCTCTGGGAGTTGGTGATGGACTCAGAGGCCTGGCATGCTTCAGTGCATGGGGTTGCAAAGAGTCAGACACGACTGAGCAACTGAACTGGACCGAATAGTTCCTTATCATATTTGGCAAGTGCTACAGGCCCAGCTTCATTGTGAATGGTTTGTAAGTAGGAAGTTAGGGGGTGGAAGGTGGTACATGAAAGGACACAGTTCAGGTTCTGTGCTCTCTTGCAAGATCTGGCTCCTGGCTACCCGGCCGGCTTCATTCCTCCTCTTTCCCCTTAGTTTGTTTTCTAGCCCCTCTTAACTCATCTTATATCCCAGAATTCACTAGGCCGATCTTCCCTGGCCTCTTTACTAGCCTGTGGCTGGCTGAGTCACGCTTCTGACCCTGTTACCTGCCACGTGGCCATCCTCAGCTACCAGTCTTACATGACCCCTAAAAAATGTTAGTGTGTCCTGCAGTGTGTTCCTGTAGCACCGTATTCTTGTCACTCACCACTATTTATGCTTATTTTATTACCTGGTTAACATCTGTTTTTCTCTCTGAACGATAAGCTCTGTGAAGGCAGGTCTAGGTGGTCTTGTTCCCTGAAGGGGTTCCCCACATTTGACATCTACATTTTTGGCTATTTGTAAATTTTATCTATTATATGATCAGGCCTCTAAGAGAATGGCAGGGATACAAATGCACATGAAAACATTGCAGTGGTTTAGGCTGAGAAAATCCTGTGTAAGAATAATGAATTTTTTTACTCACATGAAGTAATTCTGTTTTTCCTTTCTAAGTTGCCTAACCTTAAACTTTGGGATTGGAATGAAAACTGACCTTTTCCAGTCCTGTGGCCACTGCTGAGTTTTCCAAATGTGCTGGCATATTGAGTGCAGCACTTTCACAGCGTCATCTTTCAGGATTTGAAATAGCTCAATAGGAATTCCATCACCTCCACTAGCTTTGTTCATAGTGATGCTTTCCAAGGCCCACTTGACTTCACATTCCAGGATGTCTGGCTCTAGATGAGTGATCACACCATCGTGATTATCTGGGTCGTAAAGATCTTTTTTGTACAGCTCTTCTGTGTGTTCTTGCCACCTCTTCTTACTATCTTCTCCTTCTGTTAGAACCATACCATTTCTGTCCTTTATCGAGCCCATCTTTGCATGAAATGTTCCCTTGGTATCTCTAATTTTCTTGAAGAGATCTCTAGTCTTTCTCATTCTGTTCTTTCCCTCTATTTCTTTGCACTGATTGCTGAAGAAGGCTTTCTTATCTCTTCTTGCTATTCTTTGGAACTCAGCATTCAGATGCTTAAATCTTTCCTTTTCTCCTTTGCTTTTCACTTCTATTCTTTTCACAGCTATTTGTAAGGCCTCCTCAGACAGCCATTTTGCTTTTTTGCATTTCTTTTCCATGGGGATGGTCTTGATCCCTGTCTCCTGTACAATGTCACGAACCTCATTCCATAGTTCACAGGTGCTCTATCTATCAGATCTAGGCCCTTAAATCTATTTCTCACTTCCATTGTATAATCATAAGGGATTTGATTTAGGTCATACCTGAATGGTCTAGCTGTTTTCCCTACTTTCTTCAATTTAAGTCTGAATTTGGTAATAAGGACTTCATGATCCGAGCCATAGTCAGCTCCTGGTCTTGTTTTTGTTGACTGTATAGAGCTTCTCCATCTTTGGCTACAAAGAATATAATCAATCTAATTTTGGTGTTGACCATCTGGTGATATCCATGTGTAGAGTCTTCTCTTGTGTTGTTGGAAGAGGGTGTTTCCTGTGAACTTCCTGATGTTCAAGCTGGTTTTAGAAAAGGCAGAGGAACCAGAGATCAAATTGCCAACATCCGCTGGATCATGGAAAAACCAAGAAAGTTCCAGAAAAACATCTATTTCTGCTTTATTGATTATGCCAAAGCCTTTGTGTGGATCACAATCAACTGTGAAAAATTCTGAGAGAGCTGGGAATACCAGGCCACCTGACCTGCCTCTTGAGAAATCTGGATGCAGGTCAAGAAGCAACAGTTAGAACTGGACATGGAACAACAGACTGGTTTCAAATAGGAAAAGGAGTGCGTCAAGGCTATATATTGTCACCCTGCTTATTTAACTTCTATGCAGAGTACATCATGAGAAATGCTGGGCTGGAAGAAACACAAGCTGGAATCAAGATTGCCGGGAGAAATATCAATAATCTCAGATATGCAGATGACACAACCCTTATGGCAGAAAGTGAAGAGGAGCTAAAAAGCTTCTTGATGAAAGTGAAAGAGGAGAGTGAAAAAGTTGGCTTAAAGCTCAACATTCAGAAAACAAAGATCATGGCATCCGGTCCCATCACTTCATGGGAAATAGATGGGGAAACAGTGGAAACAGTGTCAGACTTTATTTGAGGGGGCTCCAAAATCACTGCAGATGGTGACTACAGCCATGAAATTAAAAGACGCTTACTCCTTGGAAGGAAAGTTATGACCAACCTAGATAGCATATTCAAAAGCAGAGACATTACTTTGCCGACTAAGGTCCGTCTAGTCAAGGCTATGGTTTTTCCTGTGGTCATGTATGGATGTGAGAGTTGGACTGTGAAGAAGGCTGACCACCGAAGAATTGATGCTTCTGAACTGTGGTGTTGGAGAAGACTCTTGAGAGTCCCTTGGACTGCGAGATCAACCAGTCCATTCTGAAGGAGATCAGCCCTGGGTGTTCTTTGGAAGGAATGATGCTAAAGCTGAAAATCCAATACTTTGGCCACCTCATGCGAAGAATTGACTCATTGGAAAAAACTTTGGTGCTGGGAGGGATTGGGGGCAGGAGGAGAAGGGGACGACAGAGGATGAGATGGCTGGATGATATCACTGACTTGATGGATTTTAGTCTGAGTGAACTCCGGGAGTTGGTGATGGACAGGGAGGCCTGGCATGCTGTGATTCATGGGGTCGCAAAGAGTTGGACACGACTGAGCGACTGAGCTGAACTGAACCTTAAATTGGCTGAGAGTTGTAACTACAAAGTAAAGGTGATGTGGCTTCAGAGATTGGACAAGCTGGGTCTAAGAATCCAGTTCTTACTCAGATTTTCCAGATGCTCTTAGGAAACTTTGAAGAAGTCAGTTGACAGCTTGGAGTGTCAGTACAGCTGGCTAGGGATTCTTCGAACTTCCATCTACCATAATGTATTGGAAGGGTAGGACATGCCCAAAGCTCTGGTTCTCTGAACGGTAAAACCAGAGAAAGAAGTGGGGCCTCTGCTTCATGGAGTCTCTCGTCTAGGAAGGGAGACTGGTGATCTGCAGCTAAATACACACATAAATGCATACTTACCGATTGAAAAGGTGGTGTCAAACTGGAGACAGAATAATGATGGAGAGCAAAGAGGGAGCTGTACATACGTGGTCAGGGAGGAAAGCCTGAGGATGCATCACTGAAGTAAAAAGGTAGGACAATGGAGGAAAAGCAAGTTCGAGGTCTTGAGGACAGGTAGCGGTTAAGGTCATGTCAAAGACAGCAGGATTACGTCCAGGACACAAAAGGAGTTCCTTGTGGCTGGAAGAGGAGATGCAAAGCAGGAGGGGGCTCAAAATGAAGTCTGAGATAGTAACCCCTATTCTTTGGGATTGTGAAGCCAGTGCTGCTGTATTTGTGGTCTGCACATGGGCTGCAGGTCTGCAAACTATTGGCTACTGTCTGTGATAGGAAAAAGAGTGGTGTACACAGAAATCAACTGTGTTACCTAGGATGCTTTTTTAGTACACTTATACACACACACATGTAGCAAAGACTTTCTCAGTAAAAGAAGGAGTGGGCAGCTTGACACTGATGTTCTGATGTAAATTCCTTACCTTGATGAGGACTGATACTTTGAGCATATGATGGACAATCACTGAAGGACCTTCAGTGCTCATGAATGTATATGTGGTGGTGAGGGAGTTGGTGGGAGGATGTTATGCTGAATTCACTTTTCAAAATAATTTTTGTGACTATCGAATAGAGAGTGGAGTGGGAAGAGGCAGGCGAAGAGTGAGTCAGGACCAGTGGTCTAGGGAAGAGATGGCAATGGGCCTGCACCAAGGTGGTGGCAATAGAAGTGGAGGATTACTGGGCTGATCACTGTCTTTTTGGAGACAGAATCAATAGGATTTTCTCCTGCATTGGAGGATGGGGAATTAAGAGGATCCTTTACACTTGACCTCCATGTTTCTGCTCTGAACAGCCTTTTGAATATTCATGCCGTTGATTGAGATAGTGACAGTTGAGGAGGAACGAGTTTAGAATAGGGCAGATGGTATATTCGGATATTAATAGTGGTAGTTCTAATAGTGGAGTTTTTTGGAAAAAAAAAATAGCCTTTATGAAATCTTCAAATTAATAAATAATAGCACAGTCCACTTTTTTTTTCTCCTAAAAATGCCTCTTTTGAGTTTTTATGTCCTCGGCAGTGGAAGCGTGGAGTCATAACTACTGAACCACCAGGGAATTCCCATGAAATGCTCCTTTTGAGAGCAAAGAAAAGAAAGATAAAAAGTTGTGTTGAGATACAGATGTTGGGAGTGGGTTAGGTTCATTCATCAGCTGAGGGATCTTTTCAACATAAGTGATTTAGCTCTCTGACTCAGCCAAGTTATATAGCTGCCATGATCTTGAAGAGAGCTTCTGAATGGTTGAAATTATAAATGTTATACCCACGAATACCAAGGGGTGTGTCCAGGGTGAGGAATAAGTTTCATCTGAACTGTCAACTCTGATTAATTTTTAGTGAATGCTCAGAAAGCTCTTGTGGAGGCCACATCTGGATTGAGTGAAAAGGCTGCTGCCATAGATTTTTCAGTGTGTACCTTGGATGCAAGAGGAATCGTGGCAGCAGACAGGCCAAGTGTCTGCCGACCCTCTGCATCCTTCAGGTATAGAAAATGAATTGGATAAATGTCTCAACATGTGTGGCACTAGATATATGGTTCCCAAACCTGCAAAATGGAACAAACACTAAACTTTGAAGAGGACTGTCTATGTGATTAAACTTTGGGATGGATTCCAAGAACTGGAATACAATGTTGGAACTGTTCCTTCCTTTGACCATGATACTGGAACCAAAGCTCACTGATAGTAACTAAAACGCCCTCTGGGTTATTAATGCAGTTTTGCTCTGGGATCCATTAGAGATACACCAACAGCCTGATAAAGAGTGGGCAAGTTCCACAGGTCTGCCAGGGCTAATTGCCATGGAGTCAAATTATATGGCTGTACTTGGTGATACAGTGGACCATTCTCAACTTCTCCCATTTTATTCTAAATGCACGAAGACTGTTTTGCTTTCTGTTTACTCATTTCAATTTAATTTGGCTCTATCATCCCTTCCACTACCTCTGAACCTTTCCCAGCAAATGATGGCTTTTTCTCCCCTACCCCAAAGAAGATTCTGGTGACTGTGTAAACTATTTTGGGTTGCCAGAGAAACAGAAGACTAGTTTCAATTCATCAGAGAGTGGCAACATTTTGATGGAAACTTGGGTAGGGTGCTGCCAACCTCTGCTCAGGTTGTACAGATAGGAAGTCTGATGTGTGATATTAGAGTTGGCTATCCAAGGACTCTGCCATGACTTCATCAGTAATAATGATAATAATTTTCATGCGAAACAGAAGGGAAATAATGATTTGAGGAAGTTGCTAGAACAAATTACATTAGTTTTAGGGCCAAAATTCATGAACAGCTTCATTTTTCTAGTGGAGAGAAGACCCTAGTAATTTTTATAATTTAGATACATTTGTCAAGGAGCTACCAAATCCACTTGACATGAGAAAAAAATGAGTCAAATTTTTTAAAAAATTACTTTTAATTTACCCTGGGATGTTTGCTATGGGAGTGAAAACTTAATTGAGATAACAAGTGAATGCTTGTTTATTTGTTAATATTTGGGTAGACTCATTGAGTTGGGGATGATTGAGGTCATTCAGTCGACATAGTTTCAAAGACTTCATTCTTTATAATAGCACAACTTTCTTTTTATTTATTTATTTATTTATTTATTTTTTTAATTTTAAAATCTTTAATTCTTACATGTGTTCCCAAACATGAACCCCCCTCCCATCTCCCTCCCCATAACATCTCTGTGGGTCATCCCCATGCACCAGCCCCAAGCATGCTGTATCCTGCGTCAGACATAGACTAGCGATTCAATTCTTACATGATAGTATACATGATAGAATGCCATTCTCCCATATCATCCCTCCCTCTCCCTCTCCCTCTGAGTCCAAAAGTCCGTTATGCACAGCTGCGTCTTTTTTCCTGTCTTGCATACAGGGTCGTCATTGCCATCTTTCTAAATTCCATATATATGTGTTAGTGTACTGTATTGGTGTTTTTCTTTCTGGCTTACTTCACTCTGTATAATCGGCTCCAGTTTCATCCATCTCATCAGAACTGATTCAAATGAATTCTTTTTAACGGCTGAGTAATACTCCATTGTGTATATGTACCACAGCTTTCTTATCCATTCATCTGCTGATGGACATCTAGGTTGTTTCCATGTCCTGGCTATTATAAACAGTGCTGCGATGAACATTGGGGTACATGTGTCTCTTTCAGTTCTGGTTTCCTTGGTGTGTATGCCCAGCAGTGGGATTGCTGGGTCATATGGCTGTTCTATTTCCAGTTTTTTAAGGAATCTCCACACTGTTCTCCATAGTGGCTGTACTAGTTTGCATTCCCACCAACAGTGTAGGAGGGTTCCCTTTTCTCCACACCCTCTCCAGCATTTATTGCTTGTAGATTTTTGGATCGCAGCCATTCTGACTGGTGTGAAGTGGTACCTCATTGTGGTTTTGATTTGCATTTCTCTGATAATGAGTGATGTTGAGCATCTTTTCATGTGTTTGTTAGCCATCCGTATGTCTTCTTTGGAGAAATGTCTATTTAGTTCTTTGGCCCATTTTTTGATTGGGTGGTTTATTTTTCTGGAATTGAGCTGCATAAGTTGCTTGTATATTTTTGAGATTAGTTGTTTGTCAGTTGCTTCATTTGCTATTATTTTCTCCCATTCGGAAGGCTGTCTTTTCACCTTGCTTATATTTTCCTTTGTTGTGCAGAAGCTTTTAATTTTAATTAGATCCCATTTGTTTATTTTTGCTTTTATTTCCAGAATTCTGGGAGGTGGATCATAGAGGATCCTGCTGTGATTTATGTCTGAGAGTGTTTTGCCTATGTTCTCCTCTAGGAGTTTTATAGTTTCTGGTCTTACATTTAGATCTTTAATCCATTTTGAGTTTATTTTTGTGTGCGGTGTTAGAAAGTGATCTAGTTTCATTCTTTTACAAGTGGTTGACCAGTTTTCCCAGCACCACTTGTTAAAGAGATTGTCTTTACTCCATTGTATATTCTTGCCTCCTTTGTCAAAGATAAGGTGTCCATATGTGTGTGGATTTATCTCTGGGCTTTCTATTTTGTTCCATTGATCTATATGTCTGTCTTTGTGCCAGTCCCATACTGTTTTGATGACTGTGGCTTTGTAGTAGAGCCTGAAGTCAGGCAAGTTGATTCCTCCAGTTCCATTCTTCTTTCTCAAGATTGCTTTGGCAATTTGAGGTTTTTTGTATTTCCATACAAATCTTGAAATTATTTGTTCTAGTTCTGTGAAAAATATGGCTGGTAGCTTGATATGGATTGCATTGAATTTGTAAATTGCTTTGGGTAGTATACTCATTTTCACTATATTGATTCTTCCGATCCATGAACATGGTATATTTCTCCATCTATTAGTGTCCTCTTTGATTTCTTTCATCAGTGTTTTATAGTTTTCTATATATAGGTCTTTAGTTTCTTTGGGTAGATATATTCCTAAGTATTTTATTCTTTTCATTGCAATGGTGAATGGAATTGTTTCCTTAATTTCTTTTTCTACTTTCTCATTATTGGTGTATAGGAATGCGAGGGATTTCTGTGTGTTGATTTTATATCCTGCAACTTTACTATATTCATTGATTAGCTCTAGTAATTTTCTGGTGGAGTCTTTAGGGTTTTCCATGTAGAGGATCATGTCATCTGCAAACAGTGAGAGTTTGACTTCTTCTTTTCCAATTTGGATTCCTTTTATTTCTTTTTCTGCTCTGATTGCTGTGGCCAAAACTTCCAGAACTATGTTGAATAGTAGCGGTGAAAGTGGACACCCTTGTCTTGTTCCTGACTTTAGGGGAAATGCTTTCAATTTTTCACCATTGAGGATAATGTTTGCTGTGGGTTTGTCATATATAGCTTTTATTATGTTGAGGTATGTTCCTTCTATTCCTGCTTTCTGGAGAGTTTTTATCATAAATGGATGTTGAATTTTGTCAAAGGCCTTCTCTGCATCTATTGAGATAATCATATGGTTTTTATTTTCCAATTTGTTAATGTGGTGAATTACATTGATTGATTTGCGGATATTGAAGAATCCTTGCATCCCTGGGATAAAGCCCACTTGGTCATGGTGTATGATCTTTTTAATGTGTTGTTGGATTCTGATTGCTAGAATTTTGTTGAGGATTTTTGCATCTATGTTCATCAGTGATATTGGCCTGTAGTTTTCTTTTTTTGTGACATCTTTGTCAGGTTTTGGTATTAGGGTGATGGTGGCCTCATAGAATGAGTTTGGAAGTTTACCTTCCTCTGCAATTTTCTGGAAGAGTTTGAGTAGGATAGGTGTTAGCTCTTCTCGAAATTTTTGGTAGAATTCAGCTGTGAAGCCGTCTGGACCTGGGCTTTTGTTTGCTGGAAGATTTCTGATTACAGTTTCAATTTCCGTGCTTGTGATGGGTCTGTTAAGATTTTCTATTTCTTCCTGGTTCAGTTTTGGAAAATTGTACTTTTCTAAGAATTTGTCCATTTCTTCCACGTTGTCCATTTTATTGGCATACAACTGCTGATAGTAGTCTCTTATGATCCTTTGTATTTCTGTGTTGTCTGTTGTGATCTCTCCATTTTCATCTCTAATTTTATTGATTTGATTTTTCTCTCTTTGCTTCTTGATGAGTCTGGCTAGTGGTTTGTCAATTTTATTTATCCTTTCAAAGAACCAGCTTTTGGCTTTGTTGATTTTTGCTATGGTCTGTTTTGTTTCTTTAGCATTTATTTCTGCCCTAATTTTTAAGATTTCTTTCCTTCTACTAACTCTGGGGTTCTCCAATTCTTCCTTTTCTAGTTGCTTTAGTTGTAGAGTTAGGTTATTTATTTGACTTTTTTCTTGTTTCTTGAGGTATGCCTGTATTGCTATGAACTTTCCTCTTAGCACTGCTTTTATAGTGTCCCACAGGTTTTGGGTTGTTGTGTTTTCATTTTCATTAGTTTCTATGCATATTTTGATTTCTTTTTTGATTTCTTCTGTGATTTGTTGGTTATTCAGAAGTGTGTTGTTCAACCTCCATATGTTGGAATTTTTAGTAGTTTTTCTCCTGTAATTGAGATCTAATCTTAATGCATTATGGTCAGAAAAGATGCTTGGAATGATTTCGATTTTTTTTGAATTTATCAAGTTTAGATTTATGGCCCAGGATGTGATCTATCCTGGAGAAGGTTCCATGAGCACTTGAAAAAAAGGTGAAATTCATTGTTTTGGGGTGAAATGTCCTATAGATATCAATTAGGTCTAATTGATCTAATGTATCATTTAAAGTTTGCGTTTCTTTGTTAATTTTCTGTTTAGTTGATCTGTCCATAGGTGTGAGTGGGGTATTAAAGTCTCCCGCTATTATTGTGTTATTGTTGATTTCCCCTTTCATACTTGTTAGCATTTGTCTTACATATTGCGGTGCTCCTATGTTGGGTGCATATATATTTATAATTGTTATATCTTCTTCTTGGATTGATCCTTTGATCATTATGTAGTGGCCTTCTTTGTCTCTTTTCACAGCCTTTGTTTTAAAGTCTATTTTATCGGATATGAGTATTGCCACTCCTGCTTTCTTTTGGTCTCTATTTGCATGGTATATCTTTTTCCAGCCCTTCACTTTCAGTCTGTATGTGTCCCTTGTTTTGAGGTGGGTCTCTTGTAAGCAGCATATAGAGGGGTCTTGTTTTTGTATCTATTCAGCCAGTCTTTGCCTTTTGGTTGGGGCGTTCAACCCATTTACATTTAAGGTAATTATTGATAAGTATGATCCCATTATCATTTACTTTATTGTTTTGGGTTCGGGTTTATACACCCTTTTCCTGTTTCCTGTCTAGAGAATATCCTTTAGAATTTGTTGGAGAGCTGGTTTGGTGGTGCTGAATTCTCTCAGCTTTTGCTTGTCTGTAAAGCTTTTGATTTCTCCTTCGTATTTGAATGAGATCCTTGCTGGGTACAGTAATCTGGGATGTAGGTTATTGTCTTTCATCACTTTAAGTATGTCTTGCCATTCCCTCCTGGCCTGAAGAGTTTCTATTGAAAGATCAGCTGTTATCCTTATGGGAATCCCCTTGTGTGTTATTTGTTGTTTTTCCCTTGCTGCTTTTAATATTTGTTCTTTGTGTTTGATCTTTGTTAATTTGATTAATATGTGTCTTGGGGTGTTTCGCCTTGGGTTTATCCTATTTGGAACTCTCTGTGTTTCTTGGACTTGGGTGATTATTTCCTTCCCCATTTTAGGGAAGTTTTCAACTATTATCTCCTCAAGGATTTTCTCATGATCTTTCTTTCTGTCTTCTTCTTCTGGGACTCCTATAATTCGAATGTTGGAGCGTTTCATATTGTCCTGGAGGTCTCTGAGATTGTCCTCATTTCTTTTAATTCGTTTTTCTTGTTTCCTCTCTGATTCATTTATTTCTACCATTCTATCTTCTATTTCACTAATCCTATCTTCTGCCTCCGTTATTCTACTACTTGTTGCCTCCAGAGTGTTTCTGATCTCATTTATTGCGTTATTCATTATATTTTGACTCTTTTTTATTTCTTCTAGGTCCTTGTTAAACCTTTCTTGCATCTTCTCAATCCTTGTCTCTAGACTATTTATCTGTGATTCTATTTTGATTTCAAGATTTTGGATCATTTTCACTATCAATATTCGGAATTCCTTCTCAGGTAGATTCCCTACTTCTTCCTCTTTTGTTTGGTTTGGTGGGCAACTCTCCTGTTCCTTTACCTGCTGAGTATTCCTCTGTCTCTTCATCTTGGTTATATTGCTGCGTTTGGGGTGGCCTTTTTATATTCTGGTATTTTGTGGAGTTCTCTTTATTATGGAGCTTCCTCACTGTGGGTGGGGTTCTATCAGTGGCTTGTCAAGGTTTCCTGGTTAGGGAGGCGTGTGTTGGAGTTCTGGTGGGTGGAGCTGGGTTTCTTCTCTCTGGAGTGCAGTGGAGTGACCAGTAATGGGTTATGAGACATCCAGGGTTTTGGAATAATTTTGAGCTGCCTGTATATTGAAGCTCAGGGGAGTGTTCCTGTGTTGCTAGAGAATTTGAGTGGTATGTCTTGTTTTGGAACTTGGCCCTTGGGTGGAACTTGGTTTCAGTGTAGGTATGAAGGCATTTGATGAGCTCCTATTGCTTAATGTTCCCTGAATTCAAGAGTTCTCTAATGTTTTCAGGCTTTGGATTTAAGCCTCCTGCTTCTGGTTTTCAGTTTTATTTTTACAGTAGCCTCTAGACTTCTCCATCTATACAGCACCGATGATAAAACATCTAGGTAAAAGATGAAAAGTTTCTCCACATTGAGGGACACTCAGAGAGGTTCACTGAGTTACAAGGAGAAGAGAAGATGGAGGGGGTAGTTAGAGGTAACTGGAATGAGATGCGGTGAGATCAAAAGAGGAGAGAGCAAGCTAGCCAGTAGTCACTTCCTTATGTGTGCTCTATAGTCTGGACCGCTCAGAGGTATTTACGGAGTTATACGGGGAAGAGGAGAGGGAGGAAGTAGACAGAGGTGACCAGGAGGATAAGAGAGAGGAATGAGAAGGAGAGAGACAAATCCTGCCAGTAACCAGTTCCTTAGGTGTTCTCCACCGTCTGGAACACACAGAGATTCACAGAGTTGGATAGAGAAGAGATGGGGGAGGAAAGAGACAGAGGCCACCTGGTGGAGAAAAAGGAGAGTCCAAAGGAGGAGAGTGGTCAAGCCAGTAATCTCGCTCTCAGGTAAACTTGGGTAGTGAAGTTTGGGTTTTTCAATGTACAAAATTGACAACAGAAACCTAAGAGCAAAGATTAAAAATCTAGAGTAGAGGTTGGATTTTAAAAAATACAATATTAAAGAAAAGAAGCAGAAGGAAAAAGGAAGAAAGAAAAAAAAAACAAGAATTATTAAAAAACAAACAAACAAACAAACAAACAAAAACCAAAAAACCACCAACAACCATCCAAAGGCTATATATGGTGTTTGCCTTAAAAAAAAAAAAAGTCTTTTTTTTTTTTTTAAATAGTAATAGTAGGTTATAGAAATAAAAATTAGAGGAGAAATAGAAGACTTAACAATTAAAAAAAGTTAAAAAAAAAAAGGAATGATTTTAAAATTATTAAAAATATATCTGGCCGTTCTCTGATGTTTTGGGCCGTGTGGGATCACTTCCAAGGTGGTTCCCTCTGTTTAACTTCTTCTGTTTGCTGGTTTTTTAGGCTCACTAGTTCAGTCGCGCTGTGGGGAGGGGGGATGCTGCAAACAAATAGCACTGTCCTGTGCACAGTGTCTCAGCCCCGCCTGACCTGTCCCTTCTCGCGGCGCACAAACCGCTCCGGCTCTACGATGCTCAGCCGGGAACCGTCTGGGGCCGGCCCTAGGCTGCGTGCACTTCCCCGGTCCAAGCCGCTCAGGTTAGGCGCTCAGGCTGCCCTCAGAGGCACAGATTCGGCTGGGACTGCGTTTTGTGCCCTTCCCAGGTCCGAGTAGCTCAGGAGTTTGGCGAGCGCGATCGCCGCGGCATGTCACCTTTTCTGCCACTGCTGCTCAGCTTTCTGGGTGGACCGCTGGCATCCCCCGTGAGGCAGATTGTGAGTGTCCAGCACCCCCAGAAGTCTTAGCAAAGAGGCCTGCTTGCAGTTAGGTAAGTAAAGTCTCTCCGGGTCTGCAATTGCCCCTTTCCAGTCCTTACGGCTCTGGCTGCCTGTCCCCGGCGGGGGATGGTCTGCAGCCTGCTTTTTCCGTTCGGTCCTTTGTTCTGTGCTTGGTCCTGGCGGTGTCTTATGTTCGAGCTTTTCGGGCGGTAGCTATCCCACAGTCTGGTTTGCTAGCGCAAGTTAGATCGTTCTGGTTGCGCGTGGGGCGTTCCTGCCCGATTCTTACAAAGCACTGCAGCCCGCGCCTCCCGCGCGTCCCTGCCCTGCCCCCACTTCCCAATGGCGGATGCAGGCGTCTGTGCTGCTTTTCCGCTGGGGGAGTTACTGTTGGGCTTGTAATCTCTTGGTTTTAATTATTTCTTTATTTTTCCTTCCTGTTATGTTGCCCTCTGTGTTTCCAAGACTCGCCACAGACTCGGCAGGGAGAGTGTTTCCTGGTGTTTGGAAACCTCTCTTCTTAAAATTCCCTTCCCGGGACGGGCTTCCCTTCCCGGGACGGAGCTCCCTCCCCACCTCCTTTGTCTCCTTTTTCGTCTTTTATATTTTTTCCTACCTGTTTTTGAAGACAATGGTCTGCTTTTCTGGTTGCCTGATGACCTCTGCCAGCCTACAGAAGTTGTTTTGTGGAGTTTGCTCGGCATTGAAATGTTCTTTTGAGGAATTTGTGAGGGAGAAAGTGGTCTTCCCGTCCTATTCCTCCGCCATCTTTATCCCGTCCCCTCTTTTTTTTTTTTAAAAGAAACTTTTTGTTCAAGTTCAGTGCAAAACAGGTAAAAGTGAAAATGATTGTGTGGGCAATGATGTAGAGAGTTGAGAGCATGACCCACTTGGGTTTGTGCCTCCTGGGAAAAACCCACCTGGTTTTTCCATGAGATACCACTGTTCTAAGGACTCGATTTGAAAACTACTAAATGCAGTGTCCTCATTTTATAAACAAGGAATAAGATGACTTACCCAGAACCGTACAGTTGGTTATTGGGTGGACCTGCTCCCCATACATATGATCTTTCCATTACATTATGCTTGGAGTGTCAGTGATGACCCCCCTGTTTCCTGAGCTCCCCTCTAATCCTTCCTATTGCTCTTGTCAACAGGGTTCTATTTATAATCTTATTCTTTCCTTGTTATTTAATAGACTTCATCCCCACCACTGCAATTCTCGTAACAGCCTAAAGAAAAACTTTTCTGACTCCATGTACACATGAGAGTGCAGTGAGGAACAGCGGGTGTGACTTCCTCGATGGCCACTGCTCCCGAGTGTGCGCTGTGAGCAAGGGTACAAGTCCATGATGAATAGTGGGTGGGAGGGGAGCAGGGAAGTGCAAACTGTCTAGTCATCCTGTATTGCACTCTCCTGCCATGTGACAGAAGAGAGTGATGAGAAACTCTCTGCAGGTCTTGGGTTGTTTGAATGCTGCTCTCTTTCCCAGAACTGGCATTTTGTGTGGCCTCTGATAAATGTTAATTCTTATATCCTGTTTTGTGAGATTTTAAATCATGTACAGTTAATGAGCAGACTATTACAAAGCATAATAGTGTCTATCACCTGAATAAAAGAAGCAGTGTTAATTTTATGTGGACTTGTATTTCTAAGGCACTGATTTTTGGAGGTAGATATGGTTTTGAATTTCTCATCCATTTTTTTTTCTCATAATGAGGAAGGTGATGTTCAGAGTGGTGAAGAGCTGTGTCTGTGATGAGTCAGCTAGTGTGAGGCACGGAAACTCAAACTCAAACTCAGTCCTCCTCACTCAAGACCCATTGCTCATCCCACTGTTTGGTTTGATTTGATTGAAAAAAATATGCATCCTCCCATACAAAATATCCATGAGAGAAAGAGGGAGATTTTCCTATTTCTTTGATGGGGAAGGGTAGACAATAAAGACCCTCTAAGTGCTGAAGCCTTTACCACATTTACAGGAAATCTGCTTTCTAAAATCATTGTTTGCCAACTCCTTTGGTCATTTAAAAATTTTTTTTTAATTGGAGAAGGAAATGGCAACCAACTCCATTATTCTTGCCTGGAGAATCCCATGGACAGAGGAGTCTGACAGGCTACAGTCCATGGGGTCACAAGAGTTGGACATGACTTAGCAACTAAACCACTACCACTATGGGCAATACTATTTTTTGAAGAGATGGAGTAATCTATATATGACAATAATGAAAGGGAGAAGCCTTCACTGTATTAGCTTTGTCCTTAAAGAATAAATAATCGTTATTTTTCCTATCTTTGAAAGCAGTCAATTAGAGATTAAGAGTTTGGGCTCTGGAGCTGGACTGCCTGGGTCTGGATTCCAGCCTTGCTTTTTAAAAAATTTCTTGGCTGTAGCACATGGCACTCAGGGTCCTAGTTCCCTGATCAGGAATCAAACCCATGCCCCTGGCATTGGAAACACAGAGTCTCAACCACTGGCCTGCCAGGGAAGTCTATAGACTTGCTTTTTACTGGTTGCATGACCTTCATTGAGTTAGTTAACATTGTGGCTGGTATTTTTTTGCATTTGTAGAGTAGGTGAATAAGAGTAAATACTTCAGAATGTTCTGAAGATTAAATGTGTAAATATATGCAGCTGATAGAATAGTCTAGCATTTATTAATAGTAAGCACTTAAATAAATATTAATATTATTATTCCTATATGGATTAAAGGCACCCTCTAAATCCAGATGCACATCAAACTTATAATTGTTTGAAACTGGATGTGGTAAGTATTTGTTGTTTGAAGCAGCTACAGCTTGAAATAATTTGTTATGCAGACGTAGATAACCATACATCAACCATGATTAAACGTCAGCACCAATAAATATGTAGACAGTCTAGACAGAGCACGTCTGATGTCTAATTCTTGTTTTTTTATGTACTTATTCAATATGCGTTTAAACTATGCTAGGCTTTGTGGACACAAAAGTTATAAATAATTTTTTAAAAAGACACTGTCCTTGCCTTCTCAGAAAAATAAGCTTGAAAAATTTGTGGCAGATGTATTTATGCAAGTAATTTATTGTAAACTGTGGCTTGTTAATTGTTTAATTTGAATAATTTGTTAAATATGTAGTTAAGTATCTTTATAAGACAAGCAAACAAACCAGTCCTTCTGATTGCTGTGGATTCCAATAGCCATCTCTTTCTATGTTCAGAAGCTTTTAGACATTGTCAACCACCGATAGCCTCTTTTGGGATGACTTTGCTTGTTAGGGTCTTCCCTGGTAGCTCAGTTGGTAAAGAATCCGCCTGCAATGCAGGAGACACCAGTTTGATTCCTGGGTTGGGAAGATGACTGGAGAAGGGATAGGCTACCCAATCCGGTATTCTTGGCCTTCCCTGGTGGCTCAGCTGGTAAAGAATCTGCCTGCAATACGGGAGACCTGGGTTTGATCCCTGGGTTGGGAAGGTCCCTTGGAGAAGGGAAAGGCTACCTACTCTAGTATTCTGGCCTGGAGAATTCCATGGACTGTGTAGTCCATGGGTTCGCAAAGAGTCATACAGGACTGAGCGACTTTCACTTTCTTTCACTTTTTGCTTGTTAGAGACCAGAGCTGGTGGGAAGGTCTGTTTTCTGGACTTCATTCTCTCATGCTTTCTTGAGTGTAATTAACGTGGCACATCCCGAGTCAGGTGAACTGGGGGTGGGAGGAGGAGGGTGAGGACAAAAACCTGAGTAAGATGTGGTGTCAACCCTCAGAGAGCTAGGCAGTGAGAGGTGGGGTAGGGTGGGGATGCAAATAAGCAGGAAACGGTCTTGCCTTCAGAGAGCCCATTGTCTGAGCGAGTCAGTAAACAAGCAGTGACAGAGCGCTGAGAATCCTGCAGAGTGCTGAGGGGCATGGGAGAGGAAGTGACTGGGGCAGCCTGAGGGGACCGAGGAAGGCTCAGACAGGAAGTGGTATACAGAGTGGGTCAAAGGATGACTCACGGTTGAATAGAAGAGAGGGTGAGTTTTAAGGCAGGGAAAGCTGCATGTCCAAAGGCACGGAGGCAAGATTCACCAAGCGGTCAGTATTAGGGCACCGCCTAGCTTCAGTGACACGTCATTGCCCACGCTCTCAGCTCAGCCAGCAGAGTCTGGTATGAGCCAGTTCTTGTCCACCTTCGCAGGCTGTTTCTACTTCATAACCACTAACCACATTAGCTCCTTTTATAAAGATTTACATTGTTGTGTTACTTTCAGGTGTACAGCAAAGTGAGTCGGTTAAACATATTTGTATATCCACTCTTTTTTAGATTCTTTTCCCATATAGGCCATTACAGAGCATTGAGTAGAGTTTTCTGTTCTCTACAGCAGGTTCTTACTGGTTGTCTATTTTCGCAGTGTGTATATGTCAATCCCAATCTCCCAATCTTCCCGCACCACCCCCCGCCCCCGACACCCTGCCTGATAATCATGTTTGTTTTCTACATCTGTAACTCTATTTCTGTTTTGTAGGTAAGTTCATTTGTACCCTTTTTGTAGGTTCCATATATAAGCAATATCATATGATGTTTATCTTCCTCTCTGTGTCTGACTTACTTCACTCAGTATGACAATCTCTACAGCTATCCATGTTGCTGCAAATGCATTATTTCATCCTTTTTTATGACTGAGTAGTATTCCATTGTGGAGAAGGCAATGGCACCCCACTCCAGTACTCTTGCCTGGAAAGTCCCATGGATGGAGGAGCCTGGTAGGCTGCAGTCCATGGGGTTGCGAAGAGTCGGACACGACTGAGCGACTTCCCTTTCACTTCTCACTTTCATGCACTGGAGAGGGAGGTGGCAACCCACTCCAGTGTTCTTGCCTGGAGAATCCTAGGGACAGGGGAGCCTGGTGGGCTTCCGTCTATGGGGTCGCACAGAGTCGGACACGACTGAAGCGACTTAGCAGCAGCAGCAGTGTTCCATTGTATATATGTAGCACATCTTCTTTATCCATTCCTCTGTTGGTGAATATTTAGGTTGCTTGTATGTCCTGGATATTGTGAATAGTGCTCCAGTTAACACTAGGGTGCATGTCCCTGGATCATCATAAGCATGATCACTTCAGAGGTGCTGCCCTTTAGGTTTTTCTATACTTTACCTGTGTCTTTAGGTTTTTCTATACTTTACCTATGTCTTAAGGTTTTTCTATACTTTGCCTGTGTTCTTAATCTCTCTTTAACTTTTCTATGACAGTCTGTTTCCTGCCAGGATTTGGAGAGATAGTAGAGGGCTGGTCAGAAAAGGGAATGGCACCCCACTCCAGTATTCTTGCTTGGAAAATCCCATGGATGGAGGAGCCTGGTAGGCTGCAGTCCGTGGGATCGCGAAATCGGACACGACTGAGCAACTTCACTTTCACATTTCACTCTCATGCATTGGAGAAGGAAATGGCAACCCACTCCAGTGTTCTTGCCTGGAGAATCCCAGGGACAGAGGAGCGTGGTGGGCTGCCGTCTCTGGGGTCACACAGAGTCGGACACGACTGAAGTGACTTAGCAGCAGCAGCAGCAGCGGCAGCAGGAGCAGCAGCAGAGGGCTGGGGACCAAGTTAGGAAAGGGCTTGCATGCATGTAAGCAGCTTGGATCATGTTCATTTGGAAATGGAGAACTATCAAAGATAGATCTTTATGTAGGGGTAGGAGATAACCCAAGGAGTGCAGTTAACACATGGGATCAGGATAGATCATATTCTTTACACTTTAGATAGTACACTCTGTTGGTGAAGAATGAGTATGACCTGCTAACATATGCATATCTGTTTATTTGTAAGTTATATCCATGCATTAGTTTTTATTGAAATATAGTTGATTTATACGATTATATTAATTTCAAGTATATAGGAAAGTGATTCTATTTCAGTTCAGTTCAGTTCAGTCACTCAGTTGGGTCCGACTCTTTGCGACCCCATGAATCGCAGCACGCCAAGCCTCCCTGTCTATCACCAACTCCCGGAGTTCACTAAAATTCACGTCCATTGAGTCGGGGATACCATCCAGCCATCTCATCCTCTGTCATCCCCTTTTCCTCCTGCCCCCAATCTCTCCCAGCATCAGAGTCTTTTCCAGTGAGTCAACTCTTCACATGAGTTGCCCAAAGTACTGGAGTTTCAGCTTTAGCATCATTCCTTCCAAAGAACACCCAGGGCTGATCTCCTTTAGAATGGACTGCTTGGATCTCCTTGCAGTCCAAGGGACTCTCAAGAGTCTTCTCCAACACCACAGTTCAAAAGCATCAATTGTTCGGCGCTCAGCCTTCTTCACAGTCCAACTCTCACATCCATACATGACCACAGGAAAAACCATAGCCTTGACTAGATGGACCTTTCTTGGCCAAGTAATGTCTCTGCTTTTCAATATGCTATCTAGGTTGGTCATAACTTTCCTTCCAAGGAGTAAGCGTCTTTTAATTTCATGGCTGCAGTCACCATCTGCAGTGATTTTGGAGCCCCCTCAAATAAAGTCTGACACTGTTTCCACTGTTTCCCCATCTATTTGCCATGAAGTGATGGGACCAGATGCCATGATCTTTGTTTTCTGAATGTTGAGCTTTAAGCTAACTTTTTCACTCTCCTCTTGCACTTTCATCAAGAGGGTTTTTAGTTCCTCTTCACTTTCTGCCATAAGGGTGGTTTCATCTGCGTATTTGAGGTCATTGATATTTCTCCCAGCAATCTTGATTCCAGCTTGTGCTTCTTCCAGCCCAGCGTTTCTCATGATGTACCCTGCATATAAGTTAAATAAGCAGGGTGACAATATATAGCCTTGACGTACTCCTTTTCCTATTTGGAACCAGTCTGTTGTTCCATGTCCAGTTCTAACTGTTGCTTCTTGACCTGCATCCAGATTTCTCAAGAGGCAGGTCAGGTGGCCTGGTATTCCCATCTCTTTCAGAATTTTCCACAGTTGATTGTGATCCACACAGTCAAAGGCTTTGGCATAGTCAATAAAGCAGAAATAGATGTTTTTCTGGAACTCTCTTGGTTTTTCCATGATCCATCAGATGTTGGCAATTTGATCTCTGGTTCCTCTGCCTTTTCTAAAACCAGCTTGAACATCTGGAAGTTCACGGTTCACATATTGCTAAAGCCTGGCTTGGAGAATTTTGAGCATTACTTTACTAGTGTGTGAGATGAGTGCAGCTGTGTGGTAGTTTGAGCATTCTTTGGCATTGCCTTTCTCTGGGATTGTAATGAAAACTGAGCTTTTCTAGTCCTGTGGCCACTGCTGAGGTTTCCCAATTTGCTGGCATATTGAGTGTAGCACTTTCACAGCATCATCTTTCAGGATTTGAAAGAGCTCAACTGGAACTCCATCTATTTATACATATAAAATATATATACTTACATATGTATATTTCAAATTACTTTCCATTAAATGTTACTATAAAATATTGAATATAGTTCCCTGTGCTATAAAATAAATCCTGTTGCTTATCTATTTTATGTATAGTAGTTTGTATATGTTAATCCCATACTCCTAATTTACTTGTCCCACCTCTCTTTCCCCTTTGGGAACCTTAAGTTTGCTTTCTACACCTGTGAGTCTGTTTCCATTTTGTATATAGGTTCATTTGTATTATGTTTGAGATTTATTTAAGTAATATCATGCAACATTTGTCTGTCGCTGTATGATTTATTTCACTTAGTATGATAATCTCCAGGTCCATCTATGTTCCTGCCATGCATTCTTCTACTAACAACTTTTGCATAATGTAAAATATAAAAGTTGGTATTAAAAGGAGCAAGATAAAATAAACTGTATTTAAAATACTTCAAGTTGATTTTCAGTTTTTATGTCACTAAAAACCATGCTATTTGTGTTTTGGTTGCCTCGTTTTTAAGGGTCTTGCTAAAATTGTAGCTAATGTTTCATTATACACTTAGAGTGTCCTTCATTGTTGAAGATGGTGCATATAAATCCATTTTCCAAATAATCTTGATAACTTCTGTTGGGTAGAGGAAGGCTAATCTCTTGTCAGATCTAGTTACAATTGTTTTGGACATGTAGTATGGTGACAAATCACTTCATCCAAGAGTAGTTTGTTAATTTAAAAAATTGTTTTCCATATTTATAGCAAAGAAAACAAAGAAATTAGAATAGTAACAACTATTAAATAATTTGGCCCATGTTATTGACTACAGATGAATAATCAGGAATTTTAAGGTGCCATTTTAAACTCATACTAGGGGGAGAAAAAGAATAGGAGCTTTTGATACATGATCTAAATAAAACTTCAGAACAGTCTTGCAAAATCAGCATTATTTGTAGCTTTTTGTCATGAGGAAACTTCTTAGAAACATGCAAAGATCAAGGAGCTTTCCCAGGAGCTAATAAATGTCAGAGAATTCTTCAATTAAACTCTGGTCTATCTGTGCCTGGAGAACTCGTCCCTTACCTACCTATAAAAAGCTGATAAAGAAAGGGGAAATTTGGGATGCTTTTATCAGATGGCCTTGATTTTCTCAGTAAAATAGAGGAAGAGGCTTAGTAGACTTAAAAGGCTGTGTTCAGATAAAACTGGTGTGAAATGTGATTAACTAGCTTGCAGACAGTGCCCCCTTAAAAGCTGCTCTCTTCACTCCCTTCCACATTAAAACCAAGAATCTGACACTCTCCATACAGCCAGTTCTCTCATATTCCATCCTGGTTTCTCTGTGCTTCCTTCCTTCGCAGCTGGAGGGACCATGCTTGGCACTTATAGTTACTGGTATAAGTGAGTAAGGACTTGGCTGGGGGAAAAAACAAAGAATGCACATTTCCTTTGCTTGTTATTTTTGGCGTATTGTTTCTGGGCCCAAGTTGCAAGATGTTAAGGTGCTTGTCAAAAAATGTGAAGGGTCCTTAGGGAGGAAATGGCTGGAGGCCACTCATGACAACACTTGAAGGGGAAGGCCACCATTATAAGGTATAGAAACCTTGATGAGAAAGTCTGTTTTGATAGCTGGGCAGGTGATGTTAGCATAATTCCTATGGTGCTGGGGCACCATCTCATCTGTATAATCTCTTGAGTCTGACAAATCTGTGTCCTCTTTAACAGAGCCCAGCACTCTGAAAATTCATGATCATTGAAAGGGTTGGGGGCCTGGGGGTATCCTAGTACAGGTGATAAGAGAAGATAGCCTAGGTTTAGAGTAAGCAGTAAGATGCAGACTTGGATGAACTTTAGAAGGACAACCACAGGGCTGAGGACTAGACCAAAGAGTCAACCAGAAGGGAACAGGATAATTGCTGACTTATACACGGAAAAGCGAAAAGTGAAGTCACTCAGTCGTGTCTGACTCTTTGTGACCCCATGGTCTGTAGCCTACCAGGCTCCTCTGTCCATGGGATTTTCCAGGCAAGAGTACTGGAGTGGGGTGCCATTGCCTTCTCCAGGAGATCTTCCTGACCCAGGGATCGAACCCAGGTCTCCCGCATTGTAGGCAGACACTTTACCGTCTGAGCCACCAGGGAAGTCCTCTACGTGGAAAGAGCCCTTCTAAAGTCCCAGCTCGTTAAACCCTGGGTTTTCTACATGCTGTTCTGTGCACCTCCAGAGAAGGTGAGTGGAGAAACAAGTCACTTCAGTTCTTGATAAATACATTTTTTTCAAAGATTATAGTCTAAGGTGGGAGAGAAAACAAACAGAATTTTGTACCTGCAAAGTAATTCATAGTACTCCACTGGGATGCCATGGGAAATTCAAAAGCATTGTGTTAAGTGCATGAAAAGGTAGCACTTTTGATATCCTTCCCATTATTTCTGACTGAATAGGTCAAGCAGTTCCCATTGTTGAACCCTGGACATTTATTGTGGCTTGGGCAATTTTGGAAGGTGTTAAGATGCTTTAATAAGCACACAGAATATAATGTTTCTGCTGGGGCACACACTTGTGGTTCTCCACGCACAAAGGCACACTCCCAGCCTTTGCTCTCTTCTGCGATTAACTTGCTGGCAATAAAGAGTGCATCTCCAGGCCTTGCATTTGGTGGGGGAGGAGGATGGTGGGGGAGTGGGTGGCGGTGGGAATGAGGCCGGCTAACTCATTTACCCTGAGTTGTTAAATGCTTTTGGAAAAACTCACTAAACCTTGAGACCTGTCTGCTCTTTCCTATACTGAGTCCTCACTAAAGCTAAGTATCGTTTATCTGTTTAATGCTTGTTGATTCCTTCTTCTATTTCTTGGTGGCCACCGTAAGACTTGAGTGTTCAACTCGACAATGCATTCCTTACGTTTTCTTATCTCTTCCTCCACCCCATTTATCACACATTGCTGTCCTCCTCCTCTCATAGAAATGGCACACCAACCTGTTTTCCTGAAGATTGTTTTGATTTAGCTTGTTTATTCCTCCCTCAAAATCTTCTGCTTTCTCTCTCTTCTATTTGGTGTCTCTTCTTTCCTCTTTGCCTGGATTCACGGTCACTTGCGTGCTTACTAAGTCACTTCGGTTATGTTGGATTCCTTGGGACCCTATGGACTATGGCCCACCAGGCTCCTCTGTCCATGGGATTCTTGCCTGGAGAACCCAACTCCAGTGGGTTGCCATGCCCTCCTCCAGGGGATCTCCCTGACCCAGGGATCGAAACCAGCATCTCTTATGTCTGCTGCATTGGCAGGTGGGTTCTTCACCACCAGTGCCACCTGGGAAGCCCA
The DNA here is from genome assembly GCF_023091745.1 of Budorcas taxicolor. NCBI lineage: Eukaryota > Metazoa > Chordata > Mammalia > Artiodactyla > Bovidae > Budorcas > Budorcas taxicolor. The sequence goes on along the minus strand of NC_068914.1, from coordinate 67,375,033 downwards.
TTCATGGCCACATCCTTTGCTTATCCCAGATCTTTTCCTGCTGATATTAATTCCTCTAGGTAGGTGTGTGCTCATGTCTCCTGTTTTCCTCATAATACCTGTTTCCTCTTGAAGTTTTAGTTCTTTTTCTTAAGAGGCCAGCTGAACTCATAGCAGTGGAAGTAACCATAACTGCTAAGCTTTCCAAAAAGCATTTCTTTTGTACTTACCCTTTCTGTTTCATGACTCATGACTCTTTTTAACCTCTTCCATTCTTTACCACCACATGTGGAATGATTGAAGGACAGAGGGATGCTTAGTTTGGAGAAGACTCCAGTTCGCCATGTAACTTGTGTTCAGATCCATAAGGTCTCTGAGATGAGGGATGGATTACTTTTCTCATAAGCCTAAAATGGCGAATTTGAATCAAAAGGTAAAAGCTACAATGAGGTAAAATTTTAATATAAATCAGGGTGAATTTTATTATCACTGGAATTACCCAGAGATGAAGTGGATTGCCATGAGTAATAGCAAGGTTCCTGCTGCTGGAGGTATTCAGACTCAGGTTAGGTTGTTGTAGCGATGATTCAAACATCAGATGAGCTCTTAGACCAGGGTGCTTCTGAATCCTGAGATATTCAGGCCTTCACTGTATTCATGGTATGTTTATCTTTCTGTTTTGTGTACATACAAAAATAATAATGATCATTATGAAAAATTAAAAAAAATACAAAGCATACAAATGTCTATGTCCTCCTCCTTCTTGTCCATTCTCTCCCATTCACCAAGTCATCACTGCTAACAGTTTGGTGAGGATTGTTAGATAGATATGTAAACATCTTTCTACCTACCTGTATATGCACCTTTACCAAAATAGGCTTGTACTATATCTAACACATCCCAACTTTTTGTTTGTTGTGGAAAATGGAGGGCTGCCTTCAGGATCAGTATATAGTTCTCCCTCTCTGTTTTGATGGCTATATAGAATTCAGTAGTGTAAACAGGGCTCAGCAAGCATTTTCTTTTAAAGATCAGAGAGTAAATATTTTTGATGTGGTCCCTACAGTCTCTGCCCTAACTGCTCAACACTGTGGTGTAGCGTGAAAGTAGCCACAGATAACACATAAATGAATGGATATGCCTGTGTTCCAATAAAACCTAACTTTTTTATGCTAAAATTTGAACATTGTGTAATTTTCACATGTGATGAAATACCATCCTTCTGATATTTTCTACCACTTAAAAATATAAAAGCCATTCTTATTAGTTTGGGACTGCACAAAGACAGGAAGCAGGCAGGATTTGGCCATGGGATGTAATTTGACAAACCCTGGTGTAAACGGTTAGGGAGGATTACTTATTCTTCACATTTTGTGCCCTTTCATGTGGGCTGAAGCTTCCCTGGTGACTCAGATGGTAAAGCGTCTGCCTACAATGTGGGAGACCCAGGTTTGATCCCTGGGTTGGGAAAATCCCCTGGAGAAGGAAATGGCAACCCACTCCAGTATTCTTGCCTGGAAAATCCCACAGACGGAGGATCGTGGTAGGCTACAGTCCGTGGCGTCGCAAAGAGTCGGACACGACTGAGCGACTTCACTTTCACTCTATGTGGGCTGAACTCTGTTAGTATAAGAACTTGCTTTCTCTATGCCCTCACTGACTCTACCCTTGGGAAAGGAAATAGTGACTTGAAATGATTGGTGAGGTTGCAGGAGAATGTGGGCATGCCCCTTTTCTCTTTTCTTTCTCTTTGGGAACCAGCTGCCTGCAGGGAGCATACACTGGCCATGAGATGGCCTCCCTGGACCAGCATGGCGCAGGGGACAGTCTGTCTAATTCCGTGCCGTAGTATGAGAAAGTCCACCTGCCTTTCTTATTCAGATGTAAGCCACTTCATTCAATATCAACTTCATCAATAATAAAAATAAAATTTTGGTCTCTAATTGCTATACTCATTTGCCTTATTTTTCAGTTGATTTAGGCTACTTATCTGATAATATCTAACAACATCAACTTGGATTTACATAATTTATTTAGCCATTCCTCACTTTTTCATTTTTAATACTTTCTACTCCTTTAGTTAAGCAATCATGATCAAATCTATGGATTAATTTTTTATTCCTTCTTGTTTCTCATGCCATCTAGAAGGCCCTTGTCTTATGTGTCTCTCTTTGAAAACTCTCATAGATATCTCGAGATGATCTATACAGTCTTTGTACCCTGTCTTTTTCCTCTTCTAGTTTTATAGCCTTCTTCTACCAGCTTAATATTCCTACAAAATGACTTTGAGATGTCAGATATGTCATATATATCAATCTCTAGTGACTCTCCATCAATAAGCAAATAAAGAATAATTCCATAGATGATAGTCAAAGTTTTCTGCATTTGAACATTGCTTATTATTTAGTTTGTCTTTTCTTATTTTGCAAAAGTATGATTACATGTAAAATGGTTATAATAGTACCTGGCATATTGTAAACACCCAACACGTCAGCTCCATTAGTCCATTGCACTTACTGTCATCACTTTACAATCAGAGTGTCAACTCACTGTTTGCTATACAACTTGCTTTTACTTGTATTTCCCCATTTATTCAAGTCATCAGGTCATTTCCAAGTCATCGGCTCTACCAGTTGAAATCTTATCCAGTCTCTGAAACCTGCCTGGTGAACTTCTTCTTTGTGCATTATAATCTTACATTTTTAGAAATCTTAATTCAGCCGATGAGCTCAATAATGATAAGTTTTACAGAGAACTGAAGGCCTTGGGACCCCCAAGATCACAGTTATGTCTAGAAATTTCCATGTGAGCAAAAACTTGCTACACAGTGTCTGATGGTAAACTTTATGTGTCAACTTGACAGGGCTAAGAGATGCTCAGATAGCTGGTAAACATTGTTTCAGGGGGTGATAGTGAGGATATCTTTGGAAGAGATTAGCGTTTGAGTCAGCAGAGGGAGTAAAGAAGGTCACCTTTGCCAATGCAGGTGGACATCGGCCATCTAATCCACTGAGGCCCTGAACAGAACAGAAAGGCAGTGAATTCACTCTCTTTGCTTCAGCTGAGATATTCATCTTCTCCCACTCTCAGATATTGCTTCTCCTGATGCTTGGGCTTTTGAACTCAGACGGGAATTCAGCTATCCGCTTTCCCAATTCTCCAGCCTTCAGACTTGGATCAAATGACACCACCAGCTTTCCTGATCCTCCAGGTAGCAGACAGCAAATCATGGGACTTCTTGGATCCCGTAATGGCAGCATGTGTGTTTATTAAAAACTCTATTATTACTTGAGAGCTGGCGCTTAAGAACTGCCCCATTATAAGCAGAGTGGGCTCCTGCTTGCTGAGATAGCCATCAGGCAGTGGAAGTCAGCATATTTCTCTAGGCGTCCTTCTAGGTTTGTGGTCTTGAGTGAATGAAGTCTTTGACGTGTCCTGAGAATTCCAAGCACATTATAGGAATCTTCTGGATATCACAAGTGATTTGCTGTTTCAATGTCTGGCAATCTCCCCTGAGGACTCTACTGAAGTACTTCAAACAAGGCATAATTGTGGCTCATTGTAGCTTCTACAGTGTATGAAGATCAATAGTGAGAACATTAAGAAGGCATTTCTTCTGGTGGGAGAAATCTAAAGGCAGAACAACAGGCACAGAAAGAACTCTTCATTGATTACACGCCAGTTATGTACCAGGCACAGTGCCCAGCAGTTTCATACCCCTTTTCTAATTTAGTGAGCTTAATCATGGCAGGTACTTTGTGAAGTCATTGTAGACCCATTTTGCAGATGAGGGAATTAAAGAAAAGTGAAGCTTGTAGGGTGAAGTGCTTCGTCCAGTATCATGTAGTATATTAGTTATCTTTTGACACACTAATGCTACAGACACGACTGAGCGACTGAACTGAACTGAACTGAACTGAATGCTACATAAGAATGACTGCAAAGCCTATCCTTAAAATAGCAACTGGTTAATTAGTTCACAGGTCTGCAGGTTGGTGATTTAGCTGGGAAGTTCTTTCAGTCTGCACTGGGCTCATTACATGTCTGGGAGGCAGCTGACTATCAGCAGATTAGAGTTGCTTTGACTGGGATGATTAGAAGGCCTTAGCTATGCTCCACTTGTCTCTCATCATCCAGTAGGCTAGCCCTGGCGTGTGCTCATGGCAAAGGCAGAGGACAAGAGCACAACCTGAAACACGCAAGCGCCTTTTTAACCCTCTGCGTACAACATATCTGGTAACAATCTATGGAAAGAAAGTCACCTGGCTATGACCAGCATCAGAATTTGGGGGATTAATGTAATCAGTCTATCAACTTGGCTAGTAAATGCCAACTAAGATTTAAATCTGAAGGTCTGGCAGGCCAATTTTTGTGTACCATGAAACTTTGTTAGAAAGTGCTCCATTTTAATTGATCCTAGGAATTGTCATCACTGGTTTCAAAGAAGGTGCATTTATTTAATCCTCTGCATCTTTGTATTGTTTCCAGTTCACCTTCTGACTCAAGATGGATTTGACTTAATTCACTTAATTTTATGTTTTACTTCATAAAGAAGGAGGTGGTAAGCAGAGAAGAATTCCAATGCAATTGCTACTGATAGGAATCCTACTCAATGACCACTGGACTCTACAAACCTCTGTGAAGGGTGATTCTGCATGTGTACAGCTTTATCTTTTCACTGTCATTTTGATATTTCCAAGAAGAGATGGATGCAATGAGATGACTGTTGCTAATTTGCATCTAAAAGGAACTTTCCTTAGAGTGGGAGCTTTGCCCAAGAAGACTGCAAGTTCAACATAAAAGGTCAGAAATAGTTGTCCACCAGCCAGGATAGTGTAGCTAAGGAGTGCTGTAATTGTTCCCGATACCCTGGGAAGCCTTGATTTAGGAATGCATTCTTCTTCTTCTTCTTTTTATAGAAGAGTTGTGACCAACTCTTTGTATCCTGGCAGGAGAGAAGAATAAGACTTGACCTCCTTTTGTTCTAACAAGAGTCCGCAACTGCCTCATTCCATTATCTCAACGTGTATCATCTGTCAATCGTCAACTCTCCTTCCAGGACAGAGCGGCATTCTTCTTGTGTTATCACTTTGCAGTGTGGTGTCCTTTCTCATCTGGTTTTGGAATTTAAAGGGGGGGGAAAAAAAAGAGACCATGAAGAATGTGTAAGTTGGATGCTATTCATTCACTTATTTATAAATAAATGGAAACTGACAGACACCTCTTCAGAAAACGTTTACTGTGTGGACAACTGTTGATGACATGGGCTGAAAGACACAGTCTGGAGCCACCAGGACCAGCTGCTCCTTCAGCAGTCACCATTGTGCAGTCTTGCTTTCGTTTTGGCTTGGCACATGCATTTTCAGCCTGCCTTTACATTGTGTCTCCAGGATACTTTATCTCTGGCACTGTCTGCCAGAGACAATAGATGGGTCTTTTTACCAGGCCTGAAAGCTTGGGCTTTGTCTACTCTTGATCTCTGGTATTACCGCTGCTTACATAATGGACCTTGCCTGGTGCCAACAGACGCATCTGCTGTTGGCCCAGTGACTTAGCTTCATGAAAATGGGACTCGATTTTCTGTTCTTCATGCTGCCATGCTCACATTTGCTAAACTGGACAAATGTTTTTGTTTCCAGTGGAGAAGAAACACTGCTTCTAGCTTAGCTAAGGAAGCAGTGGATTACGCTGTTGGATTTACGCTAGATCTCAGATTGGCTCAATTCATAGATCCTGAATGATGCCTTTCTCAGCTACTCCAAGGGGTACCATTTAGAGGCGGTTAGGGAATTGATGGTTGGGCTCCTTGGGAATATGCTGCTCCCTGTATGGACTCTAAATTGTACAAGCCTGTTGCACAGTTACAACAGAGGAGTTAAGTCCTTGTCTATGAGTCAATCAGTTGATCAACCAACAAGCATGTATTTAACAGCTGCATGAATGTATGGCGCTGTGTTAGGCTCTGAGAATACAGAGGGGAATTGGTTACAATTCTTGCTTTAGAGGTTTATAGTTTGATTAAGAAAAATTATAATGCACACAAATTATACACACATACACAGTACATACACATAAGGTACATAAATGCGTTCAGAGAGGGAGGAATTTTAATTTAATTAATTGATTTTTAAAATTACAATATAGTTGCTTTATGGGGTTGTGTTAGTTTTTGTTGTACAGCAAAGAGGGGATTTTAGAAAGAGAGATCATTGTGAGCTGATATGCTTGGGGAAGACATCTTGGGAGAAATGAAATTTAACCTAATATGAAAGACTAACTGATACGTTGAGGGTTGAGTGAACCCAGATGGATAAAAATACACAGTCATAAACAGAGCTATTCTCAGATGTACAGTGGTTGTTTTAGAAATGAAAACACCCTATGCCTTAGAACATCATATTTTTAATCCACAGGACACACAGTGTCATTTGTGTTTATTTGCTATATCCTCCAGAGATCATAATAAACTGAGGGGAGAGGGGAGAGGACTAACATTTATTAACCGCAGGAGTTTGCCAAGCACTGTGCTTGCTATCTGCTTTTCATATGTTATCTTGCTGAATTCTTCTGCAGTCTTGCCAGCCACTCATCACTTCTAGTTTCAGATGAAACGGAGGCATAGAGAGGCTAAATCTCATTCCCAGGTCTCCTGGTTGTCAAGTGACAGTCCTCTGCATAATTTGCACCCAGCCAGTAATTTACATGACTTTTAGGGTAGTCAAGCTGCTGCTGTGCTTAGTTGCTCACTCGTGTCTCAACTCTTTGGGACCCCACTGACTGCAGCCCCCCAGGCTCCTCTGTCCATGAGGATTCTCCAGGCAAGAATACCAGAGAAAGTTACCATGCTCTCCTCCAGGGGATCTTCCCAACCCAGGGATCAAACCCAGGTCTCCCACATTGCTGGCGAATTCTTTACTGTCTGAGCCACCAGGGAAGCCCAAGAATCCTGGAATAAGTAGCCTGTCTCTTCTCCAGGGGATCTTCCTGACCTAGGAATTGAGCTGGAGTCTCCCGCATTGCTGGCAGGTTCTTTACCAGCTGAGCTACCAGGGAAGCCCAAAGTAGTCCAGAGAGTAGGGAAATTCAGTATCAGTGCTTTTTTTCCTTAAAAAAATTTTTTGAAATGCTGCTTACTAGATAAATACATCTTGAACAATTATGAAAATGGATTAAAGTTAAAAAAATAACAGCAAAAAGAAATAAACTGAAACAGTTGATGAGAATCCTTTTGGGACACAAACGTCATAGAGAATGGCACACGGCACAGGTAGAACAAGGGGTGTGTGTTGTGTGTGTGTGTGTTGTTGGGGTTGTATTCTTCTGAACTGGGTGCACTCTGCATATTTAGGTATTCACGAACAGGGTCAATATCTGATATATTAGAATTTTGTTACAAAATGATGAACAGTTGCACTTGGACTCTCAAGGTTGACAGATGTTCTATGGTTAAAATATTGCTTTGGGAAAACCAGAATAGAAAACCACTGCACCTAAAATAATCAGCCACAAATATGAGGGAGAAAATGGAACATGGAGACTTGTGGCAAAGGAGCACATTGTATTTGAGCGGCAGTTCTCAGAATCTTCCCTGTGGTAGTACTCTGGCCGGGACAGTCTGTCTCCCTGGGGCTTCCTCTTGTAGAGTCTCGGCCCTTTCACACTCTTGACCTTGGGACCCCTCCTGTCCTATTAAATGGAGCGATGAGGCTCCCACACACCAACCCCCGGGGCAGTGGCTCAAGGGGCAGCAGACTAGGGAATGTAATGATGTTACTTTCACAAGCAATTGCTTGTAGACTGTAACTTTGCCTTGGGTCCTTTAGCTATTCCTGGTGCATTTCCAGAGGCATAGGCCCTTATAGTAAAGCCCCCTCCCTCCATGACCCCAGGCTGGAAACGCCATCTGCTCTCTGTGTGCTCTTGCATTTTGGGCTCTTAAAGGGACCAGAGTGAATAACCTGGGGCCTACAGCCTGGGCTGGGAAGAAGATGAGTTCATCTCATCTAGGCCACTCTCTCAAGAATTTGTCCCTTCATGGCTTGCTGAAAAGCAACTCAATATAATTGCCTTTTTCACCAGGACTACCGGCCTCTGTCATCTATGGCAGGCTGTATTTTGCTGCAGGAAATGGTAAGCCTTTTTTTTGAAAACTTTTTCATGGTGACATATGACACACAGAAAAATGCACTACACAAATTTATATCTTAACAAATTATGAGATGATACCACTGTAATGTCAGAAAGCAGTGAGGAACTAAAGAGCCTCTTGAGGAGGGTGCAAGAGGAGAGTGAAAAGGCTGGCTTTTCAACGTTCAAAAAACGAAGATCATGACATCTGGCCCCATCACTTCTTGGCAAATAGATGGGGAAAAAGTGAAAGTAGTGACAGATTTTATTTTCTTGGACTCCAAAATCACTGTGGATGGTGACTGTAGCCATGAACTCAAAAGGTGCTTGCTTCTCCTTGAAGGAAAAGCTATGACAAACCTAGACAACATATTAAAGGCAAAGACATCACTTTGCCAACAGAGGTCTGTATAGTCAAAGCTATGGTTTTTCCAGTAGTCATGTACAAATGTGAGAGTTGGACCACAAAGAAGGCTGAGCGCCAAAGAATTGATGCTTTTGAATTGTGATGTTGGGGAAGACTCTTGAGAGCCCCTTGGACATCAAGAAGATCAATCCAGTCAATCCTAAAGGAAATCAGTCCTGAATATTCATTGAAAGGACTGATGCTAAAGCTGAAGTTCCATTATTTTGGCCACCTGATGTGAAGAGCTGACTCACTGGAAAATACCCTGGTGCTGGAAAAGATTGAGGGTAACAGGAGAAGGGGACGACAGAGGATGAGATGGTTGGATGGCATCACCAACTTAATAGACATGAATCTGAGCAAGCTCTGGGAGATAGTGAAGGACAGGGAAGCCTGGTGTGCTGTAGTCCATGGGGTTGCAAAGAGTTGGACACAGCTTAGTGACTTAAGAACAACAACAAATGAATTATAAAATGATTGCTCATATAATTGCTACTCAGGAAGGACACGGACATTGCCAGCACCTCAGAAGCTTGCTGAGCATTCCTTTCCAACACACTAACATCTTTTCTCTGAAGATAACCCTTGTTCCGACCTGGCTGATAATCATTTCCGTATGTGTGTGTGTGTGTGTGTGTGTGTGTGTATGTGTTCTGATTGTTTCATCCATTAAGCCTTTGACCCTCTTCAGCTTAACAAAGAAAGACTCCACAATCAAATCTGAAATGCTGCATGAAAGAGACTTTGGTCTCGGACAATGCTGGGGGCAAACCCCTGCTTTGCTGTTTCCTAGCTGTATGGCTTCAACAGGCTTCCTTGGTGGCTCAGTGGTAAAGAATCCACCCGCCAATGCAGGAGACACAGGTTTGATCCTTGGGTTGGGAAGATCCCCTGGAGGATGGCATGGCAACCCTCTCCAGTATTCTTGCCTGGAGAATCCCATGGACAATGGAGCCTGGGGGGCTACAGTCCATGGGGTCGCAAAGAGACATGATTTAGCAATGGAGCATGCATGCATAGCTTCAACATAGGTCATGCGTGGATCACAGATACTTCAGTTCGGTTTCCTTCTTTATGCAATTGTGGTGACAGACCCTACAAACGTGGCTGTTGTACCAGAAGCGAGGTAATACACAAAGCTACCTAACATGTTGTCAGGTACTTGGGGGCTCCTCTTGCTCAAGGACAATGATGAGAGGTACCTTCTGATGACACACATGGAGTCTTTCTTTGCTACTCCTGATCTCCATTAAAGATTCTACTTTTCATTCCCTACCCTAGATGGGGCTTTCTGAGTTGTACAGTTTGGTCATTCACCATTCATTCGTTCAGTGCACTGGGGTGAGTGCATGGAGGTATACAGTACCTGGCAAATAGTCCTCATGGAATAATGTTGGCTGAGTGAATGAATTAGTGAATGAGTCTCGTACCCTGGCCCCTTCTCTAAGACTTTATCATTTGGTAGAAGCAGTATGACGTGCACAAAAATGACGAGAAAAACATTTGTGAAGAGGCTGTATGGAGAATGGTTAAGAGTGCCAGCCTAGGACTTCCCTGGTGGAACAGTGGTTATGAACTTGCCTTGCAATGCAGGGGCACAGGTTTGATTCCTGGTATGGGAGGATTACCCACGCTGCAGGGCAACTAAGCCCGTGTGCCACAACTACTGAAGCTCGTGTTCGGCAACGAGAAGCCACCGCAAAGAGAAGCCTGAACATCCAACTAGAGAGTAGCTCCTGCTTGCTGCAACTAGAAAAAGCCCTTTTGCAACAACAAAGACCCAGTGCAGCCAAAAATAAATAAATGAAGTTTTTTAAAAAGTGCCAGCCCAACCATTCCACTTACTAATTGGGAACTGGGATGGTTTATTTAACAGTCTCTGTTTAGTTTTTCCTCCTGTAAAATAGAGCTAACAACAGTAACTCCCTCAGAGACTTGTGAAGGAGAAATGAGGAAAAATGGGTAAAGTGCTTAAGAAGAGAATGACACTTCATAAGTCTTAATTAAATGATTGTTGTCCTTGTTAGCGTTATGAAGGGGTGATAAAATAGTACAAGAATTTGCAGAAGGGATGCAATAGAGGGATAATATCTAAGGGGGAATTTTTAGGACGTTTTCAGGAGAAGATTTTATTTGTGCTGAGCTTTGAGCTGATGTAGGGTTTAGATTGAACATCTTTTTTGTCTTAGGGTGCTCAAAGGTGCTACTTGCTCCTCTGAGTTCTCCTTTCTCCACCTTCCACACCTGGACTCCTACCCATCTCTCAGTGTCATTTGCTCCAGGAAGACTCTCCTCAATCTACCTGACAAGGTTAAGACACTTGGTCTCAAGACACGTGGAGCCCTGCATGCTTGGTTGGTTTTTAGAGCATTGATTACAGTTCCTATATATAAATTTATTCATGGATGTATTCACTTAATTTCTAATTCCCCTATTAGATTGTTGATTCTTGAGCAAAGTGTTTGTGCCTTTGTTTTTCCCAGTGCTTCATCCCCAGCACCAGTATATACAATAGTAGACCCCAATAAATACTGAGCCTGGATAGCACCCCAATAAATACTTGCTGAAAGATCTCATTTATAGAAATAGAAGTGGGGGAAGTCATTTTGGGAAGAGGGACAAATACACAGAGTGAAGAAATAAGAAGAATCATAGATGTTGTTTAATTAACCTGAAATTCATCTAAGTAATGTGCTAAGAAAGGGAATGCTTCCTTTCAGATAATACGCATTGCAGCTATAATTCCGCAGAGTCCCTGCCCCTACTGCTGTTTTGTAACCAACAAGAAAGTCTCTGGGGGAAGTGGGGGTGGGCAGAGGAAGTAGAGCAGACCAAGGAGGGGCCATCTGGGAGCAAGCAAGTTGGTCTCTGTAAACCTTACTTTTGCTGAGGATGACCCAAATAAAGGACTGTGTGGTGCCTTAGGAATGGAAGTGTGAGTGACACGGTGGGGAGGCAGAGAGCCCGCAGACTGGGACCTTGGACTTAGGAGTCAGACGCTGTGCTCTAAGCCCATGTGGGCCTGCCCTGGTCCTGCCCACAAGAGCCTGGGGTCATGGTGAGGATAAAGAAGATGACAGACATAAGCCACTCAGCCCAGTGCCCAGCATTATGGGATCTGCCTCGTGGTTTCTAGCCACAATCACTGTTTCCACATTTCTCCTATTCTGTGATGTGCATTTCCTATTTCATTTCAATATGTCTAAACTCAGAACCAGACTTGCAATCTAAGTATACTTTTATTGTAACCTTTCCTTTTTATTTAATAAAGCTATCATTATACTGAAGGTAAATTCTAAGATCAATACCGTCTTAGAAGAGGATATTTAATTTTACTATTACATTTTATTTTCCTCAGAAAAATGACTTATATAGAGTTGAATCTTTTTTTGGCAAGATCTTTTAAATAATTTTTATTATTTATTTTATTTTTGTCTGTGCTGGGTCTTTGTTGCTACACAAGCTTTTCCCTAGTTGAGGTGCCTGGGCTTCTCACTGCAGTGGTTTCTCTTGTTGCAGAGCACGGGTTTCAGAGCTCACACTCAATAGCTGTGGCACACAGGTTTAGTTGCTCCACAACATATGGGATCTTCCTTGACCAGGGATCAAATCTGTGTTTCCTGCATTGGCAGGCGGATTCTATACTACTAAGCCATCAGGGAAGCCCCTTGAGTGGAATCTTAACTTGAGAGGAAAAAAGAGAAATGTTTAAAGTTGTCACGGAGAAGCATTACAAATGTTTCTTGTGCGTGCTCAGTCATGTCTGACTCTTTGTGACCCCATGGACTGTAGCCCACCAGGCTCCTCTGTCCATGGAGTTTTCCGGGCAAGAGTACTGGAGTGGGTTGCCATTTCCTCCTCCAGGGGATCTTCCCAACCCAGGGATCAAACCCATGTCTTTTGCATCTCCCGCACTGGCAAGCAGATTCTTTACCACTGAGCTACCTGGAAAGCCCATTAATATTTCTAGATATTTATAAAAGGAGACGATCTTGGGGAATCTTTCCAGAAACTGGCAGTTTGTGAGAATGGGCAGCTTTTGTTTCTGTCCTATTGAGTCACTTGTGTAATATTTTTTAAGAAACATAAGACATTTACTCAACTAGTGAAGAACCCCATAGGATAAAATTCTAAATATAAGCACTCCTACGCAAGAAGTTAAAAATGATTAGCAGATAGTTTATAATAAACTCTTACAAAAAGCATGTGCAGTGAGGACTGGGGTGGAGACAAGTAGGGATGTAAGACTCATTTCTACTTTTCTGTTTGAGGAGGCATTTAAGTAACTTCTCAAAGGCCAGAAAAATCAGGGACAAAGCTGGGAAGAAACTTAAGTTCTCTAATGCCAAACTTATTTTATTTGCTGAATACAGTTACTGTTTCATCAAGTATCTTTGTGTGTTTTATCCTCTCCATTCTACTTACTTGGACAAATTTTCAACTTTTGATTAAAAACAAATTCTTATTTGTTAACCAGCCAGGTGAGCAATAACTATGATTGGCAATTTGTGTATCTTGAGTTAATACCTAAACTTCTGAAAGTAATGTAGATGTCAATTACTATTAAAAACCTATTTCATAAACCTGAAAGTTGGTCACTCAATGTGTGTATATCCTTAGATATAATTTTTTAAGCCAGTATTTTGAAAATGTCTATGGTAACTGATACTATAAATACAAAAAGTATATATAGTTAGGCAGAAATCTGGGAGAATCTCATGTGTGTTGAGTTGTTTAAACCATCGGCATTTCCTTTGAAATATTTGAAATTTATATCATACATCATTTTTGCTATGAATTGGCAAAGGCTAAATCACACTGTTGATCAAAGGAAGGGTCAGTCATATTCTCACATACAAGTTGTGGGTATAAAAATAGTTGCAGCCTTTCTGGAAGGTAATTTGACAATATGCATAAAATTGCAAAGGTTAAAAGTCTTCGACCCAATAATACCATTTCTAAGAAACTATCCCAAGTGACTGATTATGAATGTACTTCACATTTTCGCTAAGGATGTTCATCACAGCATTGTTTACAATAGCAAAGCAATTATATATGTCAAATATATTGATAGAAAGTCATGGTATAATCATATAATGGAATTCTGTGTTGCCATTAAAATGATATCATTTCATGTGATATTGGTTGATGTAAAAGATGCCAGTGGAAAGAGCAGGTTACAAAATAGTGCTCAGCATGGTCGTGAGGATGTGTGAGTGTACGAGGTAATGTGTGTGCATGTGTGTGGACACATGCCCAAAATGTTGACCATCTTTGCGTGTAGTGGGTGGTTTTTATTTCCTCTTTTTCCTTATGCAGGTTTTCTGATTTTTTTTCCCATCAGCATTTATTACTGTCAGAAATTTTTTAAACTAAGTTTTCAAATATTTAAAAAGTTCACAGTGTCTTTTACAGGAACTGAATGGTGTACGCAGGTAGGTGCACCTGTATTGGGTCGTTTATCCCAGTAAGGAAGGGGCCTGCGATGGGAGACTAGTGCCTAAGAGCAGAGCTTGAGAATTTTATGACATCTCCTGGGGAGCCCTCAGGAATGTTAACAAACCACAGAGACGAAGGTACATGCCCTGCTATGTGATGGCACTGAGGGCAGTGTCTTTTCTCTCCGTGTTTTCCTTTGTATCTGTATTCCCCCAAATAAAATGCTTTATTTCCAAGAAAATTCTTCACGTCTCTGGAAGGTGCAGGTGACCTTGCAAGTCACCTTCTGTTAGTTCTGCTTGTCTTTCCCTCTTCTCAGGAGCCAGAGTGTGTGGCTTTACTGAAACATGCATATTTGGCTCCCTTTTTGGAGAAAGTCGGTCCCTGTGCTCCGTCAGTTGGTTCTAATTCCGTTTCTTTTTGCCATGTGTGTACTAAGTTGGTTCAGTTGTGTTGGATTTTTTGTGATCCTATGGACTCTAGACCACCAGTCTCCTCTGTCCATGGGATTCTTCAGGCAAGAATACTGGAGAGGGTTACCATGTCCTCCTCCAGGGGATCTTCCCGACCCAGGGATCAAACCCATGCCTCCTGCATTTCCTGCATTGGCAGGCGGATTCTTTGCCACTAGCGCCATCAATGTTATCACATTCATGATTTTTTTGATGTTCCACAAAGGTCTCCTGGTATTTCTCCTCCCTCCCTCCTTTCCTTCCTTCTTTTTCCCTCCTTTTCTCTTTCTCTCCCTCCTCCCCCCCACAGAAGCAAGAATACCTCTCTTTATGCAAATCCACCCACTCTGTATCTCTGCAAAGCTCTAGACTTAGAGCTTGGACAACCATCTTCCTTCACTGATTCCTCATTTACATTTTTGGTATTTGAAGACTTGAGCACTCTATGCCTGTGACATGCACAGAAGCTAGGAGGGGCCCTTCAGAGTCGGGGTTAGACCAGGGAAGGTAGGGCTCCTGAAAGGAAACGAGAGCTCAGTGAGGCTCCTTTTCATCAAGGAGAAGTGTGACCTGCAGTGCCCCACCACACCTGTCAGAGCGGCAACAGCATGCTCTCAATTCATGCCGCTCACTCCGTAAAAACCATCGGCTGCGAACTTGCTCTATACCAAGCAGTGCTCACCACATTTCTTGAGGTGGGTATTGTCATTTCCTGTGACGGGTGCTGTGGGTGCCCTTCCCTACCACTCACCCATCCATCCTTCACTGCTATGAGAAACATCACTGGGAATCAGGGTTAGGGGAGCTCCCCTCGGCCAATGGGAGGCGCCTTCCTACCCAGACCTCGGCCAATGCCAGACTGACCTGGGGTACAAAAGGCCAGTTCCCTTATCTCAAAGCAGAACTAACTCTCCTGTAATTTATGCTTCAGAGTTTCCTTGTCTGGCTTTTCTCGCCACCCCATCCTACTTCTCTCACTCCCTTTCTCCCGAGAGTACTCGCCTAATAAATAGCTTGAACAGGAATCTCCAATTCAAGCTCTGCGTCTAAAAAGGGAGCCTGACCTAAAACACCTCCCATTTTACAAAAGAAGGGATTGAGCTCAGAGTGGGTAAAGTATTGCCCAAATTAACACAGAAGAGTAGGAATACCAAGTCCAGTTCTGTGCAACTCTGTTTAGTTATTGTATGATAAATTTTTCCAGTGTTAATTTTGGTCAACAAACTTTCCCTCTCCAAGGAAATGTGAAACTCTAATGTCTAGGTCAGCAACTAGCTGGGCTTAAATCTCGAGGGGCAGGGTTGGCAGGCTGTGATCCAACCAGGGCACAGTCAGAGGGTGTGTGTAGGGTCTCTGTAGGGCAGGGCTTCAGCTGTCCCCACACTTCCCACCACAAACCAGGCACAGTTTGGAAAGGTATATCTGTTTCTTTTGTCACCAAGACTGTACAATAGTCTTAACATTGAATGAAGACAGCCAGGGATGTTAAAAATGCTGCAACCTAAGGGGCAGTTGTGTTCAACAAAGAATTGTCCTGCACCCATGTTGAGGAACACTTCAGAGTGCCCAGGGTCAAAGAGTAAGTGAGCCAAAGGCAGCCATCAAGTCCAAAAGGCAAGGGAATGACGGAGAAGAGACGACAGAGCTGGAGGGGCAGCTGGGCAGCCCCCGGGGCTGGGGCCAGCCAGGCTGAGTGTGGCTGCTGTGCACACAGCTGGCGGGCCTGGGCGTCCGCACTGTGGGCGCTGGGCCACTTCCGAAGTTCAGGACAAAGGAGGAATCAGTATGGATGTTGTGGGAACCCAGGCCGAAACTACGTGGCGTTAGATTCATTGCTCATTTATTTCAGTAAACAGGTAGTGAGCATGTTATTTTCTGGTGCTGTAGTGAGCAGTAAGAAAACCCAAACACGCTGATAATTGGTGTGTTCTGAGGGCTAAAAAGTCAATGCTAAGAAGTTGCTGCAGTCATGATTCGCCGTATTCTAATTTTGGCTGCCCTGCATTTGAACCTTATCCTATGTAGGAATTCTTTACCTTTTAAGTCTTGCTGGGCTGGAGGCCATCTCTCATGTGAGAAGCTGAAAATGCCAGATATCCACTTTCCCAGCTCCCCTGCAGGCAGCCTTGGAGAGCTGTCCCGCATTTTAAGCTGGGAAATTGTTACTAAGGAGCAGAAGGAGAGGGAAGAAGTGTTTTCCTGATGAACTCTGGGTGCTGTCTGGGGCCTTGGTTTCTAGCCACAGAAATCTAGAATTTGGATCTTCAGGCTTCCTAGTGGTGCAGGAAACTACCGAGCCTCCTTTGAATACATTCCTTAAATCAGCCAGTTAGTTTCTTTTGTGGGTGGGTGGTTGGACAGCATCACCGACTCGATGGACATGAATCTGAGCAAACTCCGGGAGAAAGTAAAGGACAGGGAAGCCTGGCGTGCTGCGGTCCATGGGGTTGCCAAGAGTCAGGCATGACTAAGCAACTGAACAACAACTGCTGAGAAAACAAAGATAAATCAGACAACGATGCTGTGTTCTTAGGAGGATGAGCAGGTAGAAGGTCAGACTCGGGGAGTGCCGCCATGTAGGCCAAAGCTGCCGCAGAAGCTCAGAGTAGGAAGTAATGATAATCCATACTGGGCTCGATTTGTAGGGGAGATTAAAAGCCAAGGAGACTAGTGTGACACAGTAAAATAAATAAGTAAATAAATGAAGGGCGAAACTCATGGACATTCTGTTACAAGTGATGTGGAACTGAGTCCCAGGATGCGGGAGATCAGCTTGACCTTGGAAGGCAAATGCCGGAAACGGGTTGTGGTGGGACAGAGACTAGAGACTGCTGGTTTCCCAGCCAGCCTTCCAGGGAAGCACTGTCTGTGGGCTCAGACTTCTCCCTGATTGTCTGTGAAAGCAGAGGATGAAGAGCCGTTCATGACAGATTTGTGGCCCAGTTTTCTATAACTTCCCAAAGATTGCGCTATTTCTTCCACTGTACGTTTGAAATCCGATGGTTTCCAGAGTACAGTGCAGCCTCTTGTGGTCTGTGCTATCTTGTGTATATTAAGTAGAATTTTATTTTAGGGAAGTTGGGGTGGGGCATACGTTTAATGCTCTGATTCCCTTTTCTTACATAACTGTCATTCACTGAGCACCTCTTCCATGCCAGACTCTTTGCCACATGTTATCTTTAATCTTTAGAACGATGCTCTAAGCAGGTATTATGAGGTTAGTTTTACAGAAGAGGCCTAAGGACTTGGCCAAGATCACAGAGCTGGACCAAGATGACAAAAATGTGAATCCAAGCGACTCTGGCTCCAATCTTACCTGCTTTCCATGACACACACCATGATTTCTGCCTGCCAGATATCCTAAATCAAGGATCATGTGTCCTACCCTAGGAATAAAATATCCATTTATCCATCTTAAGTTCATAGCACATACCTGGCAGGTGTGCCTGAGATACATATTAAGCATCCTTAAGGGGTTGATTAAGATCAGCTACATAATCTGGAAAGATCAGTGGTGAATAAGTCTTTCTGATTAAAAAAAAAAGCACTGATGGTTAAGATATTATATTGTAAGACCTCTTCCAGGCTTGAGTTCTCTAAATACTAATTAGCTTGGTTGATGGGATAATGCTGTTGTTGCTACAGGGGCCGGGGCTGGGTGGTGGGGTCAGGGGTGGTGGAAGGGGAGCTGGTGCTGTTCAGAGGCCAAAGGCACAGAAATTGACCTATAAGCTCAGATTTGCCAAGCCCTCACCACTGTGCCTGGGCTTTCCTTGTGGCTCAGCTGGTAAAGAATCCACCTGCAATGTGGGAGACTTGGCTTCAATCCCTGGGTTGGGAAGATCCCCTGGAGAGAGGAATGGCTACCGTCTCCAGGATTCTGGCCTGGAGAACATGGGGTCACAAAGAGTCAGACACAACTGAGTGACTTTCACCACTGTGCCTAGGGGGAATATGGACCACCTAGCGTGAGTAGACTATTAGTATTAGTGGTAATAATAATAATTAACATCTTTTGAAGACTATGTGTTTGTACTGTATAATGAATGCATTATCTATCTTTAGTCCTCTGCACAAACCTGGGAGGTTCCACTTTATAAATGAGAAACAGACTCACAGAGCTTCACCAACTACATCACACAGACAACCAGTGAACTCCTTGGAGGTTCAGATCCATACCTTTGTGTCTCCAAAGCCGGAATCTAAGGGATCATGTGGTGTTAACTGTAGATGAGTGGTTCCAGGTACACTTATGAAGAATTACTTTAAAGTCATTACCTGTTTATTCAGCAAATACTTACCACTGCTTATTTTAGGATGAGCAATAGACTCCTAAACAGAAGAGGCATGGCCTCTGCCATCATGGTGGGGGAGGAAAAAAAATCAAGTAATTACACAAATGAGCGTCTAAGAACAAACTATGCTGTGTGCTATGATGGAAAGGCATAGAAAGATGGATGAATACATCACAAGGGGACCTAACCTAATTTATCAGATCAGGAAAATCTGTTTGGAAGCAATGGTGACTGAGTAAATACCAGGAGGATGAGTGTAGTTAACTGGGAGGAAGGGGAGGGACCTGGGAGAAGAAAATTCCTGGCAGAATGAAGGGCATGTGCAAAGGCCTGAAACAGAAGGAAAGAACTTTTAGTCTGTGGTCAGTAGACGCTGCTGGCCTGGGGGATAAATTTAGGTTATAGATGTTTGTTTTGGCTCACAGACTCTTCTGGAAAATTTTAAGCCTTCAAGAGGAAATGTTGCATAAATATTCTGACTTCAAGCTCCTTTCAGAAAAGCATAAGGTCTGACAACCCTCGGCCCTCAGGGCTTCATGGCATCAGTGAAAAGCACTGAGTGTGTGACCAGTTTAGGTGAGGCGTACACTGTCCATTTCACCAGTCTCTTCTGCTCATTCTTGTTTCCCCAATGCTGAAGCAAGCTTCAGTTACCATCTGTCATCATATTTGCACTGTTGCAGTTCTTATACTGGAGAATTCTTTCTTTGTATCCCTGTCTCAATAATAAATGAAAGTTAGATCAAGAGAACCATGTGCTTTGCCTCAAACTCAGCATGTACCGTATTTCTTGGTAAATGTGGGCACTTAAGTCCCCCTCCCACTCCTATTTTGGTGGAAACAGAATAAAGGCTAGTAGTATGTACCACGTTAATGGCCTAAAATATGTCGTCTTTCTCGTCAACTGCAAATGCTTAGTGAGACTAAGACATGCCTTAGACACTGTGAACTCCCCACCATAATAGGCATGGAGAGCAGAATATAAATTGATTTTTAGTCACAGATATAAAAAATGCTGGTCTACATTTCTAAATGTAGGACAGTACCTGTTTTTAATTGCTACTCAATTTATTAAACATGATAGATCATAAGATAGCCCTTGTCCCAGAAATATATGTTACTTATTCCTTCCTCGGTCAGATAAATTTAACTTGGCATCTCCAAACCACTGCTCCTTAGCCAGACAGCACAAATTAATTCTGAACTTTTCTTAAACATTTATAAACATGTCAAGTAATGCAGACATCTCTGGTATGGTTTAAGAGTCCTGGGCTGTGATACAAGAAACCACTTTACTTTATACAATTAACACATTCCCACAGTCAGAGTGTAAATCACGCCACACATTCAGAACACTAGAGAAACTCACTGAGGGAACTTGTGATGAATCATTTTGTAAAGCAGAGAATTTGAATGTAATACCCAACATCCCTCATTAATAATTTTTTGCAAGAGCAAAGGATTTAATAAAGTACATATGCATCATACATGTGATATGATGCCTCAATGTCAGTTTCCTTATTTGCAACTAAAATTAGTTGATTTTGGTGTTTGCCTTGACGTCCATTCTTTCCTTCTTTCCCCATGTTCTCAGTGTGACTAAGCCCTGTGACAAGTCAAATCTTCAGCTCAGACTCAACCAGCAGAGGGTACTGTTTGAGCGTTTAAGTGGACTTCCCATCTTTGTCTTACCCATCCAAAGAAACAATTTCTGAATAATAGTCAGGGACAATATTCAATAGGCAAGTTCTGGCACGATAACAGACAGCAACGATCATGTTTCAGCATCATTTTGCAGGAAATTCCCTTTGTTCTCTGCTGCTCACAAAGGACATATGCAAAATGGACCTGTAGTTCCTGGTGGTAAATGTCTATGAAAGGTAGATGAAGAAGGTTCATAGTTATAGAGTAGAATCTCCTTCTAAATTTACCAAGTACTTATATCCCTTTTAGGTTTAGGGTTCTGAATCAAGATATCAGCCCCACGTGTTCTCAGCTTACTGGTGAATGATAATGAATAATTCCTGCAGTAGCAAATGACATAATAAAATAATCAGGCAGCCTGTGCACATTGTAAATCAATGAGCACAGATGTCTCCAAATGGAGGGGATATTTGAAGATACTTTACATCTTGCTGAGTTCGGAACACTTGAGGGTGGGTTAGCGCCTATTTATTAAAATAAAGTGAGCATCTTCCCACTCTAAAATCAAGCTCAGCATTAAATATAATTAAAAATATTGTAGAAGACTTTATCCCTTAATATTCACATAACTTTGATCAACTTTTGTATAGTAGTGGATCACACATTTCTTAGTAAAATTTCTATGTTTGTATTTTTACATTAATAATTTAAACATTTTTATTGAAACAAAAACCACACATGATAACAACAACAAAAAAGATAAAAACCCTTGCACTAAAAAGCAGTAGTTCTCTGCCTACTCTTTCTTGTTTTTAGTCTTTTCTCAGATACAACTTTTAACTTTTATAACGGGTTCTTTTGGTTATTTACCTCCATATCTTTAAGCAATATCCGTATACTGCTAAATCTTGGGTTATTAGTTTCGGGTATTATGTATTGTCTTTCTATGCTGATTCATGAGAATGTAACTTGATTAAGTCATTCAATACCTCGTTTACGCATATCTCGACTTTAGATCTTTATTGGTTACCTATGCGCTTCTAGATACAATACTTACTCCTTTTGCAACTCTGAGACGCTTATTCTTTTAACAAGAGACAGTGTATTTTGTGTCCCTATCTTTTCAGTTCTTCTCTCCCACTTCTCCCTCCCAATCTGTACCTCTTGTAATCTGTACCTCTACAATATCAAGACAAACGTTTGCCTTTCATCATCATTCTACCATCTTTGTCTATAGGTTGATTCTAAAATTGTAAGCCGATAAGTCGTGCTTATATTGAGACTCAAGCTTGTGTATTACAGTATCACATAGTATATTATTATTATACTTCTTGCATAATTTTTAATTTTTCTGGAGTTTCTAATTGTCTTTTTCTTTTCTGTGGTATTTGCCTTTCTTGTGTTTGCTTTTTTTTGGAGGGGGGGGTCCATTCAGGGATTTTGTTAAGTTTCTCCAGAAACTACTTTCTTTTGAAGCTCTTCATCTTGCTACCCTTAATCAGTACTTGTTATGTAGGCTGGCTAACGGGAATCATCCTGGTGTTATTTTTCTTTGTTTCATCATTTCTGGAATGTGAGTCTTTTGCTTTCTTCATGGACTTCTTTCTGATGCAGTACATACTGACCAAAATTCCCTAAGAAAGGATATGTGAGATGCAACTTTTTTGATTCTTTGAATATGTGAAAATCAGCACCTGCAAGTGAGATCTAAGTTCACACTTGAGTAATAATTTAATGAGATACAGAAAATATGAAATTACGCAGAATTTTAAAGGCAGTGTCTCTTTTTCTTGGTCATCTGTATTGCTGATGTGAAGTTTTGTGCCCGCTTGATTCTGATTCTTTGATGATCTGCTTTTTCTTTCTGCTTTTTTTCTTTCAGGAAAAGTTATCAACAGAGGCTTTTTTACAGTTACTGGTGGGCAGTTCCAATCTAAAATGTTTAGTCTTTCTGCTATCCAAAATGCTCCTATATTAATCCCTTCCATTTTTTCTCCCTTCCATTTTTGCTACTTACTTTCCATAATTCCTATTAATTGCCTATTAGTTCTCCTGATTCAATCCTTTTGCCTTTAAAAATTTTGTTTTCTGGGAGAATTTCTCAATTCTGTATTCTAAAATTTCTTTTTCCTTTGACAAGCATATTCTTTAAATCAAGTTTCCTTCTTAATCTGTTCTTTTTTCATAGTATATTGTTCTTGTCTTATGGATGCAATGTATTCTTCAATCATTCTAAGGATGTTAGTGTTTCTATAAAAATTTCTGTTCTTCACATTATCTCTTTTCATTTTGGAATCAGTATTTCCTATTTGTTTTTTTTTTTTTTTGGTCAGCGTATCTCACATTAGGGATTTATTTAGATGTATGGGAGTCTTTGGTTTTCTGTTCACATTTCAGAGTAAGGCAAACACCATGCCTGGGTTTCTGATTCACATAGTAATGAAATCAGCTGTGTCATAATACAGTTTTAATCTGTTTCCCCCGTATTTCAGTCGTATGTGTCATTCCAACCCCTAGTGTGTCTGAATTTTCAGAATTCTGAGCATCTCAGTGGTTCTTCTGGGCAGTTTATCTCCATCTCTCTTACTACACCACCTACTTCCCTTTTATTTTACTCTAAGCTCACTTCTTTATATATAAATATGCCTTTCATCTGTTAACATATCTCCATCTACTTGTCATCTTCCAAAAATTTAAGTCTTCTGTCAGCTAAAGACCACTATTTATGCTTACCTCATGAGTTTATACCTACTTGCATTCTTCACTGACATTTTAATGGGCTTCTGGATGGAAAAGAACATAAATACATGTGCACACTCTGTCATCTTTATCTGGAAGTCCATGTTAATTTTTGAATGTGTTATTTTATGGTCTGAAACTTCTAAATGCATATTCAGTATTCATTTATATAGCCCATGTCATTTGTAAAAATGTATTTTCAATGGACATATTTAAGAGATCTGGCATGTGTCATTTCCTTGGCTATTTTCTTAATATATGAAGGTAGAATAACAAGTTGAACATTTGTTTAAATCTTTTGAGGTATCAATCAACTGATTATATTTGTTCTTTAAATCAACACTGTGGAATAGGTATTGCCACGATCCCATTTTATAGATGAATGGATTTGAGTGATAAGCTTAAGATCTGGTGAGTGCTGGCCTGGTACCTAGGTCCAAACCTTTCTTTTCTATGAAGACATACTATGTCTCTTAGATACTACTTAGTAAAACCCAGTAAATACAACAGCATAAATAAATAATGTAATCTGCCTACAGAATAAATTCCTGCACTCATAAAGCTTCATGTGTTATGTTTTAGTTCTACTCTTGGTTGTACTTTTAAAATAATATTTAGAACTATTCCTGAATATTTGTTAAGGATGTTGCATTCGCAGCTTCTCCTCCCAGTGAACTCCTGGATAATCTCCACTGATAAAATAAGCCATGTTGCATAAAGGAAAAGCTATTGTTTCAAAACATCAGGGGCAGAGCTAAGGTAGAGTCAGACTCTTCTGATTGTCTTCAACTATTATATGCCTTACTAAATTTTAGGTCAGGTAATCTGGCTCTTAACATTCAAAACTGTATTAATTATGGGATTTTATAACAAGGTTATGCAGTGTATGTTTGCCAATTGGGAAAGAAAGATAATTACGCTTGAATGTAGGTCACATTTAAGAAACTCTCTTAGGCCTAATGGGAACCATTTTCCTTAAAAATCAAGAATTAATGATATTGAAGAGAGTGGTGTCTCTCTCATCCTGTGACCCAGTTCTTCTGGTCCAAGATTTTTTTCTCTACCTCTTTTTGGTGGCTATTGTTAGGAAGAGGTTGTTGTGTGTGCATGCTCAATTATGTCTGACTCTTTGGGGATCCCATGGACTGTAGCCTGCCAGGCTCCTCTGTCCATGGGATTCTCCAGGCAAGAACACTGGAGTGGGTTGCTGTCTCCTACTCCAGGGGATCTTCCCGACTAGGGATCCAACCCATGTCACCTGGGTCTCCTGCATTGGCAGGTGGATTCTTTACCACTGAGTCATCAGGGAAGCCCTTCTTAGGAAGGGAAACTTGCATAATTTCCTATAGACAGTTTGGGCCAGCAGTGGTAGCTGCTGAACTGGGGCCTGTTAGTTGTAAGAAACTGGTGGATGAAGAATTATCAATGAGGATGTTACAGAGACATTTTAGGGTTGATATCATAAGCAGATAATTCTCCTAACTCCCCGCAAAGTGTTTTATGTTGATTTGTATGAGAAGGAGTTTTAGTCTTTGCCCTTGAAAAATTATGGTGTGTCTAAATTGTCAGTGTTTTTTGCTTTCTTTTTCTCCTGAGCTTTTTGAGTTTCAGCATTGTCAAATGGCAAATCTAACAAACATCATTTAAAATTGGAGTGAACTCTCCTCAAAAACATGTAGGCTCTGTTGCATCTAATTAACCATTTTAATTGAGGCATGAAAAAATATTCCACTCACAGATTTCCCAACCACTGCCCTATCCCTCCCAAACTCACCCCTCACCATCAGGATAAAGGCTACAACAAAATAATGGACTGTTTAAAATTCATTGCATGGTCAAAAAAGAAACAGTTTTCTAAAGGTGTATCTGGGTTTCCTTGGAATGGTGCAAAAGCTTTGATTTCACCGCTGTAATTTAAGTGGCTTAGTGTTTTAACTTATGTTGGGACTGGGACAAAATAGCTTTTTAAAAAGAGATAGGAGAGCTAAATTTTAATTTGTAGTTTTAAATTGGCTAGGATTTATATCAGTTTGAAATGTGCTTATTTCCAGTTATTGTTTTCATCTTTTCCTTATCTTATTACTAATGGAATATTATAGTTAACCAGTAGTTGTTGACATTCTGAGGGTGAATTTTACAGTTGTGTTTCTCTTTGTCTCTTTTCCGTTTTTAAAGAATAAAGGTACTTTAACAAGCTGCTTTAGGGAATTAATAGTATCATAGAACATACTGTGTGCTAAGACCATCAGGCATTTTTCACTACAGGTGGGTATGATGCCTTAGAAAGATATCTGACAAATGAAGGATGATTGGGGCATTGGAAAGATGTGGTCCTGAAATAACTCCCCTGATTGGGTCCCACAGCCCTTCCTCCCAGCAGTTACTAGGTCCACAGGACGGATGTTGAGCTAGCTGGAATTCAGAAGTGAGAAAATAGGCCTCGTTCTTCCCGGGTCTGTTCAGACGCATTTGCTGTTAATTGCCACTTTGGAGTTCTTTTTTAATGATGCATGATACCAGTGTGAGAGTTGGACCATAAAGGAGGCGAGCACTGAAGAACAGATGCTTTCAAATTGTAGTGCTGGAGAAGACTCTTGAGAGTCCCTTGGACATCAAGGAGATCAAACCAGTCAGTCCTAACTGAAATCAACTCTGCATATTCATGGGAAAGACTGAAGCTGAAGCTCCTATACTTTGGCTACCTGATGTGAAGAGCCAAGTCTATGGAAGAGACCCTGATGTTGGGAAAGACTGAAGGCAGGAAGACAAGGTGGGGACAGGGCATGACATGGTTGGATGGCATCACTGACTCGATGGAAATGAACTTGGGCAAACTCCAGGAGATAGTGAGGAATGGGGAGTTGTGCTCTAGTCCGTCAGGGCACAAAGAGTCAGACACAATTTAGCGACTGGATAAAAACAACATGAGTGGTGTGTGAGTTTCTTAGGATTTTGAGCCTTCTGTGAATACGAAACTCTGCGATCACTTCTTACAAATAGGTGAGCTGTGGTACAGTAATCCAGCTGCTGCTTGTCTTTGGGGTGTAGTATGCTTAGCTAATCCTATCAACTATAATTCTAACTGGGTGGCTCTTGCAAAAGATGTAATCTTTAGGTGAAGGATATGTGAAGAAAATACTCCAGCCATTCTTGACACTTCCCAGGTCACGAAACAAGAACGTGATTTATTTTTCTAAACAACATTTATAAGGTACCCAGATGGATCTCCACTTAAAGGGTGAGGTTGGAATCTAACCAGGATAGTAGAAACATTGCCTTTATCAAGAAGGGCATTGTTCAGGGTTGTAAGGCAGGATGAAGAAGTAATGAATGTCATGCTTTAAAGACATGTCTAATTGCTAGGAGATCATTCAGGTAGCAACTCAATAGCTCTGCCCCAGTGAAAAACATCTACTTCTGCTTTATTGACTATGCAAAAGCCTTTGACTGTGTGGATCACAACAAACTGTGGAAAATTCTTAAATAGATGGGAATACCAGACCACCTTACCTGCCTCCTGAGAAACCTGTATGCGGGTCAAGAAGCAACAGTTAGAACTAACATGGAACAACAGACTGGTTCCAAATAGGGGAAGGAGTACATCAAGGCTGTATATTGTCACCCTGCTTATTTAACTTATATGCAAAATGTTTGTGTTAGTCGCTCAGTCGTGTTCGACTCTTTGTGACCCCATGTACTGTAGCCCACCAGGCTCCTCTGCCCTTGGGATTTTCCAGGCAAGAATGCTGGAGTGGGTTGCCATTTCCTTCTCCAGGGGATCTTCCCAACCCAGGAGTCAAACCCAGGTCTCCTGCGTTACAGGCAGAGTCTTTACTCTCTGAGCCACCGGGGAAGCCAGAGTACATCATAGAAATGCTGGGCTGGAAGAAGCACAAGCTGGAATCAAGATTGCTGGGAGAAATATCAATAACCTCAGATACGCAGATGACACCACCTTTATGGCAGGCAATGAAGAAGAATTAAAGAGCCTCTTGATGAAAGTGAAAGAGGAGAGTGAAAAGTTGGCTTAAAGCTCAACATTCAGAAAACTAAGGTCATGGCATCCAGTCCCATCACTTCATGGCAAAATGATGGCGAAACAATGGAAACAGTGAGAGACTTTATTTTCTTGGGCTCCAAAATCACTGGAGATGGTAAGTGCAGCCATGAAATTAAAAGATGCTTGCTCCTTGAAAGAAAAGCTATGACCAACCTAGACAGCATATTAACAAGCAGAGACATTACTTTGCCAACAAACCGTCTAGTCAAAGCTATGGTTTTTACAGTAGTCATGTATGGAAGTGAGAGTTGGACTATAAATAAAGCTAAGTGCCAAAGAATTGATGCATTTGAACTATGGTGTTGGAGAAGACTCTTGAGAGTCCCTTGGACTGCAAGGAGAGCCAACCAGTCAATCCTAAAGGAAGTCAACCCTGAATATTCATTGGAAGGACTGATGCTGAAGCTGAAACTCCAATACTTTGGCCACCTGATGAGAAGAGCTGGCTCATTGGAAGAGACCCTGATGCTGGGAAAGATTGAAGGTGGGATGAGAAGGGGATGACAGAGGATGAGATGATTGGATGGCATTACTGAATCGATGGACATGAGTTTGAGCAAGCTTTGGGAGTTGGTGATGGACAGGGAAGCCTGGCATGCTGCAGTCTGTGAGGTCTCAAGAGTGGGACATGTTTGAGCGACTGAACTGACCTGAATGATCTCTGGGAAGACATTCTTAAATGCTGGAGAGGAGCAAGATTTATAAAGGGGAAGGACTATGTTTCTCTGTGTTTCTTTAAATTTTTTTAAAGTCTTGGGATGACATATTAGTGTATGTACATGACAGAATAAATTCAAGTGTTTCTGGGACTCTAAGACTTTGTAAATAAGGAAATTTTAGGTAGGTCTAAAGGAATATGAGGAAAGTTGGATAAAGAGTCTCACAGGGTGGAAGTAAGTTAAAGATTCTGCCTTTCCCTGTTTGAATAACATTCACTGGTTTGAAATTAAAATTGTGGGAACTTGGGAGAAAACTTTAAACTCAAGAGCGAGATGTCTGTTTTAATATTCAACACAGCAAGTTGTGTCTATGAGGAGATGAGTAATTTTTGGATGATTTTTGTGTTTTAAAACACGGTATTTGGTAACCCTGTTATAAACTTTTGGGTATCTGCTGTGCTCCATAAAATAGCTAAAACAGTTTGGATTTTTTTTTTTAATGGCCAGAGCCATTAGATGCTGTAGCACTTGGATCTGATCCATAATGCTTCATAGTCTAACAGCAATCTCTAGAGCCCAGAGCCCTGGGACTGATTCCAACCAAACAGTAGGTCAGCACTGGAAAAGAAAGAAGCTGTTGCCCAGATTGCCACAAATGGAAATGAGAGAAGAGAAATGCTTATCAGGGTAAATAAACTCAAAGCCTTATTATTAGGAAGGGAGCGGCAAGGGAGCAGGAGAAGTAGACACAGGGCTGACATTTACTGAGGACTCACTCCATGTCTCACTTATTGTTAAATGCTTTTATGTCTTATAGTAGTTCACCTGCTGCTGCTGCTGCTAAGTCACTTCAGTCGTGTCCGACTCTGTGCGACCCCATAGACGGCAGCCCACCAGGCTGCCCCATCCCTGGGATTCTCCAGGCAAGAATGCTGGAGTGGGTTGCCATTTTCTTCTCCAATGCATGAAAGTGAAAAGTGAAAGTGAAGTCACTCAGTCGTATCTGACTCTTAGCGACCCCATGGACTGCAGCCTACCAGGCTCCTCCGTCCATGGGATTTTCCAGGCAAGAGTACTGGAGTGAGGTGCCATTGCCTTCTCCAAGTAGTTCACCTAGTCTTCACTAAATCCTAAAGGTTGTATTATGTTCATTATTACAGATAAAAAAGCTGAAGAGAGAGGTTACGAAACTTGCCCAAGGTCACATAGCAAGCATATGGTGATGTTTGTTAACTCAGGTGACTGACTCTGCCACAGGTAGGTATAATTTAGGCGGGTTGTCATTAGTGTCTGCTGTAGACCTGTAACAGTTTAGATCAATGTACGGTGGCCAAGGGTGATCAGATCATCCTGTTTTCTGAAGCTTCGAAAAGTCAAGGTAGAGAATTCATGGAACCTTGATCATCAGAATTATTGATACACTCTTGGCTTTATTCACTCATTCAACAAGTATTTATTGAGGTCCATCTACATGCCAGGTACTGAGCTGAGTAATGGTCCCACAGCAGGAGATGCAATTCTTGTACTCAGGAAACAGTAGACAAGAGGTGAATACATTCATGTTCACGAAGCGACTAGTTCAGTGAGTGGAAATATCATGTTATCCTGATGTACCAGGTTGCCATGGAATTAGATGCACAAGTGACCTGAATATTCTGGTTACTTACATAGACTTTACAGAAGTGGACCTGGCCTCACTGCATGGCACATCCCCAGATGAACATGCCCTCATCCATGGGTTGTTTCGTCCATGGATTTGCTGCTGTAAAATTGTCCTCCTCATCCTTCTCTGTATATGCCACTCACCCTGTTGGTCCTTCAATTTTTTTCCTAGTCTTTTCCTCTGGGGGACTTGCTTGATTCCACTAATAATAAAAGGAAAGTAGTAGGGCATTTCCGTAGGGCTGTACCATCTCCATTTGGGATGGGAGTAGTTTTTCAAGAAAGGGAATGGATTTTTCTTCTTTTAAAGGTCTTTTAAAGGTCACAAGAGATTTAGAATGCCCTTGAAAACATACAGATAAATTATAAGCTTGCAAATTAATGTAATAATATTTATTTAATAATCTATCAAACAATGCTGAATGTTTTTAAAGGTATATACATTATATGCAGAAAAAACTTATAGAAAAAGACATACCAGACCCTGAGGAGAAGGTTGGGATTGCAGCTGATGGCCAAATGGGATTTTGTCCAATTTATGCTATTATAAAATTTTATCTGGATAATATATTTGCATATTATTTTTATAATAAAAAATAATACTATGAAAAGAGGTAACTTGAGTGGAGAGCAGCTAGGAAGCTCTTGTAATAGTCCAGAAAATAGATGGTTAAGACCTGAAATAAAAATGAAGACAGTGTTGTGTAGGGATTGAGAATCAGAGCTCTGGTTCTAGACTGCTTGGGCTCAAATGCCTGCCCTGACACGCACTGTGTACCAGCTGGATAGATTACCTAACCTATTGTGTCATGGCCATTTCATCTATAAATGAATATGTAAAAAAAAATAACACCTACTCATAGGGTTGTCATGATAATTAAGTGGCTTAGTCTGTGTCGAGTGCTTAATACAATGGTTAGTAAGTCCTCTGTTAATACTGGCCACTATTTTAGAGGGGAATAGACAGGATTGGGTTGGGAGGAGTAGAAAGTGATGAATAACTGAAGATCCTGCTACCTTGGATACCAAATTGATGCTGAATATTTTATCTTGTGCATCATCATGCTTTTATGAGCATCACGTCCCACTGGTTGCCCTGAGGTCATAGGGGTATAGAATGTCATAATGTTTCTCTAGTAATTCTATGGCAGGTACTGGAAGTTGGTTTTCTGATTGTGAATTGCAGTCTGGAATGAGATGATTATATCACTTAGCCTCCTGTCTAGTTCTGTAATTAGTAAGTTGGTAACCATATCACTTATCTTTAGAGCTTGGATATATTTTTTCAGTTAATAATGTGACAATACACATTTCAACAGACATACAACATCTCTTCTCCACTTTTCCCTGCTTATTCTAATGCATTTTCAGTCGCTGATGAATCTGCTCCCCTAGATAATCTTTTGGGAAAACAAGACAGGTCAAAGGAGAAACATTACCTCTCAAAGTCCAACTGTGTGAAAACACAAAGATAAATATCACTCAGGGGGCAGTGGGGGCTGCTGCCACTCTGGCATGCTGCCTCTCTCTCTGAATTATTTTAAGGATTCAGTGAGGAAAAGTATGCTTTAAGAAAATATCAAGACTGGACACATGAGTATTTAATCTGTTGGCTTTCAATTTGTCATTTTTTTTCTATCCCACACGAAAACACTGTAGAGAAAATTCTAGATGGCTACGTTCGAAAAACCAGCTTTCACTGAGTTCATATTTCTCTTCAGCTTTATCTACCTGTCTCACCTTTGAATTTACTAACTCTTGAGTAATTGTTTAAGTTTTGACATTTTATTCTCTTCAATTTTTAGAACTCTGCTAGGATAACTGCCGAATCTTTGGAAAAGGGTGAATATTTAGTTTAGATGTTATCCTCCCTTCTCTATCCAATGTATATCTACATGTTTTTTTTCCTCTAATTATGACCCTAAATGAAGCTTTGATGGCATTAAGGCCTTTTCACCTGTGCTTAGGAAGCTCTCTGAGCCTTTCCTGAAGATCTTAATGTGGCTTGTAGTTGCCTTGATTTAAGTCATAATCTAGTCCATTTTCTAGCCTATATCATGCGTGCCTGCTTAGTTGCTCAGTCATGTCTGACACTTTGCAACCCCATGGACTGTAGCCCACCAGGCTCCTCTGTCCATGGAATCCTCCAGGAAAGAATACCAGAACGGGTTGCCATTTCCACCTCCAGGGGATCTTTCTGACCCAGGGATTGAACACACATCTCCTGCACTCTAGGTGGATTCTTTATGGTCTGAGCCATCAGGAAAGCCTAGCCTCATAGGTAGATCTAAAATAATGTAATTCCACATAATTCCTGCACTTTTTCTGTGCAGGCCCATATTCCAGGTCATAATGTCTTTATACACCCTACCTTAAGAAAAATTCTTCTGTTATTGATTGTTTTCTTCTTATTATTTGTAAACCTGGAGTGTTAGTTTATACATTTCTGGGTTTTCACTTCTACTGGATTTTTCTCACTTATATATCAGAAAATATCTTAATATGTTATTATGAATTTGAAGTTGTATTCTCAAATGAGAAGGTATTGATATTTTGTGAAATGCTAAAGTGTGTTTTTAAAAAAATAACACTTTACTGAGGTATAATTGGCAAAAAATAAACTGTACACATTTCAGATGTCCAACTGGAAAACAACTTTTGAGTAACAAATTCAATTCATTTTACATAGAAACTCCAATTTAGGTACCAGCCTATCTTTCTTCTTGTCATCAAAGCTAAGTGTCTGAATTAATCATCTTCCAGTAAAGTCCATTCTTAGTCTCTCTCAATCAGGTTTTTGTTCTCATGCCTCAGGTGAAATTGCTTTGGCAAGACTTCACGGCCAAATCCAGTGGACATTTTCCAGTCTTTTCAACTTGGAGTCTTTGGGACTCTTGCCATCGTCGACCATTCTCTCCCATCTTGAGAGTGTCACCTTTCTGGGCATCCACAAGGACACACTCTGCTGGTCCCTCTCCCACCACAAATATGGTCCCCCCTCATCCTCCTTTCCCTCCCTGGCCTTGAAGTGGTGGCAGTGCCGTGGCTCTACCCTTTGCTAGTCATCATCTCGACACCTGCACTCTCCCTGAGTGAGGGCGTGCACTCAATTTGTTTTCCTGAACAGATGCTGACAAGTTACAGGTGAACAGTTACAGCTTAAACTCCTTTTCTGACATCATATTCATCCACATAAACTTCTTGTTGGACATTTCTACTTGCATATACCTTAGGCACACAAATTTAGTATTTTTAAAACTTACTTCATAATCATTTTTCAAAACCCTTCTCTTCCTTCTCTATTCCTTAGCCGAAGACGTAGGCCTTTTACTGGGCAGATTACAGTGTTGGCGGGAAAACAATGTAGAAGTGTGTGACGTGATCACAAACAAGCTTGTGTTGCTTATGCCAGTTCTGTACAAGGAAGCAGCAAAGGACTCCGCAGTAGTAGCAGTGGTAGTCTCTCAGTCTTATCTGATTCTTTGCGACCACTTGGACTGTAGCCGGCCAGGCTCCTCTTTCCAAGGGATTCTCCAGGCACAGATACAGGAGTGGGTTGCCATTCCCTTCTCCTGGGGATCTTCCTGACCCAGGAATTGAACCTGGGTCTCCTGCACTGCAGGCAGGTTCTTTCCCATCTTGAGCCATCAGGGAAGCCCAAAGACTCAGTGGTACTACACAACTATTTGGGGAAGAGAACCCTCGAGACTGAATTCCCAGTGACAGGGAAGAACGGATGGATGCAGAGTATTCTGAAATGCAAGAATGTCAAAATGAGGCAAGAGATGTCAAAAAAGCCTTCACAGAACCCACGCATCTTCATTCCTTCATTTATTCAGCAGCTGTCTGTTGAGAATTTGCCATGTGTTGTGAACTCGTAGGCTCTGGAGAAGCATTAGTGGGGAAGAGGCAAGACTCCTGCTCTCATGGAGCTTATGTTCTAACTGGAAGAATCAGACACTAAATATGTAAAACATGAATAAAAATATAAGGCTTCCCAGGTGGTACAGTGATGAAGAATCGACCTGCCAGTGCAGGAGATGCAGGTTCTATCCCTGGGTCGGGAAGATCCCCTAGAATAGGAAATGGCAACCCACTCCAGTATGCTTGCCTAGAAAATTTCATGGACAGAGAAGCCTGGTGGGCTACAGTCCATGAGGTCTTAAAGAGTCAGACATGACTGAGTACACACACACAGTTATAAAAATAAAGCTTTAGAGAGAAGTACGCCTGGGCAATTAATAGCATAATAAACTAGAAAATGCTAGAATGGTGGGGAGGAGTCCATTAGAACTTAGGATGACGGAAACCTTTCCGTGATGTTTGAGCTGTTTGTTGAATGAGTAGATGAATCTCCCTCTCCTTTACCTCTAAAGAGCAGAAGGTTTCAAAACCAAATTGAATCATTAAAAGGAACCCACAGAGTGAATTTTGGGCAGTATGAGTTTTCTTAAAGTCTTCACAGCAAATCCAGAACAAATGTTTCTCTGTTTCACTTTCTTTTCTTCAGAATTTAAGATAAGATGCGGACTTACTGGGCTTGTCTCTCTCACTCAAATACTGTGTTTGTGCTTCGATGCTGAGGAAACTGAAGCGTTCTCAGTAGAGAGACCTCTGTCTGGAGTGTCTGTGGTGTGAAATCCTTAGCAGTGTGCAGGTGTTGGCCTCCAGTTTATCTCTGATGGTATCCCCAGATTCTACAGTTTCGGCAACATATAAAGAAAAAAATAGAAGTCTGATTTATAAGTGGCGTCCTGCATGTTTATTCAGGGAATTGAATTCAGGAAGCTCGTTTCTGGGAAAACAGCAATAATTAAGACAAATTCACATAAAGGTCTTACCTTCTAGCAGAAGGAAGTAGATGATAAGTAAACAAATAAAAATAAAATGCCAGAGTGATAAATACTATTAATAAAATAATGGGAGGAGGATAAGGGGAGAAAAAGTCATGGAGAAAGAGCAATCTTAGAAGGTATCTCCTGGGACAGGGGTCTCTAACCATTTTGGCACCAGGAACCGGTTTCAGGGAACATGATTTTGGCACGAACTGAACTGGGGATGGTTTGGGGATGATTCAAGCACATTACATTTTTTGTGTGCTTTATTTCTATTATGATTGCCTCAGCTCCACCGCAGATCATCAGACACTAGATTCTGCTGGTTAGGGACTCCTGTCCTGGGAGGCGATGTTTGCGTGAAGACCCAAGAGGTGAGAAGGTACCAGCCACAGGTAGGAGAAGTAGGCCTGAAAACCAGTCAGCTAAGAGTCTGGTTTATTCAGCAGAAGGATAATTTCTCATTTCAGTAAATGCTATTTATACTGCATCACTTTCACAAACATGACATTTAGACCAGAAAGGGAAGTCCATTTGACCTATAGATCTCGTAAAGATTTTTTTTTTTCCTAAAGTTGTCTTATGATCTTGAATGAACTGATGTCCTCAAAAAGTACATACTCAATTCCATCGTTGCAGACAAGATTCATAAAGACTTGATGTTCCACATATTTAGTTTTGCTATGGAAGCCGCAGAAGGATAAGAAAAGGCAATGCAAAAGAGGTCCTTTATGGTCTCACTGACTTTAAATTCAGTAAAATAAAATGTAAAAGCATGAATGTGTACTTGTCCTTGGTAGAGGGAGGAAGGAGAGCATCTCTCCTTGAAGGCTGCTTTTCCTAAGCTCATGTCTCTGCTCCACCATTGAAAAGCCCACAGCTCCCCTTGGCAGTTATAACTTTTCCCATGAAATAAGGAAAAAGAACTAAGACTCGCTACCACTGAAGAGAAGCCAGAAGCCGTTAGTCTTTGGTTTTCATTGCTTTTGGTTTCTGTTTGAAGATGCTCGTTCTTGGAGAACGCATGATGCTGATCTGGGGAATTTTTGTTTGAGGTTTTCGGGTGGCCCAGATGAGCTGGCTGATGAGACAGAAATCTTTTCTTTAAAAGGCATTTTAGGGAGAAGATAGGGTTTGGAGTGAGAGCTTGAGAATTGAGTCCTGTCACTGTTATACTTGCGGTTTGGCTTTCAGTGAATCACAGAACTCATCTTCTGGGACAGTGAGGACCAGGCGATGAGTCTGTGTTTGGTAATTGCAAGACACCTTGAAAATATTGCTTATTGGTTATTACTGTTCTCATTATCATTGTTTTTATTCTCCTGGTAGACTTCTCCTCCCAGTGACTCATTTTACTCAACAGACTTAATAATTTGAGGTTTTCTGTGCCATCCTGTTTGAAGGAGTATGTCCTAATTAGTTCAACACACAAATACTGAAATTTGAAAAGAAAGAAAATTAAATATTAGAAGGTGTTAACAAAACAGATGAAGCATTAATCTAAGGTGGGTTGGGGAAAAAGCCAGGAAAAAAGCATAAGTCAAGAGTTAAAAGAATGTAACAGAGGGTATGAAGGGTGAATTCTGCCAGGAAGAACCGTGGATATGTGGTGGCTTAGAGAGCACTCAGTTACTGTTACAGAGAGGTTAACAGGCAGAGCAAATGCCTGGCCCGGAAGTGGCCTGACCGCCTGTGCAGGGGCAGGCGTGGGACCAATTGGGCGGGACGTCCACAGCGGCACGTACCTCTGTGTCTCGTAAGCGTGGCAGCAGTCAGCCTGTGCTTTCCCAGTACAGCTGTCAACATCACAGGGCCAAGAGCAGGAAGGAAGGGCACGTCCCCACAGGCCCAGTGATGGGGCAAAGGAGTGAGTGATAATAACAGCTCCTGGCAGCCAGGCAGCAGCTAATCAGGACCAGAAAATCTGGTGTCTGTAGCAGGGTCCCTGAAAGCTTTCCCACCGTAACTGCATCACTCCCAGACCTACAGCCACACTCACACACACACAGAGACACACACACACACACCACCCCCTCTCCCTTTTATTAAAAGTGACAGCTATTTATCAAGCATAGCCACAAGAGTCAGAAGGCCTGTTTTGAGTCACAGTTCTGCCATCTATTGGCTGTGTGACCTTGGGCACGTTTCTCAAAGCCTCTATAACATGGGTCTGCAGGCTGCAGGGTTCCCCAGGACAGGGGTGCTGAGAGGAGTCAGTGAGATCGTGTACAGGCAGTGCTGCAGAGCTTGGCACATCATAAATACTCAATAATTAGGATGCATGAAAATGGAACCAGTGCTGGAGCCAAAACTGGGCCCACACTTGAAAATCAAGGTAGTTCCCACAATAAAGATGTCCTTGAACTTGGAACAGCAGCAGGACTTTGTTCATGCTGCGTCTCAGGGGATGAGGTGAGTTCCCTGTATGTCTGGTCTGCCTGCCTTAGGGTGGGTCTGTAGATTGGCACAGGGTTTGTACCCCAGGTGAAGGGCAGAAAGAGGGATATAGGCTCTGGAAACCTGGAGGGTACTAGTACATTGCCAGGCAGAGGTGTGAGTGTTCTAGAATGCAGGAAGGCTGTAGCAGGAACAAAAGCACATAGGCAGGCCAGGAAGCCAGAAAACAAGGGCTGAGAGGTCAGGGGGCCACGAAGAGGTGAAATCAGCGAGCCAACGAAGAGGTCCGGGCATACAATTCCAGAGAGGTGGAGGCTGGCTGAAAAGGCAAGCAAGCTTGAATGAGAATGCTTCAGGATCTGAAAGACTTGAGTTAATTGTTGTTTTAAGAATAGATGATGAAATGAAAGTGAGGGAGAAATTAAATGAGCAAGAGAGAGCCAGATGGATGGAACAAATCTATGTAGGAGAACGAGAGGGATCACCTGGTTAGGTGGACTTACTTTTGGAATGAAGGAAGCGTTCCTCTTCCAAAAAGGAGGGTGAAGGTGTAGAGAAACAGTGAGGTAGAGAAGAGAGAAGTTGATGAAGCCTGTATCTGGTGGCCTCAGTCTCAGAGGAGAAGGAGACAAAGGCATCTGGTGGGGAGGGTGGGGGCCGTGAGGCAAAGGCTTTAGGAAAAGTGTCAAATAGTGCCTGGGGAATTTGGTAGGAAGCCAACTGAAGATGAATCCCTCCCCTGTAGTGACTTCAGCATGTCTGGAATGCACCTAGCCAGGCTGCCTCATAAGGAAACTGAAAGTTGTCTATACCCACAGCCTCAAATAGCAAAACCAAGCTCATCCTCCCCTGCTCCAGCTGATACAAAGCGCCCCCACCTACTGTCCCCACTTCCTACCACAAACCTTCCCCTCCACACCCACTCCCCTCTGCAGACCCTACTCTCAGAGGCCGCCCAGGCAACCTGGAGGCCATGCTCCCTTCTCTCAGTTCTCATTCTTATTGCCATCCCTAGAGAATAAATATCTTCTTTTCTCCCTTACCCTTCCCTTACTCTCACTCCCTTTCTCTGATGTCTTCAATGTTTTTGTTTAGACCAGTGTTTCTCTAAAGTGCAACAAATCGCCTAGGGAATTTTGGTAAAATGCATATCTTAATTCTGGAAGTCCTGAGAATCTACATTTGTAACAAGCTTCCAGGTGATGCTGGTGTAGCAGGCTCTTGTGCCAGTTCCATGATACTTTCCTAATTTTTCCCTCATCACAGTTAACATTGCTGCTGTTTCTCCTACTGTATTTTGAGCTAGTCGAGGGTGGCATTGGTATCTTTGTACACCTCTTTATTCTCCCAAGTGCCTGGTGCATTCTCTTGTTGCTGGTGCCCAGTAAGTACCTGGGACTCATGACATATGCTGGAAATATCTATTTTGTGTTAGGGCTTTTTTTCTCCCACATTTTTTGTTTATTACTATCTCATTTCACTTCACCTGAAACTTGTCACCTCAGCCCTGGGCCCAATGTGTCACTGGAAGGAATCTCCATACTAAAATGTTAACTTGAACTATTACTTATCTCAAGAATATTTGAAAGAGGAATATCCCATTAGAGGTCAATGTCTAACATACGATATACAAATCATGTACGCAGTGTTTCTCATGTTCCTCTAGGTAATTAATTTTGTAGTGTCTTGCTGAGTAACAACTCTCCTGACAATATCTGAAGCATGGGAAAAGCATTCCTACCACAGAATGTCGTTTAGAATTTGCAGAAACTGAAAACCCCTTACTATCAGAATGGTATGTGTTAGAAAGTGTTAAGTCGCTCAGTCATGTCTGACTCTTTGCGACCCCATGGACTGTAGCCCTGCAGGCTACTCTGTCCATGGAATTCTCCAGGCGAGAACACTGGAGTGGGTTGCCATGCCCTCCTCCAGGGGATCTTCCCAAGCCAGGGGTCGAATCCAGGTCTCCTGCTTTGCAGGTGGATTCTTTACTGTCTGAGCCACCAGGGAAACCCATGAATAATGGAGTGGTTAGCTATCCCTTCTCCAGGAGATCTTCCCAACCCAGGAGTCAAACCAAGGTCTCCTCCATGCAGGTGGATTCTTACCAGCTGAGCTACCCAGGAAGCCCTCAGAATGGTATGCTGCTACTGCTAAGTCGCTTCAGTTGTGTCCGACTCTGTGCGACCCCATAGACGGCAGCCCACCAGGCTCCCCCGTCTCTGGGATTCTCCAGGCAAGAACACTGGAGTGGGTTGCCATTTCCTTCTCCAATGCATGAAAATGAAAAGTGAAAGTGAAGTCGCTCAGTCGTATCTGACTCTTAGCGACCCCATGGACTGCAGTCTCCCAGGCTCCTTCGTTCATAGGATTTTCCAGGCAAGAGTACTGGAGTGGGGTGCCATTGCCTTCTCTGTCAGAATGGTCTAGGTACTTACAATTCTTCTTTTGCCTTTGCTTCTGAATAACTTCCCACTCATCTCCTAACCTGGAGGGGGAATTTGGTGATTCAGGCTTCACAGCTTCCCACTTTCCCCCTCTCCTAGAACTTCACTGAGCATGCTGATTTTAGTTCGGTCCACAGTCCACATAGCATCATGTAATATGCTCAGTCTTGGAAAATGACAACAACAAAATCCCTTCTAGTTCTTCCCTGTGAAATTCCCAGCTGTGTTCCACCCGCGCTTCTCCTGAGGGTTTGTGCTGCTTTCTGCTCCAGCTGCTGCTTTTGAGAATTGATAGACCTTGTGGTCAAAGCAGGAGCTTCCCAGGTGGTGCTAGTGGTAAAAAACCCACCTGCCAATGCAGGAGACATAAGAGACATGGGTTCAGTTCCTGGGTTGGGAAGATCCCCTGCTGGAGGGCATGACAACCCACTCCAAGATTTTGGCCTAAAGAATCCCACAGACAGAAGAACCTCAAATGCTACAGTCCCTAGGGCTAGGGCTTGACAGAGTTGGACATGACTGAAGCAACTTAACGTGTATGCACGTAATTGATGCATAGCCAGCTCTCCACCTAGGACTCCCCTTCAGCCAATACTGATGCTGCTGGAAAGGGAGGGAGCAATCAGTTCATTTTACAGAGGAGGTCACTTACTGTCGTTTTCTTTATCATCTGAAATATGGCTTGCTGGAAGGATATTTTTGACCCTCTGTGAGCCTCTTTCATCCTAAGTGTCTCTCTGCCCTCTCAGTCCTCCAGCTTATGCTTCTTTCTGTGGTACATGCTTCCATGACTGTAAGGGAATAGAGGAACTGGATTCTCAGAAGGGATTCCAAGACCTTTAACACTTAAGCAGTAAAGACATATTTGAACAGAGGGGTCTTCTCAGGCCCTTGAACCCA
Source organism: Budorcas taxicolor (assembly GCF_023091745.1). Classification (NCBI taxonomy): domain Eukaryota; kingdom Metazoa; phylum Chordata; class Mammalia; order Artiodactyla; family Bovidae; genus Budorcas; species Budorcas taxicolor. The sequence continues at coordinate 67,334,992 of NC_068914.1, read as the reverse complement.
CTCTATGTAGCCAGCCATTCCCTACATGTGTGTGCTAAGTTGCTTCAGTCGTGCCCGACTCTTGGTGACCCTATGGACTATAGCCTACTAGGCTCCTCTGTCCTTGGGATTTTCCAGGCAAGAATAACTTGAGTGGGTTGCCATGCCCTCCTCCTCCATCCCCTCCTGGGGATCTTCCCAACCCAAGGATCGAACCCGCTTCTTTTATGTCTCCTGCTTTGGCAAGTGGATTCTTTTACCACTAGCACGCCTGGGAAGCCCAGTCATTCCCTATACCTGTGCCTAAATTTCACCCTGACCAGAGGAGGCCATCTCATTGAATGAATCATAACTTTAGGATCTACTAGTCACAGTAGCATCATGTAGGCACAAAAAAATTTCTGTGGGTCTTTCTCAGACTACTTAGAGCTTCCCACCTCGAACCACTGATGTTTAGAGCTGAATGTGATGTAGTATGTATGGCAATTTGCCAATAGAATATCATAGATTGAGACAGAGAAGCCTTCAGAGCTCTATTCTTCAAAGAGTTCTTGCCAATCATCTCAACCTTTCAATGTCCACCTTAGTTTTTATTCCATTTACTTGAATAACCATTTGCCCTTAACACAAAACACATGTGTCTTTGTCCATCCATATCATGCTTTATGTGATGGGGGAGGCTGCCACTCAGCCGTTTAAAAGGACCTGTCTTTAAAAAGGACATGTTCAGGGTGTGGCCAAAGGCTCATCTGAAACCCTAGAAATTGTAGGTGGAAAGTATTTCACGGGTTGTTTGAGCAAGGCTGCCTGGGGGAATTATAAGAGTCCAGAGCAATAACTATCGTGTTGGCTGTTTCAGAAATTAACTGAATGGGAAAATAGATGCCATCTGACTTGCTTAAGTGTAAGGACAGGGAGCATGTGGGTCCAAATTTGGCTTCAATTTCGCTTTGAAGTTAATGGGCGTGGCAAGTGCTTATCTAATTGTGACACTTGGACCAGTATATTTTGCACATTCAGGATTTTGTTAATGAGACAATGATTATTTATGTTCTGCACTCTTCCCCACAGACTGCAAAAATACCCTTTGCTCAACTCTGTCTAATCATTGCATGCATCAACAGTCAAAGGTAATGACAAAAGGTAAGTTTATGGAGCAATAACCCTGTTAGTTAGTATAAAAGAGCTATTCCTGGAAAAAAGATTTAAGTAATCGTGAACTTCAGTCTGACTGAGAGGGCCTCAGTAGCTTGGTGATCCTAACATAACCATCTTTGGTCAGGTTGGTAGTCAATGTAGAAGTGAGGGGTAGGTGGGAAGGTGCAGTTGACGGTTGTTTAACATATAGAACATGAGTCTCATGTTATTTCTTTCAAGGTCAAGTTTAAATTTATAAGTCTGCTGTCTCTGTCCACCATAACACTCACTGGTCACTTTCTAAATCAAGGTCTATTTATTAAACACTTACCAAATACATACTGAATTCTAGATGCTGGTACCTTGGAGAGTCAAAAATAAGTGTGACCGAGTTCTAGGAGTTCTCTATCTAATGCTGAATCCCTTCACCACAGTTCACCTGGAATGTGATTCACAAACTTACTCGTGGACTCATCACTGTTGCTTTTAAAATAGTGATGCCTAGATCTCTCCCCAGATACGTCAAATGAAAATCTCTGGGACTGGTCTCCCAAAGCTGTGTATCTCACAGGTTCTCAAGACAATTCTTTTTCTTCCCCCAAGACAATTCTCATGCTACTGTCTCGGCAAGAGTCTACAGATCTGAGTTTGGGGACTAGGCACGTATTTTGCTTATTTGTTACACAATGTTATGATATATATTTTATTGATTGTCTTATATGTCAAGCTCATACAAACCAATTTAAAATTATTTGAAGAACTATGACTTCTAATCTTCTCAAAGTCAATCGTAGTATTGTGTTCAGACCATTAATAAATCAGCATTTTTTAGCCCTGAGTGCATTCTAGAATTTTTTGGAGCTTTTTTATTTTTTAATGCTAAAGCCAGTCACTACATACCCATTAAGTTAGAAACTCTAGACACTGAGTCCTGGGTATTGACATTAAAACATTTCTCCAATTGATCCTAATATGAATCCAGGTTAGAGGGCCACTAGAATAAATCTTTGCTGTTGATGACAATGAGCATGATGAATCCTTATCTTCCTGGAACCAGCATGCACCTTTTGATAATTCCCTCCATTTGTATGACTATCCTGAGTGTTCAGAGCGCTTTCATCTTTCATCATGAATCTTGTAAACCCCTGGAAGAGGCCTGAGAGATATTCTAGCCAGATGTCAGCAAGTGCTTCCTATAAAGGACTAGACGGTAAATACTTTCGGCTTTGTGAACCGTGTGTCACAACTATTCTGCCATAAAATGAAAGCAGCCATAGGCAATATATATATGAGCAGGCGTGGGTGTGTTCCAATAAGCATCATTTCCAAAACAGGTTGGAGCTGGATTTGTCCCTCAGGCTATTATTTGCTAATACCTGATCTACACCAACACTCTTATTTTACAGACGAGGAAATTGAGGTCCAATCATTGACGTGATTTGACTCAGATCTTACAGTTAGAAAAAGGCAAAAATAAGCCGAAGTTCAGGTATTGTTGTTGTTTAGTTACTAAGTTGTGTCTGACACTTTTGTGACCCCATGGACTATAAAGCCTCCTAGGCTCCTCTGTTCACGGGGTTTTTCCAGACAAGAATATGGGAGTGGGTAGCCATTTCCCTCTCTGGGGGATCTTCCCAACCCAGGGGTCAAACCTGAGGTTCCTGCCACATCTTTTGCATTCGCAGGTGGATTCTTTACCACTGAACTGCCTGGGAAGCCCCGAAGTTCAGATAGTGAGGCTTAAAAAAAAGGCAAACAAACCCAAATGATGACCCACAGTCAGTGAATAGTGTTTTAAAGGGTTTCTCATCTGTGCCCTCTATGTTTGTGTGGACTTTCTGTGTAATGGTGGCTGCATGCGTGTTTATTCCTCAACTCTGTCTGCAAGCTTCTAGAAACTAGAGCCTGAACTTGTTCTGTGCTGTGTCCCCAGGGTCCTGGGACAAAGTAGCGCCCAGTACCTGTCAGTGAATCAAGTCCATCAGAGCCGTGCCTTTGGAGCTCAGTTTCATGTGTTTATTTTCAAGATATCCTGATCCTGGCTGGCTCATCAACTTCCTTGACTAACTTCTGTTGATATCTAGCTTACTAGGCTTGTGCTCTTTGTAACTTCAAATAACATTTGCATAATGACAGAAAAAGTCTTGAGGTTGTCACAGTGGATAAAGCAAAGGTCAAGAGTATAATTACTTTGAAAAAGTCCACCTTCATGTTTTGCCAAAAAATGGTAAGAAATCAATGTGAACACTATTCTCCCTGATATTGTTTGCTGTTCACTTTTTTCCTCTGTTCAGGAATGTGGGGCAGTATGTTTCTCTCATACATTACATCCAGAACTGCCTTCCCACCCCCAGTGCCCCAAACCACTGTGCAGACTCTCCAGCTTAACCTTGAGAGGCACTGTTTACAGTTGGATGAACCTGGGACTCTCCCTTCTTGATTTAAGCTTAGCAAATGGACAAGAAGAACCAGCAGAACCTGTACAGCAATTTCAGTCTATTAACAAGCAATCCAAAGGGAATGAAGGTAGATATTACTTTATGACTGCAATTATTGTCTTCTCTCCCAAGGTTGTCAACACACCAGGCTGAGCAGTGGCTTGAGAAAGTTCCTCACTTCCCAGGCAGGTTTGCTGGTTGCCGTGCAAGTAACACCATCCGGGGTGTTTGCTTCATTCAGGTGCAGTGGGCTATTATCTTACGTCCTTTACGTTATCAAAGCATATGTTTTTCATACACGTACACATGTTCCTTCCCACACACACAGCGTTGCTAATGTTGCAGTACAGAGAAAGAGCAAAACAGAATGTTATGTTCTCACAAAGGCAAAAAACTTTTAAAAGATAATTCATACTGGGGAAGAGTGGGTCAAATGCTTGGGAAATAAATGAAGGTGATTTAGCCATCAGTACAAGGTGTGGCTCTAATGTCATATAATTTGCAAAGCCTCTGTACAGAACCATATTATTTGACTTTTAAATTCTGTACCCTGATAAATAGTTTGAGAGATATAAAAAAAATAGATGACATGGTTCCTGACATCTACTAGTTGACAATCATTTGAGGAGAAAGAACAGTGCATGTATATGTCATTGAATGAATGAATGATTGATCTACACATGTAAAAAAATGATAAAGCCTCCCCATGAATGAAATAGGTGATACCTTTTACATGAATTCAGAGGGGAGGATTTTCTGTGTGGAATGGAATGGCTAGGAGATGGTATTTACATTAGGTCTTGAAGGATGGATTTGGATAGTAGAGGGGAGGTGAAGACCATGCCAAGCTGGACGGTGAATCAACAGGCACATAAGTGAAATGTGCCATCTGTTTGGGGTAGTGCATTTCGTGATGGTGCCTTGGTTGCAGGGTAAAATGGAAGTGACTGTGGGAAACTAATAATGCCGTGGTAAAGTCTGTGGGCTTGGGTTCAAATCCTAGCTCTGCCATGCTTCATCTATAACTTGAGAATAGTGGTTTAATCTTCCTAAACCTCAGGTTTTTATTCTATAAAACTGGCTGATAAAAATGTCCATCTCATGAGTTATTTTGCAGATTAAATGAAATTATCCATGTTAAACTGTGCAGTGCTTGGCACACAATAAACACTCCATCAATAATAACTATTAAATTATGGCAGAGCCTGAAGGTCAAAGGGAATTATAATTTCCCAGACAAGTTGGTACTCATTCCTTTTTAGACATCTGCTGTGACCTAAAAATCTCTTCTCAGACTGCCACTTCTTTTCATTCTTGTCTGTGATCCAAGCAAGGTCATTCCCATCGTGGAGAGCTGCTCCAGGAGCTCTTGGTGGGACTCTGAGACTAAACACCATGAGTCAGGACTTTGAAGCACTAATCTGATTGCTATGACTGACATGTTCTCTGGGCCTTTGATTATCTAAATTCAACATCTATAAAATGGCCTTTGATGCTGATATAGGGAATGAGTCAACATCACCCCACCACCATCTTCCACTCCCTGAAAGGTATAAAATTCTAAGTAAGAATAATATTTCTCTTTGTGTACTTTATTGCATGTGTGCTAAGCCTCAACAAGGAATTAGGAAAGAAAAAAATGGTAAGCGAGCGTGGGAGTATTCAAAAGAACCCATATGATGTCCCCTTAAAGAAGAGGTTTATAAAGGAGGAAACTGAAGCCCAAATCATGGCAACCCACTCAAGTATTCTTGCCAGAACAATCCCATGGAAAGAGGAACCTGGTGAGTTACTGTCCATGAGGTCACAAAGAGTCAGACTCAAAGAAAGCGACCTAGCACACACGCTCAAAGCCCAAATGGTAGATCTAATGTGCTCAGGGTCACACCAAGCATGAGATCTCCTGATGCAAGTGGGAAGGCTCCTTGTTTATCCTACTAATCCTGCTTGCTGATTAATAGAAGTATCGGCTGCTTTATTTTCCCAATAATTAGGACCTTCAGTTAGGACTGACAGTAACTCTCATTACGGGGTCCAGAAAGGATTATGCCAAGGAAAGATTATACCTGGAACATTTGTTATGCAAAGCGCTGCCTTCCTAAGTAGAGAGATCCCACAGTGTTCCCTCCCTGGAACTGCCAGTGTGTCTCAATTGCCAGAGCATCTCCACCAGCCTGCAGACACGGGCTGCTCCCTTGATGGGCTTGCCGTGGCTGTTTGATGGCCATGAAATACCATTTAGGAGATGGTCTTTAATGTCTTTTTGTTGTTGATCCTTAGCCTTCATGGAGCCTGAGCCTCTGAGGGGTTTGCTCTCAGGCCATGTGCCCAGAAAGGGTTTCTCAGTCTGAGTCTGTTCATTGCTGGTTGCTAGGGCCAGGGTGTGCTGGTTACCGCTGTGTTTCCCAGCAGTGCCAGCAGGATCTTTTTCTTCCTCTCTGTGCCTCCAAAGCAGTTCTTCTGGGGTAGCTTTGTGTGTGCTCCTGCCTGGGGCTGAATGGTGAATGGCCTGGGGATGTATGCATCCTGCCCTTGCCCGTTGTGTGTGAGTCTTTGGGGATCTGACTTCCAGGGCAATTGCAGTTTGGCTACACCCCAGGGCATCATCATCAGAATTGGCTATTTGTCCTGTGCTGTTTGGAGAGCCTAGAAAAGTCCCTTGGGAAGCTTATCAGATGGTCTGATGAGAATAGTTTCTCAGAGTCAAGTTGCCATTTTCAGCATCATCTTTGCTATTGGGTTTCTCTTATAAGAAAGACATAAAAGATAAACAGACTCTTTTCCAAAGAAGTATGGACTTTGATCATGATCGTTGCCAGGAGCTTCACTGTGTAAATACCTCTCCTCCCACAGCCATGTGGCAGCCTCTCTGTTTGCTTTGAACCTGGGTGAGACCAGGTGGCTTTATTGATATAATCTTCCCCATCCCCTCTCATCCTTTACTTCTCACTCTCTGCTCTCCCTTGACCTTTCTGATTCCCAGAGGGTGCTAGGGTAGTGCCCTCAAGAATAGGTTGAGCCAGATAAGTTTCTGAAGGTATCTGGACATCTAAAGACTCCTAGCAGTCACAGTGACCACATCGTGGTCAACAGTTTCCAAGAGAGACGACTCAGGCCTGAGGTCCAGACAACTTGACACAATAATAACCATTAGCAAGTACCGAGCAGCTGCTCTTTATCAGGCCAGAGGTCAGAAGTATATAGGAGTTGTATTAATATTATTTGATGTTTACAACATTCCAAGAAAATTATTTCTTCTATTATTCCCATGTTATAGATGATAACACTGAAGCTCTAAAAGCTTAAATGAGCTGACTGAAAGCACATCCATTGTGGTTAGTGTTGGTTAATCCATAGTTAGCGATGGGGTCAAAATTTGGACTCCAGGGCTGTCAGACCCCAGAGGCCATACCCTTAACCACTATGTTATCCTGATTTAGTTCTGGTGCGTGGTGGCTATTGCCAGTTTTAAGAATAAAGTATATTTAGATATAAATAAAGCACAAATATTCCTTTCAAACTCCAAAGGACAAGAGGTCATCCTCGTGACTTTGATAGGAGGCATAAGACAGGTTGTGGAGTGTTTTGGGTAATTCTAGGTATCTGAACACCTGTTCAGCTATTCTGGGATTCAGTGGTAGGGGTGAGGGGAACATGGGGAGGGTGAGGTCATTATTGCAAAAGCCATTTCCTGAGAGCGCGACTTCAGGAAATGCTGGAGCATTAAAAATACCACTTGTGTGGGAGTGTGGTAGAAGCATGACTCATATTCGGCAATTGTGTCCATAGGTCACAAAGGATTTGGGGAACACAGGGGATATTCATACAAGATTGTGCTTGTAGGCGGTTCATTACGAAATTTTTAGTAGGTTGAGCAGCATGGTCAAATTTCAAGAAGAGTGACATTTAAGATTCTCCATGAAAATAGTGTGACTTGACTCATCCATTTATACATTGATTCACAAACCTCAATCGTCCACCTACTCCATGCAAGGCCTTGTGCTGGGTGTCTTGAGGGAAGCATAAGAGAAGTCAGCATGAGCCCAGCTCTTGGGCAAAGAGCTTCTGAATTGGTAGCAGTGAAACAACATGCTTTCTTTAACTCTTTCTTTGCTCCTTGAAGCCCTGATGAAAGGAAACCAGTCCTTAAAGGAAAGAATTTTGCATTATTTTCCAACCCAAACTTCAAAAACCAGGTCTGGTAGCTCCTAGGCCTTCTGAACAGGATGTGATTGTGAAGAGGAAAGAATCAGGAGTTTGGCATGGTTTACACACCTTTGATCACTTTAGGGTGAGTCAGGGCAGAAAGGATAGGAATTGTTCATTGCTTATTTGAAGTGTGCCCAGAGAATTCTTCTTGCTTTAATAGTTTAAAATCACACTTTATATAAACTTTGAGACATACTAGAGTACAAAAATATAGTGATGACCTGTGAAACTGTATCCCGAGGTAAGTACCAGAATGGTATCAATAACTTGCATCTCCGTGTGTGCTCCTGCTCTAGCCTAATGCCCTCCCTCTCCACTCCCCTCCCGGAGGTAGCCACCACCTTGAGTTGGCATTTGCCCGACAGAGTTTGGATATTTCAAGTCTGCTAAGCTGTACATGATGCTGTTATATGAAGGAAGACTGGAGAATTCAGAGAAATGGCTCGATGATCAGGGCCTATTTTGCCCCTGCTGGTAGATCTGTGACTATGTTGCTCCCATCCAGAGGATCAGTCTGCTCACAGATGCAGTTCCTCTTGAAGGGGCTTCAGAGCACAGGACTATGAGTATGGGCTGGAAGTGTGGGTTATGAGTACCGAAGTCTGGTAGATCAGTCTTCATCTCTAACCTCCGTTGGCATGAACCAGTTGCATGACCTCAGCCTAATAGCATAACCTCTTTGAGCCTCATTGCAAATATGGAGATGAAGGGACTTCCCTGGCAGTCTAGTGGTTAAGAGCTTTTAAATGGTCCACATTAAAAAAAAAAAAAATCTTTAAAGAAATGGAGCTGAAATGAGAAGTACCTGCATTTCAGTGTGGTGGTAAGAATTAAAGGAGTAAATGTGCAGAAATTGCTTGGTTGCTGCTGCTGCTAAGTTGCTTCAGTCGTGTCCGACTCTGTGCGACCCCATAGATGACAGCCCACCAGGCTCCCCTGTCCCTGGGATTCTCCAGGCAAGAACACTGGAGTGGGTTGCCATTTCCTTCTCCAATGCATGAAACTGAAAAGTGAAAGGGAAGTCGCTCAGTCGTGTCCGACTCTTAGAGACCCCATTGATTGCAGCCCACCAGGCTCCTCCGTCCATGGGATTTTCCAGGCAAGAGTACTGGAGTGGGGTGCCATTGCCTTCTCCGAACTGCTTGGTTAGTACTCAATTACAGGTAGTCAGAGTTTCAGTTCAGCTCAAAGAAAACCTAAATGATTCCTTGAAATACCGTACAGTGTGCTGGTTATTGTTAAGGAAATATACAGAATCTAAATTTGGTCATCTGTATTATTTCTCCTTTTGCTTTTTAGTTTTTCTCTTTTTTAATGGTCTTTCTGTCACCGTCTACCATTGGATCTTAACATGTTTGCCAACCTTTCATATAGGTCACCAAGAGAAAAATAACTCAAAGTGGTAAATGTTTTTTTAGTCAAGGTGTGATGTGATAGAATGCTAGGTTGCAAGCATGACACTTTTAGTGAGCAAAACTAACACAGACAGGGGAGTTCCCTGGTAGCCTAGCAGTTAGGGCTCTGTTTCCACTGCAGGAAGATCCCTGGTTAGGGAGCTAAGATGCTGCAAACTGTGTGGTGAGGCCAAAAAACAAACAAACAAACAACAACAAAAACCCTAATGCAAACTAAATGTAACCAGAAGAACTGATTTTTAATCATTTCTATGTTGGTGGCATTGGATTAGCAAAATTTTGATGGTTTAATGAATTCAATTAACTTTTTCAATTATGTTAATCTTTACAATTTATAGGTAGCAGTGCATGAAAGTAAAACAATTATTTAAAAAGCCTTTTTATCTGTTCCTTAGCAAGCAAAGCTTTTCTTACTTTTAGAAACACTTGGGTTCTGAATAATATGTGTATACATGTTGTGCATGTGTGCATGCGTGCCCAGTTGCTTTAGTTGTGTCTGATTCTTTGTGACCTTACGGACTGTAGCCCGCCAGGCTCCTCTGTCCATGAGATTCTCCAACCAAGAATACTGGAGTGGGTTGCCATGCTCTCCTCCAGGGGATCCAGCTTCCTGACCCAGGGAGTGAACCAGCATCTCCTAAGTCTGTTGCACTGAGGGCGGATTCTTTACCTCTGAGCCATGGGGAAAGCCCACATACATGTCTGTGCTTAGTTGCTCAGTCATGTCCAACTCTTTGCGACACCATGGACTGTAGCCCACCAGGCTCCTCCGTCCATGGAGATTCTCTAGGCAAGAGTACTGGAGTGGGTTGCCATGCCCTCCTCCAGGGGATTTTCCCAAGCCAGGGATCGAACCCAGGTCTCCGGCATCACAGGCAGATTCTTTACCGTCTGAGCCCCTAGGGAAGTCCATGAATACTGGAGTGACTAGCCTATCCCTTCTTCAGGGGATCTTCCTGACCCAAGAATTGAACCTGGGTCTCCTGCATTGCAGGAGGATTCTCCACCAGTTCAGCTACCAGAGAAGCCTATGTGCATGTCTGCTGGGCTGCTAAGTCGCTTCAGTAGGCGTGTCTACCTCTGTATATATGTCTACCTATGTATATATATAGGATGTGTATATATGTATATATGTAGGTCTACCTATATATTCCTTCTCCAGGGGCTCTTCCCGACCCAGGGATTGAACCCAGGTCTCTCGCATTGCAGGCAGACGCTTTAACCTCTGAGCCACCAGGGAAGCCCCATATATACATGTCTACCTATGTATATATAAACATGTATATATGTTTGTATGTGTATTTACTCAGTTTTCACATTCCTTCTGCTGGATTTGACAAAGAATGTTATTTTCAATTGTGAATTGTTATCTATGAAATACTTGGGGAAAACAATCTTAGAGACCTTTTGGAATTAACTGAGCTTATTCATTCAACAAAATATTCAGCAAATATTTACTGCGTAGGTATTATGAAGTGTAATTTTAGGGGCTAGAGATGACTTATAAATTCCAGGAGATGTGAAACTGAAGATGCCTTTTGTTTTCTTATGTGCTAGCTTCCAAGTTGTATTTTAATCACAAAGTCACAAATACATTTAAGAACTATCCATTTGAATACCCATTTATAATAGAAACACTAGAAATTTAGGAACAGAATAATGGATTTCCTTAATAAATATATGGAATATAAAGAATAGATGGCTTTGAAATGTATTGTGATTACCTTATGTATCAGTGTACTTTACATATAACAGCTCAGTTATTTCTATGGCTGTAAGAGATAAATATTTATATAACTTATTGATGAAGAAACTGAGAGACTGGATTTGTTATGGATTCCAAACTGAGAGAGACACCATCAGTATAGAGCAAACTTCAAGTCTTGTTCCAAAGTCTCTTTTCTCCTGTTAGAAACTTCCCTGTTTAAATCAGTTTTTTAAAAAAAGACAACCTTTCTAATATGTGTTAAATATTGTTTTGGAGTTCTAGTCAGTGCAGAAAGATACAAAAATCAGAAGAATTAGTATTTGAAAACAAAATTAAAATGTCATCTTTGCATACTGTGATTGTATACTTTTAAAACCTAAAATCAAAAGTCTAAAAAAAAACAACTCTAGGCATCAATAAAGCAGAAAGATCAATGCAAAATAAATACATACAAATCCCAAAGAGCCTTTTCTCTCAGGTCAGAATAATGAAAAAGCATCTAAATTATTCGAGAATATATATTCTTACTAGGGAGTTGCATGTTTTATTTAATGTAGACAAAAGTGTAAAACTTTACAAATATTAGAAAGATAATATTAGAGAACACCAATGGGGAGATGAACAATTATCCTTGAAAGTGATGATAAATCAGAAAGACTTCTATTTAATTCAGTCAATTTATAGGTTAGGCATAATCCAACTCAAAATCTGAATAGGATTTTTTTAACTTAATGGTGATTATAATTTGTTTCTGCAAAAATACATATCATTTTGGAGCACTTACTATGTGATGGACATTATTCTAAATGTTTTACATAGAATAAGCACTTCACATAAAACAGTATCTTTATTATCCCCATTTTACAAATAAGCAAACAGAGGCCAATAGAAGTTGAGATAACTTACCCAAGTTCACATGACGACTAGTAAGTTGCTGAGCCGGGGTTCTGAAGGCCCACGCACATGCACCACCATGCTCAGCTAAGAGCATTAACGAGCACTTTGCAAAGTGGAACATTCAAGTGGAGCTAGTCTTCCCAAGTAAGCATGTGATGGTGGTGGTTTAGTTGCTATGTCATCTCCAACTCTTGCAATCCCATGGACTGTAGCCTGCCAGGCTTCTCTGTCTATGGGATTTCCCAGGCAAGAATACTGGAGTGAGTTGCCATTTCCTCTTTCAGGAGATCTTCCCAATCCAGGGATTGAACTCGTCTCCTGCACTGCAGGTGGATTCTTTACTGCTCAGCCACCAGGGAAGTCCTCAGTGAGCCTGTAGATAAATGGAATAGCATAGTCCAGAAATAAGCATATCGTATAGAAGGGTATAATAAATAACAAGAGACATCTTAAATGAACAATGAATGAATTATATAATCTACATTATTTGAGATTCATAGCTAGCATTTTTTTTGAAAAAAGAAATCAGCTTCCTAGCCCAATTTCACACCTCATGATAAAAATAAATTTTGAATGGTTAACATGGTAGGTAAGAAAGAACATAGCAGAACAGATAAGTTATTGCATGGAGAAATTATTATTACTGTTACTGTTATTTTTTTACTATGAAGTGACAGAAGAAATCACAAAGGGAAAGACTGACCCATTTGGCCACATAAAGACTTGTAAACACATGTACAACAACAAGAACAAAATAACTTAGGTCACCAGATAGGAAAGGATCACATCAGACATAACAGAGGCCACCATCTGTGGTGGAAACCCTCAGAGCAGAAGCGGAAGCTATGGACCGGTTCTTTCCTCCATGCTGAGCTTTGGGAGCAGAGAAGACCCGCTTTCAAGCAGGAGCAGGGCTTGTGTTCTGGGGATGCATCTGGGGTGTCTGCATTGGACTTGACCTCTGCACAGGGACTGACCTGTGGCTTGGTGAGGTCTGGCAAGGCTCTGGGGGGGCTGGTGGATTGGAGTGGTCCTTGGGTAGCACAGAATGTGGCCACCCAGAAATTTTGTATCTAGGAAGGTCTTTGACTCCAGAGGAAGAAAAGAAGGAAGAACTGAGAGGATACAGTCTAGAGGTGGAATGAATCAGGAGAGCCAGCCTGGAAAATCCACCTCACTGCCAAGGAGAGGAAGTGCTTTCATGGGCAGAGAAGATGGTGGGTCAGTGTTTCCCGTTGTTTCTCCACTGGAAAATGGAAGGTCTGTAAGCAGGAGAAACAGGGCGCCATGGGAGGTGGATTTTTCTTAGCTGTACGTGAATTCTTTATGTGGTGATGACAGGACAGTGATTTCTAAGGACAATCCCAGGACTCAGGAGGCCACGTGGGAACTTGGAGGGAAATAGAAGCTCTGAGGCATCTCATGAGCTTTCACATCAAGAACTCATTTAATACATGGGAAAAAAAAGACAGGAATAAGCAATTCATACAACAGCAATGACAGCCAGCTAAGAAACAGGACTCAGATCACCTTCACGAGTACCCAGGCACATGAAGCTGATACAGCACTTCGGGAAAATGACTTTTTGTCTGATAAACCAGCCTCCTTCTGCTAAATCTAAGCTCAGAGCTGACAGAGAGTTTTGGATTTTATTTGGTGCTCTGCTACACCTCTAACAGTGATTAGTCAGAGTAGATACTCAATAAATATTTGTTAAATGTAAAAGGCAACACTTAGCTGCCCTGTTTGTGGCAAAAGCTTGATAATTCAAATATTGCTGATGACATGCTGAATTGGTTCAGCATTTGGGAAAAATAAGGAAACAAGGTCGTGTTTCACTGTGCATATGCCAACGTTCAAATCTTTTGAGTCCATCAATGTACTCTTGGGAATTTGTTCTAAGAAAATAGTTGAACCTTCAGTTCAGTTCAGTTCAGTCTCTCAGTCATGTCCGACTCTTTGCGACCCCATGAATCACAGCACGCCAGGCCTCCCTGTCCATCACCAACTTCCAGAGTTCACTCAGACTCATGTCCATCGAGTCAGTGATGCCATCCAGCCATCTCATCCTCGGTCGTCCCCTTCTCCTCACGCCCCCAATCCCTCCCAGCGTCAGAGTCTTTTCCAATGAGTCAACTCTTCGCATCAGGTGGCCAAAGTATACATGTGAACTTCTACAATACCAGGGAAAGAAAATAGAAACAGAGGTTAACAAACCTGACAGATTGTATAAATAATGTTATTTATCTATTTAAAATGACATTTAAGAAGACATAGACATCTCCATAGAGATGTAGAGAAGGATTCCATAATGGTAAATGAATAAAGCAAAATATAGAGGAGCCTTCCTGCAGCCTCCAATGCCCTTTATGGAAGCACGTCTTCCTGCCTCTCTGAATCTTGTGACTGTAGGTGCGGACCCTGTAGATGCCTGATAAAGCTTCCAGTGCTACACGATGCCGCCGTTGCCCAGCAAGTGTGCCTGCTGCTGTTGTGACACTAGATGTGATGTGCTTGCAGGTTAGTGTCACATCTCCTACACTGAGGTCCCCAAATTGCACAACCTCATCTTCTCAAGGAGATCCAGCCAGTCCATCCTAAAGGAGATCAGTCCTGGGTGTTCACTGGAAGGATTGATGTTGAAGCTGAAACTCTAATACTCTGGCCACCTGATGCGAAGAGCTGACTCATTTGAAAAGACCCTGATGCTGGGAAAGATTGAGGGCAGGAGGAGAAGGGGATGACAGAGGATGAGATGGTTGGATGGCATCACTGACTCAATGGACATGGGTTTGGGTGAACTCCGGGAGTTGGTGATGGACAGGGAGGCCTGGCGTGCTGCAATTCATGGGGTCGCAAAGAGTCAGACATGACTGAGCGACTGAACTGAACTGATTTCAACTGGGTCAAAAACATTAAATGGTAAAGATGTTATGTTGATCTTTGTCCTTATGCTGTGTTCCAAATCATCCTCCCAACACTGTTTGACCAAAAGTATGTGTCCAGTTCTAACTTGTTAGATTTTCTTTGAAAGCCCTGCAGTTTCTTATGCAAATCAACCCCACTGGGTCTGACTCTGTGCATGCCCGTGCATGCCCGAACCCTACAGTGACAAGAACTACTTAGGTGCAAATTATGACCTGCTGATGTGAAAAGAATTTTTTGTTAAGTGCTGAGATGTGATGCTTGCTCTTATTTGAACAATGTTTTTATATTTTATACAAAATATGATGTAATATGTAAAATATATTGTAAAATACAGGAAAATGAAAATCAATTTTCATTAGCAAACATCAATCACTGATATCTGTTCATTTCTTGACAGTTCTTAAGTTACTCCTTTGTGTGTTATTCTCTCTCTTTTTTTTTTTAATTTAAAAAGTACTAATATAAGGTCTGTTTGAAACCACTGGAGTGTTTATATATAAAAAGTTGATAATCTTATTCTGTCCAATCCATTTTTCCTCCTCTGAAAAACAAATCTTAGTAGTGTGACGTATAGGTTTCCTCACATTTCTCTTTTTCTTCCTGTTTATACAAATCTAAATTCACATCCTCATATATGGAGAAGCTGTGTGTGTATTGGAATCACCCTATACACACGAATTTGAAGCTTGTTTTTTTCACTTACGAACTCATCTGGACATCTCTTCTGCTCATCTAATATGGATCCCACCAATTATATTTATAGAAGCACAATTTTCTGTAGTATAAGTGATTCATAGTTCAATTGACTTAGAAGTCTAAATTTCTAGGCAGGGCCTTAAAAGCACTGATGATCACAGACTTCTTGAGAGGAAGTCCATATCTTATCTATTTTGTTATAACAAAGAGTTTAGTACATACGTATGAAAAAGCCAATTTCTGGGGAAAAAAAATCTACCAAATACATGTATTCCTTTAGTGTCAGAAGCTAGAATTAATTTTACATGTCTCCTTTGCAATTACTTGAGTAGTTTTCTAATGAATCATAAATAAGAACCACTGTTATACTGGATGCCATGAAAAAGGAGGCTCAAATTGAGGAATGAGAATAAAACCTTTTGAACAGATACTCAGAAGTGAATTTATTATGCTAATTTTATATCTTGAAGGCTTTGATGCATCTTCTAAATTGCTTCTAAAAGATATTGCTCATGTTTAAAACACTTCAATCTGTATATTAAAATCTTTAAGCCTGAAGTATCATGGTGTCTGCAACTAACTTTCAAATGGTTCAGCAAAAAATTATACATATCATGTGTGTATATATGTGTGTGTGTGTATATATATATGTATATATATAATCACATATGTATGTATACATAAACACACAGATATACATATGCATATGCAGAGAGAGAAAGCAAATTGGACAAATGTTAACAATTAGTGACTATAAATGAGAGGTACTTGGATATTCATTGTACTGTACTTTTACATTTTGAAGGTTTGAAAATTAGCAAAAGAAAATATTAGGAAAAAGAATGCCAACAGTGTTTGAAAGCGTGAATTTTAAAGCAAACCAATACAGTATTGTAAAGTAAAAAATAAATAAATAAATAAAATTTTAAAAAATAAAGCAAATCTCAATAACCCTAACATTAATTTTAATTATTTTAAATTATTAATAATTTTGAAAAGATCTTTCATGATTTAAAAAAAATGGTATACAATTTTAGCTTTTTACTTCTTTAGTTATAAAGATGAGTATTTTCCATATGTTTCCAAGAACTTTAACTTTCCCTTTTATGAATAGTCTTTGTCCATGCCTCTGTGGAAGGCTTATTTCTGAAGAGCCTTTTATAAATGATATAAGTATATGGATTTGAAAATTTGAAAGTGAAACTCACTCAGTTGTGTCCAACTCTTTGTGACCCCATGGACTATACAGTCCACGTTTAATTCTCCAGGCCAGAATACTAGAGTGGGTAGCCTTTCCCTTCTCCAGGGGATCTTCCCAACCCAGGGATCAAACCCAGGACTCCTGCATTGCAGG
This sequence comes from Budorcas taxicolor, assembly GCF_023091745.1. Taxonomy (NCBI): domain Eukaryota; kingdom Metazoa; phylum Chordata; class Mammalia; order Artiodactyla; family Bovidae; genus Budorcas; species Budorcas taxicolor. Next base: position 67,318,231 of record NC_068914.1, on the reverse strand, counting down.
TAGATTCTTTGCAAGCTGAGCCATAAGGGAAGGCCAAGAATACTGGAGTGAGTAGCCTATCCCTTCTCCAGGGGATCTTCCCTACCCAGGAATTGAACCAGGTTCTCCTGCATTGCAGGTGGATTCTTTACCAACTGAGCTATCAGGGAAGCCCCTAAGTATATTGATACTTCATGATATATAAACAGGTAACTCTCAAACATATGTCATATGAGAATTTTATATATTAAAGTACAATAACCAATGGAAAAGGGAAAAATTGGAAAAGTTGGCAAATTCTCACATACCCACATATAGATTTTTAACATATCTCATACTATTTTAATTACCAAAATTAAGGATATATAATTAAGTTGATTGCAAAAAAAGCGTGAAATCCTAAAAACCGTTAAATACAGATAGTTATTAGTTGATCTTGGGACTGGGAAGAACTTTGCATAAAAATGATGGCGGAAAGAACAAAGAAAAATCTGGCAATCTATTTCATTATATACAACTCTAAAAAAAAAAACTGTATGTAGATAAACACCAAACAATTGAAATCCTTAAAATATCCCCTGGAGAAGGAAATGGCAACCCACTCCAGTATGCTTGCCTGGAAAATCCCTGGAAAATCCTATGGACAGAGGAGCCTGGTGGGCTACAGGTCATGGGGTTGCAAAGAGTCGGACACGACTGAGTGACTGAACACACACACACACAAATATTAAAAAAAAAAAAACTGTACATAGACAAACACCAAAGAACTGAGATCCTTAATATGAAGAGAACTCAAAATCAATAAAAACAATAATGTCACAACAGAGAAAAACATTAAAAAAACAAAAACGCAGAAGAAAGAAAATTCAAGTCATGAAAGAAGAACTCGAAATGCCTTTAAAACATCGGAACAGATGTTTTAAAATGGACAATGCAGGGCATTTGTTCAGTTAGTCTATGGCAGTTTGTATGAGTGGGATTTAGCTTCAGCTGATGATGATCCAGAAAACTGGCAATAATACTTTTGGAAATGTTAATGTAATACTCAGCTCTCTGTTAGCAAAAGCATGGCAGGCAAGAGGGCAGATTATCCAGCCATATTTGGCACTGGTCAGGCCCTTGTTAAAGTAATGCAATCAATATGGAGTTCCACCCTTTAACATGCATGTGGGGAAACTATAGAGGATCTCCTAAGAGGCATGGCCGAAATGATTACAGAGAAAGTCAAACTGATGGGGGAAGATTAAGGGGATTGTATTTATTTAGTCTAGAGAGGAAAAGCTAAATAGCAAATACATAGCTATTTTCAATTATATAAGTATGTGAATAAAAATGATTATCCTGAGGAAAGCTGGATTATTCCATCTGTATGAGAGACAATAAGCTAAGAGGAATATGCTTAAATTACACCAAGAGACTCTAATTAACTTTAGGCCTTGCAAAACTTCAGGGCAGACTAACAAAGAAACTAAGGAACCCTTGCCTTTGTATATCTTTCTGAGCAATTTAGACAACTGCCCATCTTGTGGCTTAGTTATAGAATAGCAGGTGGCTGGGTCCTTGATTAGAATTATAGGCTTATAGAATCTTAGAACTGAAAAATAGCTTCAGTAGATTAAAGTTTCTCATTTGTGTGTTCTGTAGATTTCTGTTGCCACTCACCAATAGCATATTCAAAGGAGAGAGTAGGATATAAAGTGTTAAAAGTTACAGTTCTTACATGGTCAAATGACTGGAGCTTTTTAAAGCATCTACTCTGACAATGTGAACAAATCTTAGTTATCTGGTAGGAAAAAAACAAACTGTAAGTTGAGTTTGGGGAGAATAGTACTGTGATTCTTAAGCTTTTTCCAGGTTAGATAAAAACTAGTATTTATCCCCCACAAAATGCAAATAGTTACATGCACACAGGTCCACAAACATATAGGCCAAGGTGGAGGTAGTGTGATATCGTGGTTAAGAGCACAGCAAATGGACTTCCTATATCTGTATTCAAATCCTACCTTTTCCAGTTACTAACCTGACAATCTTAAGAATCTTAATTTCTCCATGTCTGTTTCCTCATTTCTAAAATAGGGATGGGGGCTTCCCTTGTGGCTCAACTGCTAAAATAGGCATACCTTTTATATTCTGGAATATTTTGATAAACAGCAATCAAGTAACAAAAGTAAATTAGAAAATATTTTTAAGTAAATGGACTGACACAAAGCTGATGGTATAGAAAAATTGTAATTAGTAGTAAAATTCATTCAGTAGGTAATGATTCATGTTAAAAAATGAAAAAGAATAAAATGCATTCCTTGCACTTAGTAATTAATAATTACTTTCAATAATTTTTTTCTGTTCTTTATATATGTGTGTATGTGTAAGACTGATGTGGAGCCCTTGTGTTCAGGTAGTGATAGATATATGATATTATTGTAGGTCATGGTCAAAATGCTTGTAGTCATTACAGGTTATTGCTTTTGATCATTTTTATTCCTTTAAAATTTTTTTTCTAGTGTTCTCTATTGGAACATAATATATATCCCCACCTCATTTCAAGTTATTTTGAAATAACATGACTCCACCTTGTATGTAAGGCAACAACCTAACAATATACTTCCATCCACCCTCTCAGCCTTGGTGCCATGAACCTTATACATTTTACTTCTACACATGTTACCAACCCTACAACATATTGCTGTCTTTTTTGCTTTAAATGGTCAGTTAAGTTCAGTTCAGTCGCTCAGTCAAGTCCGACTCTTTGCGACCCCATGAATTGCAGCACACCAGGCCTCCCTGTCCATCACCAACTCCCGGAGCTCACTCAAATTCACATCCATCAAGTCAGTGATGCCATCCAGCCATCTCATCCTCTGTCGTCCCCTTCTCCTCCTGCCCCCAATCCCTCCCAGCATCAGAGTCTTTTCCAATGAGTCAACTCTTCACATGAGGTGGCCAAAGTTCTGGAGCTTCAGCTTTAGCATCATTCCCTCCAAAGAAATCCCAGGGCTGATCTCCTTCAGAATGGACTGGTTGGATCTCCTTGCAGTCCAAGGGACTCTCAAGAGTCTTCTCCAACACCACAGTTCAAAAGCATCAATTCTTCGGCGCTCAGCCTTCTTCACAGACCAACTCTCACATCCATACATGACCACTGGAAAAACCATAGCCTTGACTAGAGGGACCTTAGTTGGCAAAGTAATGTCTCTGCTTTTGAATATGCTATCTAGGTTGGTCATAACTTTTCTTCCAAGGAGTAAGCGTCTTTTAATTTCATGGCTGCAGTCACCATATGCAGTGATTTTGGAGCCCCAAAAAATAAAGTCTGACACTGTTTCCACTGTTTCCCCATCTATTTCCCATGAAGTGATGGGACCAGATGCCATGATCTTCGTTTTTTGAATGTTGAGCTTTAAGCCAACTTTTTCACTCTCCTCTTTCACTTTCATCAAGAGGCTTTTTAGTTTTTCACTTTCATCAAGAGGCTTTTTAGATTATGGCTTATTTTCTGCCATAATATAATCAACTCTCCACCAAATAAACTGAGAAAAAGGAAAAGAAAACCTCCACATATATTATCTCTGGTATGCTTCAGTATTTCCTGTAGAACTGAGCCTCTATGCTCCATGGTCCTCCCTCAACCTAAAGAATTTCCTTTCGCATGCTCTATAGTGAGAGCCTTCTGGCAATAACCTCTTTCACCCTTAACAATCTAAACACATCTCTCTCTCATTCCCACAGTTGAAGGACATCTTTCCTGGTTGTAAAGCTACAGACTGATAATCCCCTTTCCTCAGCACCTCAGAGATGCTATTCCATTGCCATCTGGCCTGCTTTGCTTCTGCTGAAAAGCAAATATCCCTGTCTTTGTTTCTTTGTGTACAATGTCCCCTCTTAACTCACTGCATATGGTTTTCTCTTTATCCTTGGTTTTCAGTAATTAGACCGTAATATACCCCAGTGTTATTTGGCTTGTATTCTTCCTGCTTGAAATTCAGTGAGTTTCTTGACTTTTGAATTGGATATTTTAAATAAAATTAGAAAGTTGTTCAGTCATTGGCCCTTAAAATATTTTCTGTCTCTCCTCTTCTGACGTTTAAGCTGTATGTCTATTGGGCCATTTGATTTGATCTCTTAGGTCACTGATCTACTCTGTTCTTTTTTCTTTTCAATCATTTTTGGTTTTTGCTCTGGAAAATCTTTACTGATCTGTTTTTAATTCCACTGATGATTTCTTCTGAAGTGTACAGTGCTTTTGTGTTTGTTTGGATTGTTTGAGAAGCAAATGTAAAGATGGGATTCAATTTCCAAAAGATATGTTGAGAAAATATCTGTGAAGGATAAAAGATGAGGGAACATAAAAAAAAGAGAGAGAGAGAGAGAGAGAACCTTCAGATTGTAAAGTTTGATGCCTGTGAAGGACATGAAAAGGATATGGAAAAATGATTGTATGGGAAATACAGACTTTGTTATCCAGAAGTAAAAAAGTTTTGCCAGGCTGTTGGAAATTTCTCAATCCAAAGGAACCCATTGGAGAGTTCCTAGAACTCACAGGAAAGGACCTTTTTGCCTCTGTCATTCTCAGCCATTGGCTGGGAGAAGTGCATAAGGAGGCTTGGCTTTTGTATGACTGCCGTGAAAGATCCAGAGAACAGTTGTGAGCTCTTAGTCAGTTTTGTTTCATACAGCAGGTCTGAGCAGCACCCGTTTATGATGAACCTAGTGGTGTTAGGTCAGTCAAATTATTTTTAATTTCTGATATTGTGTTTTTAGTGCTATAATTTTCCTTTTGGCTCTTTTTAATGTTTTTGTTTCTTTCCTTAAAACCCCTATCTATTCATTTATTACATTTATTTTTCTTTAATAGATTTGTAATAGTTAAAAATAGTTGTTTTTCTTCAGTCACCAAGTTGTGTCCAACTCTTGGCAACCTCGTGAACTGCAGCACACCAGGCTTCTCTGTCCATCACTGTGTCCCTGAGTTTGCTCAAACTCATGTCCATTGAGTCAGTGATGCCATCCAACCATCTCACCCTCTGTTGCCCCTTTCTCCTGGTGCCCTCCTTTTTCCCAGCATCAGGGTCCTTTCCAATGAGTCAGTTCTTTGTATCAGGTGGCCAAAGTATTGGAGCTTCAGCTTCAGCATCAGTCCTTCCAATAATATTCAGGGTTGATTTCCTGTAGGATTGATTGGTTTGATTTCCTTGCAGTCCTAGGGACTCTCAAGAGTCTTCTCCAGCACCACAGTTTGAAAGCATCAATTCTTTGGTGCTCAGCCATCTTTATAGTCCAACTCTCACATCCATACATGACTACTGGAAAAACCATAGCTTTGACTACACAGACATTTGTTGGCAAAATGGTGTCTCTGCTTTTTAAAACACTGTCTAGGTTTGACATAACCATTCTTCATAAAAGCAGGCGTCTTTTAATTTCATGGCTTCAGTCACCTTCTGCATTGATTTTGGAGCCCAAGAAAATGAAATCTGACACTGTTTCCACATTTTCCCCATCTATTTGCCATGAAGTGATGGGACCAGATGCCATGATCTTAACTTTCTGAATGTTGAGTTATAAGCCAGCTTTTTTACTCACGTCTTTCACCTTCATCAAGAGGCTCTTTAAGTGTCTCTTCACTTTCTGCCATTAAAGTGATATCATCTGCATATCTGAGGTTGTTGATATTTCTCCTGGCAATCTTGATTCCAGCTTGTGATTCGTTTAGCCTGGCATTTCACCTGATGTACTCTGCATATAAGTTAAATAAGCAGGGTGATGCCTTGACATACTCCTTTCCCGATTTGTAACCAGTCTGTTGTTCCATGTCTGGATTGAACTGTTGCTTCTTGTCCTGCATACAGATTTCTCAGAAGGCAGGTAAAGTGGTCTGGTATTCCCATCTCTTTCAGAATATTTCACAGTTTGTTGTGATTCACAAAGTCAAAGGCTTTAGCATAGTCAATGAAGCAGAAGTAGGTGTTTTTTTGAAATTCCCTTACTTTTTCTATGATCCAGCATATGCTGGCAATTTGATCTCTGCTTCCTCTGCCTTTTCTAAATCTAGCTTGTACATCTGGAAGTTCTTGGTTCACATACTGCTGAGGTCTAGCTTGAAGGATTTTGAGCAAAATCTTGCTGGCATGTGAAATGAGTGCAATTGTACAGTAATTTGAACATTCTTTGGTATTGCTTTTCTTTAGGATTGGAATGAAAACTGACCTTTTCCAGTCCTGTGGCCACTGCTGAGTTTTCCATATGTGCTGGCTTAATGAATGCAGAACTTTAACAGCATCATCTTCTTTTAAGATTTGAAATAGCTCAGCTGGAATTCCATCACCTCCACTAGCTTTGTTCGTAGTAACACTTCCTAAGGCCCCCTTGACTTCTCATTCCAGGATGTCTGGCTCTAGGTGAGTGACCACATCATCATGGTTGACTGGGTCATTAAGAGCTTTTTTGTATAGTTCTTCTTTGTATTCTTGCCACCTTTTTAAAATCTCTTCTGCTTCTGTTAGGTCCTAGCCATTTTTGTCCTTTATTGTGCCTATGTTTGTATGAAGTGTTCCCTTGGTAACTCCAGTTTTCTTAAAGAGACCTCTAGTCTTTCCCATTCTATTGTTTTCCTCTATTTCTTTGCATTGGTCACTTAAAAAGTCTTCCTTATCTCTCCTTGCTATTAACTCTGCATTCAGTTGGTTGTATCTTTCCCTTTCTCCTTTGCCTTTAGCTTCTTTTCTTTTCTTAGCTATTTGTAAGGCATCCTCAGACAACCATTTTTCCTTCTTGCATTTCTTTTTCTTGGGAATGGTTTTGGCCATCACCTCCTGTACAATGTTATGAACTTCCATCCATAGTTCATCAAGCAGTCTGTCTACCAGATCTAGTCCCTTGAATTTATTCACCAACTCCACTGTATAATCATAAGGGATTTGATTTAGGTCATATCTGAATGACCTAGTGGTTTTCCCTATTTTCTTCAATCTGAGCCTGAATTTTGCAATAAGGAGCTGATAATCTTAGCTACAGGCAATTCCTGGTCTTATTTTTGCTGACTGTGTAGAGCTTCTCCATCTTTGGCAGCAAAGAAGGTAATCAGTCTAATTTCAGTATTCACCATCTGCTGATGTCCATGTTTTAGAATCATCTCTTGTGTTGCTGGAAGAGGATATTTGCTATGACCAGTGTGTTCTCTTTGCAAAACGCTGTTAGCTTTTGCCCTGCTTCATTTTGTACTCCAAGGTCAAACTTGCCTATTTTCAAAGTATCTCTTGACTTCCTACTTTTGCACTCTAGTCCCCTATGATGAAAAGGGGGAAAATAATTAGTTTATTAATAAAAATCTATGTATGCTAATTCCAATAGTTAGATCACCTGTCAGTCTGAATAAGCTATGCTTTTCTTCTAAATATTTTCCTTTTTCGTTGCCTGTCTCATAATTTCTTACTGTTTTCTGGACATAGAAACGAACAGTGGAGACTGAGGTACATTATTTTTTGTTTGTTTTATTATCCAGAGAGTGTAAATTCTTTGTTTTTGATTACAATGAGGGACTAGTAGTTCATCTCTCTCCTATAGGGGTGTTCAGCTGGTGCTGAATCACAGCTTTCATTATATCGTATTCACCTGATTAACCACATTCCCAACTTCCTTCACAGACTCTTTGACCTTGTCAGTATTTGAGCTGGGAGGAGGGTAGGCTGTAGTTTCATCTTTGAATCAAAATCTAGAGGATCTCTAGAATTTGAGCATCATGAGAATGTGAGAGACTTTGTAATTATGTTTTTTCTTCCAGTCTCCCTCTCATTATAATCTGGGGGTATGTCAAGGAGAGCACTGTCAGACTGCACAATTAGTTTTTCCTCTAGGACTCATTCAGGCTCTAGTCTTCTCTGCTAGGCTTCACTGTTGAACAACATTTGTCTGATTTCTTTTTCACTCAAAACATCCCAAACTACAACAAGCTGGCTCCTCTGTCCTCCTCTACCCAGATCATGTGCTCACATCCAGGTGTGGGAACTTTGTTTATCTAAGAAGGCATACTGTCTGAAATTCAGTTCATCAAGTCTTCCTTGCACCTGCCACTCTTTGCACATCTCACAGAGAAGTATGATTTTTATTTTGTCTAAACATTTCTTATGATTACCATATATGAAAAGGTCTTTTGTGTCTGTGTAAGATTACCTGGGAACAGAACTATGTAACAGTTTATTGATAAGTGGTAGATGAAGACTTACAGCTCACTGATCTATTGTTGAGCTTGAAGCTATTTAGTATTGATATAATACTAAATATTATTTATTAAAATTTGGTACCCAGATAGGATGATGGGTCTGAGGTCAACAGGTTTGCTTATTTCACAACATCTCCCTTTGGCCTGATGCTTCCTGTTGCTCCTTCCCACTAGTAAGTGGTGATCTAGGGGGATGATCACTCCCCCTTGTGTGTTTTCTCAGTGCTGAGTAACCTTTAAACTTACATAGTTTTGCTTGGCTATTATTGTCCCTCCCTAGAATGCACTTTTTCTCTTCTTCTACTACAATGAACTCCAGAACCCATTTCATGCATACTCTCCTTTGAGAAAAATCTTTAAAGCTTTTTCTTAAACTTTGTCTGCTAAGGACAAGAAAATACTTTATTTTGTAGGCTCTTCTCTGTCAGCACTGTTCAACTCAGCTAGTGAGGTAAGAAAGCTGCAATTCACAAGACTTTTTTGGTCATTCTTGCTGTCTTGCAGGTTCCAAGATCACTACACTACAGATAAGATGTAAATGAATAAGCTCGGCTATGTCCCCATAAAATTTAATTTACCAAAACAGCCAGATTGTAGTTTGCTGACACTTTTCCTAAAGAATTAGTAGACCTACATAATTGTGCTTGTCGAATTGTAAGATGGTTAATTGTTCATTTGGGCTACTTGGAACACAGTTAATGTGCAGTGTACTCTGTTACTAGCATGTATGTTGGGCACACAGTAATTCTTTGCAGTATAAACGAAACAAGGAAGAAATGGAGGGAAATGTGAGATGACTGTGGAAATGGAGAGACAGAAGAAAATGAAAAAAATAGCTGTCTTTGATCAACAATGCTAGTTCCTGTACCAATGAACCCTTCAATGTCAGGTCTCAGTTTCTTAACACAACAGATCTATTTCATGTGCACGAGAGAGCTAAGTCAGTTCAGTCATGTCTGACTCTTTGCGAGCCCGTGGACTATAACCCACCAGGCTCTTCAGTCCATGGAATTCTTCAGACATGAATACTGAAGTGGGTTGGCATGCTCTCCTCCAGGGGATTTTCCCAACCCTGTGATCGAACCTGCGTCTCATGTCTCTTGCATTGACCGATGGGTTCTTTACAACTAGTGCCACCTGGGAAGCCCTGCTTACTTATAGTTCAGTGTGAACTGGCAGGGTTCGGTGGCATAGACTCTGTTCTGCACAATCATTCAGGAAGAACCCAAGTCCTTCCATCTAAAGGCTCCACCATCTACTCTAGGTCCTTTCAGACAGGAAAAGAGAGCAAAGGTCATGAGTAGGAGGTTCTAGTGGCCCAGGACTGGACATGGTACCCATCACTTCTGTATATGTTCTGTTGTCAAGATCTAAGCAATAGGTACCCTGCTATGGTTAAAAAAAAAAAAAAAAGAGTCTGAAAAATTTTTCCTAACTCTGTGCCTGGCAAGAAGAAGGGGTTATGGCTGTTGGTAAGCACTAGCAATATAGTTTGGGTTGCCTTGAATGAAGGCAATGAGAGAATAAAGCTATTGAGATGAGAAAGCAATCAAAAGACACTTCCCAGAGAGAGGGAGCAGCATTTCCAACAATAGTATACAGGTTAATTTTCTCAAAAGATATTGCAGCCCTTGTAAAGGCTATCATTTGCAAATATATAAACTATCTTAGATAAATGTAATTGTGTGCCAGTGTGGGAAAAAAATCCACAAAACAATGATTGGCCACACTTCAAAATATCTTGAAACAATATGGCAGATGTGTGGGAAGGTACCTGCCCTCAGTCTGGGTGAGGTTACAGGCACTAGATTTGGTTATTTTGAAGCCCACGGTATAATTATCAGTCTTTGAAAACAATTTTATCCTAATTTAATCTTAATTACCTTGAGTCTCTTTCTCAGTAGCTGCAATTATGTCCTTTAGAATAATCCCACTGGCCATTTCTCAGAGTTATTGAGAGTGTTTTCTTATCAGAGCTGGTGGGAAATAGTGATAGGAATGGGAAGGTAGAGATCTTACATATAAGAAAGCAGTTTATAAAGAATAAAAGAAAGATATTGATCATTAAAATGTATAGTTATTAAAATATTATTATTATCATTATTTTAGTTTATTTATTGCAGTTGAATTGTTTATGGAGTTGAAATACCAGTCATTATACCTGCCTAAGGGAGATTAATCCATGAGAACTTTTTTTTTTTAATGAAGGGATTACAGGGAAGCTGTTTTCCTGCACATGCAAAACAGGATTGTGGGTCCCTTCCAAAATTCTACTTCCTTTAAAATCTGGTTTCAAGATGGCTTTCCAGAAGAGTAGGTAATTTGGATATGCTGTAAGTAAGTTCCTGGGCCTGAATTGCCATTGTCAATATAGTGGTTGGTGAACAAATGAAAAATATCTGCAATGAGATTCAGGCTCTGGAGCTGAGGCAGCTTGAAGAAAGCCACTAAAGGGGTTGGAAGGGAACCACTGCCCTTTCATTTACGAAAGGATGAGGCATCTCCACTGAAGCCTTGGTTTCCTAAACAGGCCCTGGGACTCCATCCTGACAGCTCACAAAGTATCTTAACGCAGTCTCTCTCGCAGTCTCTAGCGAGGTCACCAGCTTTCACAATTGCTTTCATGGCTGTGGCTCTCGGCAGGATGTACAATCCCTACTGCCGTAGAGCCTGGATGTATTTAGCTCAGTAACCATGCTCAGGAGTTGGGCGGAATGGGTGTCGTGACTTCTGGTTTCTGTCCTGCCTTTTCTTTTAGGATGTGAGTTATCTTGGCTGAAACTGAAGAATGAAAGAATGCAGGTGCAGTTTGGTTGAGTGAAGGCTATACATTTTTTTGTGATTGTTAAATTCTCATTTTATACATTCAAGGAGTGGGCCTGTGTGTTGAAGAGTGTAAAATTTTCTGTTACAGAAGATTAAAATGACATGTTTCTGTGTGCTATCAGCTAATGATTGTGCTAACCAAAAAAAAGGAAACATTAAATAGATAGTTGAGAATTGATTTCACTTTGGAAAGTAGAAATCCATGACAAGAGTTCTAAGGAAAGTGTGAGCTATATTAACTGGGTGCTTGGAAACACAGTAAGCTCTCACTAGATGTTAGTCTTTAATAAAGAACTTTAACGTCGGTTGAGTGCTCATTATGTACCAAATCTGTTCAAATGACTCTATGACATAATAACTCTATAATATAGGCAGTATTATACCCATTTTACAGATGATGAAACCGAGGCATAGATAATCTTGTCTAGGTTCACAAAGGAAGCTCAGAGTTAGAATTCAATTCCAGCCATCTTGACTCCAGAGCCTCATCTGAGAACCTTCCCCATATTCCATTGCCCACCAACCTGGCATATGGTCGGCTTTCCTATGCTTCTATTTTTTTAATTTTGAAATTTTATTTATTTTTTTCTATTCTTCTTCAATTCTTTCACCATTTAGGTTGTTACAGAATATTGGGCAGTTTCCTGTGCTATTGGAGAAGAAAATGACAGCACACTCCGGTACTCTCGCCTGGAGAATCCCTTGGACAGAGGAGCCTGGTAGGCTGTAGTCCGTGGGGTTGCAAAGAGTCGGACACGACTGAGCGACTTCACTTCACTTCACACTTCCTGTGTTATACAGTAGGTCCTTGTTTGTTGTCTATTTCACTCACTTATTTTTCTAAAAGATTTTTGACGTGGACTGTTTTTAGAGTCTTTATTGGCTCTATACAGCATTGCTTCTGTTTTATATTTTGATATTTTGGCCATGAGTCTTGTGGGGTCTTAGCTCCCCAAGGAGCTCCTCAGGGATCAAACCAGCATACCCTGCATTGGAAGGTGAAGTCTTAATGACTGGACCGTGGGGCAAGTTCTGCCTTTTTTTTTTCTGGGTTTTCAGGATGTAGTTCTAAGAGAAAGAGGGAACTGTCCTTTCTTAGGTGATGCCCATAGCTTTTCTACTCCTATGCAGACAGCAGCCCTACCTCCAGGAGGAAAGGGCAACCTAGTCATTAAGGAGGCTCTGAGTCTGCAGCCCATGCTGAGTCAGGGTATCTGGAGGAGGTAAGGAGGATGTAGGCTAGTGGAGAAAGGGGAAATGAAAGGCTTACTCTCCTCTCCAAATTTCCCCAAAGAGCTCCAGCACAGATTAGTTGGAATAGTTGCTTTGGAGCAGGTTGAAGAAACTTTTTTTTTTTTTTTTGACTAAGAATAATTAAACCACAAATAACTTCCCCACATCCTTAGCCACACACATTCATGCACACACATATGTAGAGTACACATTTGAATTTTTATATTTCAAACATTAAGCAATTGAAATCTCTTCACATTGTGGCTGCACTGAGCAGATGAAAATCATTACAGCTTAAATATGTCTACTTTTTCTGCACAGAGAGTAAGAGAAGTAATAGTCTTAAGATGTATAGGAGAATATTTTTCAGCTTTGGCTTCAAACCACTTTTAGAAAAAACTTAGAGGTATACTCATGCAAACATGATATTGGTTATTTAAGTGAAAAAGACTGACTTTTAAGAAGTGTGCCTAAGTGTGTTCATATTGATGAAAGCTATCTGTTCCTGTAGTCAAGATTGGAAAGCCGTGTACTTATCCCAATGTTTTTATCATGGCCAATCAGAATTTCTTTAAATATTTTAGAGAACCTGATCAATATTCTTTCCAAGTGATCTTGGTTGGTAACAGATGGTTGCCCTTTGAAGACATGTTTCATTTTTTTAATAGTAGGAAATAATTAGGAGCTGAGTCTGTAGAAAAACATCAGTGATTTTAAACAAGGCCATAGATTTTTGATGAAACACAGGGTGTGACTATAAGAATCAGATTAAATTTGATTGTGTAAGTTTATTGCTGTATAGGTGATTTCCAAAAGAGCAAGTGCTATATCAACAAAAATTGTGACAATGTTGAGTTTGTGGTCTCCTGACCTAATAGTAATTTTTTATATGTTTGAATTCATTTAAGTGTTTATAAGACTCCATTTCAAATTTTATAGCCACATGCTATATATATTTGAACAATAGCTCTTAATTTATATTCAGATTTAATAATAGGAAAAATTATGTTCTAACATTGTCTGATAATAAGAAAAGTCAAATTAAGTCAGCACTTCTGGTTTAGAGATAATTTTACAATAAAACCATGTCTTTTTTTTTTTTTTTTTGCCATACCTTACTATAATCCTTTAAGGAGTTTTCAGAATGGATAGGAGTAATGCAAAGTTACCCCAAACAGAAGATAATTTACGGAGTTATCTTGGTAGCTTGATATATGAGTAGCAAGTCCTTTTTCCTATGGCACAGGGGAAAAAATGAACATACTTGAAACTTTTATAATAAAACTTCATTCTTGTTATTGCTGCTAGATTTAAAGTTTCCAAGAGATATACTACAGTTTAAAATTTTAATACCAGTAAAAATTTCACATTTTATGCTTCTTACTCCTGGGTTCAGTTTTGGGAAGTGGTAGTTGTTGCCAAATGGCATGGGAGAGAGGAAAGCCCTGTGCTAGGAGTGACAGAGTGGGCATAATCCTTTCTGTATGTTTGTTATTGCTATGTTTGTACTGGGGAACAAGGTACCCCTGTCTCTGGGCCTCAGTAATCGCATCATTAAAAGTGAAGAGAATAAACTACCAGATGTCACATAGTTCTGCTCAGTTCTAACCTTTGGTCACTTAGTGTTCTCTAAAGTCATAAACTGGGGGTTTTATGGTTTTGATGACACAGATATCTAAAGGCTCTGCCTTACTTGTCATCTGGCATTAAAGAAGAGAGCCAGCTCAGCAAACCTGTTTTGTCTTCCTTCACAGTCTGAGCTGGGAGAGGGAATGACCTACCCAAGCTAAACAGGGTCATTACTCTCCTGGTGAGGCAACTTAACAACCAGCTTTTCTGTTTCCTGGTTGGCATACCCAGGAATTATCATCATTATATGCTTCATGTATTGCTTAACTGATGCACTGTCGTGTATTTGGAGTATTTTGCAATGCTCCCTTTCTCTTGGTGATTTTAAACCATAGAACCACTATGAAAAATCAACTCTCTCTCATATATACATATATATAATTGGCTTTGAAGAGCTATCTAATTATAATCATTCACATTGGACTAGGGCAATTCAGAACAAAGAATAGTTCATCATATTCATGGTCATGAAATTGTAAATCATTTACATTTTTTTGTTAGGTTACAAAAATATTATATATAAAATCCTTTTAGAAATCCCTGTGTTCCAACCCAATATCCAGGACTCTTTGCCCTATCTCACAACTTTACAAACTATTTGCTGAGTACAAAAGTAAATACAAAATATTTAGTATGACCCCTCAGATTACCAGAAAACCTTTGCAGATTCAGACACCTTGGCACATAAATCTAACTGCTTCTACTCCTAGTTTTAAATGGGTTTCACAGGGACTAAACACCAAGGTGTCTGAATTACACATAGATGCTCAGCTTCCAGAAAGTGACTTGAATGATTAAATGGTAAATCTAGTTTGACACATACAGCTTTTAAAAAACTTTCCACGTTTTAGAGGTGGACAGTATTGCTTGACAATAGGTAGTAATAATTGGTAATGTATACCAAAATTCAAATTCAGGAATATTAGTGTGTGTGTGTTGCAGGGGTGCTGTTAAACTGGAATTGATCTTGGGATAAAAGGTTCATGACAAAAAGGCTCTTCAGTAAGATAACCTGTACTTTCAAACTGCAACTTGTACATGAAGAATTTATGGTCCTAGCAGGCACTCAAGGAAGGCTTATGAAGCTGAATTAAAGCGTTCATGGCCAGCTAACCCTGGGGGGAATGGGAATATACTTCAGCATACTTAAAAGAAAGAGTCAAAAATCTCTTAAATTTCAAGCAGTTTTTAGAGAGTTTTTCAAGCTTTAGAGGTTTAGGGTTAAGCAAATTCTTTTAATGTTTCTGAATTATGAACTGAACCCCTAGAAATAAGTGGTATATTAATATTTTGCTTTAAATAGGGATATATCTAAAATTCTATATGTCTATGTCTATTTATATCTGTCATCTTTGCATCTTTCAAAGATGGCCATGAGTAGATTTGAGGCAAGGACAAGGGAGAAAAGAGAGAAGAGGAGCAGTAACAGGGGGAAGTGGAAAGGAGACAAGGAGGAAGAAAGAGTGTTAGGCAAGAACTTCTGCCTATATGCTCAGTCGTGTGTCTGACTCTTTGTGACCCCTGCAGCAAGAATACTGGAGTGGGTTGCCATTTCCTCCTCTAGGGGATCTTCCCAACCCAGGGGTCGAACCTGGGTCTCCTGCAGCCCCAGCACTGGCAGGCAGATTCTTTACCACTTGAGCCAACTGAGAAGCCCACACAAGAACTTAGCCAATTTTTATAAATAGTTTTTTGTCTTGAATAAGTTTTTTTTAATTTCTTTATGAGATGATACTGTTAAAAAATTATATTATGATGAGATCTGACTCAGCTTTCTTTTTTTTAAAGTAATATCAGCAGGTTTATTTATTCATTGATTTTCCTTTCCCCAGAAAGGAAATCCTCATATAGTTGTCAGGCATCTATTGGTAGTGTTCCTCTCTAGCTTAAGTGGAATCTTCCTGGATGTCCAGTAGTAAGCTACAAGGCAAGCTGGCTTCCCTGTCTCTCCAGTCAGTGAATGCAGAAATTAAACCAGTGGCTCCAGCAGTTGAGAATTCCACTTTCTCCCTTGTGACTTCTGTTTACTTTTTGATGCTGGGCACTTGGATAAAAATGGCCCACCCAAATAGGAATGATTATTCTTTCCTTAGGCGTATAGCTCTAAATTTGAGTTGAATTATATACAGTTTTGTGAAGGAGAGTTTATCAGTCGTCTTTTTCTGGGTAATGTTGCACAAGCAAACCCTCTAATATCCCGCGCTTTACAGGAATGAAAGCTAACATGTCGGTCATGTTACATGTGGGCGGTAGGTCAGTTATGGCTCTGTTCCTCATCTTCTTCGCCTCGACATCCGGGTTGGTAGAGCTTCATTGACGACTTGGTGGACCTTGTGTCAGAGGGAAAAGAGAGAGGTGGTGGAACCTCACAGCAGCTCTCAAAGCTTCTCTGTATATCACGGCCACTGCTGTGTCATTTGCCAGGGAAAAGTTACATGACTGAGATTTGTAGGAACGTAAAATCCTCCCATGTGGAAACCCAGTGAATATTTGAAAAAATGATACAAATCTACCAGAGAGAGTATGAGACACAACGATTTAAAGTTTTGTTCTCCATATGATCCAGCAATTCCACTCCTGGGCATAAATCCAGAGAAAACTAATTTGAAAAGATAACATTCACCACAATGTTCGCAGCAGCACTATTTACAGCAGCCAAAACGTGGAAAGACCTAAATGTCCAGCAACAGCTGGATGCTAAAGAAGAGGTGGCATAGATGTGTGATGGACTATTACTCAGCCGAAAGAAATAAAGCCATTTGCAGCAACATGGATAGACCTAGAAATTATATACTAAATGAAGTAAGTCAGATAGAGAAAGACAAGTATTATTATATGATGTCACTTATGTGTGGAATCTAAAAAAAATGATACAAAGGAACTTATTTACAAAACAGAAATAGACTCATAGAAAACAAACTTACAGTTGTCAGAAGGGAAACCGGGATGGAGGCAGGGGAAGGTCCTACCATCTAGCACAAAGAACTGTATTCAAAGCTTATAATAAATTATAATGAAAAGGAATCTGAAAAAGAATATATATGTATGGATATATTTATAAGGAATATAAGAATATATTTATATACTCTTTATATATACAACCTTTTTATATTATATATACAACCTTTTTATATTATATATATATATATACACACACACACATGCACTTACAAATATGTGTTTAACTGAATCACTTTACTGTATACCAGAAACTAACGCAAGGTTATAAATCAATTATATTTAAGTATTTTATATATATATGTGTGTATATATATACACACATATATATATAATAAAGTCTTGTTCTCTGCTTGGGAACTAAAATGGCATCCTAATCTTTGCCTTGCCACCTTTCTCATAATTGATGGCTTTACCCTTGTGATAACAACACAGAAAAGCTGGAAAGGAAGATTTGTGGGGAAAATCTTTTGTTGGCATTCAGGCTACCAAATATATTTCAATAAAGGAGTGTCATAAAGAGGCCTTCAAACTGTCTCTCCCCGGAAATCTTCGTGGATTAATCCAACAGTCTCTTACCAGTTCCTTGTATTGATGGAGTGAGAGCAGTGGGAATGCCCTTATTCCATCAATGAGCCCTTCCCTTTGTGGTAAATAAAAATAATGATAGACACATGTTTTACTGCCTGTTTCTTCTATTGTATTAGACGTTATCTAAGAGAAGAGATTGCTGTACAGCACGGTAAAGTCGTTGCCTAACTGTGGAGTTCCTTAAAATCATACCATTCACTAACTTGGTTATTCTATTCACTTCTCAGAATGAGAAAATAACTTGATTTTAAGACCCTTCATCACTTCGCTCTTTCTTTCTCGAGATGTAGGGTAAACACCATTCACAACAGTAGTTCATTCACTCATCCTCATTCCTCCAACATTCAGTAAACAATGAATGCCCATTATAGTCCATGCACTAAGCCAAGTGCTGAGTTGTGGCACCAGGAGCTTACAGTTTGTACCCTCATGGACCTTCCTTTTGAGTGGTAATGACCCAGACAAATCAAATAATCACACATACTTATAAATGATGATGATCATTAGGAGGAAGATTTACAGGGTGCTCTAAGAACATATAGGAGACGTGACTTACTCTATGTGTCTCTGAAGGCTTCTCTGAGGAAATGAAAGTTGAGCTGAGATCTGGAGGAAGGATGGAAGTCAGCTATATATAGAGAGAATGAAAGGAAAGCAACTTAACAGATGCTGCAGGGGCAAGTGCAAAGGCCTGAGGTGGGAGGGAGGGAAAGAAAGGCCAGTTGGAGGGAGTGAAAAAATGAAGCAGCACACAATGTGAAGGGGTTACGTCTTTATCCTCTGAAAGGCCTTTAGGAGGGAGTGACATCAAAAAATTAGAGTTTTTAGATATCACTCTGGTTGGCATGTAACATGGATTGGAGAGTGGCAAATGGATGGCAGGATACCAACATAAACTCTTCTGCAGTAGTAGAGAGAAAAATTTCTGCTCAGCACAAAACTGGCATTTAAAAGTTGGATGACACGCTGCTGATATTATGGATCTCTTAGTTATAGCATTTACATTTAAAAACTCAATCCTTCGATCCCTGAGTCAGGAAGATCCCCTGGAGAAGGAAATGGCAACCCACTCCAGTACTCTTGCTTTGGGAATCCCATTGGGGAGGAGCCTGGTGGGCTACAGTCCGTGGGGTTGCAAAGAGTCAGACAGGACTGAGCGACTTCACACTCTTCACTAGTTATAGCATTTACATTTAAAAACTCAATCCAGCAAGAAAAATAATCTAAGTTTGTCCCTGGTTCATGATTTACAACACTATTCAAAATATATCTCAAGCCAAATATGCCAGTTACACCAAGAGTATAGGTTTATGGCCCGCTAATTACTTCAGTGATGGGCTATTTAGGACGTCCATGAAGCTCTTGAAGTTCTGTGAAAATGGTGTGTGTTTATTATGCTTATATATTATTCTAGGGAGAGAATCCATAAATTTTATCAGATTCACAATCTCCCAAGCAGTTAAAAACCACTGGTTTGCATTATCACTTGACCAACCCATAGTTACTCTGTCACCAGAATGCAGGTGTGGGTCACATGTCTTGAAATAATGAGAAAAGGTCAACTGACTGCTGAAGATTTGAGCTCTTTTTTAGTGCAAAGTGATTGCTGGTAAGCTAGAGACTATTTCCTAGTCCCTGGCATCTTTGGAGGGGTTAGGGGGGTTATGACTACTTCCCACCAATAAAATGTGTGTAGACATTTTGATTGCCATTTATGTGTAGAGTTGAATATGTATCTCATAAGCCTTTTCCATAATTTTCTCACCTTCTCTGGTGACTTTAAGGGCCACATTTTGAAACTGGCAGTATCACATGATGAAGGAATCCTAGATTACTGAGTCATGGAGGCAGTCAGGAGGGCTGTCCAGCTATTAACACCTGCACTGGATTTTGGTGATTAAGCAATAAATTTTATTGTCATATGCAATTGAGATTTAGAGTTGTTTGTTACACCGGTTAATCTACTCTGGCATACAAAAACAATACTTCATGTAGGAAGATACAGAAAAATGGTTTTGTTGGCTGGGGACAATTCCTTTTTGGATTTCTTCCTGGAACCAAGAAATAACGCTGCCTTGCAGGCCCTAGTTTCTCGGTGCCATTTGGCCATGTGTAGGTTACTCTGAGCTCAAATTTCTTGCAAATCTAATCCGTGGTTGCATGAGAAGATGATCACCATAGAGAACTATTAATAATGAAAATGTCTTTTAACCATATGAGAAAAATTAATTAAGGTAAAAGAGAGACATGTTTTCAGTGGGTAGAGATAGTCATTTACTGATTCATTTAACAAATATTTGTTTATTCAATTTCTTTAATGTGTTTCAAAATGTACCCAGAATCTTGTTTTAGTCAAATATGGTTAAGATAACAGACACAGTTGTTTTTGAAAGGAGTGTTTTGCTTATAGTTCCCAAGACGAAAAGATACACCAAGCCATGCAGAACCACTGGAGAAGCAGCAGGTTTAGTGAGGAGGCAGAAGGAGTAAGGGGTGACTCTCGGGTGACTGAGGGCAGGGGGTAGTGTCCCAGATTGCAGGTGCCTCATTAAAGGAGGGGGGTGGGAGTACTCGGCATGGATTGGTTTGCTTATGAAAGGTATGCTTACAAGCACATTGTTTAATATCCACAAGGCCCCTGATACCAAATTACCATGAAATATAGAATATTTAAAAAAATGATTAATATATAATGTTGTTTAGTCACTAAGTCGTGTGTGTACAATCCCATGGACTGTAGCCTGCCAGGCTCCTCTGTCTATGGGAATTTCCAGGGAAGAATACTGGAGTGGGTTGCCATTTCCTTCTCCAGGGGATCTTCTTGACGCAGGAACTGAACCTGTGTCTCCTGCATTGCAGGAAGATTCTCTACCACTGAGCCACCAGAGAAGCCCAATATATAATGTACCAGACATATTTTTAAAAATTAGTCACCAGGGTCTATGTAAATCAAATTAACTAAATAATTACATAGATTACTAGCATTCAATAGACATGTTTAGTGTCTCATTACTCTACTCCACAGAAGTCATTTTGACCACTGCACATTTCTACCAAACTTATTCACTTAAGTATATATCCAGTTGTTCAAGGTTAAAATGAAGCCATAGGTATTTAAAATTATTGAAAGGAGGGTCTTACAGAATTGTCTAAGGACTTCAGAGTTCAAATTAGAGTTTGTACTGAAGCATGAACTCAAAAAGTTTGTAGTCTACATAGGTTCTGGAAGAGAAATGCAATCCCCCTTAATAAATACCTCTAGTTCTCCAACCCACTAGCCCCCACAAAAACAGTGTTCTAGGATATAGTCCATACTTAAAACTTTCCACCAACTCCCCGTTGCTTATTACCAACATTTTCAAACTTTAATCATTTATAAGCCACCTTCTTAATTTTTGCTGTATCTGTATAATACTGTCTCTTGTATTTTCTTAATTTCTGCTATAGATTAACTTACCATGGTTCTATCTGTGTTCACTTTATCTTTAAACAATTTTTGTACCTATATAATTTTGGATTTTCTAACTTGTACATAAATAAATACACACTACTAAAAATCTTTAAAAAAATTTTTATTGAAGTATAGTTGATTTACAATGTTGTGTTAGTTTCAGGTATACAGCAAGTGATTCAGTTATATATACATGCATTTTTTTCAGATATTTTCCCTATGTGTTATTACAAAATATTGAGTATATTTTCCTGTCCTTGTTGGTGATCTATTTATATGGATTAGGCTTCCCTGGTAGCTCAGCTGGTAAAGAATCTGCCTGCAGTGCAGGAGACCTCGATTCGATTCCCGGGTTGGGTAGATCCTCTGGAAAAGGGATAGGCTACCCACTCCAGTATTCTGGGGCTTCCCTGGTGGCTCAGACAGTAAAGAATCTGCCTGTAATGCAGGAGACCTGGGTTAAATCCCTGGGTTGGGAAGATACCCCTGGAGGAGGGCAAGGCCACCCAGTCCAGTATTCTTGCCTAGAGAATCCCCATGGACAGAGGAACCTGTCGGGCTGCAGTCCATGGGCGTGCAAAGAGTTGGACACGACTGAGTGACTTAGCACAGCACAGCATCGCACAGTGTATATAGCAGTGTGTATATCAAACTCCTTAAAATAGGAGTTTGGATAAGGGATAAAATTCCCTTCTGCCACTCCTTTCCCCTTTGGTAACCATAAGTTCATTTTCTAATGTCTGTGGGTCTATTTCTGAACATAAGTTCATTTGTATCATTTTTTAAAGAATTCCACATATAAGTAGTATCATTTGATATCTGTCTTTCTCTGTCTAGCTTACTTCACTTAGTATGGTAATCTCTAGGTCTATCCATGTTACTGCAAATGGCATTCTTTCATTCTTTTTTATGGCTGAGTAATAGTCCATAACATATCTATCTATACCACACCTTCTTTATTCATTCACCTGTCGATGGATGCTTAGGTTGCTTCCATGTCTTTGCTGTTGTAAATAGTGCTGTGAACACTGGGGTGCATGTATCTTTTTGAATTATGGTTTTCTCCAGATCTATGCCCAGGAATGGGTTTGCAGGATCATCTGGCAGTTCTGTTTTCAGTTTTAAAAACTTTGTTTATTTATGGCTGTGTTTGGGCTTTGTTCCTGCCTATGGGCTCTCTCTAGCTGCGGTGAGCAGGGCTGCTCTAGTTGTGATGCACAGGCTTCTCATTGTGGTGGCTTCTCTAGTTGTGGGACACAGGCTCCAGGGCATGTGGGCTTCAGTATTTGCAGCATATGGGCTCAGTAGTCGCATCTCCTGGGTTCTAGAATGTGGGCTCAGTAGTTGTGAGGCACAGGCTTAGCTGCCCTGTGGCATGTGAGATCCTTCCAGACCAGGGATCGAATCCTCATTGGTAGGTGGATTCCCAAACACTGGACGACCAGGAAAGTCCTTTTTTTTTTTTTTAAGGAATCTGCTAAAAATCTTTAAAATATTATTTGTAAACCATGAAACAGCATATTGATAACTACCAGGAGGGCCCATGCCATCCTGTGGGAAATCCCAGTTAGGAGGATGATGTTAGTCCCCTAGTTCAGTTCAGTTCAGTCGCTCAGTCGTGTCCGACTCTTTGCGACCCCATGAATCGCAGCACGCCAGGCCTCCCTGTCCATCACCAACTCTCGGAGTTCACTCAGACTCACGTGCATCGAGTCAGTGATGCCATCCAGCCACCTCACCCTCGGTCGTCCCCTTCTCCTCCTGCCCCCAATCCCTCCCGTTAGTCCCCTAAGGGTACTTTTAAAGGCTCTTCATTGGTGGAGGCCCCGACTCTCTTCTATCTTCCTCTTCAGTTGTCTGGGCATCAGTCATGAGTACTGACCTTAACTCCCTCAATACGCTAGGCTTTAGGGCTTCCCAGGTGGCGCTAGCGGTAAGGAACCCACTTGCCGATGCAGGAAACATACGAGTCACGGGTTCGATCCTCCCCTGGAAGAGGGCATGGCAACCCACTCCAGTTTCTTGCCTGGAGAAATCCCATGCACAGAGGAGTCTGGCGGGCTACAGTCCATGGGGCTGCAAAGAGTCAGACACCCCTGAAGTGACCTAGCATGCACGCACTCATGCTATGCTGTGTCTTGCCTGCCTGAACAGGCTCCATACCTTTAACTCCGCCCTTAACAACCGGACAGCCCCTTAGCCTGCCTCTAAAAACACCCTCCAGCTCAGTGCAAAGGCTTCTCTCTAGGCTCTTACTCCTACCCTAGCCCCATACCTGCGTTTCTTCCAAGTCCTCCTTTGCTATTGCTGCTTTTTTCCTTCCTACTTGGTCCCATTAGGGTCATGTGTGGTTATTATTGTCCACTGGGTTTGATTCTACCTTTATTCCTAAATTCTGCCCTTGGGGGCTTCTTGGTTTTAAACTCTGAAGTCCAATCCTATCTCATTTCACTCCACTTTTCATCCCAAGTTCCTAGAACCCAAATCAGAGTCCACCATTGCAGACTTCCCACCTTACCCAAGGGGAAAACGAGACTTTTCCACGACTATTCCTTCTGCTTGGAACACTCTTTCTCTCCTTCGTCTTCTGGTATGCTCCTCGTTAGCTCCAAAAACTCAGTTCTAATATCATCGCTTCCTGGGTGCCTTCGGTTCCCTCTGTCTTCTCTTGTCTCATAAAACTTACTGTAATTGCTATAGATCTTGGTCTGATAGGTCTCTCCTGCTTGTTTGAGGGCATAGAAGGCAGGGGATACATTTTAGTTCTCTTGGTTTCCCCAGCAATTAACACAAGGCACCATACCTAGACAGTGCTTTTAAATGATAGTTATTGAATGCATGGATAACTTAATAAGCTGGAAGTATTAACTAATATGAACTTTGTCATAGAGGTTTGAGATTTAGTTCATAAATATGATATAAGAATGGGGAGAGAAGTGTGTTACTACACTAAAGCTCACTGAGGAATAATTGTCTTTGAGCTCCCCCTTCTCCCCATTCCGTACTCCTCACACTCCTATCTCCTACTCATACCTCGACTGACTCCTGGGCACAGGAGACCCATGGGATTGGGAGAACTTTTAACTTACAGGATGGGACAGGAAGCCACCTGTTACCCAGGGGTGAAAAGTCTCAATCACACCTGATCCCCAGAAATCCACCAAACTAAGTCCTGTGAAGAATTTTGTTAGGGCTAAATACTAGGAAAAACACTGGTTATTTACATAGTACATTTTCCCCTCATTTAAGCTAAAGAAGAAAAAAAAATTGAAAAGAGGAGGAAAAGCCAAAATTAAATAAGCCAGCTGGTTTAACTTCTCTTTTTACATATTTTCCACTGCAATCCTCTCTTAGTCACAAGGTCTTTCTCAGCCATTTCACTGCTTTTCATTCGGCTGAAATGTTTCCATTTTTTTCTAGGTTAAAAAAATGAAGAATGAAAGAAAGGCTGAGTGGATTGTGACTTTATTCTGTCTCCTGTATCTTTCCCCCCACCCCCCACACACACTATTCAACTGTGTTTGGTTAAAACCAGTTTCTGATAACAGCTACCCAGAAACAGTATCTCTGCTCTTTTTAAGAAACAAAGCCCATCTTTCTTGAGGTGCAGAAAATATTAGCTGTTACTCCCCACACGCCCTGCCTGCCGTGTCACAGCCTCCCTTCCCCGCATCCACTGCAGGCAAGGCTTCCGAAGGAGCAAGCAGAACAGCTGCTGCCCCACAATAGTTCCTTACAGAGCTGGTAAATAGACAAGGCCCCATTTTCTTGACCTTTGCCACCTCTGCTCCATCCTCAGAATGAGTGTTTTGAGTCTGGGCTGTGAGGGGGAAGGGAAGGAGGATAAGCAAGGCTCCTTTTTCACTTTGCCTTTCTCTGTCCTTAAAAATAAGAGAAGTGTTCATTGGGAAATTTTGCTTAGTAATTTTGTCCCCCGTCTTAAAAACAACCAAAAAAAACCACACACACACACAAAAATGATGTCGTGTGATGTGTGCATGTGTGTATCTGTTTCACAATCTCATCTTAAGAGGAGTTGCTTCATAAAAGAGGCCTGTCTTTCTTTAGAAGGCTGTGCGATTTGCTCAGTGGAGGAGAAGCTCACTGCTATTGTTCAAGCAGGTCACTGCACTTGGACGAGCTGGCCAATGAGGGGGGGCTCTGAACACGGGTAGCAGCTCGGCATTTCCAAGTGGGTAAAAATAATGTTCGCTCCTTCAGAGAAGCAAGTGGGAATCCATATGCTCTTTCAGCTCTCAGACAACGACCACCCAATAACGCCTTTCACCATGCAATAAAGGAGCATTTCTTCCTATAGGAGCATTTTTTCTTAGCATGTTGGGAACGTTTTATCTGCACAGAGTTCCAATGTGACCCTGGCTTGGTGGCTGTGAACTGCATTTTGGAAGCACCAGTCACCCCAATCCACTGCCATACAAGCTTCCAACAGAGCAGCCCGATGCGATAGATCTTTTCTTTTTTTGAAAAAGTCAGAGAGCAAGAAGTAAATCAAAGCTTCGAGCCTTGCCTGCTAGGCTGTCCCTGTGTACGGAGCTCAAAGGTGATGCTGCTTGCTCTCGCCCCGTCACTAACAAAAGACTCCCTAATCCTGGTTCCCTTACACAAAAAAACGTGTAAAACCAGCCTGAGGACTGGAAATAAAATGAAGACTGCAGGAGCAGCTGGCACATTAATGCCCCCGAAAAGACTAGCTGGCACCTCACCCTGAAACCCAATCACCCTGTCTCGGTAGGGACTGGGAAGGGGTTTAGTTTTACTACAATACAATGAAGTATATTTTTAACAAATAAACACACTTTTGGCAGAGTAAAGACCCTGACGCTGGGAAAGATTGAGAGCAGGAGGAGAAGGGGACGACAGAGGATGAGATGGTTGGATGGCATCACCGACTCAATGGACATGAGTTTGGGTGGACTCTGGGAGTTGGTGATGGACAGGGAGGCCTGGTGTGCTGCGGTTCATGGGGTCGCAGAGTCGGACACGACTGAGCGACTAAACTGGACTGAACTGAGGCGTTGTTAGCTAGGAGATGCTTTATACATGTGCTGTAACTCTCTGTACACCTTCCATCCTCAGTACCACTCCCCCTCTACACACACCTAGGAATAATAGCTGAGGAAAGAAGTAATTGCCCACAAATGCAGTAAATCAGAAAAGAATGGCTCTACCCCAACTTTACAATCAAATATTACTTCCCCTTCTGATGAGCCACTGCCTGAACAACCCTCAGTAATTTTATTTTCATTTCCTGAAGGCTTGAGTCTTTCCTTGTAGCTAGCAAGGTTTGCATTTGATCACCATTTTCTGAGCTCTGTCTCTTGTCAGCTTTGCTTTGCTTTTCTCAAAGTAAACCCAGCCCAAACTTCTGGGAAATTTAAGTGTCGCATCTTCAAGGTGGCTTGGATAAAGAGTTGTGTTTAGAGAGCTATGTAGTTTTCTTTGCATTAGCGTCAATGTCTGCTGATTCTTTGGGACAAAGGATGAACAAGGTTGAGGAACACAGCTTTTGCTAGTTTCTCAGCCACATCCCATGCTGGGAATTCATAGCTGCTGTGTGGTGGCATGGGGGAGGTTTATTGGGAAAGAGTAAGTTTTAGTTAATTCCAACTGCTCAGCAGAGTCACATGTGGCTCTCACCCAAGAGTCCAGACCCCCTCTTTAAGGGGGGAATAACCGTGAGGGAAAAGTGAGAGGAAAATGCTGAAAGCAGGCAAAAAGAGTGATGGAAGAGAAATAACATTCACTTGGGATTCAGGCTGCAAACAGGGAAAATTGCAGAGAAAGAAACCCTTCTCTGTTTCTGAATGCTGCTCCCAGCTCCCCATGGCTCCAAGCCTCTCGTAATTGAGGTCTGAATTGGAGAGCTTCCTAAGGCTGCTGAGTGTGATCACACTTAATTTCAAGTAGCAAAGTCCATTTCAACCCATATTCTCACACTGACAGGGTGAATCTGAATAATAGCTGTATTGAGGCTGGGTTTTGAATGACTTGCCTGGCCAGTATGAATGTTACTTTTTTAGAAGAGAATGTGTTTAATAGCTCAGAAACATCCTTTCGCTGACCCCAGAATCATCTCAGGAATTCCGTCCAGTGCAGCTCTTTGAAGCGCGAGTTCAAAATGATGATTGTCTCCCAGTGTTCCCTCCCAGGTCTAGCTCAAATCTGTCTCTACTGGGGTGTTTCACCCTGGCCCAGCCTGTCCATGTCTGTCTTCTTTTCAGTTCCCTGATTCCTCGGTCTCAGAGGCTAACTCGATTATCTTTATCTTCCTAGCATCTGACCAATCCTTCTCTGTGTTTCGTTGGTTTCGTCTCCTCTCTAAGATCTTTGCACTGGAGTAATTTCCCAAGGCTTGGTTTCTGGCTGTGTTACTGAATGCTCGTGTCCATTGAAGCCTGACTCTCCAGGGGCCCAGGATGGCAAAGCAGTTCCGGGTTTCATGTCAAGACAGAGACAGAACAGCTTCTAGAGGAAAACAAGAGGCCATCGCCTCTCAGACTTACCTACAAGCTTCTCAGTGGACTTGTCAGATCTCATTGCCTAAATTTGTGTCCCGAGCACATTCCTAACAACAATAATGGCCACTATTGGCTTCAACTAATGGGGATCCATCTTCTGGATATGGGTACAGGTTGGAATGAAGCTTATGGCTGAGAGGATGTGGGATGATAAGGGAACCAATTAAGAATTCAGTTAGGAAGGTCAAGGTGGGGAGTAGTGGTTGGGAACCCACTGTGTCAACCACACTGCTTTTCTTCATTTTTCTTGGAGACTCACAGACTCAAGATTTTAATTGCCTCAGTGCAGATGAATCTCATCACCACTTTTGACCAAGACCCCTCTTGATTTCTAGTTACATGTGTGTGCTTGCTAAGTTGCTTCAGTTGTGTCCGACTCTGTGAGACCCCACGAACCATGGCCTGCCAGGCTCCTCTGTCTATGGAATTCTCCAGGCAAGAATACTGGAGTAGGGAGCCATTCCCTTCTCAGGGAACCTGTACTCATAAGTATATTGGTCAAGGCATTAATTATCTGTTGTTGCATAACAAATTGCCTCAAAAAACTTAATGGCTGAAAATAATATATATCTCACAATTTCTGTGGGCCAGATGTGGCTTAGCTGGTGATTTTGGCTCAAGATATTTTAGTGAGGTTTCCCTCAAATTGGTGGCTGGGAGTGAAGTTTCATCTGAAGTCTCAGCTGGGATGAAGCATCTATTTCCAGGCTCACTCGTGGGTGTTGGCAGATCTGAGTCCCATACCACATGTGCTTCTGCACATGAGAGTACACCCAAGATAAAAGCCACGTTTTTTTAAATACCCTAATTCCAGAAGTGACGTTCTGTCACTTCTGCCACTATCTATTCATTAGAAGTGAACCAGTAATCCGATACTCAAAAGGAGGAGATAATATTGATACAAGGACATGAATAGCAGTGGGCAGGATTCACTGGTGGCCATCTTTGAGCATGCCTACCATAGTCGAAGGGGTTTCGCTGGTGGCTTAGTGCTAAAGAACCCACCTGCCAATGCAGGAGATGCAGGTTTTGATCCCTGGGTTGGGAAGATCCTCTGAAGAAAGAAATGGCAACCTACTCCAGTATTCTTGCCTGGGAAATCCCACAAACAGAGGATCCTGGCGGGCTACAGTCCATGGGGGCCACAAAAGAGTGGGACATGACTTAGTGACTAAACAACAACCTTAGTCAAGGACTCTTGGTGGACAGGAAGTTAGCTCAAATTATTTTAAGAAGACAGGAAATTTATTGGAAGAAAATAGAAGTATCCTATAAAAACGGAAAAAAGAGGTCCAGAAACAAAGGGTCTCGGGAACTGCATGTAGTACATCAACCATCCCTTCCCTAACATTTTCTTTACATTAGTTCTAGAACATGGCAGCCTGCTCGGTTTTTCTTCTACTCCTTGAGATGGTCATTCTCAGGTTTGTTTACTAATTTTTCACTTTTCCTGATTTTTAAATGTTGAAGTGCCTCAGGGATTAGGCTTCGAACCACTTCTCTGCTCTGTCTAAGCCAGTGGTCTCCAAACTTTTTGGCATCAGGGACTGATTTCATGGAAGACAAGTTTTCCAAGGACCAGAGGTGGAGTTGGGGGATAGTTTGGGGATGACTCAAGAGCATTAAATTTACTGTGTACTTTATTTGTAATCTAATGCTGCTGCTGATCTGACTGGGGGTGTTGGTCTGTGGCCCAGAGGTTGTGGACCCCTGATCTAAAGCCACTCCTCTGGAAATGTCATGTAACCTCATGTTTTAAATGGCATTTTTACATTAAATAATTTCTTCATTATTAAGATAATGCTAGCCGCTATAACACATTCAGGCTCATGCAGCCTGGTAGACATCCATTTCTAATGGACAGAAAGTCCAGAGTGGGTGTTCTTTATCAGTTGACAGATCTCAGGGTGGAGATTTAGGCTCCTTCTATTGTGTGGTTCTGCTGTCTTTAGCTTACAGCTTTTAAAGTTGTCATGTGTATTTGTAACAGGCTAGAAAAAAGATGAAAGAGTATGAAGGCTCCGGCACAATAGATTCTCGCGAACCAGTCCTGGAGTTGTATCTATCATTTACATTTGTATGCGTGGCTAGAATTGTCATCTGGTTAGATTAGGTTAAATTGCAGAGGTGGCTGGAAAGGTGAATCCAGATCTGAACCCAGGAAGAAAAACAGAAAGGTTTGCAGATGAGTCTGTAACCACGCTCATAAGTTTTTATCTTTTTGCCTGTGGCCGCAAACTTTCTTTTAACTCCTACTCAACTTACTTACTTGCCTAATTGCCATCAGCCTGGGTAACATCCTACACACTATGTGACTAGAAAGGAAAAATAATTTATCTTTTGGAATTTCAGTTTCAAATACCCTGGGGGAGGACGCTGCCTGGCCCTAGTGGGTTACCTGACTACAATTTCCTATGACCAGGGAAATGGGCTGTACTGATTGATCTCGCCCTCTCTGTGGCTAAGAAGACTGAAACCAAATGAATTGGAGGGGCCACTGGAACCATTTCTTTGAGCCAGGCAGATGCCACAGTTTGTGCTTTCCTTACAAAGTAACTGGTGATAGAAAGCGTAGAAGTCGAGGTACATATTGCTAAAGCACAGACTTTAACCCATCAAGTTCATTGGTCTTGTGTGACATGTAGCAAACAAGTGTGCGTGCTAAGTCGCTTCAGTCATGTCCAACTCTTTGCGACCTTATGCACTATAGCCTGCCAGCTTCCTCTGTCCATGAGATTTTCCCAGCAAGAATACTGAAGTGGGTTACTGTGCCCTGTGACATTAATTTAATTAATAATTAACTAACTAACTCAGTGTTCATAAGGCCCTGCCATATACAAGACCCTGTGTGAGAGGCATAGAGTATTCTTAGTGGTGAGGAATAAAGTAGGCACTCAGAAACTACACCTGAATCACTCATGTTCTTGTGACTTGGAGATTCTTTTCCTCCAGGCAGGAAACTGTCCTGTTTGACCTCTGTACACGAGGACTCAGCCTGATCAGTGCTGTCACTGGAATCTTTGAGGGGTTTCTGTTGGTGGTACTTAGATTCTACTCCTGGGAGGAGCCACAAAACCTAAGATTTCTGGAAGTGTGGCAGTTGAAAGGTCATGTGTTTCCTGATTCTTTATCAATGAAGATTGCTGAGGAGAATCTTATCTCAAGCCTATTTCCTCCAAGAGTGATGAATAAGCTGCACTTATTTATAAATGTTTGAAGCAGTATCTCCTGTATCTCAATTTTGCCACCTTCTCCTGCAAAAGGTGATCTGGGAGGTGCTGGTAGGTTAGGGATTCTATATCGCAAGCAAGCTGATTGCAAATTGACCCCCCGCCTTGCCCCGCTAAGAAGCATTTCAGCTGCAGGACTGAACTGATCAGCTGAAGCACATTTTCCTTTCCAATGATGCCCTAAATGTGGCTGTCACAGTGGGTTCTCCAGACCAATAGGATCAGCAGCATCACCTGTAGACTTATTGGAAATGCAGATTCTTGGGTCCTGCCTCATGCTCGCTGCATCAGAAGCTCTGGGATTGAGGTTGAACAGATTGTTTCAACAAGTCTCTCTGTTCCTTCTTCCCCCCACCAGATGACAGGATGTCAGCGAAAGTTTTAGAACCACTGACTTCAGGTTCTGTTCTACAGAAGAGATTTTCCTGATGATGAATAAAATTCCACAGAAGTGATTTTTTTTTTTAATCTCTTCTTGGCTCTACATTTCTGATGATATTTTCTCTGAAAATTGCGGTAGTGGTAGACCAGTCAGTATCCTATTTTAAGTACTGACTCTTCCTATATGACAATGAAGAAATACATTTGAGTATTGGGTGTGGATGGTTTACATTTTGCTTGGCTTATTCAGCCTGGTATATATAATATATATCTAAACCAAAGCCAAAAACAACAGTACCCTTTCTGAATAAAGGAAAATGGGAACATTATAATCTGGGATCCTCTGGTGACCACTTAAATTTTCCACATTACATTCGACTATGCATAGATATTCATACGGAGAAAAAAGAAAAAGATATCACCTCAGATCATTGGAAGCTGCTAAAATCATGGGGAATGATGGGAATTGCATTCCTTCCAGGAAGGCTGCTTTAAAACTGATGAGGAATCTGCATTTTTCACTATTTTTCAGTGTATTTGTTTCCACAAAACTATCATTCCCAGCAGAGTTCCCCAAGTGATAGGACTCTAGCACTTGTTCTATTTATGACTATTTTATAACCAGGAACAGAAAGCTGGTTTGTTGGCCTCTTGAAACTGAACTAAAGAACTTTTAAAAGTGTCAGGTGCAAAGTTTTAAATTCACTACTCAAGTCATGGTAAATAAGCCATGGTATCTCAGTGACTGCCTTCAGACCATCTCCTATCTCTGCTGCTGCTGCTAAGTCACTTCAGTCGTGTCTGACTCTGTGCAACCCCATAGGTGGCAGCCCACCAGGCTCCCCCGTCCCTGGGATTCTCCAGGCAAGAACACTGGAGTGGGTTGCCATTTCCTTCTCTAATTCATGAAAGTGAAAAGTGAAAGTGAAGTCACTCAGTCGTATCTGACTCTTCGCGACCCCATGGACTGCAGTCCACCAGGCTCCTCTGTCCATGGGATTTTCCAGGCAAGAGTACTGGAGTAGGGTGCCATTGCCTTTTCCTCTCCTATCTCTAGCAGCAAATATTAGTGGTGGGACTGATCCAGTGGGTTGCTGAATTACAATGTAGGTTGAATTGATAACTTCATCAAATCTCTCAGGTAAGAGTCATCAATAAAATTTATTGAGATAGTCTACATTTTTTGTACTAAGTTTTCAAACTATGATGTGTATTTCACATCCCCATCACAGCTCAGTTCAGGTAAGCCACGTTCAAATGCTCAGGAGCCACATGTGGCTAGTGACTGCCATGTTGGACAGCTCAGGTATGGGCTGTTGGGCTGAGCAGGCCAGTTAGCATTCTAGCAGTGAGACGATTTGATAATTGGAGTAAGGAGAGCACAAAGACCTCCTTACTTGAGTACGTGAATGAGTAGGAGACACGTCCCAAGGGTTCCTACTCTTCCTTTCCACCGGCTCTACTTGAATCTGCTCCTAAGGGTTCTTCTTAGGGATGGTTTTGGTCAGTTCCTCCTGCAGAATATTACAAACCTCTGTCCATAGTTCTTCAGGCGCTCTGTTTACCACATTTAATCCCTTGAATCTATTCATCACCTCCACTGTATAATCACAGGGGATTTGATTGAGGTCGAACCTTGACAGGCCTAGTGGTTTTTCCTGCTTTACTTTAAGCCTTGTTATGGCACCCCAGGCTAAGATAATAAGGAAAGAAATACTCTACTAATGCCTCCCTCCGCTGTAGTTGTGAAAGATAATGGACAAAGAAGAACTGGAGTAACTGGTGTTGGGTCCCAAAGGACAATGAACAAGGGAAACTCTCCCAGGGATTAGGACTAAGGGCTGTCAACTGGGTCAGCCGTCAACCTCCCCTTGCCATAGTCCTGTCACGGGTGTGCTGTTCTGCCCCTCAGAATTTGCTTGTTGCTGGGGGACTGTAATGGCTGTGTATTTCCTTTTTGTTCTTCCTCCAGAATTCTTTATTGCAGTCTCCGTTACATTCACTACCATTTTCTATTTGGTTTAATGGGGGGTAATAACTTGTCTTTCAGTCTTACAGCAGGCCCATCTGAACCCAATGGACAGGAAAGCACACAGAGACTCTAGGCTTTGAGCACAATGTAACAAACAGGTGAACCTTGTTCCATGCATGAGAATGGGTACATAGACATGTTTAGGTGGCTGAGAGGTTGGAGTCCACTACTCGCTTCCCAATAGCCTTTCCTCTCTTCTTAGTAATGGAACCCTGGGCCATGGCTAAGTTCAATTGTATAAGACAGGAATAAAGCCTGTAGAAAGTAATGTGTTTGATAGTTATTCACATACTCTTGAGATCATGCTTAATTCACTTTTCTTTTCAGTGAAGTGATAGCTGTGAAATCATTCAAGGGAAAACTGTGGTAGTTGTAGAATGGACTTTTTAATTAATCAGCTGTCACAAATGTAGTGGAAAATTCAGTGAGATTTCTAAATGCCCAGTAGCATCTGACCAGTCAATTGTCACATCTGTAAATGCTATTTGTAATGAGGATTTTTCAATTGTCAGAGTTTGTCCCCACTACATCTCCCATACGGAATCTAGGTATAAGTTGGTTCTCCGGTTATCAGAGTTCCAAAATGAGTCTGTTTTAGTGTCGAGATTGGAACACAATAATTTTTTTTGGATTCTGTCTTGGACCCTCAAATCATACACACTGACATAGGGGGCTTAATGACTTTTCTTATCCCCATAATATTCATGTAATATTGGCATAATTCAGTAGAAAATATATCACTTTGTCACTCTTCAATCTCAAAAACAAAGGGATATTGAAACAGAGTGGAGTGTCTTAAAGATGATATTCTCTTGCTCTTATTGCCAGAATCCACTAATAATCTCAGTTAAGCAGGCTGTTGTCATAAAAATGGGGTGTGAAAACATCCACACAGACAGTTTGCTTTCCATTTTCTTAATTTTAAACATTAGATTTTCAACGCATGGAATAAAAAGCCAACTTCAGCATAAAAGTAGAATTTCTCTTGTTTCTTACATAGCTACCCACTTAAGAAGGATTTTTTTTTTCCCCAAGGAATTCATGCACTGAGTATAGGGCTCAGTCTTACATACATACTTTCCCACATGTGATCCTGAATAGGCTGCTGAATGATAAGATGATAAGATGAACAAAAGCAAGACCAGAAGCTTACTTTTCTTTCTTTCTTTCTTTTTTTAAAAAAAGGAACAAAAGGTTTATTGTGCAGGCCTCCAAATAACAAAATAGCTCACTAAAAATGCAAGTTTGAAGCTAGTTGATGTTTCATTGCTGTTCAAAAGCTCTTTCCAAGCCTTGATTAACACACTGATAATTGCAAACTATCTGGACATGTTATATGTTCTAGATACTAATCTGAGGCTTTCAGGAGTCCGTATACCTTCAGACTAGCTAAGCTGCCTTCAATCCTTTCTGGAGGGAGGGAGGGTAGAAATAAACCCAATGGTTGAATTAAATGAATACAGTTAGATGTTCCACATTTGTTGAGACAGCTTTCAATCCAGAGAGTATTTGGTCCAGTTATCTAATCAGCCTCATTATAAGCTGCAGCTGCCCAGAGCAGCTTTATGAGAGCGATACACCCTGAAATAATCCAAATTAATGATTTCTTAGGGCAGTGTTAAAGAGCTTCCAGATAGTTGTACAATGTCATGAGCCAACAGGATTAACTTCATCTTGCCATTGCCCTTTTTTATGTAAAAAGATGGAAGTTGTTTTTTTCCGGAGAGATGTTTACTATAAGATGGTTTGCTTACATTTATTTTCATATGAACATAAACATCTCCCAACTGCAGAATTACAAACAGATATCAAAAAAAGGAAGGCTCCACTAATCATTGGCTATTGTGATTGGCAATGGGTTTTCTGGGACTTGTACCATTTTAGTGACTATGGAGGCTTGAATTTGTGTACTTTGAGTACATGGCTAAACTAGGGATGTACGGCTGTCCTGAACCCTTAATTGAGGATGGTGTTTCTCCAGGTAGTTTGCTTAAAATGAGTTTCTCAGGCTTACAACTACCAGGCTCAAGTCTCATATGCACGACACCTATTGTGTTCCATGAATATCTGTGTTAGTTGCTCAGCCGTGTCCGACTCTCATGACCCCATGGACTGTAGCCCACCAGGCTCCTCTGTCCATGAGATTCTCTAGGCAAGAATACTGGAGTGGGTTGCTGTGCCCTCCTCCAGGGGATCTTCCCAACCCAAGGATCGAAACCCGGTCTCCTGCACTGCAGGCAGATTCCTTACTGTCTGAACCACCAGTGAAGCCTGTTCCATGAGTAGATGTAACCAGACTCTGACTTGTCCTTTTGCCTACCCTACTTAAAAAAAAAAATCTTCTTTGAGTTGCTTCTTTTAGTTTGTTCCCTTGCCTTAGAATTTATATGAACTAGCATCCTAGAATATAATTTTAAATTTCAAAGAAGGACTTGGATTTGAAAGCACTTTTTTATTTCCTCCACATTTGGTCTGGGTGGTGATTGTATTAAATCAGGCTTTTATGGAAACACTATCATTAAAAAAAAAAAACTTCTCATAGTCTCTAGGGACAGGACTTGGCAATCTGACACAGGCCTTTCTGATTAGGGGTATGAGAACTCCCACTTGTTAGCAATGGTTTTGTTTTGTTTTTGATTTATAATAACTCCCAGCTAATGGTCCTATTTTTAGAACTATTTAAAGAAGTTCTAAACTAAAGTTGTAAAGGAACTAGATGAAAAACATTAACAAAACACATTAACACAACAAATAGATTTGTGTCTCCACCCTGGCAGCGCACAATCTGTCAGTGCTGTCTCCTTATTTTTCTGCCCTTTTCTTGGATTCGACTTGCTGCCTCCTTTTCCCCTTCCCTCTTCGCCCCTCAGGGGGCCCGGCCATTTCTCTGGCCTCCAGAGTCTTGACTCTGCTTCCTTTCATTCTTTCTCCCGTGATCCTCCAGACCCTCAGTTCTGTTCTGTCCTCCCACTAATTTTTCCTGAATTTTCCATTGCCTGATCCTCCTCTGGGCTGCTCCGCCATCCTTCTCTTCATTCCTCTTTGGCCTGAAGCCTCTTTTCCTTGCCTTCCTGTTCATTCTGCTGTTAGTCAGAAGCCACCTCTTAACCTTGGAGGGACTTTTGTTTTGATTTTTTTTTTTCCCTGAAATTAGTTCAAATTTAGGCAGATCCATTTCGGGAACTTTCAGAGCAGGGATTTCCTAGCAAAGCAAACACCAAAGCATAAGATGCTGTGTTTCAGAAGGAATTGTTTTGGGTTAAGTGTGATAATTAAACATGCCCTTTCCCACCAGGAGCTATGAAAACTAAACAGATGACAGGAGGTGGATGGGAGATCAAATAGTCACTATTCCTAATAAAGCTGGACTAGTGACCCTGACTTGACCTGTGGTCAAAACCAAGCTTCTACTTTAAATTGTGTCTTCTGGTCACTGGCGGAGCAGCCAGCCAACAAACGTTGCGACCTTTCCCCAGGTGTCTCTCAGTATGAGGAGCCACAACTGAGGGTCTGCTGAGCACTCTTGTTTTTCAGCCTTGGTGATGCCCCTCTAATTCTGTCCACTCTTGGGACACGATGAATGCAAGTGCACAGTGAGTGCTCATGCTCAGTCCCCAGTTTTATCTATTAGATCAGATCATGTGTAATAATTAATTTAAATGTATCTGTCCTTTTAGCTAATACAAATTAATAAGATGCATTTTTATACAATTCAATATATTTTTCTAAAATTCTGACTGAACACCTGATAACTTTTTGAGCACCAAGGACACGAAAATGAATTGGATGTGGATGACTTTGGCCAACAAGGAACAGGTGCAGGAAAATTAATTAGACATAACAGGATGCAAAAACATTGTTATCTAGGAGTCCCGTATGAAAAGGCCTCATGGGGGAGGGCCATCTCTGTTTCATAAGTACTTTCATAAATCCTTTAGGCAAAAATAAATAGGTTTTGTAAAGCTGATGGAATTTGGAGTGCCCTTTTTGAGAAAACATAAAATTATTAATTCAAAATCAGACTCCAAAGTGACTATCCAGAATAAGAATAGAAACCACAGGAAAATTGCTAAAGCCTTGGAGATACAAGTCCTTGGTTTCTGAGTTCTTTTGAGGCATTTCTCCAGAAATGCTCCATTTTGCTATCTAGTTTCTTGCCTGATGGCAAGAACTCTAAGGTTCCTGGCAACTTCCAAAACTCATGGGGTATATGGAATTGGGGCCTGAAACTTAACTGTCACTGGCTTCATGGTAAATCTACTCTGGGGCAGATTTCCAGAGCTTGAGTGTTGGTTGGATCATGACTTCAAATAATGGAGGAATAACTTTGCAAAAAAGGGGAGGAGCATGGAAGAGCTCTGTACACTGTGACTGCTCCCCAAATCCCCATCAACCTTCAGGAAAACTGCAAAAATCACATTTGGCCCACTGTGTTTGTTTCTTCTGAAAATGGGTGAAGAATTACTTCTGCATTTTGATTGGTGTGAGATCAAAAAAGAGTTGAGAAGTGATTGACATAGGTGTTATCTATGTTGCAGTTTCTTAAATGCCATGATCTTTTTCTGAACTATGTTATGACATGTAACAGTATATACATCAAACCCTTCAAAAATATATGGTTAGGATATTTGCATTTGTATCCAGCACTAGATTAATTTATGTCACATTATCTCTCAAACCGAAAATATCTAAAATCATATATATATATATATATATATATATATTTCTTTTTCTGAAGCCTGACTGTTTCTAATCTCAGTTAATGGCACTTATGTCCATGCTGTGTATTCAGACAGAATCCAAAGTCACCAAGTCTTGTCCATTGCACTAATGAAATTGCACATTTAATTCTCATTCCTCTTTCCCCTATCTTGACCAGAAAGTCAAGATATCTACTTCTGCTTTATTGACTATGCCAAAACCTTTGACTGTGTGGCCCACAACAAACTGGAAAATTCTTAAAGAGATGGGAACACCAGACCACCTGACCTGCTCTTGAGAAATCTATATGCAGGTCCGAAAGCAATGGTTAGAACTGGATGGAACAACAGACTGGTTCCAAATCGGGTAAAGAGTACATCAAGGCTGTATATTGTCACCCTGCTTATTTAACTTATATTCAGAGAACATCATGAGAAATGCTGGACTGGATGAAGCACAAGCTGGAATCAAGATTGCCAGGAGAAATATCAATAACCTCAGAAATGCAGATGACACCACCCTTAATGCAGAAAGTGAAGATGAACCGAAGAGCATCTTGATGAAAGTGAAAGAGGAGAGTGGAAAAGTTGGCTTAAAGCTCAACATTCAGAAAACGAAGATCATGGCATCTGGTCCCATCACTTCATTGCAAATAGATGGGGAAACAGTGACAGACTTTATTTTGGGGTCTTCAAAATCACTGCAGATGGTGACTATAGAAATGAAATTAAAAGATGCTTGCTCCTTGGAAGAAAATTTATGACCAACCTAGACAGCATTTTAAAAAGCAGAGAGATTACTTTGCCAACAAAGGTCCATCTAGTCAAAG
This sequence comes from Budorcas taxicolor, assembly GCF_023091745.1. Lineage (NCBI taxonomy): Eukaryota > Metazoa > Chordata > Mammalia > Artiodactyla > Bovidae > Budorcas > Budorcas taxicolor. Next base: position 67,279,637 of record NC_068914.1, on the reverse strand, counting down.
CTTTGGTTTTTCCAGTAGTAGGTATGGATGTGAGAGTTGGACTGTGAAGAATGCTGAGTGCTGAAGAATGGATGCTTTTGAACTGTGGTGTTGGAGAAAACTCTTGAGAGTCCCTTGGATTGCAAGGAGATCCACCCAGTCAATCCTAAAGGAAATCAGTCCTGAATATTCATTGGAAGGACTGATGCTGAAGCTGAAACTCCAATATTTTGGCCACCTTATGTGAAAAACTGACTCACTGGAAAAGACTGTGATGCTGGGAAAGATTGAAGGCAGGAGGAGAAGGGGATGACAGAGGATGAGATGGTTGGATGGCATCAGCGACTCAATGGACATGAGTTTGGGTTAAATCTGGGAGTTGGCGATGGACAAGGAAACCTGATGTGCTACAGTCCATGGGGTCGCAAAGAGTCAGACATGACTGAGTGACTGAACTGAACTGAACTGACCAGAGAATGCCCTTTTAAAGAGCCCTATTGCCTGACTTCCCTGGTGGCTCAGATGGTAAAGCGTCTGCCTACAATGTGGGAGACCCAGGTTTAATCCCCGGGTCGGGAAGATCTCCTGGAGAAGGAAATGGTAACCAACTCCAGTATTCTTGCCTGGAAAATCCCATGGATGGAAGAGCCTAGTAGGCTACAGTCCACGGGGTTGCAAAGAGTCTGGACACGACTGAGTGACTGCACTTTCACTTTCACTTTCACTATTGCCTGCTGAGGTGATGTCATTCATTGCTAAAATGATGAAGGGTGCCTATGCTAGACAGAAATGTATCTCCATCAAGTATGTCTGTATCCTAGTGCCTGGAACCTATGAACAGATTACCTTACGTGGCCAAAGGGGCTTTGTAGATGTGATGAAAGATAGAGACCTTGAGATGGAGAGACTATCCTGATTTTTTGGGTGGGTCCTATTAAGAGAGAGGCAAGAGGCTCAGATTAAAGAGTAGGGAATGTGACTCTGGAAACAGAGAAAGGAGAGAGGTAGAGGTGAGGAAAAGGGGGTTTTGAAGATGCTACCTTACTGGCTTCGAAGATGGAAGAAGAGGCCACTAGACAAGAAATGTAGACAGCTTCCAAAACCTGAAAAAGCCAGCAAAGCAAATTCTCTCCTACACCCTCTAGAAGCAGCACAGCTCCAACAAACTTTAATTTTAGCCCAGTAAGATCCAGTTTGGACGTCTGACTTCCAGAACTATAGAATAATGAACTTGTATTGTTTTTAAGCCACTATGTTTGTGTTAATTTGTTATGGCAGTAATGGGAAACTGTAACAGTGACAATAATTCATTCTTTGCCACTGTGGTCAAAATGGTCCATTAATCAGCCTTGAGTATTGAAGAAAGCTAACGTTGTAAAAAAGAAAAAAGAAAAAAAATTGAATCACTATAACCTTCACTTTTCTCTCCCTTGAGGCTTTTCTCTTTCTGTAAGCCAGCATCTCGGGACTCAGTCTACAACAAAAAGGCCAGTGCTGCATGAGAGAGGGGACTCTGATCCACCAGAGATGGCTGTGGGTTTCCCAGTATCTCAGTGCCAACCTGTGAGGTTGGCACACAAGTGCCAGTAGCTGTGATTATGGCCTTTCTGGGCCAGGGCCTCGGTGGTTCAGGTGAGGATGATCTTGGCCTTTCCGAGGGGCTCAGCTATTAATCTGACACTCATATTTATATCAGGAGGTGCCTCCAGCCTTAGCCACTCTGTGTCAGAACCCCCAAGCCCTGACTTAGAGGTGTATAATGAATCTAGACATCTTTCCCCTAAGAAAGAGCCCCCTTTTTGGTTCCTTTTACTGCCAAGAGGCTCACATATCATCCCAATCCATTAATGGTCTGAAAGTCTGTTTAATCTTCAAGAGAATGGTTGGAATTATACCCTCTCTCCTTCTAAGGAGGTAGCTTGGTTCCAGTGCAAAATTCCTCCTCCATTCCCTGTGACCTACACTGGGAATATTAGGAAGAGACACAAGAGATGTTTCCACGTTCCCTAGAGCAACAGGTGCTTGTTCCCCTTATCTTACATAATTGTCCAAAAGCAGGAACAGTAAGTTACCAGGAAACCGATTTTCAATATTATAGAAGAAACAATTTGTCTGCTGTGGACTTTCACTGAAAGAACAAAACGTAACAGTTAAAAACAGTAGCATCCTCAGGAAGAGAGACGTATGCCACGCAAAGTTCCCGTCACTTCTGTGACTTGAAGTCTAATCATCGCCACAGCCCCAAAGAGCTGTCACTATGCATGTGTTGTTGGGGGGTTTCTGCCTTAAGAAATAGTAAACTGGTGGAATCACCTCACAAATACTCCAGTTTTATGGAAGATGACTGTCAAATGCTGCATTTCAAATGGTCTTTTGGTAATCTGAAAACTGACTTTTAAAACTTTAATTCATTTACTGTTACCTTCTGCGTTTTAGAAGCATATCAGACTGTCTTGGGTGACTTGATTCTGTTAAACATGTTCTGTTATTCTTGTTTTTAAGATATTTTAAGTTTGAGCTTAAATGACAAGAGAGCAAATCTATCTTTATATTTTCACTAACATCTATTTTTTGTCGTCAATTTCTATCCCAGGCTTTCATCTAGGCAAAAGTAAATAAACAAAGATACAAATAAAAGCCCTAACAATTTTAAAGAAACTTACTGAAAACATTGTCTTCTAGGCACCAGGCCAGTTGCCAAAAATAGAAAAATGAATTAAACTCAGTCCCTTTTCTAGAGAGGCTCCCTTTTTAATGGTGGAGAAAAGCATGGCACCACCATAAAGTACAGAACCGCTCAATTGATATTTATGTTCATATTTTGTGTAAACCTCTGTAGTTTCAGAAATAAACATGACAGACATGAAGCCTGCCCACAAGTAGCTTAGAATTTGGTGAAGAGACCAGCCTTTGAACTAATTTTCACAAGTATAACCAATGTCTCAGTGGAAAACCAAAACACTGTATGAAAATGCTTAACAGGGCCACCACTTCATATTTGAAGGGCAGGACCAATATTAGTTAGGAAAGACTGGAAACATTTAGGGTGGGATGGGTGAAGTGGGCAGTGAGAAGATTTCAACATAGCAGGTACCAAAAGCCTTGAGGCTAGAAAGAGGATGAAATGTCTTGAAAACTAACGGCCCTTATTAGGGCTGGAATAAAGAAGGGCAGTGGAAGAACATTGTGTGGGTTATGTTTTAAAATTAAGCGTAGATGAAGTCTCTTAAATATAGGCCAACATTAAGAACTTTGAAAGAAAACCCAGTAAAACCATTGTACATTGGTTGTTTAGGTACTTGCTCATTCAGTGAACACTTATTAAATGCTCATTATGTGCCATCTCTCTGATAAGCACTGAGAATAAAAAAGATGAATAGACAGGGTCTCTACATGTACACTAAGTAGTTTGTATCGTGATGGAGGCAGACATAAGACAGGATGAAAACCAGAGATGAGGAGACAATCCTATGTTCATACTGTTTTAAGAAGAGGTACAATTCTCATGCAGCTGTGATGAGATGTCTGGCTCAAATCACGTCTAAAAATGAGGAGAGTGCTGAATGGCAGTAGAACTCCCATCTGGTTGCACATCAGAACCTGGGCAGGTTTTCCTATTGCAAGTGCCTGACTTGCTCCCTCGATCTAGTGAATTTCAGTCTGTCGGAGGTGAGACCCAAGAATCTAGAATCTTTAAAAGCACCCCAGTGATTCTGTGTGTGTTCTGCAAGCGGCATCTGGGAACGACTGAGACAGAGCGTGACCTGGGAGGTCGCAGTAACATTTCCCAACATGTGTGCTGCAGACTGTTCACAGATGATATTTGAACAGAGGATCGACGGGTGTAATGAGTTGAACTGTGTCCCCTCCCCTCCTGAAAGTTCTAATTCTCAGAGCCTAAGAATGTGACCTTATTTGGAGATGGTTTTATGAGGTTATCAAGTTTAAATGAGGTCATTTGTGTCGACTGTCATCCAATATAACTTGTGTCTTACCAAAAGGGGTACTCGGGCCTGGACAGACATGCACGGGAAACAGCATGTGAATATGAAGATGACGTCTGTAAGCCCCAGGGAGAGGTCTGGAACATCTTTTCCTCACAGCCCTCCGAAGAAACCAACTTGGCCCACACCTTCATCTTGGCCTCCTAGTCCGCAGAACTGGGAGACAAAACATTTCTGTTGTTTAAACCATCCCTGGGTACTTTCTTACAGCGGCCCTAGCAAACTATTTTCATACCAGTGGTTGAATAAACGTGGGAAATTCTGAGTTAAAAGGGTTTTTCTGCTACAGGGCCCTCAGAAGCTCAGATGCTAATCTCACATGCTAATATGACCTGGGGCCCTCTAAGAGAAGGCAGAGTCTGCATCTCATTTCAAATTTGATAACAGAGTGCTTTTCATCCATTGCAGAGGATTTCGAGAGACTGGTATTGTGTGGTTCTGACGCAGGCAATGTTGGACTCACTTCTCTGGAGGAAGTAGTCATGCTGTGGGTCTCAATACTGGAAGGTCAGTCTCAGGGAGTTTGGCTTTTTCAGTAAATAAGAGCAGGGTAGGGGTGGAACTTGGGGTGGGGTGAAAATTTTTGAATGCATTCCTTCAAATCCATCACATCTCCTGGAAAAAAATAAGCTCCCAGGGAAGGACTTACTGGAAATGATCTGAAGCCATCTCTCTTGGTCCATGGATCCTTTGATTCCTGACATTTTACTTCAGTGATGCTGGAAGCCGCTTGTGGAAGGGGAAAAGGGCAAACAGTACTATGTTGTCTACTTTTGTGGTTCAGGAAATGCAGGAGAAAAATTGGAAGGTGATTCTGTTAAACCGAGCACACCACGTCCCCCAGCCTTCCGAGGCCTCCATTATTCCCACTGTTGTTCCCTCATACCTTGCCGGCCTGGTGATCCGTCTTTGTCGAAACGGAACATTGGAAGAGAAATGGACACTTGTTATTGTCAAGGGATTAAAAAAATAAGACTGCAAATATTTAACTTGCATTATTTTAGTTATTAAACACAGAGTGAGCGAAATGTGTGGACTTGATGAGCCCAGACTTTAAAAAAATTTTTTTAATTGGAGGATAATTGCTTTATAATGTTGTGTTGGTTTCTACTGTACAACAACATGAATCAGTCATAGTTATATATATATATATGTTGCTATTGCTAAGTCGCTTTAGTCGTGTCTGACTCTGTGCGACCCCCATAGATGGCAGCCCACCAGGCTCCCCTGTCCCTGGGATTCTCCAGGTAAGAACACTGGAGTGGGTTGCCATTTCCTTTTCCAATGCATGAAAGTGAAAGGTGAAAGTGAAGTCGTTCAGTCATGTCCAACTTAGCGACCCCATGGACTGCAGCCTACCAGGCTCCTCCATCATGGGATTTTCCAGGCAAGAGTACTGGAGTGGGGTGCCATTGCCTTCTCCGATATATATATATATATATATATCCACTCCCTCTTGAGCCTCTCTCCCTCCTCTCATCCCACCCCTCTCGATCGTCACAGGGTGCCAGGCTGAGCTCAGGCTTTTTAAATTTTTTCAAAGTTGAAATACTTCAATTTATTTATCCAATGTGTTTTACATTATTTAAGATTGATGCTTTTGAACTGTGGTGTTGGAGAAGACTCCTGTGAGTCCCTTGGACTGCAAGGAAATCCAACCAGTCCATCCTAAAGGAGATCAGTCCTGGGTGTTCATTGGAAGGACTGATGCTGAAGCTGAAACTCCAATACTTTGGCCACCTCATGTGAAGAGCTGACTCATTGGAAAAGACCCTGATGCTAGGAGGGATTGGGGGCAGGAGGAGAAGGGGATGACAGAGGATGAGATGGCTGGATGGCATCACCGACTCGATGGACATGAGTTTGGGTGGACTCCGGGAGTTGGTGATGGACAGGGATGCCTGATGTGGTACAATTCATGGGGTCGCAAAGAGTTGGACATGACTGAGCAACTGAACTGAACTGAACTGAAGGCTAGATTTAAACATAAGAAAGTTTTAGACTTGATAATTTGCTCTGCAATCATGACAAAGGTTTGTGACTATTCCATGAAAAGTGGAGATCGTGCAAACCAAACGTTCGTTAATCTTTGTTTCATATTTGTAAACCATTATTTATAAACTGAATGGACTTCCCTAGTGGCTCAGTTGGTAAAGAATCCGCCTGAAATGCAGAAGACATGGGTTCGATCCCTAAGTCATGAAGATCCCTGGAGAAGGAAATGCCAATTGACTCCAGTATTCTTGCTGGGAAATCTCATGGACAGGGAAGCCTGGTGGGCTATAGTCCATGGGGTCATAAGAGTTGGACACATCTTAGTGACTAAGCCACCACACCATTTATAAACACTACGCATCCATCACGGTCAGATTCAGCTCCCTTTCAACCACCCTCACAGGCTGGTGATCTAACTTATCCAGTGTTTGCTCCAATCTCAACATTTCCTCATAATCAGTGCTCATCAAACAAAAGCAGTGCCCACTTCAAACAAAAGTGCATTTTCTTTGGCTCTACTTTTAGAGCTTCTGACTTATTAGGGCTGAGTAAGTTGAACATCTGTATTTTTAACAGGCTTCTCAGGTAAGGCTAATGGCCAGCTTAATTTGAGAATTCAAACTACTCCCTGGGCATTTACCGTATCCTGCCTCATACTGTTAGGGAGCCTTCTTCATCTGGGATTATCTTTTCCTCAACTGAATTAAATTTTTAAAATTGAAAGACTCTTTTTGATTGCCAGAAAATTATTTTAATGCTTCTTTTACATTTCTGTGTGTTTTTTATTGTTTGTTAAAGTGGTTTTCTGTATCCTCTGGAAGTTTTATGTTAACAGAAAATATTCATCTTGGTGTGTGGATTGTTTTTCACTGATCTAAGACCCCTTGGGGGGTGTTCATTATTTTCACTGCTGACCACTGCTTCTAATTGCCTGAGTTAGCATTTAGGACCTTGAGTTGCAGGAATGGAGGGAGCTACATCAGTCCTGGTTCCTGTTTCAAACTGTCACAAGGAAGTCACTTTCCCACAAAGCTGCAAGGTGGTTCATCAGCCTCAAGGGCAGAGAGGACTTGAGCCCACCTGTCCAGCTCTATCCAGATTTCTGCAAAGCAAAAGAGACCAGCAGGTACTCTCGGACCATCCCTCAAGCGGCCACATTATCCTGTAAGGTTCACAGATCCCGCAGGGCCTCACTCTCTCCAGGAAACTTGGTGCTCTGATTTTTGCTCCCAGCTCATCATTGCTGGGATGTGGAAACCAGGTCTGCACCAACTCTCTCCAGTGGACTGTGGACTCTCACAGATGAGAGGTTTGACATGCATCCTGCAGACCCCATCCATCACCCTGCCCCAAAGCTGCTCTGCTTAATATAGGGAGAAGTTGATTAGAATGGGAATAGAGTGGGGAGACAGGAGAGAGAGGTAGCAGGGTGGGTGCTTGGGCCACCATTTTCCCAGAAGGTTTGAACTTTCCATCTGTGTTATGTCTGATCTCTCCAGCTAAGGGGTTTTGACTATATATTTTGAAAGCAGAGATGATAATAACCTCCACATAAAATTGGCATTGAAATCACAGCTACCACCATTGCGCTCTTTCTGTGCCAGGCACCTGGCTGAGTGGTTTACATGTGTTAATGCCAAATGAGATGATACAATTGATGCATTTAGCTCGTTGCCAGGAACAGGTAGGTGTTCCATACATGCCAGTTGTTCTCCTCTGTTTTGCTCTTAGCTGCTGACCTCATTGAGGGCAGATGCTGTCTTGCACACTTTTAGAGTCCGTCCTCCCCTCTGCACGTTACACCCTACCTTGCAGAGAGACACTCAACTTCTTTGTTGGTCGAGAAACTGAAAAGATCATATGTTTCCAAAAGGCAATTTCCTATTTTCTCAGCATCAGCATGTGGTCAGTTCCATTCATTTTACATGTTTCTAAAAGCCCTAGCTAAAATTCACTTCTTTTGCAGAACTGCATGTAGTTGCTGTCCTCTGATCAGTTGAGTTCAGTTCAGTCACTCAGTCATGTCCGACTCTTTGTGACCCCGTGGACTGCAGCACACCAGGCCTCCCTGTCCATCACCAACTCCTGGAGTTTACTCAAAATCATGTCGTTGAGTTGGTGATGCCATCTAACCATCTCATCCTCTGTCATCCACTTCTCCTCCCGCCTTCAATCTTTCCCAGCATCAGGGTCTTTTCCAATGAGTTGGCTCTTCACATCAGATGGCCAACGTATTGGAGTTTCAGCTTCAGCATCAGTCCTTCCAATGAATATTCAGGACTGATTTCCTTTAGGATTGGCAGCTTTGATCTTCTTGCAGTCCAGGGGACTCTCAAGAGTCTTCTCTAACACCACAGTGCCAAAGCATCAATTCTTCAGCACTCAGCTTTCTTTATGTCCAACTCTTGCATCCATACATGACCACTGGAAAAACCATAGCTTTGACTATGTAGCATCTCCTTTGATAGACATATGACATTTTTCTCATAGCATGTCCTCTGATAGAGTCTCACTACACATAGGTATTTATCCCCAGTCTATCTTAATATTCAAGTGATATATGCATGTGAACTTAGATCTCTTACTAGAATCCATACCTTTTCTGCTCCAAATCAAGGACTGTTCTATATCTGAAATTCCTTCTTAGGAAACCCTGCCCCTAAAATCTGAGAGAATTGTCATAGGAAACCAGAATTAGAGAACTTGTCTTTATCTCTTTGAGAGAAAAAGCGGTCGAATGGGGAACGGATCGTGAGGCAGCATGCCCACTGAGGGTGGATGTGCAGGAAGAATATGGTAGGACATCATGGTTAAAGTGTTGTGTTGGCCTGCCTTGGGCATCCTGCACTTTTGTGAGGACTTTTTAAAATGACTTCTTTTCCCATTAATGCTCATGTGCTTTCCTACTCAAGTAAAGTAGCATATCCATCTCAATTGACTCAGCTTTTCTTTCTAAATGAATAACCAGTTTTTTAGTATAGGCACCCCATATTTTAGAAAATCTTTCTTTAATAGGTTATTGTGGTTATTTTTTCCCCTTTTTTGGGGGGGATATAGTTGCTTTACAACGTTTGTTAGCTTCTACTGTACATCATGCATAAGTCATATGTATGCATATATCCCTTCCCTCTTTGAGCCTCCCTCCCACTCTCCCGCTGCACCCCTCTAGGTCCTCACAGAGCACTGAGCTGAGCTCCTTGCGCTATGCAGCAGCTTCCCACTGGCTGACTGTTTCACACAAGGTAGTGTGTATACATCAGGGCTACTCCCTCAGTCCGTCCCCTACCTCCCCTTCCGCCCATGTCCACACAAGTCCATTCTCTTCCCCTGTGCCTGTCTTCCTGGCCTGCAGATAGTTTCATCAGTCCCATTTTTCTAGATTCCATACAGCGTTTTGTGAGTTGAAGTCAGGCCCTAATGTCTGACCAACAGCCAGTGCCAGTAGGCGTCAGGGTTCTGTTTGGTAAAATTGTCTGGTGTGGGCTCTGTGTTGTGAAAGGAACTTTTAGGAGAACCAGACTTGAGTCCTGCCTCAAGTGATTAGACAAAAGCAGAGGTCAGGAGAAAAAGAACGTGGATATGAACATTTAATCAGGGTTTGAGTCCTGAAATACCGCCTGTATACCCTCTGGATCCTTATAAGCTTGACATACAGCAAACTTTTAATACATATTAGCCATTATTACTGATAATGAAATAAGATACTTGGAAAAATTTGCTAAAGTGCATGCTACTGGAACACAAGATTCCAGTTTGATTTATTTTTGAAAATTGCAATGCCCAGCACAGTATCCTATCATAGGTACTGTAAACATTCCCAGAGTATGAAACTGTCACTGGAAGGTGGCTGCCCCACTGGGAGATATACTTTCACATCCATCTCACATCTAGGGGTGACTGTGTGATTTGTTCATTTCAATAATGTGTGAGCAGAAGGTGTTACAAGCAGGGGACCCTTCACAAGCATCTTTTTCTCTTATCTGGGATAAATGTAGAAGACTCTGAGGCTCTAGAAAGTGCAAGAAATACAGGCAAAAGGGATTCTGACTTTGAATCTAAGTCACTCTCATTGTACTACTTCTGTCAATGACAAGTAAATCTCTATGGTACTAAAATTTGCCCATTGAAATGTGAGGGTTTACTTAATATGTCCATTTGCATTGCCTTAACTAATACTACTGTTAAGCATATTTGCTGAAGGAGTAAGTGGGCTGTATAACTAAACCACTCCTAGCACAATGCCCTTTTATACCTAAATATGGGTATATGATATACCTGTCCATCTTATTTCATCAATCTGTCTGTGGTCTCAAATAAAAACAGTGATAGTCAGTCAGAATTTGAAGTGAGGGCAGTGAGACGGAGTAAATTTGAGGCAATATAATGGCTTTTCTTTTTTATTTTAAAAAAATGCATTAGCCCCATGCTATAAAAAAGAGAAGTTGAAGAACCCCTGAGTGAGGTGGCAGTGGGGAAACTCTTATACATACATTGTGGGTGTGTTTCCATCTTAGTAGTCAGCTGATGAATAAAATAGAAAGCATTTGTCTGTATGTTTTCTATTCAATCTGTTGTATATTTTTGTCTTTTTATATAGAAAATATAGTCAACAATTCCCTTACTAAACTGAAAGAGAATTAGAAAAGGCTGCTAATAGCTTTTGTGTTTAGAAGTATAATATCTTCCCAGGAGTTATTTTATGGGTGAAGTGCCTGGAATTGCTTATAAATCCTGGGTTATAGATTTTTTTCTTTCCTTTTCCTTTTCTCTCTCTCTCTGTTTTTAACTAAGAGAACTTAAACTTGATATTAAAGAAACATTTTATCTTGTGGTAGAAATGTCAGTCCCATTTCAATTCACTCTAAGGCATCCCCTAAAAGGAATGACTTTTACATGTAACAATAGTCATGTTTTTATAAGTGGCTGGTAATATCTGCAAATGTGTAAGGCATTCATTTTCCAGGAGCTCTTTTCTCCCTGGTAACACTCCAGGAAATACAGAGTGTTGTTATTTGAATTCTTTCTCATGCTCTGCCTCCCAGATGAATTGAAATTCAACTTCACAGTCAAATGAGTAGCCATTTAAAGCTCAGGTGTGTATTTCCTAAGACTTTTTCAAAGGATATATAGCTGCATATGTCTTTCCTAAAGACAGTGAACTGAGTTTTAATTGGACCTTGCCACTCCCAAGAGATCATTATACCTCTACTCCAAGGCCATATGAAGCTTCAATATGAGTTAGAACATGGAGTCTGGGTTTGGGCTTAATATTTAAAAGTGCAGTTATAGTAGCTGACGCTTGGGTCATTTTGTCCACTCCCCAACCAAAATTTTGCTTGAGTCCCTCAGAAGGTAAACGAACACACACACACACACACACATACACACACACACACACACAGACAAACTTGCCTGTCAAAATTCCATAAATTTTCAGATTATGAAAAGCAATTTGTTTTCTCAGGAAATAAGTCTCAAATAAGACTGGTTCCAAACTTTTCTTATCTCAACCTCATCTTGACCTTATCAGATAGATTTTTTTAAAAAATGATATAGTGGTTTCATATATATAGGACTTCCCTTGTGGCTCAGACGGTAAAGTGTCTGCATACAATGCAGAAGACCCGGGTTCGATCCCTGGTGGTTATATATATATATATATATATATATAAACCACTAGTTTAGTTTATATATATAGTAAAGATGGATCAGAACCAGGCCTGGGGGAACTTTGTGTTTCCCAGCATGGCTGGTAGAGATACAACCGAAGACCATCTAAGGCATCAGCACATCTACCACTAGTCTTCTTCTGATCTAAGAAGTAAATAAGACATCTGAAAGGAAACCCAAAGCTGTGTGTGGTTAGTTCACCAACCCTAAAAAGCACAGCTATATGGCTTCTCTTTTCTTTAGGAATCCATGTAATTTTCTTGATGTCAATAAGACTATGAAGACCAAGGTTGAAAATACTGTAAAAATATGCCAGAGCATGCTAAAGAGTGGAATTCATACTTTAAAACTCTTAAGGGGCAGTGTTGTGGTCTTGCCTTATACCATAATAAAGTGGATCTTTGTGTATTATATGTAGTTAAGATTAGCTTTTCTCCCCCTGGAAAACTCAAGTGGTATCTTTATTCCAGATTTGAATGCTTTAGAAATCTGGATTTTGTTTCCCCTTAAATTTGTAGACATAGAGTTGGATTGGCAATCAGGGTACTGTGATAGAGAGTATGTCTCTTAGTTTTTTCTAAGACGTGGTTTCTTCAGTTATAACATTAGGGGACTGAAGTAAGTGATCTCTAGACCAGTTGGAGTTACAACATTTCATGATTCTAAATTTTGAGTAATTTTTCTCTATTTATATATATATATATTTAATTTCAGCGTTTTTCTGCCATGAAGTAAAAGACTATTCGGGATACATACTCAGCACTGGAGTCTTAGACAGGCTTCAGTCTGTCCATTGATTTCTACTTGATTATCTTCCTCTGATAATAGACTTTTTGCTTCACCCTCTTTTTATCTGTCAATAGTATCAGCAGCTTCTCAGTTACTAGGCTCAAAATGTTGAAGTTTTCCTGAATTTGTTCATTCTCCTCTGTCCCTAACATTAAATCAATCATACAGTTTTGTGGGGTACACCTCTGTGAAGGGTCAGACTAGTTTTACAAAACAGAATAATAGAATTGCAGAATTATAGGGGACTCCATTTTTTGGTTCAGATTTTATAGAATTGCTTTGAGGATCTGAAGAAATATATGCACCATCTCTCTGGGAGGGGGATGGTGAACACACACACACACATACACACATGCTTTTGAACTGTGGTGTTGAAGAAGATTCTTGAGAGACCCTTGGACTGCAAGGAGATCAAAGCAGTCAATCCTAAAGAAAATCAGCCCTGAATATTCAGTGGAAGGACTGATGCTGAAGCTGAAATTCCAATACTTTAGTCACCTGATACGAAGAACTGACTTGTTGGAAAAGACCCTGTTGCTGGGAAAGATTGAAGGCGGGAGGAGAAGGGGACAACAGAGGATGAGATGGTTGGATGGCATCACTGACTTGATGGGCATGAGTTTGAGGCAGCTCTGGGAGTTGGTGATAGACAGGGAAGCCTGGAGTGCTTCAGTCCATGGGGTCACAAAGAGTCAGACGTAACTGAGTGGCTGAACTGATACATACATATAAATTATGCTTATAATTTCCAGAGATTCAAGACTTCATGAAGGTCACCTATGGAACTCAAATTAGGAAACCCTCAACTAGGCTAAATATCTCTAAAAGCAGAATTTCACTCTGAACCCTGGTGGAAAGGTCTCTACATCTGCTGAGTACTTCTGGTGATGATAGTGCTCAGTCCTTTTGGAGCTTTCTCTTCCCTTGTGTGTAATGAAACTTTTATTGTTGGAAAATTTTTTAGGATTCAAATCTGCCTGTAGCTTCCAGTTTACCCATTAGGTCTCAAGTTTTTGAAGCTATCTTCCATATCCATCTTCCATATCCATTTTTCATGTTATATGTTTACTATCTCTTCAACTATGCCTTTTATTGCATGACTTCCAGATTCCTTACCATCCCAGTCATCTTTCTCTGGACGCTCATTCAGTTCAGTTCAGTTCAGTTCAGTCGCTCAGTCATGTCCGACTCTTTGCGACCCCATGAATCGCAGCACGCCAGGCCTCCCTGTCCATCGCCAACTCCCGGAGCTCACTCAGATTCACGCCCATCGAGTCAGTGATGCCATCCAGCCATCTCATCCTCTGTCGTCCCCTTCTCCTCCCGCCCCCAATCCCTCCCAGCATCAAAGTCTTTTCCAATGAGTCAACTGTTCGCATGAGATGGCCAAAGTACTGGAGCTTCAGCTTTAGCATCATTCCCTCCAAAGAAATCCCAGGGCTGATCTCCTTCAGGATGGACTGGTTGGATCTCCTTGCAGTCCAAGGGACTCTCAAGAGTCTTCTCCAACACCACAGTTCAAAAGCATCAATTCTTCGGCACTCACCCTTCTTCACAGTCCAACTCTCATATGCATACATGACTACTGGAAAAACCATAGCCTTGACTAGATGGACCTTAGTTGGCAAAGTAATGTCTCTGCTTTTGAATATGCTATCTAGGTTGGCCATAACTTTTCTTCCAAGGAGTAAGCGTCTTTTAATTTCATGGCTGCAGTCACCATCTGCAGTGATTTTGGAGCCCCCCAAAATAAAGTCTGACACTGTTTCCACTCTTTCCCCATCTATTTCCCATGAAGTGATGGGACCGGATGCCATGGTCTTCGTTTTCTGAATGTTGAACTTTAAGCCAACGTTTTCACTCTCCTCTTTCACTTTCATCAAGAGGCTTTTGAGTTCCTCTTCACTTTCTGCCATAAGGGTGGTGTCATCTGCATATCTGAGGTTATTGATATTTCTCCTGGTAATCTTGATTCCAGCTTGTGTTTCTTCCAGCCCAGCGTTTCTCATGATGTACTCTGCATATAAGTTAAATAAGTAGGGTGACAATATACAGCCTTGATGTAGTCCTTTTCCTATTTGGAACCAGTCTGTTTTTCCATGTCCAGTTCTAACTGGTGCTTCCTGACCTGCATACAGATTTCTCAAGAGGCAGGTCAGGTGGTCTGGTATTCTCATCTCTTTCAGAATTTTCCAGTTTATTGTGATCCACACAGTCAAAGGCTTTGGCATAGTGTTTTCATTTAATTTGGTTTCCTTAAGATAAATAACATTTTTTCAAGGTGATATGAATAGCTAATGCAAAGTTCTTAAAAAAATTTTTTTCATGAATGGCATCCAGCCTTGACTGAAGTCTTGGCTGTGCTATTTGTTAGCCATTTTGACCTACTGCTGGTTACTCACTCTCCTCCATTTCTCATCTGTAAAATGGGAATAGTTACACCATCATTATGGGTTTGTTCCCTTACCACAGAGAGCTATTCAGTAAATGCCAGATGTTATTTTTACTGTTAAATCCATTTAAGATTACTTGGGATATTTTGGAGGTTACATCACGTCTGATGATGGACAATAGCAATCTCCAAACTATTTTTAACCAGTATTAAGTTTGGTTTCTCCTTCCCCAAAACGATATTACTTTTTGAACTTAAATGCAGAATTTCATAATCAGTATTGCTAAATTTTATCATCTTGTGTTTGGTCCACGTGCTGTGCTCTTATGCTATGACTGAATCCTGATCCAGTCATTCAGACGTGTTACCTGCCCTTCCTGGTTGTGTGATCTCCAATCAGGTATAGGGCCAAGGACCAAGCTCAGCAGCACACATTAGCCACTTCCCCACATGAACTTTAATTGAGTAAAACACTCTCTGTTAGGAGCATCAAGACCAGAGTTTGTCATAATGCCTTGCTGACATATGATATAGTATGTATTTGGGATTCCCCTGATCTAACTACCAAAAAAAAAAAAAAGAAAGAAAATGACATTAGTGTGAAATGAGGTGTCCTGGGTGAACTCACCATGACTCAGTTGTTTGAGTTTTTTCCCAAGTCCCGTGAGTCAGAACTAAACTATATGAAGAAGGCAGAGCATGCACCTTATTTATACAGAGACTAACATATTTTGCAGTACTTCCCTAAATGTATAATAGATTGCTTCTTTGACTCTCAGAGTGAAGACAGTTTCAAGGGCAAGTGAAGGAAGAAGGCCTGAGTCTTCAATGCATGGTCCAGTTATCTCACAAATATAGTGTCTCTTAGTTCTTCCAAAGCATGGCCAGGGACCATGATGAGGGAGATCATTAGCATCTCTAAGGAGAAGGGTGGCTTGCCAGCTGTGAGTCAGTCTTCTGTCCTCCCCAAGCTCAGAAACAGGAGATGGAGAAATAATAAACCGGGCATTCATACCTTCCAAAAGATCTGCTAAACTGAAACTCTGAGAAATCCTTCAACAATCTTTATGAATGAAATTTTTTGAAAAATTTCCTTAGATGAATATTCCAAACATCCTTTAGTGCTGGGGGGAAAAAAACGAGGACTCAATGCTAACACACTTCTTATGAGCTCAGTCTGTTTTGTTCTTGCCTCCAGCTGTTGCATGAGTTAGGGTCATATTTGGAAGGACAGCCTATTTGGCTGGGAAGGTCATGGAAGGGAGTGTGGAAGAGGAGGGGCACAGAGATGCCAGACAGATGGGCGAGCCAGCAGACGCACGTGGACAGACTCAGCGAGCTCCTCTTACTGTTGAAGTGTGGCTGCCTGAAACGGAATCTGCAGATCCACCCCGGGAGTGCAGGAGAACCATGGCCTCTCTGCAAACCTGACAGTGAACTCTCCTAGAGAGGGCCTTTTCTCAAGGTCCCTGACTCTCAGGGGAGCTTCGCTTTGAATTTAAATTAATTGAGAGCTCTGTTAATATAATTGAATGTGTCTTTCCATCCCTGCCATCTACAAGGAAAAGGACATTCAAAAAAAATTTCCTCTCATTAAGACCCATCCTGAAGTTTTAAGGTATGATAAAATGTAAGATCCGTAAAGTTTCACTTTCTCTAGAGGAAGATGCAATAGCCAATCAATATATCTCGCTTATCTTAACCTAGGCTTTTACTTCAAGCAAATAAGAAATGTTCAAAGACATCTGGCTTTCATTTCCTGGGTAAAATTCAGGAATGAATTGAATTCCCCCAATACATAAACTTCTCCCCACAAATTAGCACATGGAATAAGGCAGTGATCCTTTCAGATAAGTATTTAGTATGTGAAATGAATGCCCCTCAAAAGAGCACATAAATGGCATCCTAGGACAAAGCAAGGAATTAATTTAGCTCTCCTCAAACCCTTACTTTTTAGGAATACATTAAGCTATGGATGAAACTGGCACTCTTAAGTTCTATGTGACTCCTTTGAAAAGGTGATTCTTTTATATCCTCTAAGCTATTTTTAAAAAATGATATTTATCTCTTCTTTGTAAAATAGATAACTAATGAGAACCTACTGTAGAGCACAGGGAACTCTACTCAGTGCTCTGTGGTGACCTAAATGGGAAGGAAATCTCAAGAAAGAGGGCTTATATGTACATATATAGCTGATTCACTTCACTGTATAGTAGAAACTAACATGACATTGTAAAGCAACTATACTCCAAAAAAAAATTTTTTTTAATGATATTTATCAAATTGTGTGGCCTAGGACCACATTTTTATGACTCAAGTTCCTAATCTGAAAACAAATGCACCTCATTCCTACCTGGCAGACTTGTGAGTATTAAAAATACCACATATCAACACAGTTCTGGAGGGTGCCCTCAGCAAATGACAGCTTATCATTCTTCTAATGGGAGACTGAGAAGCGAGGACCTGGGGAACTCGCCTTGTAATGCCTGCAGTTCTGTTGCAGAGACCCTCTGGGGTTCCCTCTTGCCTGTCCTGTCTTATAGTAAGCACTGTTGGTACTTCAGTCATAAATTCCTCTTGAGTTGATCCCATGCTGAACCTCTCATCTGATGTCCGTTAATTTTAAGAAATACTGTTTATTTGAATTTCAGGGATCATGGAAATCTTCTATTCCAAGTGGTTTTCCTCCTGGTGCATCTGGAATTTATAAGGACTTGAGCTGTTCCTGAGCATCATAAGATGGTATGACAGTGAGTGTTTTTAGAGAGATCTTTGACTCAGGAAAGGCTACCAGAGTCCAGGAGATGGTTGGAAGGATGGACTCATAGGAGAATATGTGTTTGTCTTCCTTGATGGTGAATGCCTTTGCTGATAATGTTTCCTGGGACTCTGGGGCAGTGAGTCACTACTGACTGAACCCAATTTACTTAAGAGATAGTAACTGAATTTAAAACCCAGATATTTGAGGAAGGCCATTTCATGTTCCTTCACATAGCAGCAACAATAAAACATGATGATAATACAGAGAGGTAGAATAAGAGACCTAGAAAACAATATTCCTTAACTTGGGTTTTCATTTATAGATGTAAAAAAAAAGATGAAGGATATATTTCAAATTTTATCTTCCTCCTTTGACTCCTGTATCTGCCTCTTTGAGATCATAAAAATCAGCAGATTCTATTGGGGGAATAAATGTTTTGAAGAAGTAATCCATTGATCATTTCTTCTAACTTGACATGTTTAACTAGACAAAATCAATACTTAGAGTAGCAATGGCTTTGTTTAAAAAAAAAATAAGCACAAATTGGGTGACATGAAGAATAAGAGGATTAAAGAATCCTGTAGACAAAGTCTTTCTTTATTCCTTATCCTATCTGTGTATATCTTT
This sequence comes from Budorcas taxicolor, assembly GCF_023091745.1. Classification (NCBI taxonomy): domain Eukaryota; kingdom Metazoa; phylum Chordata; class Mammalia; order Artiodactyla; family Bovidae; genus Budorcas; species Budorcas taxicolor. Next base: position 67,261,420 of record NC_068914.1, on the reverse strand, counting down.
GACTAAAAAGCATATGTGTATGTGTATACTGGATATATTAAGTTACCAAATTTATGGAGTCAGGGCACAAAAGAATTATTTTTCTTCCAGTGCATTTACTTGCCAACCAAGCTGCCTTAAGTGGCGCACATGAAAACAAAGAATTTTAATTTTAAACCAAGCCAAAGAGATTGAAAATATAACTCTGTTAAACATCAGAAGTCCCATTTTAAAAAGACGTTGCTTAATTTTAGAGTATTTAGAAAACAGTGCCCCTGCTTAACACACTTATTCAATACATCAGCTCACAGGCTTTATTCCCTGCCATTCAAGGAGTACAGTATTTCAACTGGAGAACTTGAAACAAACACAAACAAAGGCTTTCAAAAATGTTTAATCCCTTCAGAGAAAACATTAAGGGACAATCACTGCTTCATTTTGATTGTCACCTGGATTCAAAAGTGTGCAACCAAAGACGGTTGCATATGGACAGATGGCCCTGGCAGTTAAGAGGGATGGGGGGTGGGAAAAGAAATAAATGAATACTCTGTTTTCTGTATAAGCAAATAAAAGGGAAGAGGAAACAAAAGAAATGAGCCAGCCACGGTTGAATCAGAGAATTCCTCTAAACATACCTTGACTTTCCTATAAGAGATCTACTGCGCCAGCACAGTTTGCAAAAGCTCCTGCCGCTGAACCTAAGAACGCTTGCCTGTCAGAGATGGACGCTGCGTGTTTGCCCTGTGCCCGCAGAGGTTGCTGAAACTTGACAACGCTGTGTGCGATAACCAGTAATGGAATGCTGATCGAGTCAGGGGACTTGAATCACACTCCTTTGATTGGAGTGAATTGCACATCGTGGGCAGCGTTTGGTCCAGGGAACGCTGCATGCAAAGACCCCGATTTCCCCGGCGCGCTATGGGGGGGTACTGAGCCTAGGGGGATTTGAATGACGTCGACATTCGTGGTGGGGAAAATGCATTTGAATGTTGGCTGTTGAATGGTGCTGGGCATCAGAGCTTTTGTTTACTTCATCCTCCATGTGAAGCTCACAGCTGTTTCTTTCAGTAAAAAAAGAGTAGAAGAATGCAGCAACCTACCTCATATTTTCCCCCTCCTCCAAATGTTTGTGGAGCCCAACAGCTGTCTTTGCAAATCCTGCCACTCAGGATTGGAATGGCTGTACATAATCAAGAATGGAGTGGTGAAGCTAAGATTGTTGGCTGGCTCCAGGCAGCAGGTGGGAATAAACTGTTCTCTTAATGGGCTCACATGGTCGGCTCCTGCAGGGATTGACTCAAAAAAGAAAAGGAAAAAAAAAAAGCATTTAAAGGAGGCTATGAAGAGTTGAATACATGCGTCTTGTATTTCATACTTATAGATCTCAATGGCTGTAAGGCATGAATTCACTGGTTGTTAGAGCTGGAAGGGATTTGAAAGGTCCTCTTGTTTAGGAGTCTTCAAATTATTTTTAGCAGCAAACTTTTTTTCTGCCCAAACACATCTTGGACCTGGAGTGTGGGTTTCCCTAGAGTATCATGTCATAAATGAAAATACCCATATAGAACAAGCAGGAACATTAATGGTGGAAAAGTGGTGAAATATAAGAAACACAGCTCCAATAATGAATGAACCCAGTGTTGGAAACTCAGTGGGAATGGTGGGGACTGTGGCAAACTGGATAACCAGAGGGAGCAACTGCTGTTCCCTGCTAGTATATTGTCATCTTTGCCAGGTGAGGATTCATCCATCCATTCATTCAACTAATAAATATTTATTAAATGCTTACTACATACTGGGTACAGTTTTAAGCACACACAAAACAGACAAGATCCCTGCTCTTATAGTGCTTTTGTTCAAGGGAAGGAGACATCAAACAAAAAAGGGAATATATAAAAACATATGTTTGTACTAAGTAATGATAAATGCCAAGAAGCATGAAGGAGGGTAAGGGATACGGAAGAGGAGGTATTAGAGAGAGGTATCCCGGAGGGACTTTATGTGTGTGCTACTTAAAAAAAAAAAATTATTGAGTATAGTTGATTTAAAATGTTGTGTTTTTTCTACAGTACAGCAAAGTGGATCAGCTATACACATACATATATCCACTCTTTTTAGATTATTTCCCGATATGGTCATTACAGAGTACTGAGTAGAGTTCCCTGCACTAAACAGTAGTGGGAGGGACTTGTAAGGGAGTGCGTGCTCAGCCACTTCGATCATGTCTGACTCTTTGTGACCCCGTGGACTGTAGCCCACCAGGCTCCAACGTCCTCGGGATTCTCTAGGCAAGAATACTGAGGTGGGTTGTCGTTTCCTTCTCCATTTAAGGAAGTGCATGATAGCAGAGAATCACATGATGGGAAAGAATGAGCTGTGCACAGATCTAGGGGTAGAGTCGGAGTGAGGGGGGTAAAGTTGGGGGTGATGAACATTCTAGGGAATGGAAAAGAGAGTATGAATATCCTGAGGCAGGCTTTGCTCTTCCCAACCACCCCACTAACGGAGCACAATTTGCAATTCTATCTCAATTCAATCTTTTCTGTTTACCCTAGCTAGACCAGAGAGGTAAAGATGCTTATCCCAGGTCACACAGGGATGTGCAGGGACTGGAACTCAGGTCTTGCAAATTCTACCCAGTCCACTTCCCTTTTGCTTAAAAATACCTCTGCAGTCAACATTTTCTCCCATGGCCCAAGGGAGGGATAGTCTTAATAAATACTACATGACCAAGGCTGGAATGACTAATGAACAGCAATCATATAGTAGCAGTTTCCAATTAGAAATTCAAGGAAGACATTTAAATTTTTATAGAGTTCTGTCCCAATTCGCCTAGCCAGATTCTACCTCAGGGTATAATTCTATGTTGTTTACAGCCTTAACATCTTTTCTGTGGTTTTTTGTAAATGTGATTACAGTTTAAGTCATTTACTCTTACCCAATAGATTAAATCCCACAGCAACAGAGGTATCTGGAATATAGAAAAAAAATCCAAATTACTGATAAAGAAAACAAAACATATCAGCTAAGTCTGACCAGTTTCAAGAGGCACACTGATTTTTTTTAAAATATGCTCAAATGATCTGGCTATCTCACGTTCTTAGTTCATTTTTCACTCTCCTGTTAGGTCAGCCAGGAGATGAAATAACAGTCTTTGATTATCTCTGGGTTCAAAGAACAGAATACAACAGATTGCTTCTGCTCAGTCAACCAAGTTCTTGCTTTCCAGTCACCCTAACATCAGCTTCAGATGGAGAAAGAATATTGCATATCAGAACAAATAAAACTTGATGCCAGTGGTAAGACCCCTCTTCCTCACCCTTTCCTATCCACATGGACTATAGCCAGAACCAAGGATAGACTTTGCCTGTTTTGAAGGAACTTGACTTAGTAACTGACTCCAAGACAAAAATGTATATTCTTCTTCTGGAACAGGGCAAAATATTCCTCGATGTTAACAACCTACAACTCTTCTCTTCTTATCTCTTAAATATGAATAAAATTTGTCTTTCATTCACACTGTAACTTTTTAAGAAACATATAGGGTTGAAGACTTACAAAGAGTATCTTTTTCTGTGTTTAGTTTTTCTCTGTAGACAGGAGATGTGAAAGGTAGAATTATGCCCTACTCATTGAAATCTTTTGTAATGTCTAAAATAGACTTTCCCGAATCTTTCAGATAACACTAAAGGAAATTGTTAGCCATCTTCCTGGGTGAAAGGTGTTTGATGATCTACTGTATCACTCATTTTGTTTAACCTATTAGAAGGCAGTCAGTTGTTAAATATTTGCTATAATTCATTCTTGGGTGTTTATAGAGGCTTCAGTGGTATATTTTACTTATCAATAACAACGGCAATGCTAAAGGGGGAAAAACAAACTATGAAATTCAAGGTTTCCCTTTTATTAAAAGTACAGTGGAAAATTATTTTGAGATAAGCATGGACTATGGATTGGACATATCTCAGAAACATGTTGGTTTTTTTATATCTGTGCGGCTGCTGCTGCTGCTGCTAAGTCGCTTCAGTCATGTTTGTATCTGTACTTTGGGCTTATTTCAATTTAATTAAGTCTATGAATTATTTTATGAAGAATTTAATTTAGTGGATTTTACAGTGGGGGAGGTTGAGAAATGTGGGTGCAGCTTTTATGATTGCCAGTATTCTCCACAGAGACTGGACTAACCCATAAAATGTTAATAATACAAGTATCATCAAGTATGACAAAATTTGTACTATGAAAATTCTTAAGGCTGAAATTACTAGAGAAGAAAGAATTCATGGAAAATTAAGGTTGGGTTGGATCTGAGATCATGAGTAGAGTCTGGGTCTGTGGAGAGAAGTGAAACAGCAGACAGACAAGCAATGACCAAGACACCGAGCAGCTCAATAGATGAAGGGTTGTGGAGAGGATACATAATAGATACTGCTAGGGCATTCCATGTTCTGGAGAAGCCTGAATCTCAGGCAGAGAATCTCCCCTTGTTTTGAGAGTCACTGGAGAAGTGTTGCTGGAGGCTTTGCGATTACACTGACAGTGATATACAGAAAAAATTGGAGGGAGGGAGGATCAAAATTTCAAAATCACTTGGAAACATTACAGCATTCCTGCATAAGTGGCCCAAAAATAGTGGTCACAAAAAGAAAGGAGAGCTAAAGAAAAAGTAGTTTGTAGAGTGATGCTTGGCTCCAGGATACTTTTATTCACACGATTTGGATACCTCCCTGTGTCGTAGGTATAAATACCCAGTACTGCCCCTGCCCTCTTAGGGCATAAGCTCTAGGAGACCATAACCAGGATTGACTTTAAGACCTACATGTGGATTTTTAACAAAATGTTATATCAAATAACTCTTGCAAAAGGTGTGACAGAGCCCAGAAAAATAATGAAAGCACATTCCAAGTGCTTAGGCTGGCCTTTATCCTTAGAGAGCTTGGTCAGCATGTAGGAAAAACACCAAGGAACAAGATGTGCTTGGTGATCCCGCATCTCCATCAGCCTCGGCAATGGATTGAGGGTTGACCTCTGAACCTCCAAAGCGCCATTTCAAAATCCCAGTCATCTTTTTGATGTCAAAACTGATGAGGAAAGCTCTGGAGCAGCAAGTCTGCTGATTTGAGTTTTAACTCTGCTACGTGCTTAGTAGTGTGGTCTTGGGAAGTCATTTATATTCTGAGTCTCATTCAACTTCCTCATGTACTGGGTTGGCCAAAATGTTTGTTTGGGTTTTTCCATATGGTGTAATGGAAAAACCCAAATGAACTTTTTGGGCAACCTAATATAAAATGAGACTAATTATCACCTGCCTGGCAAACTCAGAGGGTTATCAGGAAGATCAAAGGACAAAACATACTGATGCCTTTGGGCATAATGATGATGATGAGGGAGTGGAGGAGACTGAAGAACTCTCTTTGGTAACTCTCTGTCGTGTCCTAATTGTCAGGGTGTGATTTTTTTTTTAAAGGTACATAAGAATCATTCTCATACTAGTGATTTCAAGCCTTAATCTTTAAAAAAAAAAAAAAAATCATTACTCTAAAGAAACAGACTGCTCAAGTTAAATGTTTTTGTTGGGGAATGCCTTTTTTAGCTCCCAAGGAAACCTTACATGAAACTTCAATATTTAAAACAGAAAACAAAACAAAGCAGTGAGTCATTTTTGGTATAAAGGTTTTTTAAAGTAAATTATAATATGTACTTATTATAAAGTCAGTTATTGAGAATAATTATGTTTTTCCAATTAACACAAAATTAGAAATGAGAATTTTAAATCCATGTCAACTTCTAACTTTCTACTTTTTTTTTTACTTTGGTTGCACAATGGCAAGACCATTCTGATTCACATAGATAAGTAGTTAAAAATGGTCTTACCTTGAATTCACTGCAGAATCTTTAAATAAACAGGAAGAACAGGAAAAGCTTTGCTCTAATATCTGAGCACAAAAAAAGCTAACAGCACAAGTTAAAATACAGAGGAAGAAAATAGATTAAGTTTGGTATGCATTTCTTTTTATGCAAGTGTTTTAAATAGTGAAAAACAACATTGTTTGGGTCAAATATTTGTGGAAATTTTGAGAGAACTCTCTGGAGCCTTAAGTGTCTACAGAATTGTTTTTGTAGCTGGCCACACGCATTGAGCACAGGATAGTGTTCCAGACACTATTTGTGGCTTATTAATCCTTGCGACCACTGTCTGAAGCATGTGAAGACACTGAGACACACAAAGGTCGAGTCATTTTCCATAAAGCACACAATTGATAAACAGCTGAGGCAAGATGCAAGCCCAGGTTGTTCAACTCCATGGTCTTAAGTCCTAGAGGAGAGTGAATTCATGGTCTCACTATACAACTTAGTAGCTAGGTAATTTCAGTTTCACATCTGAAACCAAATATGGATCAGTTGTAAAGTTTAGTTATGACACTCTCTGAAACCCTTGACATTTAGTAGGTGTTTAATAGATGTTTGTAGACCTGGAATTTACCCTATGGCTAACTCCCTTTCACAAAGCCATCTATGTCGTGATCATTTCATGCAGGGGTTGGCAAACTACAGCTGCAGGCTAAATCCAGCCCATAACCTGTCCTTGTAAATAAAGTTTTATTTTAACACTCCTGCTCGTATCCTTTTATGTGTAGTGTAGTCCATGTAGTTGTGGCAGAGACCGCGTGACTCACAAAGTCTAAAGTACTATCTGGTCTTTTATAGGGAGAGTTTGTTACCCCTAGATCTAATATAAGGACTGTATTTTCTGTCATCTCCGCATAACACAGAACCATCTAAGATAGCAATTCAGGTGTGTGTAGCTGAAGATGGCAAGGTTGAGGCCTCGTGAATGAGCTTGCATGAAACCAGAATTGATGAAATTGTTTTGGGTGCAGTAAGTATTCTCCTTGCCACCACCCTGACCCTGCTCAGTCTACTGATACATTTTGGTTTGCATTAAAAAACTTTTAGCTTGTCTTGTACATCATAAAACGTGGCTATGTTTATTAGGATTTTTTTTAAAAACTTGGGATTAAGAAACTTAAGCTACTGATGACTCAGAAATGAGTTAATAGTTTAATAATGTTTCTAAAATTGAAGAATGGATTTTTCTTTTTTAAGGAAAAAATGTGGGCTCTTCTCTATCGTGAATGAAAACCAAACAAAAGAAATAGTATTAACTAGATTGTTTCTAAGTTAAAGTATTTCATTTGAGTTTAAATTTTATGAAATTTAATGAAAGTTTATGAAATTTCTGTAACTTAAGGAATAAATAATTTGAGGGAGGTAGGGAAGTGAATGTAGTACACAAGTCCTACATTCCATGCTACTAAGTGAACAGGTCCTTTTCAGTCCAAAAATTTCATCATTATATTTATTAATAATATCACATGGATAGCTTCAAGCCTCATACTCCCTTTTGGTAACATATTTGAAAAGTATTAGTAAGTGAATATTGACAATGTTTTATCATTCCAGTGCTTACATGCCTAGAGAAATGTTTCTGTGGGTGATGACTCCCCTACCTATGGAAATATATGTGCATTTAGAATATAGGGGATACTATTAAGGTGTAGCAGAAGGCAATGGCACCCCACTCCAGCACTCTTGCCTGGAAAATCCCATGGATGGAGGAACCTGGTAGGCTGCAGTCCATGAGGTTGCGAAGTTCGGACACAACTGAGTGACTTCACTTTCACTTTTCACTTTCATGCATTGGAGAAGGAAATGGCAACCCACTCCAGCGTTCTTGCCTGGAGAATCCCAGGGACGGGGGAGCCTGGTGGGCTGCCATCTATGGGATCACACAGAGTCGGACACGACTGAAGCGACTTAGCAGTAGCATTAAGTTGTAAGTGTACAGGCATCAACTAAAAATTTGAATAGAAATTCCTGTAATTCATTCATTCAGTAAATATATATAGAATACCAATGATGTACAGTACTAACCACTGGCTAGAGATGTTATCTGGCCTAATGGAGTTGAAGAAGACAGATAAGACGTAACACTTAAAAATATTTCTTTTGCAAATTTTATAAGCACTATAAGGAAAATAAGCAAGGGAAGTGACAGAGGAAAAAAAAATGTTAGAAACCGTTTAAAAATGAATTGTGGTGGTTGGGGTGGGGGCAGGAAAAATTATCTGGATGTGCAAAGGCCCCAAGGCACAATGAATAAGCTTGAGGTGTTCAGTGAACTGAAAAGATGACACCATGGTTGGAGAAAGTGGAAGGAGGTAAGGCTGGAGAATGAACAAAGGGCCTCCTGGGTCATGTCAAAAATGAGGAGCAGTTAAGGTTTTATATATGAAAGGTTGAAGGCAGGAGGAGAAGGGGACGACAGAGGATGAGATGGTTGGATGGCATCACCTACTCAATGGACATTTGGGTGACCTCCGGGAGTTGGTGATGGACAGGGAGGCCTGGCATGCTGCAGTCCATGGGGTCGCAAAGAGTTGGACACGACTGAGCAACTGAACTGAACTGAGCTGGTATTTAAATGAAAATGTATAGCTTGATTTATTAAATGAGACCAGTTCAAGGAAGCTTGTGTGAATGAATTTTTGATATCTCTTTTGAATGACACCGTTTCTCATCTATTTATCTTTGAAGTGTCCAGCTAAGGGAAAGAAAGGTAGTGATGACGTAACATGACACACCCTTTTGTGGATAATTATTTAATGCCACTAGGGTAAAAGCATTTAAAGAGAGGAGGAGGTAATTTTACTCTTTTCAGCCTGGAATTTTTAGTAGATAAAGATAAAACATTTCAAGCTGTCTCTAATACAGTGCCATCTCTTCAGAGAATCAAATTACTCTCCTTTCTCTCTTTTACAAAAGACTCATGTCTTAATTTATCACATGAAATAAAACATTTACGCAAACCCTGAAAATTGCATCCCTGAGAAACCACAAAAATCAGGAGAAAGTAATTAAGGCAGGATTAATCAAATATATGGTATATTTTTAACTTTCTAAAAAGGCACTTGGTTTGGCAATTTATGATGCTACAATAGTGAACTTGATAGGGAATTACAACTTCTGAGATATTCATGTTTAGCAGCTGGTTATTTATGACAGTATCATTTAGTACATAGGAGAATATGATCTCAGTAGGTATTCCTGACCACATTAAAATTTAGGGGATTCTTGATAAACTGATAAAATAATGATGATGATAATTATTAGAATGAAAGCCAGTTCTTTTCAGCAGCTGAACAGAAAAGAGAGGTCAAGATGAATGATCCTTTAGAGCCAAGAAAGAAGCTTAGCGCCTTCTGTGTTGTGGGTACTCTGCTTTCTAGGGCTTCGCTGTGAAACACTAGACGTAGGATGTATCCCCTTAATATCACTAACCATCAAGTAGGATCAATACAGAAATGTGAAAGGTAGAGTTTCAAGTTCTATAGTTTCCACCTGCAATTTCACTGCTAAGTGAAAAGCCTGGGTTGATTACTTCGAAGATTAAATTGCTATTATTGTTAAACTGGTATGGGGAGCAGATTATATTTCCTTTGTAAGTGTGCTCTGCTTGGAGAACCTGTGTGATATATTGGAAAGAGCTGAGTTGAAAGTCATAAGACTTACTCTTGCTCACAGTAGACTAAATATGACCTTGGCCAAGTCACTTAATCTGTATTTGTCTGATTCCTCATCAGTAAAATGAAAACCAGAAAATATTGTTTCTTTTGTCCACTTCACTAGATTTTTGAGGTTAAAACAAAACACCTGGTTATCTGTGAAGCAATATACTTCTGCCCTGATCACTATATTTTGTTACACAGCAGAGATCAGGAGACTGCTGTGTAGTCACTATAGTGTGGTTAGTGTTCATGCCATGTCATACTGAGTCACCCACCCACATTTTTGGAGTCCAAAGGACAGCGGTACCTTACGAGATACTACATTGTGGGAGAGGCGTTGTGCATGTTTTGGGGTTGGTCAAAAAGTTTGTTCAGGTTTTTCTGTAACATCTTATGGAAAAACCCAAGCAAAGTTTTTGCCTAATCCAATACTATGTCTTTTTGATCTCTTACAGAAGCAACTGTAGCATACTTCCTTTTGCTTATGATTCTATGGTGTGATTAGAAGAGTAGAAGGAGAAGGCAATGGCACCCCACTCCAGTACCCTTGCCTGGAAAATCCCATGGCGGAGGAGCCTGGTGGGCTGCAGTCCATGGGGTCGCAAAGAGTCAGACACGACTGAGCGACTTGACTTTCACTTTTCACTTTCATGCATTGGAGAAGGAAATGGCAACCCACTCCAGTGTTCTTGCCTGGAGAATCCCAGGGATGTGGCAGCCTGGTGGGCTGCCGTCTATGGGGTCACACAGAGTCAGACACGACTGAAGCGACTTAGCAGCAGCAGCAGCAGCAGAATAGAATTCTTTGAAAGAGAACAAGGCAGCAAGGTGGGTCTCTACCAATGGAAACTTTCATCAACCCCATTATACACTCTCACTGGTGGTTACAAAAACTGTAAACAGAGCAAACTGCCTAGTGGATGTCTTTTCTCATGTCTCACTCAACATGACTGCAACTGAATTTGTTTATCTTCCTTCTCATAATGAATAATAACATTGTCATCTCTTTCATTGCCAAACCCAGAAACCTGAGATTTGTTCTAGGTTTTTCTTCTTGTTCAACTCCCACATCTACACCCAATATCAGTCCTGTAGCTTCAGTTTCCTTAATTCATCGCACAGTCATACATTCCATTCTGTTTGTGTTGTCTCTGACTTGGTTCTGGTTCTTATGTTTTCACAGCAGAGTTACTCCAGTACAGTAACTTCCTAATTGGGCTCCTCTGTCCAGAACCAGCTCTTATAAGTCATCCTCTTCAGTGATGACTAAGTTCCTAACTTAGAGAGTTGACCGAATTACTCTCTTGCTAAGAATTGGTTAATGCTCCCGAGAACTCAAGTTACAGGTTCTTAGCATGTACGGCTTTTTAGCTCCTCTCTCAATCAAGCCTGATTATTGCATTCCTCTCAGTGTATCCTTTACTCTGTCCATATCATGCTTTTCCATGCTTCTGTACTTTCTCACATGATGCTAACACAGCCTGGAAAATTCTCTTCCCCATTATAATGCCTACTAACTGTTCTTCAAGCTTCAGCTCTGCTGCCATCTCTCTCCAGAAGCTGCCTTGGTGTCTTTTCATTTGACTGCTTCTTCTCTGGGCTCTGCCACTGCCTTGTTTTTACTGGTGCTGTATTCATTAGTCCTCAGCAGTCCTCATCTTTAGGTTTTCCTGAATATCCCTGGACGCTAACCGTGACTGGCTCATGACCTGGTATTCAATGCACGTCTTTTAAATGGAGAAGTCAGCACAGGCTACATTTGGCAGCCACACCAGAGTGAAGATGAACGCTCTACACTGACTAGGTTGAATGAAAGAAGGGAAATCAAACTGTAAAGACATTACCTGTGAAGGCTTTAGAGTGAAGACTTAAAGGGAATAAACTGAGCATGAGAGAGAAGCAAGGAGATGAAAAGTGGCTTAGGATGAATCTTAACAGTACCCTAGCCAGGGCTGACATGTCCATTAAGTTACAGCCACATCCTTAAAGTTACAGGATTGCAACAGACATTACTGTATTTTGCAGTATTTGAAAGACAAGGAATAGACAATGCACAGGCAAGTCGTATGTTTGAATGACGTGTGAAAGGCCCATTGGGCTGGGGCAGAGTGAGGGAGGATACTGCGGGCTGAACTGTATCCCTCAGATTTCATGTTGAAAGCTTAACCTATGGTACGTGTGACCATGACTGTGTTAGGAGACAACTAAGTCAAATCGAAGACATTAGAGTGGGCCCGAAGGCTATCTGCTCGACGTCCTTATTAAAACAGGAAAAACCATGGGAGGACAGAACGAGGAGGTGGCCGTTTTTAAGCCAAAGAGAGAGACCTCAGAAGAAACTAAACCTGGTGAAACTTTGGTCTTGGACTGTGAGAAAATAAATTTCTGTTGTTTAAGTCACCCATTCTGTGGTATTTTGTTATGGCAGCTCTAGCAAACTAGTGCCGAAGGGAAGAGTAATAGATAAAGTCAGCAAAATGATGGGAGTTTGGGCAGAGGCAAAGGAGGGAGAAAGTTGTGGGGCTTTACAGGTTGTTGTAAAGACTTTAGATTTTATTCTAGTGAAATGGGAAGACGTTGGAGGATTTGGAGCAGGTGAACATTATGATCTGACTTTTACTTTTGTGGAGAATGGGAATTGATAATCAGAGTAATACTGATCAGATAGTTAACATTGTCAGTTGTGTAGAGGAGAAGAGGGGAAACAGTCAACAGGGAGAGAGCATGGAAAATGTTTCCTCCCTTCCATTAAACAACTGAAAAAACTGAAGATCCAAGGGGGATCCCAAAGTGACTTGCCCAAGTTGACAGAATAATTTAATAGTGATCCTGGGAATAAGAATCAGGCAGCCAGTTCTCTTTACTACTTGTGCTAGAAGGGAGGGGCATTTGGCTTCTCCTGTAAGGAACACTTAAGTTTGGTTGCCTGGTATTTGGGGGAGGCTGGGTGTATCCTTGTGAGCAGCTATTAACACTTGAGTGAATTATAGTGGTCATGGCATATGCTGGGATGCTTTCAGCTACCTGTCCATGCCTCTATGACTCAAGGACACGTAGTGTAAGAGACTGCAGGAACAAGGGGAAATTATTCAGAGGCTCTAGTCACAGACTGTGTTTCCACAGATGTCCTTCATGGTGGATCATTTCATTGACAGAACAATTTTCAGCGATGATAATAGCAATGGCTGATCTCTAAACTGTCCACCAACATGCCAGGAGCCTTACATGCTAGGAATGGGAGCTTTTGGTTCTAGGCTGATAAAGAATTTGTATCTGTGTCTGTGTTTATACATATACACATATATATTGTGTATGCATCAATTATATATTGTATACACATATATACAATATACTCATATGTTTATATGTATGTGAAATACATATGTATACATGCATATTATGTTGTATTATATGCTGTATCATACATATGTATTATATTTCTATTATATATTATAGAATATATTATCAATATATTAGAATTAGAATTAGAATATATTATTAAATATAAATATATTTCTATGTTCAAATTGAACATAAATTTGAACATAAAATATTCTTAATAGTATAAATATGCTCAATTAAATCTGCAGGATGTTGCATAGAGATCTAAGTTTAAATCACAATTCTGGTTCTCAATTCACTAGATGAACTTGGGAAAGTTATCCAACCTTCAGTTCAGTTCAGTTCAGTTCAGTCGCTCAGTTGTGTCCGACTCTTTGCGACCCCATGAATCACAGCACGCCAGGCCTCCCTGTCATTCACCAACTCCCGGAGTTCACTCAGACTCATCTCCATCGAGCCAGTGATGCCATCCAGCCATCTCATCTTCTGTCGTCCCCTTCTCCTCCTGCCCCCAATCCCTCCCAGCATCAGAGTCTTTTCCAATGAGTCAACTCTTCGCATGAGGTGGCCAAAGTATGGGAGTTTCAGCTTCAGCATCAGTCCTTCCAAAGAACACCCAGGACCGATCTCCTTTAGAATGGGCTGGTTGGATCTCCTTGCAGTCCAAGGGACTCTCAAGAGTCTTTTCCAACACCACAGATGAAAAAGGATCAATTCTTCGGCGCTCAGCTTTCTTCACAGTCCAACTCTCACATTCATACATGACTACTGGAAAAACCATAGCCTTGACTAGATGGACCTTTGTTGGCAAAGTAATATCTCTGCTTTTTAATATGCTTTCTAGGTTGGTCATAACTTTCCTTCCAAGGAGTAAGCGTCTTTTAATTTCATGGCTGCAGTCACCATCTGCAGTGATTTTGGAGCCCAAAACAATAAAGTCTGACACTGTTTCCATTGTTTCCCCATCTATTTCCCATGAAGTGATGGGACCAGATGCCATGATCTTTGTTTTCTGAATGTTGAGTTTTAAGCCAACTTTTCCACTCTCTTCTTTCACTTTCATCAAGAGGCTCTTTACTTCTTCTTCACTTTCTGCCATAAGGGTGGTGTCATCTACATATCTGAGGTTATTGATATATTTCTCCTGGCAATCTTGATTCCAGCTTGTGCTTCTTCCAGTCCAGCATTTCTCATGATGTACTCTGCATATAAGTTAAATAAGCAGGGTGACAATATACAGCCTTGACGTACTCCTTTTCCTATTTGGAACCAGTCTGTTGTTCCATGTCCAGTTCTAACTGTTGCTTCCTGACCTGCATATAGGTTTCTCAAGAGGCAGGTCAAGTGGTCTGGTATTCCCATCTCTTCCAGGATTTTCCACAGTTTATTGTGATCCACACAGTCAAAGGCTTTGGCATAGTCAATAAAGCAGAAATCGATGTTTTTTCTGGAACTCTCTTGCTTTTTCAGTGGTCCAGCGGATGTTGGCAATTTGGTCTCTGATTCCTCTGCCTTTTTTAAAACCAGCTTGAAAATTAGGAAGTTCATGGTTCACGTATTGCTGAAGCCTGGCTTGGAGAATTTTGAGCATTACTTTACTAGCGTGTGAGATGAGTACAATTGTGCAGTAGTTTGAGCATTCTTTGGCATTGCCTTTCTTTGGGATTGGAATGAAAACTGACCTTTTCCAGTCCTGTGGCCACTACTGAGTTTTCCAAATTTGCTGGCACATTGAGTGCAGCACTTTCATAGCATCAAGGCTCAATTTCCTCATCTGAAAAACATAATAATGATGACTAAGTTTAGAAAAGATACTTGGACTTAAAGCACTTAAGACAATGCCTGGGTCATAGTATGTGCTGAACTAGGGTAGCTTTTATTATTATTTTTCATTCTGCTAGCTCAGACAGTAAAGAATCCACCTGCAATGCAGGAGATATGGGTTCAGTCCCTGGGTCAGAAAGATCCCCTGGAGAAGGAAATGGCAACCCACTCCAGTATTCTTGCCTGGGAAATCCCATGGACAGAGGGGCCTGGTGGGCTATGGTTCATGGGGTTCCAAAGAGTTAGATGTGACTTAGTGATTAACAACAACAAACTTTGGGTTTAATTTCCTCTTCTTTTTCTAGTTTCCTAAGTTGGAAGCTAAGATCGCTGATTTATCTTGCTTTTTTCCTAATGGAAACATTTCGTGCTATAAACTTCTATATAAGCACTGTTTTTGTTGCATTCCACAGATTTTGGTATATTGTGTTTTTATTTTCATTTAGATCAAGACATTTAAAAATATCTTTTGTGATTTCTTTTTTGATGCATGAGTTAATTTCAAAATATTTGAAGAGTTTTTTTAGGTATATTTCTGTTATCAAATTCTGGTTGAATTATCTTATGATCAGAGAACATAATATCAATCCCCTTCAATTTATTGAGAGTTGTTTCATAGCTCAAAATAATATCTGCTGTATTTTATTGAATGCATCTGGGTGTCTTACTTCACCTGCAAGGAGAACAGAACCTTGGATTTTGCCCTATTTTAAGGGAAGGTCTGTGTGAGTGTGTGTGTATGCCTGTGCACATATACCTGTGAACATGCCTGAGTGTACATGTGTGTTCGACTGAGGAAGAAGAAAGTTAAGTGCCCAAAACCGTCCAGGAATATTCACCAACATATAACTAAAAGCTCTGTGGAAATGCCTCACAGGAAGTCCTAAGAAATTCAAAAACTGATATCAGATCTTTTCTGAGTGAACAGAGGAAGAAACGTGGGGTTGTGATGTCTGATACATAGGAAGGCGTCAGGCCCAAGAAAAAGAGAAGTGGACATTTTTGTGACTTTATCAAAGTTTCCATCCTAACTAAAACTGACCAAAGATAGAAAAGGAAACCGAAGCATTTGTGTCATACTTGATTGTGAATGTATGTTTATTCCCTTTTACAAAAATGTGTCTCTTCTTTTTGCATATACATGTATATTTTCTTTTTCAAATTCTTTTCCCATTTTATATTGTTACATAATATTGAGCAAAGTTCCCTGTGCTATACAGTAGGTCCTTGGTGGCTATCCATTTTAAATATAGCAGTGTGCACATATCAATCCCAAACTCCCTAACGATCCCTTTCCCACATCTTTCCCTGCTGGTAACCGTTAAGTTCATTCTCTAAGTCTGTGTGAATCTGTTTCTGTTTTGTAAATTAGTTCATTTGTATCATTTTTTTAAAATGATTCTGCATATAAGAGATATCATGATATTTCTTTCTCTGTAAAAAAAATGATCTTTCTTACAAGGCAGTTTCATTCTCAGGTGATTTGTATATTTGTGTTAACAAATAGTTTTCAGTGGCAGAAATCTTGAAATGGCATAGGGCATGTCTCTTTTAAGAGAATTCTACAGAAGAAGATACTCAGCTAAACAATCTGTTAGAATATCATGTCTTTTAGGGAAGGGATGATGTCTAATGTATTCAGTTAATCCCCAACTCCCATGCTTGCACATAGTAGGCATTCAGGAAATATTAATTGAATGAAAACCTGGAATTTGAAGAATAAGAACAGTTGATGAACAAATGAATATGAAACTGCTATATCTTAAACCCCATTTTATAGATTCCACAATGTGTATTAAACTATTAGAGTACCTACAGCAAGAAAAATCTATTTATCTTTTGAGAAAACTAGTTTTCTGCCAGTATCTTTGACCATGGAACTCTTTGTAGAAGCTACCTATTACCATTCGCAGAAATTCTGTCATAACTCAATGTATCTTTGAGGTAGCAAAGTGAAAGTGAAGTCACTCAGTTGTGTCTGACTCTTGTGACCCCATGGACTGTAGTCTACCAGGCTTCTCTGTCCATGGGATTCTCCAGGCAAGGATATTGGAGTGGGTTGCCATTTCCTTCTCCAGGGGATCTTCCTGACCCAGGGATTGAACCTGGGTCTCCTACACTGAAGGCAGATACTCTACCCTCTGAGCTACCTTTAAGGTAGCAAAACTGATGACAAAGATGAGAATTTGAGCAGATGGTTGTGATATCACATCCCACCCTTGCTAAATTGACTCCACACCACAAAGACTTTTTCAGTGTTCAAGTTAAACTGGCTTCTTATATGAGTTGGACTTGGTTGGTCACACACAGAAAGCAATTTTAATTTTGCTTCTGTCCCTTCGAAGCTGCTGTTTTGACTGTTCACTCTGAACCCCTGGATTCCACTAACCAGTACAACTCTAGGTAGCTGTCCACTGGCATTTCTGACTAGCTACAGGTAGTGCTGCTGCTGCTGCTAAGCCGCTTCAGTCGTGTCCGACTCTGTGCGACCCCATAGATGGCAGCCCACCAGGCTCCCCCATCCCTGGGATTCTCCAGGCAAGAACACTGGAGTGGGCTGCCATTTCCTTCTCCAATACATGAAAGTGAAAAGTGAAAGTGAAGTCGCTCAGTCATGTCCGACTCTTAGAGACCCCATGGACTGCAGCCCACCAGAGTCCCCTGTCCATGGGATTTTCCCAGGCAAGAGTACTGGAGTGGGGTGCCGTTGTCTTCTCCTACCAACAGATAGTAAGTGAGGGTAAAATGTCTAGTGCAGTGGAAAGTCCAGTCCAGGTACACGGTAGCTCTGTTTTCTCTCACAGCTATTATCATCAGGCTGGAGATCCAGGCAGAGGAGGGGGGCAGCTGGGTCCCCTCTCTTTCCCCTCTCGCTGTCTTCTCCCCCTTTTCTAGCTGCGTTTTCTGACCACCCAGCAATAGGGGAGGCGGGGGGAAAGCAAGGCTCAGGTGGAAAGGAGGAATGAGCTTGACTGGCCACTATAATCTGCCATTGTGAACCTCTATGCGTAGTGGAGTCCCAGTTGACTTTTCCCTCGGGGGCACTTTGGTGAGTTTTTGTGAAAATATCTTCTTTTGCCTGTGTTACAGGGCATGTTTCAGGAACTGTTCTGCTGACTCTGGTTATGCTTTCTCAGGCCACTGGTTATTTCTTCATTCACTTGGCTTCTAGTGGTACATCCTTCCTAAGGAGGTTATGTCAGCCATCCAGGCAATCTCTTCCAAGATGACCCACTCTGTTTTTTCTTGAGTAGATCCTTAGTTGCCCCACCAAATTCTGGAAATGCTGCTTATTCCCCATGTAGCTCAGTCCTGAATACCAGAAAAGGCTAATTCAGGCCACAGGCCCCTGTGTTTTTAAGTGTGAGTCAGGCATCAGTCCCTATGACTCTTAAAGACTGGAACACATGTAGCAAGCTCTGAGTGGCTCCACTGACATGCCTGTCTTTTGGTTTGTGTTAAAGAAGCAGCATGTCTCTCTGGAGTGGAGGGTGAGGATGGGAACACTTGCTGAACTGATAACATCCCCCAAAGAAATCCTTATGCCAACTTCTTTAAAGTCACTTTCTATAGGCTGGAATTTGCCAGTGTGATTACCTGGGTAGAACCACTTCCATATTATGGGGTCCCTGAAGCTACCATCTTGTTATAGAATGTGGGCTTTTTGGCGTAAACTCTATTGGGCCTGTTCTGAGACCTCTAGAAAAGAGGAACTTCCCATTGCACGTGACTTAATGTATTTAATCCACACTAATACCTTTTATGAGAAATATAGCAAGAGAAACCAAAGCTGAAATAAAAACTAGCCAGAGATCTAACCATTGACAATGAATCATGTTTTTTTTAATAATACATAAAACCTACAAAATAAGGAAGAAAAAGATGGAAAATACTAGTTTTATATATCAATTATTAGCTTCATATGGTGAGTTTTATAGGTATTAGGATACGATAGAGATTGAATTTCACATATGAAAGACTCAGTTTTCTCTATCCCCTAGTCCATGGCCATCAGACAACAAATTAATTTCCCCTATAAATACTCATTGATGCTTAGGCTTGCACTTGTCCTTTGGTTTTTGTGGTGTTTGACCTTTATAACAATACGATAGCCTTGTTTGCCCAGAGATCTCCTGTTGTCAGCACTGGTTCTTAATGAGCTCAAAGACATTAAGGCCACCAGCAATAAAGCTAGAGTTAGGAGTCCCAGCTAAAAACAGAAAAAGAAGTTCATAGTGAATGTCAACACTGACTGACGCTCAGGAATTAACTGTGCATTTTATCAAGTTAAAACTCACACACCTTTCTGAAATTCTTCCACTTTTTAAAAAATAATGCCCTAACACTGCTGCTGTTGCTAAGTCACTTCAGTCGTGTCCGACTCCGTGTGACCCCATAGATGGCACCCTACCAGGCTCCGCCATCCCTGGGATTCTCCAGGCAAGAACACTGGAGTGGGCTGCCATTTCCTTCTCCAATGCATGAAAGTGAAAAGTGAAAGTGAAGTCGCTCAGTCGTGTCCGACTCTTCGCGACCCCATGGACTGCAGCCCACCAGGGTCCCCTGTCCATGGGATTTCTCAGGCAAGAGTACTGGCATGGGTTGCCATTGCCTTCTCCAACACTCTAACACATGCCTCTCAATTGGAATTGCATACTAGAATCACCTTGGAGTAATTGAAAATTCTAGTACTCAGACTGCAGCCCTCTGTAATTAAATCAGAACCTTCGTGTGGGGGCCCAGATATCAGTGTTTTTAAAATTTCTTGGTATTCTAATGTGCAGCCAAGTTTGAACAACACTGCGAATAGCTTTTGCCTGTTGTGTAGCTTCTATCCATTCGTAGCAGAGCACATAATTAAAATTCTTATGAAACTCTATTCCACCTTTAAGTAGAAGAGATGGGGAATGTATAGCTTAGTCTGTGGTAAGTTCAGTTTGTCTGTTCAATGCCTCTTTAAATGTTGATTAGACTCCATCATTTAAAATCAAGTTCTAATGACAAAATTTTTAATTGTTTAGTTTCCCTTGAAAACACAGTTATTCAAGCCACAGTGGCCTGCTTCTCCCCATGACAAGCAGCTGGCGCTGGGTTACAGCAGATGGCTTTAGAGAGGCCGGTACTTCCCCCTTTGCCCACAAGCCTCACTCACTGGCATCTCCTGCCTGGCCCCTATAGGCCCCTATAGGTAGAGTTCTGGACGCCTGCCATTGTCCAAGTTTGGAGAAGTCTTTCAAATCTTAGCCCCTTCTGTGTTAAAACACAGGCAACTCCAACTTACTCCAAAGAGCCCTCTTTGATCTAAATGGCTCAAACAGTCCCTTAACCCCTGGATTGTTTAAAAGGTTATGTGTTTTCTCTATTCCATTCTCTGCCAGCTCATTTTGTACCCACCCTCCCCCGGCCCCAAGAGAGAATTTGTTCTGTTCTTTTGCTTTAAAAAGGAAAACAAAGTGTGACTACACATCTATTCTCCAAAGGCCATAGCTTCTCAAGGCTGAGAGCCAGATGCCTGATTTGTTTTCCATCCAGAGCTGTACATACAGAGAAAGTCGGCAGCGCAAGGCCATTCTGCTTTTGACCTTCCTAGGGCTGAATGCACGGCTAGTCAACAGGGGAGCTGAAAATAGAACCCAGGACTTTCAAATCATTGTTCTGCTCACTGGGCTGTGCTTCCTCCCATAAGTGCTTGGTTAAACAACGTCCTGTTTTGCAAAAGTAGAAATCATAATATACGTATGAGAAGTTGGACGCAGAAGAACTACAGGCCTCATCCTCAGGAGAGATGGCACTGTAACATCAAGGAGAGTGAATTCATTTCTAGCCCTGAAGCATAGAGGTTGGGCACACTCAACAATGTGTGTTGAGTCATCATCTGTGTAACATCATCTGTGATGTTTTGAACAAGAAGCTTTCACTGGGTTCCAGGATGTATTTGCCTGATAACCCACAGAAAGGAAATTTAGAATATTAGAAAGGTTGTCATGAAAATGATAGGATCTGTGTATAGAGATGGCTGGGGACCTGGAATCTGGAAGTGGCTTTTCAAGATAGGGTGGCAAGTGTTGTGGGGAGGGACCAGAGGTTGGTAATGCTGTGGTTCTCAGCTCATGGTATGTGTGTGGCCCACAGAAACCAGAGAAAGCAGTTCTGAATGACAGAAGGATTAGGAGTAGCTGACACTTGCCCAAGCTCCAGGGAAGAGCTTGGAACTATCTCTGTTGTGTGCAGAGAGCTAACCTCTCTTTTAGGGAGAATGCACTGGTTTTCAGTGAGCTCTCTTGAGGGCTTCCCACATCATGCTAGTGGTGAAGAATCCCCCTGCCAGTGCAGGAGATGTAAGAGACGTGGCTTTAGTTTTTGGGTCAAGAAGATCCCCTGGAGAAGGGACTGCAACCCACTTTGGTATTCTTGCCTGGAAAATCCCATGGACAGAGGAGCCTGGAGGGCTACAGTTCATAGGGTTACAAAGAACCAGGCACGACTGAGCACTCACTACTACTGAGAGGGCAGGAACCATCTGGTTCTCAGTGCCATTGCCCCCGTGCCTGGCACACGTAGGGAGGCGAAAGCAGAGCTCAGAACCACTTTCTCAGTTTGAGTCCCAGCTCTACAGCCTCCCATCCTCGAGACTTTGGACAAGTGTTTTATCTCTGTATTTCAATTTTCTCATTTGCAAAACAGACATAGTAGTAATGGTTCTCACTTCAAATGGTCATTGTGAAAATTGAGTTACTACTTGTGAGGTTCTTAGGATGCTGTGTGTATGTGTGTGTGTGTATAGGGTACAGGTGCACACGTGCACATTAAGTCACTTCAGTCGTGTCTGACTCTTTTTGACCCTATGCAGTGTAGCCCACCAGGCTCCTTTGTCCACTGGAGGCAGAATACTGGAGTGAATACTGGAATGGGTTGCTGTGCCCTCCTCCAGGGGATTTTCCCTACCCACAGATGGAACCTGGGTCTCCTGCATTGCAGGTGGATTCTTTACCACTGAGCCACCAGGGAAGCCCTCTTAGAAAGGTGTGTGTGTATGTGTTAGTTGCTCAGTCATGTCAAGTCTTTGTGACCCCATGGAATTCTCCAGGCAAGAATACCGGAGTAGGTTGCCATCTTACACTTTGGTACATAATAAACATTCACTAAGTGTTAGCTATTCAGTTCAGTTCAGTTCAGTCGCTCAGTCGTGTCCAACTCTTTGCGACCCCGTGAATCGCAGCACACCAGGCCTCCCTGTCCATCACCAACTCCCAGAGTTTACTCAGACTCACGTCCATTGAGTCGGTGATGCCATCCAGCCATCTCATCCTCTGTCATCCCCTTCTCCTCCTGCCCCCAGTCCCTCCCAGCATCAGAGTTTTTCCCAATGAGTCAACTCTTCGCATGAGGTGGCCAAAGTACTGGAATTTCAGCTGTAGCATCAGTCCTTCCAAAGAACTCCCAGGACTGATCTCCTTTAGGATGAACTGGTTGGATCCCCTTGCAGTCCAAGGGACTCTCAAGAATCTTCTCCAACACCACAGTTCAAAAGCATCAATTCTTCGGTGCTCAGCTTTCTTTATAGTCCAACTCTCACATCCATACATGACCACTGGAAAAACCATAGCATTGACTAGACAGACCTTTGTTGGTAAAGTAATGTCTCTGCTTTTGAATATGCTATCTAGGTTGGTCATAACTTTCCTTCCAAGGAGTAAGCGTCTTTTAATTATTAGAGGCCATCAATACATTAGTAATGAAGGATAAATAGTCTAGCAAATGATATAGAAGAGTTAGACCAGGCCAAGTGACTTGATAAGCACTTTTCATGGATTACTTTATTTAATTTTAAAAACAAGTGCACAAAACAATACTCCTGTTGCTCCATGTTACAAGCACAGAGGGGTTAAATCAGTTACCTAAGGTCACACAGCTGGTGACAGGAGAATGATTTGAAACAATGTGGATTAATACCACATCTTTCACCACTCTTCTGCCAATTAAGCGTTTCCTAGGAGAATCCCCACTCCAGTACTCTTGCCTGGAAAATCCCATGGATGGAGGAGGCTGGTGGGCTGCAGTCCATGGGGTCGCTAAGAGTCAGACTTGACTGAACGACTTCACTTTCACTTTTCACTTTCATGCATTGGAGAAGGAAATGGCAACCCACTCCAGTGTTCTTGCCTGGAGAATCCCAGGGATGGGGGAGCCTGGTGGGCTGCTGTCTATGGGGTTGCACAGGGTCGGATACGACTGAAGCGACTTAGCAGCAGCAGCAGCAGGAGAAATACTGAGGTAATAGCTGCTTTATGCAGAGAAGGCAGTGGCACCCACTCCAGTACTCTTGCCTGGAAAATCCCATGGATGGAGGAGCCTGGTGGGCTGCAGTCCATGGGTTCGCTAAGAGTCAGACACGACTGAGTGACTTCACTCTCACTTTTCACTTTCATGCATTGGAGAAGGAAATGGCAGCCCACTCCAGTGTTCTTGCTTGGAGAATCTCAGGGACGGCAGAGCCTGATGGGCTGCCGTCTATGGGGTCACACAGAGTTGGACACTACTGAAGTGACTTAGCAGCAGCAGCTGCTTTATGTCATTTGTGGCTTAAATATAACTTATTGACACTTTAAAAGTAGTAAAAATATGTACACATATATAAGATGATGGTGATGACTAATAAACATGCAATAAAACTGCCTTTATTAGCCTCACTTAGCATATCAAAGGGTGTTAAAAATAATAATTGGCTTTAGAAACCAAAAAACAAGTAAAACCAGTCATTTTGACACACCAAAATGCCATTTTATATGTCGGTGTCACCTACTCAAGATAACAGCCATTGAATAAATTAACAGTTCTTGTTGAGAACTGAAGTGCCATGATCCTTTCCTTGTTTTTTTTGCTAAAATACTTAGTTATGATACACTTTACTTACTTACATGCTTTATCTCTGAATAGTTTCCCCAGCCATAAATATGAGGAGAAATGATGAAATTTTTTTCATTGCAGGAATTATTTGGAGTGTTGTCGTATCATGGAAAGCAAACCAAATTTGAGGATGGGAGATGAGGTTTCTGGCTCTGGCTTCATTATCTTATAATTCCCTCTAGAACCTGAAGCAAATCTCTTTGCTTTCCTAGGCCTCAGATTTCTCTGTTGGAAAACAGAACTTTGGATGCCACTGATTCTAAATTTCCTAGTCCCTTTAGAAATCTTTGATTTCTCTCCTGGAAATTTTTAGGATAGAGCATACCTTTTCCTGGGTTTCCCTAGTGGCTCAGACAGTAAAGAATTTGCCTGCAATGCAGAAGACCCGGGTTCAACCCCTGGGTTGAGAAGATTGCCTGGAGAAGTGAATGGCTCCCCACTCCAGTATTCTTGCCTAGAGAATCCCATGGACAGAGGAGCCTGGCAGGCCACAATCCATGGGTTCAGAAAGAGTCAGACACGAGTGAACAACGAACGCTTCACTTCAGCTTTTTCTATCCCCACCCCCATATGTATATTTCAGTATTTTTGAAATCAGGTTATTTCACAAATAAAACATACATTAAATTTAATTTTTATCTTCTCCTTCTTCTTCCCCTAAAATATTAGCATTAAATCGATCGTGTATCTTAGAATTAAGGCCATGAAGTAAAAAACATAAACAAACAACATAACATCTACCACCATAAACAATAGCTGTAGCTGTTCCAGAGGCTTGGCTGATGTGTGAATGGACTTGTGTCCTAAAAATTAGAGAGAGCACTTAATACATCCCTACTGCTTAATTTCTTCAGAGTTCAGGCCCTGTTCCAAGGAATGAATTATATTTTCTCTGCAGCAGCTAAGATCCGGGGGGTATCCTCTGTGTCAACTGCACCCTATCACAGACAAATACTTGTAAAAACTAAAATGTCTCACTACATTGACAATAAAATGTCATCAGTGTGTCCCTGTGACTGATCTGTACAAAGTCAAGTCCTTTCTTTGAAGTCAGCTGAGAATACCAGGGGCCCTTCTTTCCTCCAGACACATGGAAGTGGGAGAACAGCTGTTCTTTGTTTCAGGAAAGGACAGGGCGAAGGTTAGTTCATGGGTAGAGTTTCCTGTTTGTAATGTCTGAATCCAAGGGAGGTGCCAAGAATTTTGAAGGTTTTATTCAAGGGAAGATAGTTTCTTGTTGGGACAGAATTGCAATGAAAGTACAATTTCCTCCCCAGTTGATGTCTTGGTCCTTCAGAAGTACCTAAGATTAATCATACAATTGTCTTGCTAATGGACATTTGATGGTTGTCCTTTGTCTACCAGAGAATGTCCAAACACTTTAGCCCTCTCCAAACTCTACCAAGAATCATTTGCAATTCTATGAACTCTTCTTGTTCCCCTGTGCTTGGAATGGCTTTTCTACAGCTTCACCTGGACAACTCACCTGTTAAGATTCAGCACAGGTGTCATCTTTGCTTACTAGCCTTTTAGTAATTATCAGTTAGTATTCACGCCTCTTCTTTGTGGTCTCAAAGCATCCCATGCTTTCCTCTGTCTAGAGTGTTCTCCAACCTGCCTGCAGAATGGAATCACCTGGAAATTTATCAAAACACAACAACACCCAGACCCTACTGAGAGACTTTGTTTCCACTGGTCTAGGTTGGAGTCAAACTGAAACCAGGCAATTCTAATGTGCAGCCAGTGTTGAGAACCACTGATTTATTGTAGACCTTATGACATATTATATTAAAAGCTTTGTGTTTATCTTCTCACAGATTAAGTTTCTTGAGGACTGGAATCATTTTATATTAAGAGGCATGTCTTCTGATATTTAAAAACGCCAAGTACTAGGAGGTGCCCAATAAGTCATTTGTGAAGAATGAATGAATAATTAGTATATACATATCCCAATCTCCGTTTCAGTTATGTTTAGAAGCTCATTTATGTGCAGTGCAGTTGCTCAGAGTAAGAACCTGTGGAAAATAGAATTGATACGGATCCCAGGTGTTTGGGGACAAAAGATACATTCTAAGAGAGGTGTCTGAGGAAACACAATAAGGGCTGAAAGAAAACCTGGGAAATTTTGAATTAATTAATAGCAGGTGCTAAAAGACAAAACCAACCGTGCAATCTGACCTGGATAGAATTTGGGAAGAGAGGCTAATGCAAGAGATTCTGGGCTGGAAATCAGAAGGGAACAACCAACTTAACATGTAGGAGACTGAGAAGCAATTAAATTCTCCCTACACAGGATAGAAATACAAGACACATGGACTCTCTCCAGAAGAGACTTAGCTTTCCCTTAAGTCCAGGGTCCAGAGGCTATAAGTCAAGGTACCCTAGTAGCTTGAAGGTGAGCCTGCACAGCAAGATGTTGAGCATCCCTGGACACTGCTGTACTCTAACAGTGCGATGAATCTGTGTTTTGTGGCTCATAGTATGTGCTCAGTGCTTTATATATTTTCCCACATAATATGCAGGGTTAGGCTTATGAAGGAGCCTTTATCTTAACAAATTTTATAGATGAGGACACTGACGTTTAGGAGAACTAAGTCCCAAGCCACCTATACTACAATGGGTAAATGTCACCTCTTGCATGGCCAGTGAGCCTTCCTGATCAGATGATTCTTTGTGGAGGGGAGTTACTTGAAAATATGGAAAGACGGACAAGAGCTCCAGAGTCTCAATCCAAGAAGAGAGGTTTCTCCTTCAGGTCTTGCCAGTGGACCAGGAGACAGCAGGAACCTTCTGTGGATGGTTGGTGTGTGTTTTGATTTTAAAGAAATGCCTATTTGTGTGTGCCCAGCACCATGAAGTGGCCTTGGACAGTGAGAGCACAGTGCTGTCCACTTCTGGACTCGTAGTGCATGTATTTGTGAAAGCGTGTGCCCTTTTTCAGAAGAGGGAAGATGAAAGAGAACACTTGGAATCTTTCAGTGATTCTACAAGATGGAAGAGTGTTTGGGTATAAAGTTTGGACTGTTTTTATTTTAAAGAATGACCTATGAATTCATTACTTTCATAACATGGGATTTTGGTTTTACTTTCTATAATATGTCATCAAAATTTTAGTCTTGTAATATTTGGTTTCCCATTTTAAGCGGAATTCCCTCTCCCACAGTCTCCCTCTTGACTATTGACAGTCTGTGTTTCAGGAAGCTTCTTCTCTCTCATCTTAATAAACTTTTAAGTTCCAAAACAAAGTCTGATCTTAACTATTAGTTTAACCAATCAGTTTAGTCTGTCTACATAATGGTGCAATGAAGATGCTTGCAGATATCGATTCCCTAAAGTCAACTTCGCTTACCAGTCAGCTGTGATGACTAGTTCGTCTGGAATAGTTCCTGCAGTTCCAGCCTTTGTGCCAAGCACGTTGCAGCTGCTGGCCTTCCCCTCAGCCCCGTACACAATTCCCGTCTGTGGAAACTATAATCACCTGCTGGAAGAGATACTTGCTTGTCCACACTCCAGGAGGAGGCTGGAGTTGGGACATTTCTTTGGCTTGCTGGGAAATAACCTGGACTTTAAACTTAGCTGAACCTAGGTTCAAATACTGACCTTGCTGTTTGTAAGCACTTTCAGGGCTAAGGGGAGCTCAACAAATGTTGCTTTCCTCCCTTGTCTGCCTTTGAGAAACAGTGCAACCTTCTTTCCAGTGGATCATTTCTGTGATCCAACCACATGGACATTCCGTCCAGCACATCCACACCAAGAGCACGTGGTTATGGATTGTGCTCTCTGTTGCCTTTGGTTCTTTCTCACAAAGCCTGCATTTCAGAAACAGCTCGTGAACAGTCTGTATTTCACAGTGATTTTTTTATCTCACCTTTCTCTAGATGTGGATGTTCTATGACTCCTGGCTTCCTGACATGTGAAAAAATATGTTCCTTCTCTCAGTCTGTGTCTCCTGATAACAAGTTCAGATGAGCCTTTTCTAAATAATGAAGGAAAAGGTGGCCACCACAGGCTTTTATAACTGACCTTATTTCAGAATTCGGTTGGTAACTCTTAACTCACTTTCCAGAGAGAGGCAGTGTGTGTCGTGAGTGTGTGTGTGTGTGTGTGTGTGTGTGTGTGTGTGTGTGTGTGTGTGTTAGTCACTCAGGCATGTCCGACTCTTTGCAACCCCATGGACTGTAGCCTGCCAGGCTCCTCTGTCCATGGAATTCTCCAGGCAAGAATACAAGAGTGGGTTGCCATTTCCTTCTCTAAGGGATCTTCCTGACCCAGGATTGAACCCAGGCCTTCTGCACTGCAGGAAGATTCTTTCCCATCTGAGCCACCAGGGAAGCTGAGAATCTCTCTAGAGGTAGTCAAAACAAATGGCAGTGCCTAACCTTGGCATGTTCCCTGGCCCTCTGGGGTCCTGCGTTTGATCCTCTTTGTGAAAGGCAGATAGTGTTGTGTGACATCTAAGGTTCCTTCCTCCTCTAAACCTTCCAGCCTCTAACCCCAGGCTACTGCTTGCTGATTTATAAGACAATATATTGACTTGCCTGAAGATATTAAATGGCAAATATTTAAGAAAACTGGTCCTTCTCCACTTTTTTATGTCTAGGTTATAAAATTATGGTAATGATTACTTTTTCATTACTCACCTCATCCCATAAAACACCTCTCACTATATAAATGCACATAGGCTTTTTTCAACAACTACTACTCATTTTGTTGAAGGGAATCAGGTCCTTGCTAAAGGCCAGTAAGAGAGCACCAGCTTTCTGCTAGTAGACTTTACATTCTCTCTGGGCAAAAGGTTTAGTGTGGCTGAGACCAATACAGCATCACGCAGTGGTCCTCTCCTAAGGGAGAGTTACCAACTACTCATTGCTGCTGCTGCTGCTGCTGCTGCTAAGTCACTTCAGTCGTGTCTGACTCTGTGTGACCCCATAGATGGCAGCCCACCAGGCTCCACCGCCCCTGGGATTTTCCAGGCAAGAACACTGGAGTGGGTTGCCATTTCCTTCCCCAATGGATGAAAGTGAAAAGTGAAAGTGAAGTCGCTCAGTCGTGTCTAACTCTTTGCGACCCCGTGGGCTGCAGCCCACCAGCCTCCTCCATCCATGGGATTTTCCAGGCAAGAGTACTGGAGTGGGGTGCCATTGCCTTCTCCAGACTACTCATTAGTTGCTCCAAATGCTGGTAATGTGTGCCACGAGGTTGAGGAGAATAGAAGGAACATTTACCAGAAAGAAAAATTTAGACATAATATGTTCTTCCTTCTGGGTCTCCCCCTCTACTGCTACTGTTAAACTGAAACCTTTTACATTGAAATCTTGTTTTCCTTTTTTTATACTCATGACCACGTTTCAAAGCAAGTCTTAAACCTTCTTTACAGCTGAGAATATGGAGGCTCTGAGATGTTAATGAATATCCCAAGCTCACCCAGGTCTCTGGCTATAAAACCTGTGTTTATTTAATGTCATTAACATGACCCCTGCCAGGAATTCCTAAATGTGTCTAAAATGGATTAAAAAAAAAACTGGGATGTTTAGGATATGGAGAAACCCTGAAATGATCACATATCTAAGGCAGGCCTACCATAATGTTGTTTTCCACATTTGCAAAGTTTCAGGGAGGTACCCTGTGAACTGGAAGCAAATACTGAGCTATTTCACACCCCTATATCAAGAGGGTTTTGAATCCTTTTCCCCAGTAGATTCACAGAAGTCAGGCATTATTTGAGATGTAATAGTAATGGATGCCATTGATTGAACTCATTATGCTCCCAGCTCTGTGCTAACCACTTGATAAGCATCATCTCATTTACACAGACTTTGTTCCATGAGATGGTTCAGTTCAGTTCAGTTCAGTTCAGTCGCTTAGTCATGTCCGACTCTTTGCGACCCCATGAATCGCAGCACGCCAGGCCTCCCTGTCCATCACCAACTCCCGGAGTTCACTCAGATCCACGTCCATCGAGTCCGTGATGCCATCCAGCCATCTCATCCTCTGTCGTCCCCTTCTCCTCCTGCCCCCAATCCCTCCCAGCATCAAAGTCTTTTCCAGTGAGTCAACTCTTTGCATGAGGTGGCCAAAGTACTGGAGTTTCAGCTTTAGCATCATTCCTTCCAAAGAAATCCCAGGGCTGATCTCCTTCAGATGGTTACCACTGTCTTATGCAGACATGGGCACTGAGACTTATAAAGAAGTGTCACTTACCCAAGTATCATGGATTGAATGATTGGGAATCCAGGTAATGTCTGAATCTAAAGCAACTTGCTTCTGTTGATTACTCTATAATGCCTCGGCACTGCAGGGCAGAATGGGACAAGGGAACCTCGTTCTCTCTCCCCATTGGATCTGCACTTCCATATGGCAACCTGAAAGCCTGCATAATCACTATTGTGACTAATGTCCACACCTAGCAATAGCAATTATGACAACCAGCCCTGTAAGTTCTCACCCTACTTTCATTCATTAAAAATAGAAATTAAAGGGAAGGAAGGCAGACAGGAAAACCCCTGTCCCAAATGGTCATTTGAGCAATAGAACAATCTCTGTAATTATTTAAAGGGAAAAAAAAAACCTGATTATTTATCAGAAATAGAACTATGAAAAATCCACCTTCAGAAGCACCTCCACTGCAGCATTTCCCAGAAAGATCATTTATTGTTTAGTTTAATAGTTTCAAAAATATTAAGGAATAACAAGATCTGCCAAACTAGATTGACTAGAAGACAAAAGATTCCCAGTAAAGGAATGTTTTCAGTTGATTACATCATAGTCAAGCCAAAGCTAGCAAGTCATCATTAAGGAAGAGTATGTAAATTCTGACCTTGGATTTTGAGTGACAACAGTTGCACAATCATAGCTTAATCCAAGTTTGTCGCGGGATGCTGGACTTTTCATATCATGGCTTTCACTCCTCAGCTGAAATCTGATTATGACAGCAGGCCTTTTCCTGGGAATTGAATAAGATTAAAATATATAGTGACCTGATATTTGTGGATTAAAGAAATGAGGTCAGAGATAGGAAGTGGATCAGGGTTGGTAAACAGCTGTGGCCACCTGTGTTGCAACTGTGCAGGAGGAAAGGCGGCCAGTGCACTCCCTGGAATCCTGAAGACTGGACTGGCTTCCAGGCATCTGCAAAGCCTTTCTGCTCTGATCTCCAGCACTCACACGACTTTCTCAAAATGGCAGAAACAAGAACTTCTTTGTTTGTATCCAGTTCAGAAACATTATCATCCCGAACTTCTAACTCAGGTTTGATGTCTATCGGCATATTAGAAGGTGATGGGAAAACAAATTCATTTCTTTTTCAAATATTTATTGACTACCTACAAATACACTGGGCATTGTGGAGCACGTGGTATATAGATGTAGGAGCCGGAGAAAGCCCCTGAAAAACAAACAGCACTGCAAAATGGTTCAGGCTCAGTACCAAGGGAGGCCTGGGCCAGAGTGTAAACACAGGAAACAGCCGCTCTGGGCAGACACCTGATGCTCTCCAAGAATTACAGACCAGATACACTCAGAGAAGGGAAAACGTCCTTGAAATTGGAATGTGCCAGACAGCATTGTTTTTCTGAAATGATCTATTTATTAAATTATGATTTAGACATAAAAGAACCTCAAAAGAAGCCTTTCAGACTTCTTGAAAGAAAGAAATTCATCCATTTGATCCCACAACAGTAGCATTGTGAAAGGACTTAAAAGAAACATTAGTGCAAAGATATTTTTCTGGTTTTAATTCACTTCTTATCCAAGACACATGCAGCATAGGTGTCATTTCTAGTAGAAGAAAACATCCACTTAGCGCTTCTACACAGAACAGGAAAGCGAGGCTCAGAGACACCACATCTGGTGGACCAGGAATAAAGCAGCAAAATTCAGGTGTTCCAGGTCTGTATTGCCTCCTTAGTCTTATTATGACTCTGAACTTGGCTACTCCTGTACAAAAGGTATGGGATTCTCAAAGAAAAGATAAATAAATGTTAATTATAATAGTAAAACAACTGAATCCCTGATTGACTGCTATCCAGGACAAAAATAAATGCGGCAGAAAAAATAATAAGTCCTGTAACTTTCTGAAAGGCATCAGGAGTTTAGAGCAAGCTTTCTATTTGCATTTGCAGGACAGGGCATGAAAATATTGATTACTGTGAAGCAGGGAATTGCCTGCCTGTGTTCAATAAAACACATTCTGCAAGTCTGATATTCTTGGAACACAGCGTTACACCTTGGAATTTCCCTAAATCTGAAAAGAGAGAGTGGTTTTCAACTTTTTCTGTTCTAAATAGCATATTGTTGTTGTTGTTGTTGTTGAGCTGCTCAGTTGTGTCCAACTCTTTGTGACCCCCATGGACTGCAGCACGCCAGGTTTCTCTGGCCTTTACCATCTCCTGGGGTTTGCACAAACTCATATCCTTTGAGTTGGTGATGCCATCCAACCATCTCATCCTCTGTCGTCCCCTTCTCCTCCTGCCTTCAATCTTTCCCAGCATCAGGGTCTTTTCCAGTGAGTTGGTTCTTTGCATTAGATGGCCAAAGTATTGGAGCTTCAGCTTCAGCATTCCTTCCAAAGAATATTCAGGGTTGATTTCCTTTAGGATTGACTGGTTTGGTCTCCTTGCAGTCTAAGGCACTCTCAAGAGTGTTCTCCAACACCAGAGTTGGAAAGCATCAATTCTTCAGCATTCAGCCTTCTTTATTGCCCAAGTCTCATATCTGTGCATGACTACTGGAAAAACCATACCTCTGACTATACACACATTTATTGGCAAACTATTGTCTCTGGTTTTTAATATGCTGTCTAGGTTGGTCACGGCTTTTCTCCCAAGGAGCAAGTGTCTTAATTTCATGGCTGCAGTCACCATCTACAGTGATCTGGGAGCCCAAGAAAATTAAGTCTGTCATGGTTTCCATTGTTTCCCCATCTTTTTGCCATGAAGTGATGGGACCAGATGCCATGATCTTAGCTGTTTGAATGTTGAGTTTTAAGCCAGCTTTTTTCACTCTCCTCTTTCACTTTCATTAAGAGGCTCTTTGGTTCCTCTTCACTTTCTGCCATAAGGGTGGTGTCATCTGCATATCTGAGGTTCTTGATATTTCTCCTGGCAATCTTGATTCCAGCTTGAGCTTCATCCAGTCCAGCATTTTGCAAGATGTACTCTGCATATAAATTAAGTAAGCAGAGTGACAATATAGAGCCTTGATGTACTCCTTTCCCAATTTTGAACCAGTCCATTGTTCCATGGCTGGTTCTAACTGTTGCTTCTTGCCCTTCAAGAAACATAAAGACACATTCTAACGTCCTTAAAAGGATGGATCTATGTGTGTTAAGAATTTGATGTCTTCATTTCCTCTGGATCCCGATTTTCTCTCCAAATGCACATCCTCATATGGTTTATATCATCACCTTCTTTGAAAAGACTACCATCTCTCTCTCCTGACCATCTGCAGTGGTCAGCTGCTTCATACATAAGATGTTTCTAACATCATTGGTAGAAACCAGTTGCATCATCAGAAGTTTAGATCGCCTTTCCTGCTAAAATTAATCATTCTTCAAGCATATCTAAAGTAGTGTTAATATATATGTCTAGGAATTTTTTTTTACAAAGGAGAAATCAAGAAAGGGAGTCGATGTCCCAACCCGCTCCTTGAATCTGGCAGGTCTTTGTGACTGCCTTGATGATAGAATGCCAAGGAGGAGATCTGGGTGACTTCTGGGTCTGAGTTGGAGAAGTCCTTTGGCTCTGCCAGTATCTCCTGGGACAGTCACTATGAGAGCTTTGGCCCCATGTAAGAAGTCCATCTCTCCTGTGTCCACCACGTGGAAAGATCATGTGGAAATAAAGTAGCACCTTAGAGGCCTCCCAGCCTAGATGTCAGATGTGAGTGATTGAGATTTGGTGATAACTCCTGTCCCAGGCACCATGCCAGCCTCGTAAGATCCTGAGTGTGAACCATCTATCCAAGCCCAGTCAAACCCAGAATTTGTGATCAAAATAAGTGGTATTATTGTTTGAAGCCACTGTTTGAAATGCTTTGTACATGATAGTAGATAATTAGAACAGATTGTGAGAACTGGAAGTTGGGTGCTAGTGTAATGAAGCCTAAAACATGGGACACTGACTTTGGGACAGAATGGTGGGAGAAGTTAGGAGGGGTTTTGAGGGATTTGAGTAAAAGCCTGATGGCGCTTGAGGAGAATAGTAGAAAAGTTAGCAAAACTGTCACCTGCAGTGACATGAAAAATGCAAACGATAACTAATGAACTGGTAGATTTGGCTTAAAAGAATTCCAGCTAGAATGTTGAGACTGCCCAATAGCTTCTTTTCGTCACATAAAAGTATGAGAGAGAAGAGTTTAAAAAAGGAACTGTTTCATTTTCAAGAAAACTTAAAGAAAATATATGAAAGATCCAGTACTTGCTACTTTCAAATATAAAATTATTTCTCATTCCCCATTTCTCCATAGAGAAGAAGATTTTCAGATTAAAAAATGGTATCAGGCCAAAGATCAAATCCCAAAGCCAAAGAACCTTTGTTCATAGCTTAGAAAGAGGGTAATGGCTCAAAGACCCTTTGAAACAAAGTTCCTCTAAGGATCTTGAGGGAATGCCCAGCAGACTCTCTTAGTTAAACAATGAGGCTTCTAAAAATCTTTAAGAAATGGTCCCATCACAGCTTTACAGAAACCCCAAGGTAGAGAAGGACTTAAAGAGATTTCTAGGGAGGTTTTTATCTAGTGGAGTAAATGGCAATAAAAATGATAATAAATCCACAGACAGCTTTTTTTTTTTTGGTGTGTTTTTTATTGAAATATGATTAACATGTAACATTGTTTTTATTTCAGATATATCACATGATTCAATATTTGTGTATATTGTGAAATGATCACTTCAATAAGTCTAGTTAAGGTTTATAACCACAATAATTATAATTTTCAAAAAGTACAATGATAAGATTGTATTGATTAACATTTTGCCATGGACTGAAGCAGTTTGAAGCAAAAGGAGGTCTTTAGATTTTAGATTTCCATGGGCAGGAGACAAGCTGATAAAACTATTCAGCTTCAGATACAGGGCACGTTTTACATAAAAGGAAAGATAATTTTAAAGGTGGGACCCAGAACTTAAAGGGGAGCCCTAGAACTTCCAGATGTTCAAGCTGGATTTAGAAAAGGCAGAGGAACCAAAGATCAAATTGCTAACATCTGTTGGGTCATCGAAAAAGCAAGAGAGTTCCAGAAAAATATCTATTTCTGCTTTATTGACTATGCCAAAACTTTTGATTGTGTGGATCACAACACATTGTGGAAAATTCTTAAAGAGGTGGGAAATACCAGACCACCTGACCTATCTCCTGAGAAATCTGTATGCAGGTCAGGAAGCACCAGTTAGAACTGGACATGGAACAACAGACTGGTTCCAAATAGGGAAAGGAATACATCAAGGCTATATATTGTCACCCTGCTTATTTAACTTATATGCAGGGTACATCATGAGAAACGCTGGGCTGGAAGAAGCACAAGCTGGAATCAAGATTGCTGGGAGAAATATCAATAACCTCAGATATGCAGATGACACCACCTTTAAGGCAGAAAGTGAAGAATAACTAAAGAGCCTCTTGATGAAAGTGAAAGAGGAGAGTGAAAAAGTTGGCTTAAAGTTCAACATTCAGAAAACTAAGATCATGGCATCCAGTCCCATCACTTCATGGCAAATAGATGTAGAAACAGTGGAAACAGTGTCAGACTTTATTTTTTTGGGCTCCAAAATCACTGCAGAAATGACTGCAGCCATGAAATTAAAAGACGCTTACTCCTTGGATGGAAAGTTAGGACCAACCTAGACAACATATTAAAAAGCAGAGACATAACTTTGTCAACAAAGGTCCGTCTAGTCAAAGCTATGGTTTTCCCAGTAGTCATGTATGGATGTGAGAGTTGGACTATAAAGAAAGCTGAGCACTGAAGAATTGATGCTTTTGAACTGTGGTGTTAGAGAAGACTCTAAGAATCTCTTGGACTGTGAGGAGATCCAACCAGTCCATCCTAAAAGAAATCAGTCCTGAATATTCATTGGAAGGACTGATGCTGAAGCTGAAACGCCAATACTTTGGCCACCTGATGTGAAGAACTGACTCATTTGAAAAGACCTTTATGCTGGGAAAGATTAAAGGCTGGAGGAGAAGGGGAAGACAGAGGATGAGATGTTTGGATGGCATCACCGACTCAGTGGACCTGAGTGTGAGTAACTCTGGGAGTTAGTGCTGGACAGGGAAGCCTGGCGTGCTGTAGTTCATGGGGTCTCAAAGAGTCAGCCACAACTGAGAGACTGAACTGAACTGAACTGAAAAGCAATGGAAAAATCCTTCCTAGGAAGTAGGACTGAGACCTGAAGAAGAAACAGGCTGTGATTTCCTGGCTAGACTTCAAAGTTGCAGTGAACCAGTGACTATTGCATACTCCCATTTTCCCTTATTTTTCAGCAAGAATGTCTATAGTGATTTTTCCAGTGTGTAGCACACCATTGTATGTTGCCTATATAGGTATTTGTTCACAGGTCTTAGGACTGAGAGGAACAATACACAAGAAACTTAACCCAAGGGGCTTCATTTGTACCTAGATCTGATTTAAATGATAAGATTCTGAACCTAGACCCTAAGCCTGGTGACATATTGAGGTGTCCTGGAAATGATGAATTTATGCTTTTTTTTTTTTTTTTTGCATGTGGAAGAAATAGAAATCATTTGTGGCAGTAGATACACTTTTGAATTTTAAAACATATTCACAAGTTTTTGACAGTCTTCTTGTCAAGAGATGGAGTCTAGAGGGTGGAATAAATTGAGAGTAGCATTGACAGATATATAATACCATGTGTAAAATAGATGGCTAGTGGGAAGCTGCTCTATGGCACAGGGAGCTCATTCTTGGTGCTCCTGATGACCTAGAGGTGTGCGATGGGGGTGGGTTGGAGGGAAGCTCAAGAGGCAGGGGATATATGGATATGTATAGCTGATTCATATCATTGTACAGGAGAAACTAACACAACATTGTAAAGCAACAATACACCAATTAAAAAAAAAGAAATTAAATGGAAAAATATATAAATGTGGAAAAAAGAGAGAGATGGAGTCTTCTTCCTATCCCCTTGCATATGGACTGGACTCACTAACTCATTTCTAAAAAATAGAGTGGGATGGAACTGGTGCTATGTTAATTCCATGCCTAAGTCTTTAAAGATGATACAGCTTCTTCCTGACTCCCTCTTGGGACATTCACACTTGCAACCACCTCTTCCCGGAAACCTATAAGAAAGCCCAGGCCAAAGGGAGAGTCCAGGAAATGAGCCAAAGCCCCAAGCCCCCAGCCCCAGCTGAACTCCCAACTCCTCAGCCATAAGGGAGCCACTTTGGATGGAGATTCTCCAGTTCTCCATCAAGCCAGTGCCTGAAAGTCACTCAGTTGTGTCCGACTCTTTGTGACTCCATGGGTTATACAGTCCATCGAATTCTCTAGGCCAGAATACTGGAGTGAGTAGCCTTTCCCTTCTCCAGGGGATCTTCCCTACGCAGGGATTGAACCCAGGTCTCCCGCATTGCAGGCAGATTCTTTACCAGCTGAGCCACAAGGGAAGCCCAAACAAACAGCATTCCCAGACAAATGCTGTCCAAATTGCAGATTTGCTTGTAAAATAAATGACTGTCATTTCTTTGAGCCATTAAATTTAGAATAGAAATTCTAATCCTATATCAATAGAAACAGGAACAATTTCTCTTATCAGGTACATAGACAGCTGAATTAGTGGTGCTGACCCTCAGTGTCATTGAAAATTCACATACAACTTTACAGTCAGTAAAGCCTCAGATTCAACCAACCACAGATTGTGTAGTATTATGGTATTTGTTATTGAAAAAAAAAATCTGCCTGCAAGTGGACATGTACAATTAAATCCTGTGTTGTTCAAGGAAGGTTAACAGTGTATATCTCTGATGTTTATTAAGAAGTAAATATTGGCGAGGCCCTATTTTATATGCATTACATATGTTAACTCATTTCATTCTAATAACAACTCTATGAGGAAAATATTTTAATATCCCCATTTAATAGATAAGAAACAGTAGAATAAGTCATGAAGAAGTTGACCAACTAACTTGAATGAGGTCATACAGCCAGAGAGCCCAAGCCATTGACCTAGCTGATCCAGAGTCCAGAACCATTATGCTTCTCTGAATCTTATAAGAGATTGTTTACTTCAATTGTTTACTTCAATTTTTCCACTTACCATTAACACAAGGAAGCCTCTTTTCCATAGCTCTAGCCTTTACCTTTAGTTGAGAGAACTTTTTGCTAAAGGCAAACCATAGTCTAAATTTTGTCCCTAAATGCCAGTTTTGCGGAGATCAGCCAGCTGTGGCCCATGGGCCAGACCTGGTGCACTACTGCTTTTGTAAATAAACATTTTTTTTTAACACAGCCATGCTTACTCATTCATGTTTTGTCATGGTTGCTTCTGTACTACATTGCAAAGCTGAGTGGTTGTGACAGTGGCTATGCCCCACAAAGCCTAAAATTTTACTTTACAGAAAAGGTTTCCTGACTGCTGACTTAGATCACTGAAGTTCCCTTTCTCAATGAATTCATAATATGTCATAAACAGAATGCATGAGAATTTTAGACAGACTGGTCTGGACTAAAACCCACTTCTATTTTCTGTGTGTGACCTTTGGAGAATCTCTTAACTTCTCTGAATTTTAGTTTTACAAAAATTGAAGAGAATAGTAAGACCCTTGTCTTAATTGATAAGTGATAAGACACTGAGATATCAAATATTATTACTATGTTAAAAGTTTTACCAATCTTTTATGAGCAGAGCCAAATTTAGGGGATCATATAATTAGAGGTAAAAGAAAAAAATGCTTAATATTTTATTTTCATGTTTATTCATGTTATGCATAACTGTTAGGGCACACAAAGAAAAGAGTGGCAACAACTTCTGTTAGGTGTAAGACACAGGTAAGAATCAATGGTTTGTGAAAGTCCAAGTTGTGAATTTCCTTCTATGGTCCAGATTTTTTAAGAAAAATCCTGCAGGAAGAGGCGACTTCACAGGAAGCAATTTTCCAACACCAATTTCTGATTGATTAAATATCAAAATTTGGAGAAAGAACACTTGTTTGCTTATTGAGCTAAAAATATCATATTTTCCCCCACTATAACTGGATATTTTTCTTTGAGAATATGAGTAAATTTAGAATCCAGAGGACAGAGGGGGTTGGGATTTTAATAAATGATCTGGGTGGCCGGATGAACTGTTTCTGTCCTGAGAGGTGACGGTCACAACCTGATTTCCTGGAGAACAATGAGAACCAGATTCTAGCAGAGTGATGTCAGGGGCATCCATTTTCTTTTGTTGCCTCCAGACTGTTCTCTGTCCTCGGTGTGTGAGCTGTGGAGTCAGAGCTTATCTCAGCTCCCAAGTGACGCAGGTCAGCTTTATAGATTTTGATGGCGTATCTGTCTAGATGGGGGTGACATTGGAGTGTGAGAGAGAGGCTCTGCTCTGTGTGAGGAGCTGGGGCCTGTCACACATGAGGGGTGTGAGAGGAGCAGAGATGCTTCAGGAGGCCTGATGAGGGAGGTTGAGTGGGAACCAGATGAACGCTGCTTTCAATCTGCTGTGAGGATTCTGGTTTTCTTCACTCGAATTCCCACCCCGCCCCACCCCCCACCGCCACCCCTTTTCACTTGTCACACACGTAAAGGGCAGTGAAATGCTAACCTGGCCCAGCTGAAAATCTGGAGATATGAAGCTGTAAAAAAGATAATGATTAGACACTTGTGGAGTTGACTAGAGACCCTGGATAGCACGCTTTATGTTCCCGGTTAACCTTTTAACTACAAAAACAGACCTCATTTAATAGACATGGGCTCCTTGAAAGAAATAAAGGAAGGAAGAAAGAAAGGAAATGAGGGGAGAACGAGGGAGGGGCGGAGAAAGAGAAGGAGGGAGAAAGAGAGGAAGGAAAGAAGAGAAAGAAAAAATAGATATACTTTTCTCTCGAACTGTCACATTTTTAGTATTGTACCATTCCAACGTATTAGTTCATTGAAGAAATCATAGAACCTAAAGGTAGAAAATTACATAGAGGTTAGTTTGTCCAAATTTGGACACCTGCAGAACTCTGCTGAGTAACTACCATGGTAGGTGCATTAAATCTTTCTGTAATGTTTTCTGAACCTGGTCTGTCCCAGGTATTTTTTTTTTCTTTTTAATTTGTTTTTTATTGAAGGATAATTGCTTTACAGAATTTCGTTGTTTTCTGCCAAACCTCAACATGAATCAGCCATAGGTATACATATATCCCTTTTGAAACTCCCTCCCGTCTCCCTCCCCATCCCACTCCTCTAGGTTGATACAGAGTCCCTGTTTGAGTTTCCTGAGCCATACAGCAAATTCCTGTTGACTAGAAAAAGCAAGAGAATTCCAGAAAAACATCTATTTCTGCTTTATTGACTATGTAAAGCCTTTGACAGTGTGGATCACAATAAACTGTGGAAAATTCTGAAAGATATGGGAATACCATACCACCTGACCTGCCTCTTGAGAAGCCTGTATGCAGGTCAGGAAGCAACAGTTAGAACTGGACATGGAACAACAGACTGGTTCCAAATAGGAAAAGGAGTACGTCAAGGCTGTATATTGTCACCCTGCTTATTTAACTTATATGTGGAGTACATCATGAGAAATGCGGGGCTGGATGAAGCACAAGCTGGGATCAAGATTGCTGGGAGAAATATCAATCACCTCAGATATGTAGATAACACCACCCTTATGGCAGAAAGTGAAGAATAACTAAAGAGCCTCTTGATGAAAGTGAAAGAGAGTGAAAAAGTTGGCTTGAAGCTCAACATTAAGAAAACTAAGATCACGGCAATCAGTCCCATCACTTCATGGCAAATAGATGGGTAAACAGTGGAAACAGTGGCTGATTTTATTTTTCTGGGCTCCAAAATCATTGCAGATGGTGATTGTAGCCATGAAATTAAAAGACACTTACTCCTTGGAAGGAAAGTTATGACCAACCTAGACAGCATATTAAAAAGCAGAGACATTACTTTGTCAACAAAGGTCCATCTAGTCAAGGCTATGGTTTTTCCAGTGGTCATGTATGGA
Source organism: Budorcas taxicolor (assembly GCF_023091745.1). NCBI lineage: Eukaryota > Metazoa > Chordata > Mammalia > Artiodactyla > Bovidae > Budorcas > Budorcas taxicolor. Next base: position 67,220,635 of record NC_068914.1, on the reverse strand, counting down.
TGTGAGAGTTGGACTGTGAAGAAAGCTGAGTGCCAAAGAATTGATGCTTTTGAACTATGGTGTTGAAGAAGACTCTTGAGAGTCTCTTGGACTGCAAGGAGATCCAACCAGTCCATCCTAAAGGAGATCAGTCCTGGGTATTCACTGGAAGGACTGATGTTGAAGCTGAAACTCCAATCCTTTGGCCACTTGATGCAAAGAACTGACTTATTTGAAAAGACCCTGATGCTGGGAAAGATTAAAGGCAGGAGAAGAAGGGGAAGACAGAGGATGAGATGGTTGGATGGCATCACTGACTCAATGGACATCAGTTTGGTTAAACTCCTGGAGTTGGTGATGGACAGGGAGGCCTGGCATACTGCAGTCCATGGGGTTGCAAAGCGTCAGACATAACTTAGCCACTGAACTGAACTGAATTGTGTTTGTTTATTCTTACATACAGAGACCATTCTCTGTATGTTTATTCTTTAACTCTTTTAGGTCTTTGTTAATTGATTCTTGTATTTTCTCCATTTTGTTTTCAAGGTTTTTGATCATCTTTACTATCATTATTCTGAATTCTTTTTTCAGGGTGTTTGCCTATTTCTTCTTCATTTATTTGGACTTCTGTGTCTCTAGTTTGTTCCTTCATTTGTGTAGTATTTCTCTGCCTTTTCATTATTTTTTTTAACTTATAGTGTATGAGGTCTCAAATTCCCAGGCTCCAAGGTTGAATTCTTTCTTCCTTTTGGTTTCTGCCCTCATAAGGTTGGTCCAGTGGTTTGTGTTAGCTTCATATAGGGTGAGATTTGTGCTGAGTTTTTGTTTGTTTGTTTGTTTGTTTTTCCTCTGATGGGCAAGGCTGTGTGAGGTTGTAATTCTGTCTGCTGATGATTGGATTTGTATTTTTATTTTGTTTGTTTTTTAGATGAGGCATCCTGCACAGGGTGTTACTGGGGGTTGGGTGATGTCCCGTCTTGTATTCAAGTGGTTTCCTTTGTGTGAGTTCTCACTTTTTGATACTCCCTAGGGTTAGTTCTCTAGTAGTCTAATGTCTCGGAGTCAGTGCTCCCACTCCAAAGGCTCAGGGCTTGATCTCTGGTCAGGAACAACGATTCTACAAGTGGCTTGTTACAGCATTAGGTGAGATTAAAACAAATATCCAGAAACGAGAAACCAAAGATGAACCACAGACAAATGGCAGTTACAAAATCAGGCAAATAATAATTAAAATAATGGAATATACACATATACATATATACCCAGGAGCAAAGTTAAAGCAGTCCAACAAAAATAAAGTATAATAGATTGACCTGGCGAACAAAAGAAATCAAAAATCATATTTACCGGTTATGCACAAAACTAACTAAAGCACAAAAAACAAAGCTAAAGCAAGGTGCTAAGTGGGGAATAAAACAATGAAAACAAAACTAACAAATATGTTGAGAGGAAAGGAAAGAAAGGAAAGAAAGAAAGAATAGATATGCAAAGTTAAATAGAGGCAGATAAAGAAGATTTATATACATTAAAAATTAACTGCAAGGGGAAAAGAACAATAGGAAAAGCAAGCAAAGGAATACATGTAGAAATAATAATAATAGGTTTAAAAAATTAAAATTAAAAAAAAAGAGAGAAAAGGAAAAAGGAAAACTTCCCAGAACTGGAAAAGCCCAACATAGAGGCAGAGGTTTATAACAGTAAAAAATGTGACTAAGAAAAAAAAGCTTAAAAGCTTAAGTCGATTTCATAGTTTTCAATAAAATCAACAACTACAACAGGGGAGGAAAAAGAAGGAAAAAAAGAAAAAATAATCAAAAGAATCTAAAGAATCTAAAGAACAAGTCAAAACATAAGACTAATAAGTGTTTTTCTTGAGTCACTGCTGTAAGAATCCTTTCCCTAGCTGGGGGTCACAGTCCACCTCACCTCCCTAGGATACCCTCTGACCTGTGCTGATCTCTGGACCTGTTTGTGGGGCCAGCTCAGATTCTAATCTGATTCTAGTCATCTGTGTTCTTGCCTCCAGTGTCCACAGCTATCAGAACCAGTGCGTTTTCTTTTGTGGCAGCTCTCAATGACTATATTAGCTCTATATTCCATAGGCACAGAGTCTGCCTAGTTGATTGTGTGGATTTAATCTGCAGCTTGTACAGCTGGTGGGAGGGTTTTGGGTCTTCTTCCTGAGCCACAGTGCCCCTGGGTTTCAATTGTGGTTTTATTTCCACCTCTGCATGTGTGTTGTCCACTGTGGTTTAGCTCCTGCAGCTGCCCTGGAGGGCTTGGGTTGGCCCCTATGAGGGCCAGGTGTGGAGGTGGTGCAGCTGCTTGCGTCACAGGCGTTCTGGCAGCACCAGGTACTCAGGGGAGTTGGCGGCTAGGGCAGCAGGAAATACAGTGCTTTAGAAGGGTATGGCAACCAGTATTGGCCAATACGCTCCAGGAATCTTGCCTGGAAAACCCCCCTGCCTGACAGAGAAGCCTGGCAGGCCACAGTCTACAGGGTTGCAAAGAGTTGGACACTACCGAAGCGACCCTGCATGCAGAGACACAAGAATTTTTTTGCCTGTGGCAGCTCTGCCCCAGTGAGAGTTGAGCGTGCGCAGCTGCTTGGCTTGCGGGGACCCTGGCGGCACCAAGAGTGCAGGGACACGGACTGCCTCCACCACAGGAGTTATGGCGGTGTCTTTTTTTGAGCCTCTTGTATCTGGGGATCAGAAAGCCTCTTTGACCAGTCTTTCTCTGTAGCTCCGCCCGTTCAGGGACATAGAGGGGCGCCCCCTGGATGGGGTCTTACTCTGTAGTTTGGCATATCCAGTCACTTAAAGGAGCCCCTGGGGTGGGGTCCTACTCTATAGTTCAGTGTGTCAGGCATTTGATGGGACAGCCTCTCTACTGTTCAGCTGCCAATGCTGGCATGTGGCGGGAGAGAGGCTATGGTGATGGCTCCACACCGTATGTGTGACTCAGCTGTATCGCCTTGCTTCCATGGGTGCCCTGCTTTCCTCCACAGGCATTTCCCACCACAGTCTCCTCCCTCACATTCCCCCGGATCCATCTCTCTGCAGTCAAGAACAGCCCTCGCCCTGGGATTGCTCCACAATCTCTAAACTCCAGCTCCCAGCCTGTGCACCTTCCAGGCGATTTATGTCCCTGTCCAGGGTGTGTATGGCTGTGGCAAGGACTGTCTGATTTTCATTCCATTTAGGCTGCCACAGACCATCTGTCTCACTCTCAGCCTTAAATGTTTCTCCTCTGACTCAGCCAATTGCCCCAATGTGGGGATTGGACCCATGCTTCCGTTCCTCCCGCCCCTCCCACTGAGGGCAGATCCAGTCTAACTAACACTCCTGTTTTTCCCCCTAGTTCCTTCATCCTACTGAGTTTTGTGTGGGCCTATATGTTCTTTTCCGCTCGTCAGGTACTCCTGTCTGCACTCAGCTGGTGTTCTGCATGCACTTCTGTGTTTGAAGGTGTATTCCTGATGTATCCTTGGAGAGAGATGTACTCCATGTCCGTCTATTCCTCTGCCATCTTATTCTCTCTCCTGTCCCAGGTATTGATCTTGGTAAAGGCCTGAACAAAAGAGACAAACATTTTTGCCTTCATGGAGTCAGATTGCATTGCAGAACCTGTGCTTGAACATTTCCAGTGACCAAAAGCTGTCAGTTTAGAAGGGAGTAAATAAATTCTTGAGATTTTTATTTATTAACAAACTCTTATGAAACTGAGTTTTAAGAACTTTACAGATATTGACTCATCTAGTGCTCTTTTTAAAAAACATTTGTTTTAATTAATCTATTTTTTAATTGAAGGATAATTGCTTTGCATAATTTAGTTGTTTTCTGTCAAACAGCAATATGAATCAGCCATAGGTGGACATATGTCCTCTACCCCCTGAACCTCTCTCCCATCTCCCCCACATCCCACCGCTCTAGGTTGATACAGAGCCCCTGTTTGAGTCCCCGAGACATACAGCAAACTCCCATTGGCTATCTATTTTCCACATGGTAATGTAAGTTTCCATGTTGCTCTCTCCATACATCTCACCCTCTCCTCCCCTCTCCCCATGTCCATAAGTCTGTTCTCTATGTCTGTTTCTCCATTGCTGCCTTGCAAATAAATTCATCAGTACCATCTTTCTAGATTCTATATATATGCATTAGTATATGAGATTTATCTTTCTCTTTCTGATGTACTTCACTCTGTATAATAGGCTCTAGGGTCATCCACCTCATTGGAACTGACTCAAATTCATTCCTTTTTATGGCTGTTAACTCATCTAATGCTCTTAATATTGCAGATGCTATTGCCATCATCCCTCTTCTACAGATAACCACATTGAGGCACAAAGAGTTTAAGGAATGTCCCAGGGATTTGAGCCCAGCTGTCTAGGTTTGTAGTTTGGGTTCATATACTAGGCTACACTGCCAGTATTTGGATAGTTTATGTTTATAACTTGGTTCTCTTTTTCCCGATGTTGCTCTTACCCTAAAATGTTTAGCCTGTTTGTATCTTAATGTTTAGCCCTTAGGATCTCCCACTGTAAATGCTCATCTACTGGATACAACCAAAGACAATGCCTGACTCTCTAGCATTATGTGATTATACAGGATGAGACAGACAGCCCACAAGAGGTGGGCCCCACCTATCTCACCACTCTCCCTGCTCATATGAAAGGGCACTGACTGCACATTTTGTTGTTGTTCAGTTGCTAAGTCATGTCTGACTCTTTGCAACCGTGTGGACTGCAGCACGCCAGGCTTCCCTGTCCTCTACTCTCTCCAAGAGTTTGCTCAAATTCATGCCCATTGAGTTGGTGATACCACCCAACCATCTCATCCTCTGTCACCCCCTTCTCCTGCACTCAATCTTTCCCAGCATTACCAATGAGTTGGCTCTTCGCATCAGGTGGCCATAGTATTGGAGCTTTAACTTCAGCATCAGTCTTTCCAATGAGTCTTCAAGGTTGATGTCCTTTGGAATCCACTGTTTTGATCTCCTTGCAGTCCAAGTGACTCTCAAGAGTCTTCTCCAGCACCACAGTTTGAAAGCATCAGTTCTTCAGCACTCAGCCTTCTTTATCCAACTCTCACAACCGTACATGGCTACTGGAAAAACCATAGCTTTGTCTATAAAGTCCTTGGTCAGCAAAGTGATGTCTCTGCTTTTTAATACATTTTAATACGTTGTCTGGGTTTGTCATTGCTTTTCTTCCAAGGAGTAATCGTCTTAATTTCATGGCTGCAGTCACTGTTCAAAGTAATGTTGGACCCCAAGAACATAAAATATGCCACTGTTTCCACTTTTCCCCCTTCTATTTGCCATGAAGTGATGGGACCGGATGCCATGGTCTTAGTTTTTTGAATGTTCAGTCTTAAGCCAGCCTTTTTACTCTCCTCTTTCACCTTCATCAGTTAAGAGACTCTTTACTGTCTCTTCACTTTCTGCCATTACAGTGGTGTCATCTGCATATCTGAGGTTATTGATATTTCTCCTGACAATCTTGATTCCAGCTTGACCTTCATCCAGCCCAGCATTTAGCATGATTTACTCTGCATATAAGTTAAATAAGCAGGGTGACAATATACAGCTTTGGCATACTCCTTTCCCAATTTTGAACCAGTTTGTTGTTCCATGTACAGTCCTAACTGTTGCTTCTTGACCTGCATATAGGTTTCTTAGGAGGTAGGTAATGTGGTCTGATATTCCCATCTCTTTCAGAATTTTCTAGTTTGTTGTGATCCACACAGTCAAAGGCTTTAGCATAGTCAATGAAGCAGAAGTAGATGTTTTTCTGGAATTCCTTTTTTTTTCCTATGGTCTAACAGATTTTGGCAATTTGATCACTGGTTCCTCTGCCTTTTCTAAATCTAGATTGTACATCTGGAAGTTTTTGATTCATGTACTGTTGAAGCCTGCATGTAGTAGGTGTAATAGCTCTTGCTAATAATTCATAAGTTTCTGGCTCACTGATGCCTGAAATTTCCCAGTTTAGTTTCCTTCTTCTAGCACAAGGCTATTCTGTAGGAGAAGAAGTCAATTAGACTTTATTGGACATGTTTTCAAAATTTTCTCTGAAAGCAGGTTTTAATAATGGGAGAGGACCTCATTTGGTTGATAGGAGAGAGATTGTCATCATCAAGAATTGAAAAAGGAGAGGATGAGGAAGTCGGGAACGTGGAAAAATTCATGTGGGGTCTTCTTAAAGACTGCCTTCCACCAGAGCCCAAGCAATTAACCAGTCCTTCACCAGAACATAAAACAGGTCTATCAAAATAGGTTTGTTGCCTTGGGTCTGAAAAAAAAAAAAACAAAAAAACTATGCTGTTCCATCATGAAATAGGAAGTAAGAAGGAGCTAGACAGAAGTTTGAATAGGACTACAATACTTTGGAAATTTTTCCGAGTTAACTCATCTGTTGATTTAATCCTTTGTTGGAAAGAAATAAAAAAATGTCAGATGCGTTCTCCTTTTAAGTGGAATTGCCTCAAAATACCTTCTAACATCAAAGCCCCATGATTTCTGGATTATCACTCATGACTCTTCTTCCTGTCATTGATAAGATTAATGCAGTCAACTCTTTTTAACTAGTTTACTGGTCTCAGAGATCTCTGCCAATGAGGCTGAGCCAAGATAACATCCTTTCTCCTACCCAGTCTTCTACCTGCAAATTTGGGCTATAGAAAGTAATATTCCTCTTCCATTCCCTTTTATGCTCTGTCATTCCAAACAAAAGGCTCTTTTGTTCACGTAAATCCTGCCTTAAAGTTTGTCTTCTTTTGCAGATACTTCCAGGCTGCTGTTCTGAACACACCTTGCTCCCCTGTGTGTTGCTCCCCATTTCAGTCCTAGATGTATAACCACTTCTTATCTAGTAAACCAGTGGACTCAGTGAATATTTCCATGTAGAGTGCTGGTCATAGCTGTTGCTCTTTTTCTTTCTTCTTCTTTTTCTGGCTTCACCATGTGGCATGCAGGCTTTTAGTTTCCTGGCCAGGGATCGAACCCAGGCCCCCTGCATTGGGAGCACATGGAAGATTTTAGTTTCCTGATAAGGGATCGAACCCAGGCCCTCTGCATTAGGAGCATGGAATCTTAACCACTGGACCATCAAGGAAGTCCCCATAACTGTTTTAAAACCAAAATAATTATCATAACCAATGTGTAGGTATCTAGAAAGCAAAACCAACAGCTACTTAATGTGGACATTTCCAAAGATTATTTCTATGAGTTTGTGAAAGACAGTACCCTTTAAAAAATTTTCACATTACATGATCCTTAATTTTTATTCAACAAAACTTTGAAAGAGTCATACACATCTGCAAGAAGGGTTTTTGAAATTAATAAATTTTAGATTCCTTGACACCCATCCGTGAAACATTACTTTTTCTAAGTAAAGAGTAGTTAGCAAAAATAATCTGAGACGTTTCCCATAATCTCTCAAAGAATCTGGCTCAGAATCTGAATCATGGGACCAAATACAGATACTAACAAGTCAGGTGGGTTCCTATTTCATCCAGATGAGTTTTTTTTTTTTCCCGGATGGATATTTTTTAAGTGCCTGCTGTTTATTAGTCAGGGAAGAAGGGTGTTATAGGCCATTAACTTTAAAAAAAAAAAAAAAAAAAGGACATTTCTTCTCTTGAATTTTTCCCAAATGCTTTGGATGGATTTCTGTTGCTTTGGATGGATTATTGGCTGTGTACATCCTTATGTGGTAATCTACTTTTAGTAGCTTCCCTTACATTAGCTATGACTCTGGGGAGCCGTAGTGACAGGCCACTGAATTAATCGAGAGGAATTGCTCTTGAAAGTAATCATTGTGAATGAATTTTCATCACTTGGTCTCATCATTTCATGCTGTTTCGTCTTTGTTTTTCACCCCTGACAAAAGTTAAGCACAAGGAGTCCTTTGTTATTATCCCATTTTCCTCAGAAAACTTAATCTTATTAATATAGCAGTCGATTTACACAAACACCTGAAGAGTATCACATATACACACACACTCACCCCTGCAGAGTTTTTGAAATGAGTTTCATCTTCTTGTGGTGAGCACTGTTTTTATTTTACTTTTCTCTACAATAGCTCATGTAAATTTGGTTTCATATAACCTAATCGGTGCAATTTTATGTTTTAGGTACTGGGGCTTGTTTTAAGCAGGAGAATTGGACTTATTTCAACAAAAAAAAGTTGAAATGTTAAACTCTTGGGAAGAAAACCTAGAATATAGAAGAAATAATATTCAAAAAGTATTTAACAAGCACTTAATGTCAGGTGCTATTTTAAAAGATTCTTAAAGGGGATTTTTGTTACTGTTTATTTATTAGTTTTACATACTTTTATTTGCCCCCATGAATTTGATGCTACAAATTTTGTTATTTTCCTTATTTTTCAGGTGAGTAAACAGGATTTCAGCAGATAAATAACTTGCCTAAACTCACACAGTTATCAAACAGTGGATCCAGGGTTACAGCCCCAAAAGTCTGATTTCTCAATCTTTCTACTACATTCCCTTATATGGTATCTGCTAAGGAACACTAAAGTGAGTGGAAAAAAGAGAAATTAAAATTCTAGTTAGTTAATACTTATATGAGATTGTAAAGCTACAGATTATGACTGACCTAATTGCTGAACTGTTGAAAAGGTTTCTCCCAAAATATAATTTGCCATTTAATCAGAATGAAATTAAGTTTCTACATGGTACGTAAAAACTGGAAGTTCTGGATTTTTTTGTTTCTTGTATTTCTTTTAAAATATCTAAAGAATGGGCCAACAATGAGTAACCACTGGGGAAAACAGACACCAACAGCTGTTTTCTTCACCAAAATACACTTGTGTTCAGGGTCACAGTCAGCTGTACAAAGTCAGAGTTTCGTATGTTAAGAAACTGCTAGAAATTTCAACCAGACTCAATTTTTTAAAATAGAAACTTAAAGTAATAAAAAGTGATTACAAATGCTACTGTTTTTAATTGTTGAGTTTAGTTATCAGTACCGTTTCCGGGTGTCTGCTCTGTATTTACTTCTTTCAGCAGACGGCCATTGACACCTGCTCTGTGCCCAATTCAGCCGAGGCCCCAGGAAGACAGTGGTAAACAGAACAGAAAACTGGCTTTCAGAGATTCTGCTCTGCTGAGGGAAGCACTAATTGACAAACTAAAAAGAATAAGCATGTACTGTAACATCAGGAAGTGGAAAAAGTAAAACTGGGCAAAGCAATAGAGACAGGCTAAATAGTGAAGCTTTCTCAGATACAGTGACATTTGAAGGCCTTCTCTGAGGGCTTCCCTGGTGACTCAGATGGTAAAGAATCTGCCTGCAATGCAGGAGACTCTAGTTTGATCCCTGGGTCAGGAAGATCCCCTGGAGAAGGGAATGCCTATGCACTTCAGTATTCTTGCCTGGAGAATTCCATGGACAGAGGAGCCTGGCGGGCTACAGTCCATAGGGTCACAAAGAGTTGGATAAGACCAAGCAGCTAACACTTGCACTTTCTGAGAAGGTCACAGAATCTATACAAAAGGGTAATGGTTCACTTAACAAGGTGAGGTGCGGGAGAGGCCTTTCTGCAAGTTTTTAAGATTTGAATGTAAATGCATTGGGTTTTTAACTCTCTGCCACTACCAGCCTCTCCCCTCAAATAGTCTTTTTAAAGCTCCATTCAGAGTGTAAGTTAATAGTTGCTTTGCAAAGGGCTGGCTCTTTAAGTTTTATTAATGTTTGGTTCTTTTATTTCCCACATGTGGAAAAAGAAACATGATTTAACCAAATATTTGTGAATTCTTTTTCATCTTACAAATATTGTTAAAATTCCAGTGTGCTTTGATGCAACATTTGATATTTTCATTTCCCCAAACATTTGCTAATCATCCATTTTGAGAGGAGACAAGGTTTTTCTTCATGGTTTTCAGAAATGGGGTGCTTTGACAAATGTCTTGCTATTCGATATGAATAAACTTAGTTTGGCTTCAGATTTAATGATAAAATAATCCCTGGCCTGTGTTTATAAACACACACCTTAAAAGCTAGTCATTTGTAAAAGCGAGTAGGGGTCCCAAACTTCATCTTCCACCCAGGTCTCCTTTCTTGAGCCCTCGTTTAGTCAGCTGTTCTTGTTTGCTTGGGATTTCTGATCCTGCATTTGGTTCTCTCCAGTCTAACCGCGCTGGGAGAGCTCATAAAGCAGCAGTGTATTATGTCATGGATTCCGCAGAGCTTCTGCAGCCTTCTCTCCCGACAAAAGTGGTTGGAGCAGCTCTGAGGTCCTCCGTAGCTGTTTTTCAAAGATTCTCCTGTGTGTCAAAGAAGGGCAGCACTTACAATGGAAGGATACAGAGCTGGGACCCAGGCATCCAGAGGTTGAAAGAAAGGTAGGTTTGAGGGTTAAGGAGTTATAGCCCCAGTAAACGGATTAACCCAATGGAATCATAATGGAAATCAGGTGCTCCACACATCTGAGTGGCCTGTACAAGGAAATCTTGCTTCTCTCCTTTCTCTCAGGTTGAGTGAGACCTCCCAGGGTGACCAGATAGCCAGAACTGGTCAGTTCAGAGCATTTGAGACCCCTGCCTCAGGATGGGCACCTCCTAACCCAGGTCTGTGCTGTGAAACATACTCCTGGGCCTTCAGCTGGGCCATGGGGAGAGAAAGTTGTCCTTTGGGAATACTAAGATGGTATTGTATGTATCTGGGGCTACCAGAGGCTATTTTGCCACCTCACTGGGGACAGCCTGTCTGAAAAAGAATCCAGTAGAATGAAAAGCATGTAAGAGGTTGGGGATGCTGGATCACGTTCTATCACATCATGTGGTCTTGGATCTAGCTAGTTCTTTTTCTTTCTTTAAACATTTATTTATTTACTTATTTATTTTAGCTGCACTAGGTCTTAGTTGTAGCATGCACGATTTTTAGTTGCAGCGTGAAACTCTTAGTTGCGTTATGTGGGATATAATTCCTTGACCAGGGATTCAACCAGAGCCACCGGCATTGGGAACGTAGAATCTCAGCCACTGGACCACCAGGGAAATCCCTGGATCCAACTAGTTCTAAAGGCAGTTTTACTCATGGACTTCTTGGTTCTACGAGCTCATACATTTTTGCAATTTGATCTGGGTTTATGTCACTTACAGCTAAAGAACTCCTAATCAGATACTAACTAAAGGAAGACCAAAGACTGGTAGGCAAGCAATCTGTCAAAGCAGAATGAAACAAAAAGGTCTAGGTGACCAGTGGCTTGGGATTCACATGACTACATGTTTTGAGATGATCATAACCAGGCAACAAAAATGCCAACCTAATCCTCATCCTAGGGTAGGGGCTACTTACCCTCTGGCCTGCATGATGGCTCTGTGGTTACAGACATCTAGGATTCAGCTGGAACTGGAGAGAGAATCTACAGAGTTAGACGTGATCTAGTCTTGGCTGGGGCCAGAGCAAGGACAATTGAAATTATTAGGTGGTTCTTCCTATTCCTTTGCTTGATTTCAGGACAAACCTGGAGTTTCTGTTATTTACTATCTGTGACCATCAATAAAGTATTTCATGGTTTTTGAGCTTATTTTCCTCTTTGAAATGGAAGAAAGTTCTATTATTACTTGACCCTTGAAGTAGTTCTAGTGTTATCCAAAGTGGGACTTTTCATCATGATGAAGGGTTGTTGTTGTTCAGTTGCTAAGTCATGTCTGACTCTCTGTGACCCCATGGACTGCAGCACACCAGGCTTCCCTGTCCTTCACTATCTCCTAGAGTTTGCTTAAACTCATGTCCATTGAGTCAAAAAGATGAAGAGCTAGCCAGCCTCAATTAGGGCTGTTCCAGGCAGATCAGGACCTATGGGACCTCCTTTCTGAGTCATTTCTCCTGATTCTTTTCCAACTGGGTTTTTCACACCTATCTTCTCCCTTCAATTTTTTTTTTTTCCAGAAAAAGCGTTCTAGGTGATTTCTCTTTTTTGCTGTGTATACAGCTGGCTACATCATGATGCTACTATGAGTCAGATCCTGTTTTATATTCACTTTGTCTCATTGCATCTTCCCAGCATTGCTGTGAGGTAAGAATAATTTAGACTTGAGAAACAATCCTAGAGAAGTTGAATACATGCCCTCTGCACTGCCAGGCGGCGGTGGACCTGCACTACAGAGCAGGCAATCAGAAGCCAGAACCTTTGCTCTGCTCACAGTGCCTGGTTGCCGCTTTGTCATTCAGACGTGTGGATGAGAACAGTCAGCCTCATTTTCCTCTGTATCATTTTAAAGCCTGGGGGTTCAATAAAAAGACCTGAAATCTTGCTATTGGCAACAACGTGAATGGACCTAGAGTGTATTATGCTAAGTGAAACACGACAGACAGATAAATGCTGTATGATTTCACTTACATGGGAAATCTAGAAAAAGCAAAGCAAGTGAACAAGCATAACAAGACAGAAACAGAGTCATAGATAAAGAGAACAAACAGGTGGTTGCTAGAGGGGAGGGGGTGTGTGAAGGAGAGAAACAGGTGAGGGAGATTAAGAGGTATGAACATCCACTTGCACAATAAATGAGTCAAGAGTATGAAGTTTACAATGTGGGCAATATAGTCAATAATTATGCAGTATCTTAGTATGGGGATGGATGCTAACTAGACTTATCATGGTGATCATTTGGAAATGCATAGAGATACCAAATCACTAAGTCATGTAACAGGGACTAACATAGTGATGTATGTCAGTCAATTATACTTCAAATATAAACAAGCAAATAAAACCATAGGAAAGTAGATTAGGTTTCTGGGTACCAGAGGTGGGAGGTGGGGGGAGAGAGAATTGAATGAAGGTGGTCAGAATATACAAACTTCCAGTTATAAGTTCTAGGGATATAATGTCCAGCATGGTGAATATAATCAACATTGCTGTGTGTTGTATATGAAAGTTGTTAGAGAGTAAATCTTAAGAGTGCTCATCACAGGAAAGCATTTTCCCCTCTTTCTTTAATTTTGTATCTGTATGAGATGATGAATGTTCACTAAACTTATTGTGCTATCATTTCATGATGTAAGTAAGTGAAATCACTATGCTGTACACCTTAAACGTATACAGTTCTTAGCGTTTAGTCACTAGGTTGTGTCCAACTCTTTTGCAACCCCGTGGGCTATAGCCCACCAGGTTCCTCTGTCCATGGGGTTTCCTAGACAAGAATACGGGAGTCAGTTGCCATATCCTTCTCTAGGAGATCTTCCTGACCCAAGGATCGAACCCATGTCTGCACCAGGGAAGCCCCAAACTTACAGTGCTACATGTCCATTATACCTCTATAAAACTGGAAGAAAAAATGTCTGAGAGCTCATAATTTTCAAAGATAGAGATAATATTTTTTAAAATCAGAGGTCTCCCTCAAAGTGTTTCCACTGTGGCTGCTGAAGGCTGGTGCTTATAAGAAAAAAGAGGAGGTTCCTCTTGAAGTGTTGATGGAAGCTGGTTTTCTGGGCTCCAAGTGGTGATCTTTCCCTAGGTCTCCTGTGGCCTTCTAGGAGGGTGACAATGAGAGTGAGTTCCTAGTTCCATCTTAAGCGTTCCGTGGAGGCAATGATGTGCTTGTGTGTTTGACACACAGATGAAGAATTTTCTATACCCTCTTCCTCTATTCCCCGAATTTGTTTTCAATAATAATCCTATAATAATCAGTGAAAATTATTCTTTTTCTGATTTGTTCTTTAGTTTTTAAGTTCAGTTCAGTTGCTCAGTCATGGCCAACTCTTTGACCCCGTGGACTGCAGCACGTCAGGCTTTCCCTGTCCACCAACCAACACCCAGAGCTTGCTCAAACCCATGTCCATCGAGTCGGTGATGCCATCCAACCATTTCATCCTCTGTCGTCCCCCTCTCCTCCTGCCTTCAATCTTTCCCAGCATCAGGGTCTTTTCAAATGAGTCAGTCCTTGGCATCAGGTGGCCAAAGTTTGTTGGACCTTCAGCTTTAGCATCAGTCCTTCCAATAAATATTCTGGACTGATTTCTTTTAGGTGTGATCTCTTTGCAGTCCAAGGAACTCTCAAAAATCATCTCCAACACCACAGTTCAAAAGCATCAATTCTTTGACACTCAGCTTTCTTTATGTTCCAACTTTCACATCCTTACATGACTACTGGAAAAACCATAGCCTTGACTAGATGGACCTTTATCAGCAAAGTAATGTCTCTGCTTTTTAACATGCTGCTTAGGTTGGTAATAACTTTTCTTCCAAGGAGCAAGCGTCTTTTAATTTCATGGCTGCAGTCACCATCTGCAGTGACTTTGGAGCCCCAAAACAAAAGTCTGTCACTGTTTCCACTGTTTCCCCATCTATTTGCCATGAAGTGATGGGACCGGATGCCATGATCTTAGTTTTCTGAATGTTGAGTTTTAAGCCAGCTTTTTCACTCTCCTCTTTCACTTTCATCAAGAAGCTCTTCAGTTCCTCTTCACTTTCTGCCATAAGGGTGGTGTCATCTGCACGTCTGAGGTTTTGATATTTCTCCCAGCAATCTTCAGTTTTAAAGCAAATGTAAAGCAAATCTTTAGTTGAAAAACCAATGTCAATTCTATAAAGAAAGGAAATTATACTTTTAATGATACTGTGGAAGCTTGGAAAAATATTTCAGGTATTAAAAATTTATGCTTAAAAACCAAAAATATTACACCTTATGCTTCATGCTGCTTCCCTGTTTGAAACTGTAAATACAAATAAAAATTTCAAGCCATCCCACCAAATGACACATTTAATGCAACTCCAGTGTCTCTGTCTTTACAGTTACTGTATTGTTTTTGCTGATTTTGAATCCATGCTTTGAAATCAGGAATACATGGTACCAAAGTACCACATAGACTAGGGCCATGAATATGCTTCTGAGTCTGTGTAAGTTGAAGGCTGACTGTATGCCTGGATGAGTTCCACAATCGTTTTTATGTCAGAGTCAATTAAATGATAAATAATGAAACTGTGCTAATTTGAAGCTTATCCATCTAATATTACCAGAGAAGGTGATGGCATCCCACTCCAGTACTCTTGCCTGGAAAATCCCATGGACGGAAAAGCCTGGTAGGCTACAGTCCATGGGGTCACAAAGAGTCGGACATGACTGAGCAACCTCACTTTCACTTTTCATTTTCATGCATTGGAGAAGGAAATCGCAACCCACTCCAGTGTTCTTGCCTGGAGAATCCCAGGGATGGCGGAGCCTGGTGGGCTGTCGTCTATGGGGTCGCACAGAGTCAGACACGACTGAAGCGACTTAGCAGCAGTAGCATCTAATATACAACACAATGGAACCCACAACAATTACTTTAACTATAGACCAAGAAAAGATTTCTTTCAGCAAGGAGTATTTCAGCATTGACATTGTTTGGAATTGTGATGTATGGCAATAATGATAGACTGGATTATTTTTGCTTTCAAATGCTCTACAGAGAGTGTAATCTGATTTTGCTTGGATCAGAAATTCCTGTGGCCTTGAACTTGGAACTTGACTGCCTAGAAGAAATGAAGATCAGGGTTCAAAAGTATTTTAGTTTAGTTCAGTTGCTCAATCGTGTCTAACTCTTTGTGACCCCATGAATCGCAGCACGCCAGGTCTCCTTGTCCATAATCAACTCCGGAGTTTACTCAAACTCTGTCCATTGAGTCAGTGATGCCATCCAACCATCTCATCCTCTATCGTCCCCCTCTCCTCCTGCCTTCAATCTTTCCCAGCATCAGGGTATTTTCCAATGAGTCAGCTCTTCACATCTGGTGGCCAAAGTATTGGAATTTCAGCTTCAGCATCAGTCCTTCCAATGAATATTCAGGACTGATTTCCTTTAGGATGGACTGGTTGGATCTCCTTGCAGTCCAAGGGACTCTCAAGAGTCTTCTCCAACACCACAGCTCAAAAGCATCAATTCTTCGGTGCTCAGCTTTCTTTATAGTCCAACTCCCACATCCATACATGACTATAGGAAAAACCATAGCCTTGACTAGACAGACCTTTGTTGGAAAAGTTATGTCTCTGCTTTTTAATATGCTGTCTAGGTTGGTCCTAACTTTCCTTCCAAGGAGTAACGTCTTTTAATTTCATAGCTGCAGGCACCATCTACAGTGATTTTGGAGCCCAAAATAGTGAAGTCTGCCACTGTTTCCCCATCTATTTGCCATGAAGTGATGGGACCGGATGCCATGATCTTCGTTTTCTGAATGTTGAGTTTTAAGCTGACTTTTTCACTCTCCTATTTCACTTTCATCAAGAGGCTTTTTAGTTCTTCACTTTCTGACATAAGGGTGGTATCATCAGCATATCTGAGGTTATTGATATTTCTCCCAGCAACCTTGATTCCAGCTTGTGCTTCATCCAGCCCAGCATTTCTCATGATGTACTCTGCATATAAGTTAAATAAGCAGGGTGAAAATATACAGCCTTGACGTAGTCCTTTTCCTGTTTGGAACCAGTCTGTTGTTCCATTTCCAGTTCTAATTGTTGCTTCTTGATCTGCATACAGATTTCTCAGGAGGTAGGTCAGGTGGCCTGGTAGTCCTATCTCTTTCAGAATTTTCCACAGTTTATTGTGATCCACATAGTCAAAGGCTTTGGCATAGTCAATAAAGCAGAAATAGATGTTTTTCTGGAACTCTCTTGCTTTTTCCATGATCCAACAGATGTTGGCAGTTTGATCTCTGGTTCCTCTGCCTTTTCTAAAACCAGCTTGAACATCTGGAAGTTTGCGGTTCACGTATTGCTGAAGCCTGGCTTGGAGAATTTTGAGCATTGCTTTACTAACGTGTGAGATGAGTGCAATTGTGTGGTAGTTTGAGCATTCTTTGGCATTGCCTTTCTTTGGGATTGGAATGGAAACTGACCTTTTCCAGTCCTGTGGCCACTGCTGACTTTTCCAAATGTGCTGGCATATTGAGTGCAGCACTTTCACAGCATCATCTTTCAGGATTTGAAATAGCTCAACTGGAATTCCATCACCTCCACTAGCTTTGTTCATAGTGATGGTTTCTAAGGTCCACTTGACTTCACATTCCAGGCTCTAGGTGAGTGATCACACCATCGTGATTATCTGGGTCATGAATATGTTTTTTGTACAGTTCTTCTGTGTATTCTTGCCACCTCTTAATATATTCTGCTTCTGTTAGGTCCATACCATTCTGTCCTTTATTGAGCCCATCTTTGCATGAAATGTTCCCTTGGTATCTCTAATTTTCTTGAAGAGATCTCTAGTCTTTCCCATTCTATTGTTTTCCTCTATTTCTTTCCATTGATCACTGAGGAAGGCTTTCTTATCTCTCCTTGCTATTCTTTGGAATTCTGCATTCAAATGGGTATATCTTTCCTTTTCTCTTTTGCTTTCGGCATATTTAATCCTGCTTATTCCAACTTTGTCCATTAAATGTCATCTGTAGTAAAGCAATGGTACTGGAAAATTTTTTCACAACTCCTGTGAGATCTTCCGAGTGCTTTGTTATAAAGCACAGTTGTTGAACCCCTCACATGCATAGGCTAATGACCTGGGATTCTCTCAAATGATAACTGCACCCCCATCAGCAGGACAATTATCCCCATTCACATGCCTCCCCTTCTTCACACACATTTAATCAAAACCCTGAATTTTGAACTATAGTCAACACACAAACTAACTGATTAGTGACTCCTTATTATGTAATTGGCAGTGAAGACTTGTAGATAGTCTGTGTACTTGATGTTATAGTGACCCAAAGGTTTTAATCAGTACTCAGAACTCAATTTTGTTCACCCCAGCTCAGCCTGAACTTGAACTTCAGTTCAAAGTGATGAGGCAGTAGCAACATGGATCGACTTGGAGAGTATTATGCTCAATGAAATAAGTCAGACAGAGAAATATAAATATGCATTGGCCAAAAATTTTGTTTGGATTTTTCCTTAAGACGTTATAGAAAAACCTGAACAAACTTTTTTGGCCAACCCAGTACTATATGATTATCACTTATACATGGAACCTAAAAAATATAATAAACTAGTTAATACAACATAAAGAAAACAGACTCACGGTTGTAAAGAATAAACTAGTGGTTACCACTGGGGGAGGGGAAGCCTAGGGATAGGGCCATGGGAGGCCCAAACTCTTGGGTGCAAGACAGGCTCAGGGATGTATTGTACAACATGGGAATGGAGCCAATATTTTGTAGTAACTATAAAGGGAAAGTAACCTTGAATATCAAGTTTTTTAAAAAAGTTAAAACCTAGAAGGAAAAAAAAGTGATTGATTCAGTGAGTTCTTGGATCTTGTTCCTGGGAACTAGGAAATGAGAGAGGTTGTAACATTTCCTTTTGATGGAATTCTCTTCTCAGTGTCCTTGCTAAAAAGTTTGCCTTCCAAGCAATGTGATTTCAGGGGAAGAGCAAAGAACTACCTATGTGTACATTGTTATTGTTCAGTCACTAAGTTGTGTCCAGCTCTTTGCAACCCCATGAACTGCAGCACGCCAGGTTCCTTTGTCCTTCACTATCTCCCAGAGTTTGCCCAAACTCAGGTCCATTGAGTCGATGATCCCATCTCATCCTCTGTCACTCCCTTTTCCTCCTGCCTTCAGTCTTTTCAAGCTTTAGGGTCTTTTCCAGTGAGTCAGTCCTTGGCATCAGGTGGCCAAAGTATTGGAGTTTTAGCTTCAGTATCAATCCTTCCAATGAACATACTGGGTTGATTTCCTTTAGGATTGATCTCCTTGCTTTCCAAGGGACTCTTCTCCAGCATCACAGTTCAAAAGCATCAATTCTTTGGCACTCAGCCTTCTTTAGGGTTCAACTCTCACATCCATACATGACTACTGGAAAAAGCATAGCTTTGACTATCTGGACCTTTGTTGGCAAAGTGATGTCTCTGCTTTTTAATATGATGTCTAGGCTTGTCATAGCTTTTCTTCCAAGGAGCAAGTGTCTGTGTGCATGGCGGCAGGGAAAGGAAATGTGCAGACAGAGAGGAGGCTATCTGGCCGTGTTTCCAGGGTGACGGCCGCACAGGAGGAAAAGTGAAATGCGCAGGCGAGAGCAGTAGAAAGCTGTATTGTGTGGGAAAGCAGCCATCATAACAACAGCAACACTGATTTGGAAACTAGAACCAGTGCACACAGTGTACAGATAAAGCCAATGAAGCCTGAGAGCAAAAACCACCCAACAAGAGAAAGCGCAGCTACAGCGGATGTTTCACATGACAACTCAGAACCAGGTGACTGACCCCGGCAGCAGAACAGGCGTAAGGTGAGAAACGGCCCAGACCTGCACATTTTGACTCCTGGACTTGGGTCCAGACCTGTGGCAGAAGAATTAGTGACCAAAGGAAACTATCTTTGGTTTAATTATATAAGTAAGAATATAACTAATTTTATATTTAGCCACATATGTTTAAAATCTTAAGTTGTCTTTAGTTAAATCATAATATATTAGATTCAATCCTTTGAAATTACAAATACGCACTTTTTTTTTAAACTTAGAAAAACTACAGTTTTGCATGGTTCAACCTCATAGATCTGAAGATATTCTTTCTTTTTTTTTATTGGAGGACAATTGCTTTACAATGCTGTGGTGGTCTCTGCCATACAGCATTGTGAATCAGTCATAATCACATATATGCCCCGTCCCTCTTGTGCCTCTCGCATGCCATTCTACCCTTGGAGGTCATCACAGAGCACCAGGCTGGGCTCCCTGTGTTACATAGCAGCTTCCGTCTAGTTATATATTTTACACATGATAGTGTATATATGTCAAGGCTACTTTTTCAATTTGTCTTACCCTCTCCTTCCCATGTTATGTCTACCAGACCATTCTCTATGACTGTGTCTCCATTTCTTCTCTATAAATAGGTTCATCAGTACTATTTTCTAGATCCCATATATATGCACTAATATGTGATTTTTGATTTTCTGACTTACTTCACTCTGTATAACAGGCTTTAGGCTCATCTACCTCACTAAAACTGACTCAAATTTGTTCCTTTATATGGCTGAGTAATATTCCATTATGTACCACAAGTTCAGTTCAGTTCAGTTCAGTCGCTCAGTCGTGTCCGACTCTTTGAGACCCCATGAATTGCAGCACGCCAGGCCTCCCTGTCCATCACCATCTCCCGGAGTTCACTCAGACTCACGTCCATCGAGTCCGTGATGCCATCCAGCCATCTCATCCTCAGTCGTCCCCTTCTCCTCCTGCCCCCAATCCCTCCCAGCATCAGAGTCTTTTCCAGTGAGTCAGCTCTTCGCATGAGGTGGCCAAAGTACTGGAGTTTCAGCTTTAGCATCATTCCTTCCAAAGAAATCCCAGGGCTGATCTCCTTCAGGATGGACTGGTTGGATCTCCTTGCAGTCCAAGGGACTCTCAAGAGTCTTCTCCAACAAGTTATTTATCCATTTATCTGTCGATGGATATATAGGTTGCTTCTAGTCCCAGCTATTGTAAATGGTGCTATAATGAACACTAGGGTGCATGTGTCTTTCTGAATTGTAATTTTTTTCATGGTATATGCCCAATAGTGGGATTGCTAGATCATATGGGAATTTTATCCCTAGTTTGTTAAGGAATCTCCATAATGTTCTCTGTAGTGGCTGTACCAGTGCAGACATTTTGGTTTTCTTTTGAAGTCCATGTTGGAGACCCAAGGAGAACTTTAGCCTTTACTAAGATTCCTCCCTTCTCCTGGAGTTTGTAATTTATGAATTTGATGCCATCTGGGGAAGTGACAAACCCATGGTGTCCACCCTGCCTCTGCCCTGGATGTGAAATGAAGTTGGGGAGAAATAAAACTTCCATCATTGGATAAGCTGAAGGAGGTGGTTGTAGCTTCTGTACATGTTTATTTCTTCTTATTGCTTTGTTTTTTATTTCTAACTCATTTGACGTGGGGCTCCAGATTTGTTTTTCTCTTTTGAAATTATTATCTGACCCATCTGTTTGCTTCTCTTAAATGAAACATAAATTGGCTTGTTTTAAACTTAAGGTACTTTAGATTTGATTCTACAGTTCATCTCCTTTCAGCCTTGGCAATAAATTTTTTGCTGCCAAGAAGAGAGAAGCTTTGCTGTTTAGAATCCTTTTCTTTAAAAGAATTTGCATTTGAATATTAAAAAGAATTCTCAGTTTTCAATAGTTTGATTTCTTTCTTCTGATCTTATGTCTTCTTTCTTTATTCTCATTCTTTTCTGTCTATGACTCCACATTTATGCTACCTTTTATTTCTTTATATATTCTCTGCTTCCACAAGGAACTCAAGATGAGATATTTTCTGTTCCTGTCTCAAAATTTAAAAGAAAAAATGTGGGATCAGGCTAATTCCTGTGGGTCTCTGGCAGAAATGATCATGGTGCATTAGATAATGACGCTTCATTGGCCAATCAATAATTATTGAGTGTCTAGTTTGTGCAGAATCCTGTACACACTATAGTGTGGGTAATAATGGGAACACATTTCATGGGAGACATTGAAATATTCATGGACATGGACTTCCTTGCTACAATTGCTTTCCAGATCCATTTATAATGGACTCATATTTGAAATGGAAGGAAGCTTGAGACTCTCCGAAAGGTCTGATGCAGTGCCTTTTTAACGAATCTAACCATTACAAAGCTAGGCATTATCTGTATGTCCATCACTGTGTACCACTGGTGGTGCCATGCTGTTTAAGGCATTCAGGTTAATAGGCAGACAGTTGTTCTGAGGGTGGGGAAGGTTCTGCATTACAGAATATTCTCTCCTCACCACACCTCTGTCATACCACTAAAATGCCTTCTTCTCGAGGATTATCTTAAAGGTACATTCTTCTACATAGTATTGTATTACCTAGAAGAGGTGCTTCTCAGCTCACCACACATTAAACAGAGCAAGTGATCTGTTTCACATGGCAGGAAACAAGGCCATGAGCAACTAGGACCAAGGATGATTTGACTTTTTTTTTTATATTTAGTATATAATTTTATTTTGGAACCATGCACATGCTTTACATAGTTTAACAAATGAAATAGAAGTAAGACTTTGACCTCATAGAAGTCTCTTGGGAAAGAGCTTAAAGAAAGGTCACCTTGAACTGCTCTTGGGAAGGAAAAAAAAAAATGTCAAGACCTTCAACAAACAAGAGTAGTGAGAAGGAGGAACAGATGCCAAAAAAGGGAACTGAAGCAACACCACCGAAGCATCCACTCTTGTTGCAATTTAGCTTTGGGCCAACCTGAGCAGGGAAGTTGTGTGAACAGTGCAATAACTTGCTGGAGTGCCTGGGGAAGCTTTGATTGGCCATCTAGGTGGGGAGATGCACACGCAGACACCAGCTTATCCAGGTTTGCCTAGGACTTCCCTGGTTTCAACACCAAGAGACCCACATCCCCAGGACCCCTCAGTCCCCACGTGCCCCTACCTCATGCCCCATATACTGAGAATACCACCGTCTTTCTCACAAATGCTTTTGCCAGGAAATCTGCGTGAAAGTCATCATTATATGAGCTATGTGAAATAATATGATTCAAACTCAAATCTTTTCTGTTTTTCCTGAGGTTTGGGACCGTCCTTGTAGGTTATACTGTCTTTTGTTTTTGGATAGCATTAGCCTTTCCTTCTGGTAGAATGTTACCTCACCCCTCCTCACTCCCCATAATTGTTTTCCTTTTTAATTTTAGAAACTGATTCATTCTAGGAATATCACCTTTTAAAGATATTGTTTGTTGCTATGTGAGCAGATTCTCAGAGGGCTCTGACAGGGATTGTGAAGCTGAGATATTTCAGAGGTGTCATTCTCACTAGAATCCAACAGTGGCCACCTATTTCCACGTGGAGATGAGTGTGAAGTGTGCTGTGACTTCAGGGACGTCAGGTCCTTGGTCCCAGGAGATAAGCAGTTAGCGATTTTCTCCCAAGAAGCATAGACTGTTTCAAGAAACACAGCATTTATAAAATAAGTGCTTGCCTTTGTCCTGACAAGTCTTTGTTTAAGTTATAGTTTATAGAAAGACATTAAATCCCGGTTATAATCTTATATGTTTACATGAATCTGTGGCGATATCATAAAATCATTTATACATCTCATAACTAGAAACTGTTTTTAGAAAATTTAAGCCAGATTAAATAATTCACTAAAAAAATCATCTGGGTGAAATCTAATACATTCTACTATCTGAAAATATTTATAATAAAATTCCATCTCATGCAAATTGTTTGCCACAAGATAGTCAAGTACTAATGTCCTTAACAGGAAAGACAATGAAAACACTCATAAATTAGGATTTTGCTCATAAAGTCAGCTTTCATTAATTCAATTAACAGTGGAAAGAAAATGCATTGTTTTGTTTTAAGCTGAATTATAGTTAAAAGTTGACAAAAAGTGGTACAAAACTCAGTTAAAAATGTATCCCGTATTTAGAAACACAATTACTATTGAATAGAGATTATCCCAAAGTAGAAAATTAATATAAGTCACTAAGTTTAGCAACATTAGACATTACATAAACTCTTGGTGAAGGGAATATGTGTGAAGTGGGGACACTAGCTGTAAGGTTTTGATCTGTCAAAATAATCTACTATTGTTGGTGTTTCTTAGCTGAGCAGCACTTTTTTATTCAAATATTTGAATAGTAAGAATCCTAGTAACTACAAGCATATTGATTTCTGTGTGAAACATGTAAAATTTACTGGGTTTGCTGGGTTTTACTTACGTATAAAATCTTGTTTATATCACCTAACAATCATATGAGGTAGGTACAGCTATAATTCCTTCACATTTACATCTTGAAGTTTAGATGGTACCGACAAAGGTGCATATTGTGTGGCACACACCTTCTGAATTAGTGTCTCTGAAAGTAAGCTCAGGAATCCTCATTAACAAGTGCCCAGATAATCTGGATGCCCTCAAAATGAAGTGTGTGTGTGTGTGTGTGTGTGTGTGTGTGTGCATTGATAGCTCAGTCATGCCCGTCTCTTTGCGACCTTATGGACTGTAGCCCACCAGGCTCCTCTGTCCATGGAATTCTCCAGGCAAGAATACTGGAGTGAGTAGCCATTCCCTTCTCCAGAGCATCTTCCTGATTCAAGGATTGAACCCAGGTCTTCTGCATTTCAGGTAGATTCTTTACTGTCTGAGTCACCAGGGAAGCCCTAGCAATTAAAGGTGTGTTATAACCATTGTTGTTGCTGTTTTTCAGTCACCCAGTCATATCCGACTCTTGTGACCCCATGAACTGCAGCATATAGGGCTTCCCTGTCCTTCACCATCTCCTGGAGCTTGCTCAAACCCATGTCTACTGAGTCAGTGATGCCACCCAACCGTCTCATCCTGTCATCCTCTTTTCCTGGCCTTCAGGCTTTCCCACCATCCAGGTATTTTCCAGTGAGTCGGCTCTTATCGCTACTCTCTAGTGACTTCCCAGAATTAGGCAGTGCCTTGTTCTCATTTTCAGCCAGAGCAGATACACTCATTTCTCAAATTAGTCCACGGTGTAGAAGAGTTCTGAACACGAGAGGGAACTTTTCTTAACAGAACTCGTACAAAATTTGGACGTAGGAAGTATGAGAGAGATGGAGAGGTCATTTTTGATTCTCAATCTCCTCCTACAAATGCCATTCCTGGTAAAGTTTATGAAGAAGTTGACACTGAATTGCTTGAATATCTTTGTAAGAATATCATCTAGGAGGTTTATTTAAAGACAAGAAACACATGGAGCTAAAGAGAGCTCAAGAGCAGACTCAGTGGAGAGACTGGTTAATGTAAGGTCAGAGAGTTTTGGCAGAAAAGCATGTTCCTTTATGTGGCTTGGAGAAGTGGAACAAGTGTTTTGAAACCAGGGTTTTGAGAAATATTTCATAGTGTGGAATAGCTTTTTTTTAAAAAAAACTGAAGTAAATATTTACTGGCCTTCCCCACCCCCACCATCCCCCACAAACACATATTTACTGTCATATAAACTTGAACTTCCAAACTTGAATTTCTGGATATACCAACAAGGGTGAAAGTGCATTTTGTTCAACATGGTCTTTTAGGAATTGCCACCTCTCATTTTATTGCATTCTGTAGTGCAAAATCCACTGCTTGCCAGCCTGCCTCTCTCCTTCCTCATTCCTCCTGCCAACCTGTTTTTCCTCATTTCTTTTTTTCCCTGTTCTTTCTCCCCTCTTTCCCCACCCCCTCACATTTTTTTGTTTGGTTCTTCTCTCTGAATCTCACTCTTTCTCCAGTCACATTGCACCTCCTCATCTCATCTTGCCAGCCTACTCCAGCCTGTAGTAATGTCTCCTTTTCCTGATTCGTCATATTACTAAAATGTCTGCACCGAAGACTTTGGCTCATGGTTATTCTAACACAGTGTTGTCCGATTGTATTTTATGTATAAAGCCAGTTCCCTCAACTAAATCCTAAATGTTTGAGGCCCAGAATGAGAACATACATTAATTTTACATTTTCAACAAGAGTACCTAACCAATGTTCAGGAAATATACAGTATTTTGAATCACATGAAATTTTTTCCCACTTTCAAAGTCAGATGTATTGCTTTCCTTGTTCTTATCCCGCCATGCTAATTTTAACTTGTAACTCCTTTGACAGGCTGAGGGAGGAAAAAGGAGTTAATAATCACAATCAAGTTATTCATTTGTGGAAAGAAAAGTGTTAAAGAATATTACTATTTATTTATTTATTAAAGAATACGTATTCCTCTTCAAGGAATAAAAAAATAACTAATAAATTTAAATTAGACTGAAAATTTGTTCTCAGTTCACACAAGGAAAGTGAAGACAGTTATATTTCAATTAATATTTAAAAGTTGTATGACAATAGACAGCAGTCAGTAGATAGATCCCAGATACTACCTACAGAAGCTACAGATTGGCAAGATAAGTTTCAGCTCAATGAAGTAGCCATGTGAAATGAAGAAAGAACTTTAATTTATAAAAATGCCTTCCCTACTAAATTTGATCATTGCTTACATTTGATATGAAGACTTTTTGTGTAATTATCAGATGTTGCATACTGAGATTAGCCATATTGTGGAACATGTCTGTATGATTTTCCTCTTTATAGTCAAATAATTCTTTTAAATAACAATAAAACATTACCAAAGGAGAGTAGAGCCCCAAGGGAGAGTAGACAGTGATAAGAGCCAAAGGACAAGAAGTTAGCAGGCTTCCAGTGAACTTACTGAGTAAGTTAGAACTTACTGAGTGTTTTAGAAAACACGTATTCAATAAGCACTGGAAATATATGAGATCATATTTGTTCATGATTCATTTCCCAGTGTTATGGGATGAGCACAAGCTGGGGTGTAGGAGAACTTCAGTTCAAGCCCCATTTATCTGCTTTCTGGCTGTGAGACCTTGAGCCCAATACTTAATGCATTTGAATATTAATTTCCTCATCTGCAAAACATGTAAAAGTATTTCAGTGGGTTTTTGAAGGTTACATTAGAAAAATCTGTAAGTACTTGGTGAGAAGAAAAAAAAAATTGCAGGTGCTTTTTGAATGATGTCATCCATACCTCAATTTCTCCATCTTGCATGGGATCAGACTGACAAAGGATGCTATAAAACAGAGATAATCAAACTTTACAGTGCAACTCAAAGATCAAGAGAGATGACTTAAAGGATTGAGAACTGATCTATGAATTGAATCTGAAAAATTGTGCTTCTCTATGTGTCTGTCATCAAGGAAACTAACATTCGCTGTTTTCTCTGTGAAAAATGGCCACGACTTACATGGAGGTCTACAACACAGACCCACAATAAGGCAGGCTGGGGGCCACTGATAGCCCAGTGTGCTCAAGTGCAGGAAGCCTGATGGAAAGCACAGTAGGCAGCTACCCACAGTGCGCAGCAGTGGCACAGAATCCCCCAAACCAGCGGTGGCATGGCACACGCAGCTCTGAAGTCAAGATTGCCCCAGACAACCCTGTGGACTGACCTCTAGCCACAGTTCACGTCTTCTTCAGCATTTACTGCCTGCACTGGCTTCCCTGGCGGCTCAGATGGTAAAGAATCTGCCTGCTAATGCAGGAGACACAAGAGAGGAGAGTTCAGTTTCTGGGCTGGGAAGATCCCCTAGAGAAGGAAACGGCAACCCACTCCAGTATTCTTGCCTGGAGAACCCCATTAGCAGAGGAGCCTGGCGGGCTACAGTCCATGGGGTTGCGAAGAGTGGGACACGACTGCGCGACTGACACTTTCACTTTCACTATTGCACGCAGGCATCGTGCTTTACGTCTCTCTCCTCACTTAATCTAAAGAGCCCCATGAGGTAGGTATGCCTGGTATCTTCAACTTACCAATGAGTAAATTGAGCACAGAGAGGTTATGAAGGTTAAGGCACACGCCTAGGAAATCAGCAGTGAGAGTCGAGCCCAGGCTGTCTGCATCCACAGGCTGCTCTCTTAAATCCTTCTGAAAGGAAAACACTTCTGGTACCTTTACACGAACACCAAGAGAGGTGCCTCCAGGATCGGGGACGGAGGGGATGGATGTATGAAGGGAAGGGCCATTTGCTCAGGTGGCCCTGTGTGAGAGAATCTGCTTCCAGACGGATGCTGGGTGAGAACGTCTGGCGATAAGAAGGGCTGTACCTGTTGTGTGTCCTAGCCACTGGGTGGGTTGTCTATTTCCAGAGCCTGGGGGCAGCTCTCCTTGACTTGACCCAGATAAGTGCCAGACATGGGAGCACAGTTGCGAGATCAACTGGTCTGCTTCTTGTGTGGAATTTTCCTGTTCAAAAAAAAAAAGGAAGGTGCAGGAAAACAACAGCTTCCTATGACCTCATTCTGCTTAAAATTCCTGGATATGTCTCTGTTTCCCTTCTGGTTCCAGACTTTTTCTTACTTACTTTCATACTAGATTCAGCTTCTCTTAAAAGGAAACAAATATCAACTTTATAAAGAAGTGGCATTAATTTTTTTTTTCCAGAACATTTTGAACTATAGAGCCCAGTTATCTTATTTAATTGATCTCTGATTAAATTTTTTCCCCTGATGGGCAACCTTTTATGACAAGGTGATTCATATACTTTCTGCATTAGATTCAGAGGACATGTTCACTAAATTCAGACATTGATTTTATCAAAGCTATTTACTGAGTGTATACTATGGGACAGGTGTTATGTTAGATGTTGATTGGTGGTCCTCTCCACACACCTTCTGAATTAATATCTCTGGAGGAAATTCTAGGAATCCTCTTTTTTTTTTACTTTATTTTTTTATTATTTATTTATTTATTTTTAATTTTTATTTTTACTTTATTTTACTTTACAATACAGTATTGGTTTTGCCATACATTGACATGAATCCACCACGGGTGTACATGAGTACAGAATTTTGTTGTTTTCTGTCAAACCTCAGCATGAATCAGCCATAAGTGTACACATATCCCTCCCTTTTGAACCTCCCTCCCATCTCCCTCCCCATCCCACCCCTCTAGGTTGATACAGAGCCCCTGTTTGAGTTCAGGAATCCTCATTTTTTTAACAAATTTCCAGAGAAATGTTATGCCCTCAGTGCTTTGAAAACCACTATCCTTTATTATAAACTCTTCAAATATAAAGCTTGGGGTTTTATGTAACTTTGTTTCTAGCCTCTAACAGATTGCTTGGCAGGATAGTGTTGATGTGTTCAGTTCAGTTCAGTCGCTCAGTCGTGTCCGACTCTTTGCGACCCCATGAATCACAGCACGCCAGGCCTCCCTGTCCATCACCATCTCCCGGAGTTCACTCAGACTCACGTCCATTCAGTCAGTGATGCCATCCAGCCATCTCATCCTCGGTCGTCCCCTTCTCCTCCTGCCCCCAATCCCTCCCAGCATCAGAGTCTTTTCCAATGAGTCAACTCTTCGCATGAGGTGGCCAAAGTACTGGAGTTTCAGCTTCAGCATCAGTCCTTCCAAAGACATCCCAGGGCTGATCTCCTTCAGAATGGACTGGTTGGATCTCCTTGCAGTCGAAGGGACTCTCAAGAGTCTTCTCCAACACCACACTTCAAAAGCATCAATTCTTCGGTGCTCAGCCTTCTTCACAGTCCAACTCTCACATCCATACATGACTACTGGAAAAACCATAGCCTTGACTAGACAGACCTTAGTCGGCAAAGTTATGTCTCTGCTTTTGAATATGCTGTCTAGGTTGGTCATAACTTTTCTTCCAAGGAGTAAGCGTCTTTTAATTTCATGGCTGCAGTCACCATCTGCAGTGATTTTGGAGCCCCCCAAAAATAAAGTCTGACACTGTTTCCACTGTTTCCCCATCTATTTCCCATGAAGTGATGGGACCGGATGCCATGATCTTTGTTTTCTGAATGTTAAGCTTTAAGCCAACTTTTTCACTCTCCTCTTTCACTTTCATCCAAAGCCTTTTTAGCTCCTCTTCACTTTCTGCCATAAGGGTGGTGTCATCTGCATATCTGAGGTTATTGTTATTTCTCCCGGCAATCTTGATTCCAGCATGTGCTTCTTCCACCCCAGCGTTTCTCATTATGTACTCTGCATAGAAGTTAAATAAGCAGGGTGACAATATACAGCCTTGACATACTCCTTTTCCTATTTGGAACCAGTCTGTTGTTCCATGTCCAGTTCTAGTTGGTACTTCTGACCTGCATACACATTTCTCAAGAGGCAGGTCAGGTGGTCTGGTATTCCCATCTCTTTCAGAATTTTCCACAGTTTATTGTGATCCACATAGTCAAAGGCTTTGCATAGTCAATAAAGCAGAAATTGATGTTTTTCTGGAACTCTCTTGCTTTTTCCATGATCCAGCGGATGTTGGCAATTTGATCTCTGGTTCCTCTGCCTTTTCTAAAACCAGCTTGAACATTAGGAAGTTCATGGTTCACGTATTGCTGAAGCCTGGCTTGGAGAATTTTGAGCATTACTTTACTAGCATGTGAGATGAGTGCAATTGTGTGGTAGTTTGCGCATTCTTTGGCATTGCCTTTCTTTGGGATTGGAATGAAAACTGACCTTTTCCAGTCCTGTTGATGTGTGGTTGGTTACAATTCAGGGAGGAAACAAATTTCCAAACTCTCTGCTTAGAGTGATAAAGGAAGATCAAACCTATCATTTATTAAAAAAAATAAAACTTTTTTAGCTGGACTGAATCTTAGTCGTGGCACTCCAGATCTTTAGTTATGGCATGCGGGACAGTTAGTTGCTGCGTGCAGGGTATTTTAGTTGTGGCATTCAAACTCTTAGTTGCAGCATATGGGATCTAGTTCCCTGACCAGGGACTGAACCTGGGCCCCTTGTATTGGGAGCAGAGTCTTAGCCACTGGACAACCAGGCAAGTCCCTGTCATTTATTCTTGTTCATGTGTTTATACTTTTTAATTTGCTGGTCCTGAACCTAATTTAGAGAAGAACATGGCAACCCATTCCAGTACTTTTGCCTGGAAAATCTCACAGAGAGAGGAGCCTGATGGGCTACAGTCCAAGGGGTTGCAGAGTCATACACAACTGGAAAACATAGATATTCTAACACCTGTAAGTCAAAAATCTGTCTATTTCAGAATTTCGATTTTTATTTTGTCTAGGAGGATATCGATCATCAGATTGTGATTTTCTTTATTGAGGGACTCTCAAAATCCACTTTGCTTTATTATTCATAGATCGAAGAGTATCAAACTTAAGTAGACTTTAAAAGAGAAGAATGCCAACCTCTCATCAAGTTCTTAAATTCTCCCCACAGTACTCTCTTTGTATGAGTCAGAACAGGGTTACTGCTTTAACAAATAACCTTAAAATTTCACTGGCTTCATCACAATGAAATTTATTTCTCACTCACAACTTATTCCAAGGCAGATAGCAGGAGGAGGCAGTGTCCTTCAGGGACCCAGGCTCCTTCTATCTTGTGGCTCTGTTCTCAGTTAGAAAACCAGGGTCTTCCCTGCTTGAGCCAGCAATGGTGTAAGGGGGTAAGGATCACACGGTGATTGAAAGGGCAGCCCAGGATGATGCGTAGCACATCCACTCACGTTTCATCAGCCAGAACTCACCCACTGGCCCATACCTGACTGCAGAGGATACTGGCACATGCAGTCAGAGTGGATGATCAGATGCCCCCTGTCTTAGCCTCCAGGTAGCTATATGGCCTCCCTAGTGACAGAGAACTCACTGCTTTTTGAGGAAGATAATATATTCTTTAAACATCCCAGACACTTAGAGTTCTTTCACTGAATTAACATAGATTTTGCTGCATTGGCAAGATGGCATAGTACTTAAGAGTGTGGCCTCTAAAACCAGACGGCTTCAGTTTGTATCCAAACTGATCAACTTTGGCCAGTTACTCATTTCTTGGAGTCTGTTCCTCATAAATTAACCCATGAGTTTTTGCCTGGGCTTGTGCCTGATAAGTGACAAATTCTCAACATATGTGAGTTGTTAATGCTTGATATTGGCCCTTGTTCCACCTCTGTGCTCACAAAATAGGTATCTTTGTCCTTGGGTATTTAAAGGTATCTCTGCCCCCTATTCTGAGTATCTTTCAGAATCTTCAGCTGCTCCTTATATGACCTTATTTACCATTCCTTCTTCATCCTGGTCACTCTTCTCAGGTTGTGGTCCAGTGTACCTATGGCCCTTTGAAGAGAGTAGCCCTCTTACCAGAATATAAGATTCTAGTATGCTCTGATCAAGGAAAAGAGCAGCAAAACTATAACCTCCTTGCTTTTAGCTGCTATGCATCTATGTATACATCTTAAGATCACCTTACTTTTTCTAGCTACCATGTCACCCAATTGATACCTATTGATCTTATTTTCTACTAAAATTTTAAAAATGTATATAAATGTAATTGTTGAGCCAAGTCTCTTTTATTGTTGTAGACTTCTTTGGTTTCAAGAGAAGGTTCTTATATTGCTAGCTATACATTTCTGGCATATTCTATTTGATCTTCTATTTTCAATGTTTTCAATCTGAGAGGAGGAGTCGCTGCACCCTTAGGGCTCTTCTGTTCTCTAACAGTGGTTAATACAGGTTAACTCAACATCCAAGGAGAGTGACTAAGACTCACCTGTTAGTGTGAATTTTTTTTGGTCCAGCACTTGCGAGCTCGTGCCCAGTCACGTCTTTGCAACCCACCAGGGTCCTCTGCCCATGGAATTTTCCAGGCAAGAATACTGGAGTGGGCTGCCATCTCCCTCTCCAGGGGATCTTCCCAACTCAGGGATTGAACTCTCCTCTCTTGTATCTCCTGCATTGGCAGGCAGACTCTTTACCACTGAGCCACTTGGGAAGCCCTTTTGGCCCAGAGTACTTGAGAAAAGACCACTAATGCCAGGGATATTTATTAAGCTGGTGTTTGGGACTTTTTTCCCCTCTACTTTTGAAAAGCTGAAAAAAAAAAAAAAAGACAAAACACCAGCTCATTTTCTTGACATGTAACTTGAATCACTGTCTTAACCCAAATTTCTCTAGCCTTTTCTTCTTTATGGGTAGGATTTCTGTGTGTGTTGCCACATCATGTGGGTTTAGGGAAGGATAAGAAGGAAGGAAAAGATGGGATGGGATAAGCAGGCAGATACTGCAGATGCTCCTTCGGGCAAGCTGCACCCAGCAGGCTCCTTGGTGGCCCTGATGACTTCTTGGAAACCTGTGATTCTAAGACTCTGTACATAAATAAGTGGAGGCCAGCTCCAGAAGATTCAGTGTCAGTTCAGTTTAGTTCAGTCGCTTAGTCTTGTCTGACTCTTTGTGACCCCATGAATCGCAGCACACCAGGCCTCCCTGTCCATCACCAACTCCCAGAGTTCACTCAGACTCATGTCCATCGAGTCCGTGATGCCATCCAGCCATCTCATCCTCTGTCGTCCCCTTCTCCTCCTGCCCCCAATCCCTCCCAGCATCAAAGTCTTTTCCAATGAGTCAACTCTTTGCATGACGTGGCCAAAGTATTGGGGTTTAAGCTTTAGCATCATTCCTTCCAAAGAAATCCCAGGGTTGATCCCAGGGAAGATTCAGTGTACCAACCTGGAAAATGGGAACATTCTGATTTTTTAAAATCCTTCTAAGTACTCTCTTAAGAATGATCTACTTTATTTTTAATAATTCCTCTGTGATCACTCTTCTACAGTCACCCTCTTCATTCTTGTGAAAACTTGAACTTGGAGCTTAGTCTATCAAGCTTCCTGGTCTTCTTTACTGAAGTCCGTCGTTGGTAATGATTTATTTGAGACTGGTACACTGGCCTTTTCTGTAACAATAGCAGAGAAAATAATAGTAATACAATAGCTAATATTGATTGAGCACATACTCTGTATGAGGAACATGCTATGGGGTAGGTATTATATTATTAGCCACATTTCATAGAAGAGGAAATTGATAGATAGGAAATATAATTTGTCCAGGGTTACATAGTGGGAGAGCCAGTTAAATAGACTTTCCATCTGTAGAATGCAAATTACCACTCACAAATGAACAAAGGCCCTGCCACTCACCCCCAGATGGCTCAGCTGCCAGCCTGCCACAGTCAAGTCTCAGACCACAGAACATGCCCTTTTGTGGACACTCTTCACTAACTTACTTGACTTTGCTATATCATGCTTCAAAGTAGAACCTATTAACCCAGTGGTTGATAAGAAGCTAAAATGGTACTTTGGTATAATTTCCAAATTATCAGCATCGAGTCCTGGACAACACTTGAATCAGGGGCACTTCAAGGAACACAGGGAGAGATTTTATAGCATATTAATGTGATGACTTAAAAAAAAAAAATTCCTTACGGGACTGAGGCTACTAATCCCTTGCATTCCCCTGAGCTGAGGGTGGGGAATCCCCAAGAAACAAAACGATCCAATCACCTTCTCCTGTAGCCCACATGCACAGCTGACTTCTGAGAAATGAATTTAACTTTTAGAGGTTTCATGATCAGCTGCGGGACAACATCCGGCACCAACCTAACCGCTAATCTCAGATCTCATAGCAACACAGATTGTCTGGAACCCAGAATAGTCCTGCCTAGAGCTCTTTTCACTTCTTATCACTTGAGCAAGAGCATGTGTAAGAAAGGTGTCTGTTAGCCGACAGCTGCTGATTCTCAGAGAAATGAATGGATGTGTGGCTGCTTCCATTTAATCAGTCACCATCTATCTCAGCAGTATGAATGCTTCTATTTTATACCAGACACATCCCTGAACGCATATTTCTTTTTATCCAAGAGTCCACTGGACTTTTTCAAATTCACTCGCACATGATATTTTCATAGGGCTTGATATTGAATGAAATCCCCTTTAATCCCAATCCTTCTCCACTTTATTTTGTTTCTTAACATTTTCCTTTTGTAGAAACACTAGGAAGTCTGACTTTGCTAGAGGATCTTTAACCTACCTAGAGCTTTGATATCTTCTGATTACAGCTCCTCCTTTTTTCATCCTTTGGCCTCAATTAGAGACTTCACCGCCATAAAATTGATTTTTTCTGAATAAGGGCATAGTGCCCACTGTGATAAAGTTGCTTTCATGCTGACTGGCAGCCTAAGAACACTTCGCTTGATAGTAGGTACCATTTAGTTTTGACTAGAATTCTTATCTAAACAAAACTCTCTGGGCCTACTCAAGGACAATTTACGTCAGCAAGAGAAGTCAATAAAGAAATACGAATGGAGAATATTGTGGGAGTTTGTTGCAAAGGTGTATTGTTTTATGATGAAAAACCAATAAAGATTTTTTAATTGCATATTTCTAGATCACCTAAATAATTAGCTCCTACACTAAATGTAATATAAGGAGACAATATGAAAAAAATTGTCGTTTTTCCTTAACTTCTGCCCCTCCCCTCTAGTTACATGCAGACTCCATGTTCTTTGCCATCCTTTTCTGTCCACCTGAAACTATTACAACATTGTTAATCGGCCACACAATACAATATAAGCATTTAATAAAATAAAACAAAAAGGATTTAATTTAAAAACCAGATAAAGGCAAATAAAGAATACAAAATTTCTACAAGAGAAAGCAGTTGGATAGTTATATTTGTTCTCTACAATTCCCGTATATTCTTGCTTTAAGGTAAAACCAAGGATACTTTGTTGTTTGCTCCACAGGAGCCAAAGACTCAGAGTTGAATTTAAATTAAACAAAAAGAGATCATCAAGCTCCAAACAAATCCTGGTATGTAAGGGTATGTTTATAAAGATCAAGAAGAATTGCTATATTGCAGAGATACCAAGGGTTTGGTAGAATACAGTTCAATCCTTAGGCAGTTGTTAATCGTTTATGATGAATAAACCATTTTTTCAGTAAAGAATAATCTATCCTGCCTTTAAAGCACATTTAAAGGAGAAGAAAAAAGGAGGAGAAGAAGGCAGGAAAAGAAGACAGTGGTGATGACACCCCCTTGTTAAAGAATCAAAAAGTGGACCTGTTCATCCTTTCCCCGACCCAGCCACCCAATCCCTGGTGATGTCCCAGGGATTTGATATTTGATATTCACTGGGGTAGAGGAACAGAGGCCAGCAGGACCCTCCTAAATGCCTGCCTTGGCAATATTACCAAGTACCATCCCTTCTTGAGGTTTTAGAAGGGAATTAGTGTTTACTGGGCTCTTTGGCAACCCACTCCAGTATTCTTGCCTGGAGAATCCCATGGACTGAGGAGCCAGGTGGGCTGCAGTCCACAGGGCCACAAAGAGTTGGACACGACTGAGTGACTTTACTTACTTACTTACTTGGCACTTTATGTGCCTTAGATATATGGTTTTGTTTAATTCTCAGACAAGCTTGTGAAGGAACAATGTTTTCCCATTTGTATAGATTTAGTGCAAGAGGTTGAAAAACGTGCCCCAGATCATATAGCTAACAAGCCAGGAGCTGGCATCCAAATTTGCATTGAGAATGCTATGCCTGGGCTTGTCCCGTCATCTCATATGCACTTCATCTCTGCTCTACCAAGAAATTAATCTAGCATCTCCTTTCCAACCTGGTGGCCCTGGCTCTCTGGCATAGCTTGCCCTAAACAATGTTTCATGCACTGCACCATGTCCCTATACCTCACTGGCAAGACCCTGCCCAAGCACGTGTGCTCTGCTTTGGCCAATCAATTCTCCCAGTGTGGCTATGCATTTGTGTTTCTCACTACTGAAGACAGACCCTCCCTGAGACGTAAACACTGACAACGCAGTGGATACACTGGCAGTCATCACACAGGTCAGACAACTCTCAGTGGAAAGGAAAATGCTGGGGAAAACGTGGGAAATGGATAAAGACAGATTTTGTGTGATTTAATAATATACACAATATTAATAAAATATTTTAAATAAATTTTAATAAAATATATCTCCTTTCTTTACTTCTGATCACATCAGAAAACTCTGTCATGCATGTTGCTATTTTGAGCTGTGAGTTTGAGTCTGTTTTATGAAATAAGGGCTTTTTTCAGGGTATGCCAGGGCACTTTGACTGAGATGGAAGAAATCCTCCCCCAAGATTGTTGAATTTGACATAATATTTTTCAAAGGAAGAATGTCAGGGGAAAGATATACCACCATAATCCATACTAAGGAGAGGGGAACACGAGTTGAATGCAAGAGGACTTTAAATTTATCAAATGCTCACTCTGTGCCTCGGTTTCACATGGAGCCAACTGTATTTTCTCTGTTCCTCTCAACAATTCTGGGAGATATAAATATTCTACGTACACTGCCACCACTGCCACCACCAAGACTCAAGCAGCAACACTTGGTCCAGGCTCCAACAGCTGTTGGATGGTAGAGCTGGGGTTTGAACCCATGTCTTCCTGGGGTAAAAGCACTACACTGTGCAATTTCTTAATGAGCAGGGCTCTCTTTAAGGTCTGCGGAATAAAAGAGCAACAAAACATACACCCTGTGCTCAAGAGGCTTACAATTCAGTACGGAGACAAACAGATTTAAAAGATCAATAACTATGTATACTCGCCAAAAAATATGGCTAAGGAGAACCACAGGAAAGGTATAGGACCTCAATGGAGACATTGATTATGGAGACCCTGAGTGGTGAAAGAGTCCTGGTGAAGGACAGAGATTTGAATGAGATTTAGAGGGAAAATGGAGAACTTGGAAATGGAGAAGAAGCTAGCAGTTGTCTAAAAATGGGGATCATCCTGAGCTAAGAATGTGCCTGCTGGATTCAGGAAATAAGTGGGAAGTGGTGGTGGTTTTCTTTGTTATTTCCAGAAGTGAACATAGAGGAGGAGCTGAGAAATGACTCTTTGGAAGGTGCACTAGGCCTTTTCTCCTCCAAGTGTGGCGCCAATGTCGTCTCCATCATCTGGGAACATGTTTGAGATTCGGAATCTCAGGGCCTGGGCCAGGTCCCTGGAGCCAGAATCTGCATTTTCAGAGGATTCCACATGTGATCCAGGGGCACATTAATGCCTAAGAAGGACCACCTTAGAGAAGTAGATCTGCTCCTCTTATTTTCCTTCTCATAAATCCCAAAACAAGACTGAAAAGAGGGCAGGAAAGTTCTCTTTTCTGCCCTTCTGCCCTCTTCTTTTCTTTCTCTTTCTGTAGAAGCCCAGGTGGCTGTTGGTGAACTCAGGGACTTGAATGGTGCTTCCTTTCTGCTGCTTTGCCTGAAATTCAACATCCTCTTTCTGTAACTTCTGTGCGTCATTCTCCTCTTCCTTTTCACTAGCATTCACTGATCTGTGAAATGTCACACTGAAGAATGTGGAGCAGATGTATTTTGTACACAAATGTCTACAAAATGGAGCAACTCAATTGCCTTTCCGGGAGGCAATCCTGAACAACTGGCCTATCTGTGAAACTGGTTGATCTCCACACAATAGAACGTCCTGTGTGAACATTGCCCATTTCAAACAGTGGAGTTTAAAAGGTCAATCTTCCCTTAGCGAGACTGTTTTGGAAACAGAGCACCTCAAGAAGACAGAGGCAGCTTCAAGTTGTGAGCCCTGCCTTGTGATTCACCCAATTTATTTAATTCAGACTCTTTATTCCTGTTAATTTTATTGACCTTCTCACTTGGGACCACCACTACCATTTTGGGAAGAGATCAGGTTTAGGAGAAACTTGAGAAAAGGAACATTGTGTATGTAAACTGGGGGCACTTTTAGTTTCTGGGCTGACACATAAAGAACTTGGAAGTCTTCACTCCTATCCACACAACAAGAACAAAACTGAACACACTGGACACCAAGAGCTCTTCTTAGATCTTTCAGATAATTAAAGTCACGGGACAAACCATTGTCCCCAAAACTGGACAGACAGATAGATATGGAGAATTACAGCTTTTCAGAATCAATACCAGAGAAGGACAACCTAGACTATAATTGACGACTTGCCAGAAGCTGTGTGTAGAGAAGTCTGAGAATTAAAAGCTCCTAGGAGGGCCACAGTTCTATGAGCTTCACCTTCAGGAGCTCCATCAGGTTCCCACTGTGAAGATGAAGGTGGTAGGGGGTTGGGGCAGGGGTCATTCTCTCCTGTTCTGTGCAGGGGTAGGACAACAGTGGCCACTTACTACACCTTAAAGTACCCCCCAGAGCCCTCCAATCTCCTTAACAAGACCTGCCCTCAAGGAAAACTACTTTATCAGAGCCTGATCCACTGGAGTTGCACCAAAGGACTTGAAGGAGGGAATTGTCCAACTCAGAGTCAGGGAAAAATAGACCTAAGCATAGGACTTTAGAGTGCTTCCCCACCCCACATCTTACCAACCTGTCTATAATGCTCCTGAATAATAACAAGAGATTATAGCTGAAAGAACTGGATGGGAGGGGAGCTTGGAAGAGAATGGATACATGTATATGCATGGCTGAGTCCCTTTGCTGTTCACTTGAAAACTATCCCAACATTATTAATTGGCTATATGCCAATACAAAATAAAAAGATTTTTTTAAAAAAAGAACTGCAAGCCTCAGACTCTAAGTAAGGTCTCTGTGGGAAAACTCAAAGACAACCTGGGTGATTAAAATGACATGAGAAGAAATTTTAGCCTCTGATACCACATAGCATGAACACAGTCTAACTTAACATAACAGTTAAATAATAACTTAACAGCCAAATAAATATAAAACATCACACCAAATACTTATGTACAATCAACTGGAGAAAGTTTGTAATGTAGGTATGCACTTAACCAGATGTAGCCTCTGCTCATGTAGCAGAGTGTTCTAGATTTTCTGCTTGGAAAGGAAACAAAGGACACAGAGAAGCAGTCAGATGAATTTCGGATTTAGACAGAAGAGAGAATCACCTTCCTGCCTACAGACTCTTCCCTCTTTGAACTGACAGCTGTCATCTAGCCGCAGGCAATTATTGACCTGCAGTTCCTGCCATCAGTGAAATAACTTCAGCTGATAGTTTAGAGATTACAGAATCCAGGGGGTTTATCTGTTGCAAGTCATCAAGATTTCTATGAAAGTTTTGTAGTTGATTATAGTAATGAGTTAGGCAATTAAAAATGCTGAATATTTGTAGGGATAACTTTATCTTGACAAACCTTATGTGTTCAAGTGTTTCTCCAGCCCCTTTGTCAGACCTGCTTGCCAGTGTGTGGGTGTCATGGGAAAAAAACAGATTCCTGAGAACTAAGGATGTCTAGCTTCTAGTTCTGATTTTGCCAGGCATTTGTTGTATAATCAAGGGGAAGTTGCATGTCCTTTCTGGGGCTCAGTTTTCCTAGCTGTAATATAGAATAATAGTAGGTAGACTATTTCAGCCCCAAAGACAGAATCCAGTAAAGTACTAAGATGTCATTTCAATGCACAGTTATTCATGCCTGTAAGCTTGTAAGTATGTATGTACACAATATGGTGGCAGTAAAAAAGAATTATGAAGATTAAACCTAATTCAGATGCAACTTAAAAGCATGTCCTCAGAAAATGTGGATATTTTTGTAGAAATCACGAGTTTCTCTAAGTTTCACTTTATTTTTCTAATTTCTGCACCTTCTCCTCATGCAACTCTCTGTTCCATCTCTTTTTAAACCTCTCTTCACAGCTCTACTTATGTTTTGAAGGTATTTGGGGAGAAAGAGTTTTGAGATTTGCAAACATCTTTGAGGCATGCCAGTCAGCTTAAATTTGGCTGTATGTGGATTTTCTCTAACAGGAAACCAAATAAACCACTCTTGACATGACAAACAAACAGTCATCCTGAGAGCAATATTTTTAGGAGCTAAGTATAAATGAAAAAAAAAAAATTGATGGTGATTTGTTTTCCCTGAAACATAAAAGGAAGCTAAAAAATAAACATCTCATCCCAAATGCAATTTGGATCTTATTGAATTGAAAACAATTGTGCAAAGTATTGAGGCCATTTGAGGATCACATCAGGCAGTTGGATCCCACATCCGCCTAAAAATCTTACCTCTTATATGTAACACACAATTACAGATTCGCTGAGCAAGAATAAGTCATTCCAGTGATCCAGGAGAGGACAAAATTGGAAAAACACAGCATTAGTCACCTCTCCCCAAGGATGCTCATGAAGGCAGACCTGTGAAGGGAAGACACCAGGCTTGGGATTGGTCCTGGCTGTTTGTGTGTTACTGGGAGGTGGTAGATGAGGCCCGGACTGAGAGCCCACTGGTGGCCGAGGATCTGGAACTTGAGGTGAGTTCCATGCAAAACTGACTGATGATGAAAATGAAGGAAATGGATCAATGCCAGGACTGTTCATGTCTTCAAAATAATGTAAGCTGACATGCAAGTTCAAACAGGGCTGTGAGCAGTGAGTCAAGCATTAAAGTAATCAGTTTACCAATGGGTTTTTGTCCATACACCCACTTTTTGGAAGTCAGGAGAGCACAGATGTTAATTAAGAAAGTGGGTTCTGGAGTCAGATAGTAAACTTCTAAGCACCCCTGCCTCAGTGTCCTTGTCCATAAAAGAGTGATCGTGATAATGATAGTGCCCAACCCACTGGGTTGTTGTGAACACTGTAAGAAAAGAATTCGAGCAAAACGAAGCACCTGGACTTGTGTCCTATCCATGGTGGTTATTGTTACACATTCCTCTTTATCTGTTCTGTCCCAACACTTCCCAGGTGCCCTTCTTCCCTCTTTACAGTCTCATCTGGCCTTAGGATTCCTTCTAATAGCCTGTGCTTGAAGCATATCCCAACTAAGGCCCCTTTATCGCGTGTGCTCGCTAAGTTGTTCAGTCGTGTCTGATTGTTTGCAACCCTATGGACTATTGTCCGCCAAGCTCCTCTGTCCATGGGATTCTCAAGGCAAGAATACTGGAGTGGGTTGCCATGCCCTTCCCCAGGGGCTCTTCCCTACCCAGGGATGGACCGTGCATCTCTTATGTCTCCTGCATTGTCAGGCAAGTTCTTTACCACTAGCACCACCTTCATACCTTCCTCCAATTCAGCTTTACAAAGGTTTTGTCAGACTGGCATTTTTCAACTCCAGTGTGCATATAGAGCTTCTTGGGGAATCCAGATAAAATGCAGATCCTTATTCAATAGATTTGAGTATATCTTTGGGACATTCTGCCTTTCTAACAGGCTTCAATGCTTTGGGTCTTTGGGCCACTCTTTCTGTTGGAAGTCACTAGGTATCCAAATTAACCAGCATGTTCTTTTTCTGATCCATTTGAATGACTGAGTTCTTCAGTCAGATACTAGCTTACTGTCTGTAATCTACAAGTAGTCTGACCCTCTTTCAGTCATGGAATCCAGTTACCACATAGATTCCTCACATGGCTTCATTTCTCTGTATGCCAAATTTAAAATTAACCATGTTAATTTAAACTAAGGTATTTGTGAGGAATGACACCTTAATGTGTGGACCAGCCAGCAAGTAATTTCGCATCTAAGGAAGCTTGGTCTAAGGCTCAAATATGAGACTAGGAATTTTAGGAAGATATATGTAGGGGCAAAGCTACTCTATTAGCCGTCCTGAAATTACTAGACAGGTATTTAGGTATTTACAACGTCAAGCC
Source organism: Budorcas taxicolor (assembly GCF_023091745.1). Classification (NCBI taxonomy): domain Eukaryota; kingdom Metazoa; phylum Chordata; class Mammalia; order Artiodactyla; family Bovidae; genus Budorcas; species Budorcas taxicolor. The sequence goes on along the minus strand of NC_068914.1, from coordinate 67,178,815 downwards.
AACCCATAGTGGTTGGGAAAAATAAATGGTGAACACAGACAAATATTTTTTCCTGTAAATATTTCCACACAGTTCAGTTTAGTTCAGTTAGTTCCATTTAGTTCAGTTTCCTTCAGTTCAGTCACTCAGTCACGTCCAGCTCTTTGTGACCTCATGGACTGCAGCACACCAGGCCTCCCTGTCCATCACCAACTCCCAGAGCTTGCTCAAACTCATGTCCGTTGAGTCGGTGATGCCATCCAACATTCAGGACCTTATTTAGAAGTAAGGTCTTTGCAGATGTGTTTAGTTGAAATGAGTCCATTTTGGATTAAGTGGGCCCTAACATTGGAGTTTTCCCAAGTGACACACGGAGTCAAGGGTGATAAGACCCACAGGGAGGACAGCATGTGACCGTGGAGGCAGAGACTGGGGTTCGCTGCCTTAAGCCAAAGAATGCCGACGGTTACCAGTGGTCACCAGAAGCTAAGGAAGAGGCAGGGGGCAGACCCCTCCCCCAGGCCCACAAGAAGGAGCCAACCCTCAGACACCTGCATTGTGAACTTCTGGCCTCCTGAGCTGTGAGAGAATGAACTTCCGTCATTGAAGCCATCTTGTCTGTGGTCATTTGTTACATCAGCCGTAGGAAATGAATAGACCATCCATGAAGGGACAAGTTCAGTCCAGGTGCCGGCTGAGCCCTTGGTGTTCAATGCTCAAAGGCCGTCTGCCCTTTTGATCTCTGGCAGCTGAGCTGGCAGTGGAGAATTAGGGGACACTGCCGACATGGACACCCTAGTCCTCTTTAGTAACAGGGGAGAAGGGGAAACTTTTTTCTCTTTAGTTTGAAGAGGAATCCTTTCAAAGAAAAGATAATTGAATACCCATAAAAGAGAGTTCAAGCAGTCCCTCAGCTTTCACATCTGGCCAAATTGCTTGACCACAAACCTCTCCGTGTGGTCAAGTCTAAGGTAAGGCAGGTAACGAAGGAGAGGCCGTGGTAGAGGAAGCGCTGAATGAAACCTCCTGGGGATGATACCCCTGGACGCAAGCTAATGGAGGATCGTGAACGATGTCCGAGAGGTGAGGGATGACGGCAGTGAGTGGGTGAGATGGCAGCAGTCTAATCCATCGGTGCTGTTTAACTCCCCCCACCCCCGCATCGGCAGGCACTCTGGTTTGTGCTTCTTGCCTCTGCCTGGGTACCAAGGCTTGCCTCCTCGGCTTTCACAATCTCAGACAACTTGGAAACTTTTGCTTTGACTAGTGAGGAGCCTGAGATCCACATTTATCTCAAGAAAACATACTCAATTAAGGAAAACAGACTCCTTACCCATGATTATTCTATATTCAGTAACGCTGGTTAAACATAGGCCTCCTGCCAAAAAGAGTCTTCAGTCTGTTTAAACAGAATGAGAAAAAGGCCTCAAATTATTCTTTCTCCATTTCCAGCCCAGTGTGCTCATATTATCTTTATTCTACTGTGTGGTTTAAGGAAGAACAAGGCATTCAGAAAGGACTTTTTATCTATAGAAATTAAAACACCCTGTTGAAGTGCTCTAAACACACTTTTAATCTGCTAAGGTTGACTGAAAATGTTATCACCAAGTGTTTGAGGGGATTGCCAAAGTGAATATGTGCATCTGAGGAAATTCAAGTCCCATCCTCTGTCTTGAGTGGATCTGGGACTTGAGCAGCAGATTTGAAGTTGAAAGGACTCTCTGAGCTCAAGATCTGCCAGTTACTAAGGAACCTGAGAACATTTCTTCGAAGTCTCTGAGCCTCAGTTTATTGTACATAAAGCATTGACTACTAAGTTTGCAGAGAAGACTTTATAGCAGATTTATAAGATCAGCTTATATAGATCAGCTAACCAATAAATCATTCACACTCGTCATCTGAGTGCAAAGACGAAGAAAGAACTTCACTTGAGCACTTTCGTCATTTTCGTCATTTATGAAACCATCCTCCTTTCTGTTGAAAGTTCTTCTTTCTCTGATTTTTTTAAAATGTGGCTTGAACTATATTTACAATGGCATCAGCCCACTTCACTTTTTTTTTTTTTTTTTACCAAATATGGCCTCATTCACAATATACGCTATATCTTTAGTCTGGGTTTAGAGACATCTCTAGAGTTCTCTGCCCACCTTTTCCTCTAACCATTTAGATAATCAGGAAGCATATGAGTATTAGTTCTAGAAGCTTCTGGTGTTGGTGGAGTTTGAACTGTAGTCTCAGCCTTCTTTGGTGACTCAAATTCACCTTTCTCAACCATCGTCATGGAGAACAAAAGCAATAAAATATTTTGATTGTTATACACATAAAATGAGATGTTATATTTAAACATCCATTTAAAACTTTTAAAGGCCTCTGCTGCTGCTGCTGCTAAGTCGCCTCAGTCGTGTCCGACTCTGTGCGACCCCATAGATGGCAGCCTACCAGGCTTCCCCGTCCCTGGGATTCTCCAGGCCCCTCTAGAAATGTATTAAAAATTAAATGCCTTTTTCATTCAGTAAAAACTTTTTGAGCAAGGGAACCTGGCTGAGTTCTCTCATGTCACACTTTTCAGCTGTCTAGCTTACTTCTAGCCTTTTGGTTGTATGGAAAACTGTATCCTGAGGGTATTAAGGATGTGTATATTTATTCCTTTAACAAATATTTTCTGGGCACTTATTAAATAACCTGTACTTCTCTAAGCTTTGTGATAGCACAGAGAGAAAGAAGTAAGTCATAATTTCTGCCCTCATGAAACCTATGTTCTAGCAGTGGAGACCAGTGGTAAGTACACAAACTAATATAATCATTCCAACTAGATTTTGTATGATGAAGAAGATGAAAACAGAAGCTAGCAAACCAGGAAAGAAAACCTTTATATGGTCCATCTGAGATGGCATCTCTGAAGAGGGATGTTTAAGCTGAGACCAAAGGACAAGAGATAGACCTGTGTGAGTGACTTCCAAGGGAAGGATGTTCTCAAAAGAGAGATTTGCCTGAAATAGCAACTGAACAGAGAGATATGCAGCTGCACGGTGGTGAGCTGTAGAAGGAAGCTCATGGGGAGGTTAGAGAGAGGCCAAGGGTCAGATCCTACAAGACTCTTCAAGGGCCATGTGTTGGATTTTATTTCAAAGTCGATAGAAGGCCGTTAAAGAACATTAAGCACAAGTGTAATGTAATTTGGTTTATATGTCAGTAAGATCATTCAGAGTTCTGTGAAGAAAATGAGCTGGAGCAGGGACAAGAATAAAAACAGAGAACCAGTTAAGGAATGGTTGCAGTGCTCCAGGCAAAAGATTCTGTTGGCCTGTATTCTTTTTAATGCACAAAGACTTTATTGGAAGAAACTCCTATGAGAGGTAATGGGGAGGGAGCTGAGAAAGGCTGGAGAAGCTGTCAGAGCACCATGGAGCCTGACACTGAGTGATGGTTGGAGGGAAGGAAGTTGGTACCATGCTGGCTTGTATTGACCTGGCTGCAGAAGAAAATGTAGAAAAGCAGATACAATTGAAAAATTTTGGAACTGAGCTGAACAGGACTCACCAAGGGATTAACTGATGGCAGAAGTGGGGATGAAAAGAGGGAAGAATTAGGACTTGTCTATTTAGCCCAGTGCCTAGCACATAGTAGATGCTAAGTAAACATATTCAGGATTTGTTTTTCTCCCATAAAAGCAAGATCTCCCAAACTGATAATCAAGGAAAGAACAGAGGATTATAGAAAATAGATAGATAGGGTGAGTGAGAACCTAGAGGATGAATGAAAGACTCAAATTTCCTTTTGGTGAAGCTAGATAATGACTTTACTGTCAGTGGATCAAGGTTAAAATCTTTTTCCATGTGTCTCCCTCCTGACAGCTTTTCAATAAATGTCAAAAGACATCCTCCCAGGCCAGCAGAGGCAGAATTGAATATTGCATGGTGTATAAGCGACAGGACTGTATAGAGAAAAGACATTTTTAAAGTTATCTTGTGATCTAGGAAATAATTTTTCATCATTTCCCTTGGTTGACTTTGAAGAGAGAGCTTAAGAATAAAGAAAAGACTATGAAGCATATAGTCTGAGAATGATGGAACCGAGCGATTCTGTCTTGGTCCATCGATTCGTATATTACAGAGGCATTTGTTAGCACTCCACTTTAGCATAAATATTGCATACATGCACAGCCACGTTTCTTTTGAACAAGACCACTAAAACAAAAAAGCCCTGAAATAGACAACATAATCCTTGCAAAGATTTTAAATAGGAAGCACAAATATTCCCACACTTCAGACTGGCAAGGTTAGAAAAAAATAGATGAGGGTCATACATATTAAATACTAATATAAGTGATTGCAAACACCCATGCTTTAATTGGCACCCGTGGTTTAATTCAGGACATTTTAGAAATTCTGATAATCTTAGAAAGGAGTTTCAGACATCGATATTTGTCCTCAGTCTTTCTTCCAAGATTCAATTTATGGACCATTTTTAAAAATCCTGCTAGCTCCTGACATAGTGCCTTCTAAATTTCCTCTAAGTGAACTTAAAAATAAAATGTTCTTGCCTTCATGCTAATACCATTTGGAGTCTGAAAATGGTGTTCAGGACTTTAGTCCTGCTCTCTCTCCTCTGGCTGTGGATTTTAGTCTCCTGGATGTGACTGATACACGGAAGGGGCCGCATCACACACGTCTTCATTCTACTCAGAACAGTGATGCTCAAGGGCTCTGCTTATTCTCTAACTATAGCTCCTTCACTACCCTTTCAGCCAGATGTTATCTGGAATATTGATAGCTTTGAAAAAAGTTATGTTTAAAAAAGAGTGACCCAGCCATTACAGGGATTAAAGGAAATTGTTATTATCAGTCATGTGGGACTCTTTTGCAACCGTATGGACTGTAGCCTGCCAGGCTCCTCTGTCCGTGGGATTTCCAAAGCAAAAGCACTGTAGTGGGTTGCCATTTCCTTCTCCAGGGGATCTTGCTGACCCAGGGATCCAACCTGCATCTCCTGCTTTGGAAGGCGAATTCTTTACCACCGAGCCACCAGGGAAGCCCCAAAGGAGATAATAAAGGTTTTTTAAAGGGAAAGGAAGAATACTTCTAAGCATCGGGAAGTGGCATCAATACACACTGACTTAAAGGCTGAAAGGCCCTTGGAAGGGTCCCTCACATTAAGTATCTGACTTGTTATCTTTATGCTGTGGTCAGCTCTGATACTAAGACCTTCTCCAGAGGTGCACTGTGTGCATAGACAGGCACAGTGTGGGGCCAGTGTCCTCCATGTGATATATCAAAGGCCACCCACATTGACTTGTAGCAAGATTTCTCAAAATGCACTGGGTAGTCGGACCTCACTTTGCAACTGCCTTTTTTTTCCCCCAGCCTGGAGTGATAGGAATGAAGATTTTAGAAAATGTGTGTAATTGATGAGTAGTCCATAGCAGATATTTCTTCTTCATTTTTTCTTGGAGTATAATCGCTTTACAATGTTGTGTTACTTTCTGCTGTACAACAATGTGAATCAGCTATAAATATACATACATCCCCTCCCTCTTGGACCTTCCTTCTACCCCACTATCCCAACCCTCTAGGTCATCACAGAGCACCGAGCTAAGTGTCCTGTGTTGGCAGCTTCCTGCTAGCTATCTATTTTCCTATGGTGGTAGTGTATACATGTCAATACTAATGTCTCAGTTTGTCCCACCCTCTTTCCCTCCCTGTGTCCGCACGCCCATTCTCTATGTCTGTGACCCGATTCCTGCCCTATCTTTTCTGACCCCTACTCCCTCCTTAGGTGACATAGATGGTCCCATCCTTTGGATCATTTGGTATCTGAGCTTACTCCCCTACCCTCCTACACACAATACTTTATTGTATTTATTCATATACAGTGTTGTCTCTTTCCCCTACTAGTCTCCTTAGCAGAAGGGACTGAGCTTTATTTGTACTTTCACCCCCCAATGCAAGATGTAGAGGTCTCACCCAGGTGAAAGGATCAGGAAGCATTCTCCACTGTATAAAACCCTGTAAAAGCCTGCTCCCGTGGGACCTTGTAAAGTAGGGATTCACGTAGTAGAAAGAGACCACATTAATTTTTCCTTGTTCCAAATCATCACTAGTGTGGAAGTTTTAATGGAACTACACGTACCACACAGCATTTTTATCTATCCCTTGTCCTAATGATGAAGCAAAAAGGAGAAATATAGGGGGTCCTGACTCCTCCAGGCTGAAATTGGGGGAGCCTGCTTCTGGCCTGAGAGAACCAGTGTTGAAATTCCACAGGGTCAGCCCGCCTCACAGCTCTGCGGAAGTGTAGGCTTGCTTCCTTATTGTTATCGTCAGCTAACAGCTTATCTTAGCAGAGGTGGGGATGTTCTGCAGCTACAGAGGAGTCAGTGGCTTTCATTTATCTTAAATGAACTTTCCTGAGTTCAGCCAACACTTCTGATGAATTTTAAGCCACAAACTCAGAAACCCAGAAGTCAGTGCCACCATTTCCAAAGGACAACCTGAGTCAATTTAACTCATTACCCTTGACTATGCAATCCCTCAAAATGCAGCATTTAAACCTTCACTTCAAAATACTTTACTGAATGACAAGGGCTGCTAAGGCAATCATCTGATTTAATCAGCGCTACAGTCTCTGGTCAGGAGCAAAGTGACCCTTTCAAAAGAGAAATTCCCGGTGTCACTGGAGGTGATGCCCGGTACATGTTTGGTGAAGGAATGAATGGACCAATGAATGATATCTCAGTTCAGCTTTCACTCAGCACTCTGCATAATCACCTCTCCCGACAGCAGGTGCTCATGTGTACTCAGCATCACTGTCTGATTTTAGTTCTAGAAGACAGTAAATGTAAAGAAGAAACTTGGCTGCTGGTATCACAAAAGATGCATCCTATGAACCTAGAGCCTATTATAGAGAGTAAGTCAAAAGGAGAAAAACAAATGTTGTACATTAATGCATGTGCATAGAATCTAGAAAGATGGTACTGATGAACCTGTTTGCAGGGTAGAGATAGGGACTCATAAAGGAGAGACTTATGGACATGACAGGGGTGGGGGAAGGAGAGGGTGGGATGAACAGAGACAGCAAGTAGCATGGAAACATATATACTACCATATGTAAAACAGATAGCCAGAGGGAATTTGCCCTATGATTCAGGCAACTCAAACGGGGGCTCTGTGACAACCTAGAAGGGTGGGAGGGAAGTTCAAGAGGGAAGGGACATAAGTGTACCTGTGACTGATTCATGGTGTATGGCAGAAACCAACACAACATTGTAAAGCAATTATCCTTCAATTAAAAATAAATACATTAAAAAACAGTGCATCCTAAAGATTTTAGATAACTCCCAGAAGGTGACTTTTTGAAATTACAATTTTTTAGTCAACAGAAGAGTTGGAGAAATTTTTCAGCCCTTCAAAAGATTAAGGGTTGATAGGTTTATCGTATCTGTCCCTTGGGAATATCAAAGTATTATACACATGAAGAAAGTTGCAACACCAAATAATTTTTTTTAAGTACTGAATATCTTTCTCCATAATTTTAGAATATGACGTTAGGAGAAACCGCTGAGTGATTCCGCAACAGATCACCCCACTCGTGGTTCCATCTGTATCTTCTGTCACTTGTGTCATTACTTCCTCTTTCCTTCCTTCTTCCCTTCTTTTTCCTTTCCTCCCTCTCTTATTCTACCTTTCTTTCTCTCCCTCTCATTTCCTTTTTATTAGTCACTAGGTTTAGATGTATTCTTAAACGTTATATAGTCCTCCCAACGATGAAATATAAGTATCAGTGTAATTACTTTTACAATTTGAGAAACTGAGTCTCAGAGACATCTTTTCACTGGGCCACACAGTACACCCGGAATTCAAAACCAAGACTGAAGGACTCCAAGGTCCATGACCAGTCCATTTTATCAGTTTGTTTCTGATATTGTTCTTGGAGTGATTATTGAAAAACAGCAATGTGTTTTGGGGTTTATTAAAAGCTAATGAAAAAGGAAAAAAAAGTTGAAAATATAGGATAAACAGGAACATAGCATATTTTTATAGCCCTAAGCCAGAGACAGAGAAAAGCAGAATTAAACAAAGATTAAAAGCTATTTCCTTCAAGATTTTTCTTAATATATTATAAAACTTGATCATGTGCCCTTAAAAGCCATAATACAATTATCTGGATACAATCGTTTGACAATGAAATGCAGTTCTTTGAGTCTATTTTGATGTTCAAAGACAGCCACAATGGCCTCTAGGGATAGAAAATAAAAATACAGATAGAGACACGTGAAAGGACGTCATTTACAGAGAAGTCTCAGATATTTTACTGCCTGTTTTTTTTTTCACTGTTGTTGTTTAGTCACCAAGTCATGCCCAACTCTTTGCTACCCCATGGACCATAGCCCACCAGGCTCCTTTGTCCATGGGATTTCCCATGCAAAAATACTGGAGTGGGTTTCCATTCCCTTCTCCAGGGGATCTTCCCAACCCAGGGATCAAGCCTGTGTCTCCTGTGTTGGCTGCCAGGTTCTTTATCACTGAGCCACCAGGGAAGCCCTCTTCCTACCACTCACCATGGTGTTTTTTTTTCCAGAGTACCATGTCCGTGTTCCTTCCATTTCAGAATCTGCACATTTTCATTATATTTCCTTTGCCCATCCCCACCCTCCATTCCTGTTCTCCCCTATCTTCTAACCTCTTTTCACCCCTTCTTATTTACCCTTCATGTCTCAGCTTACCCTTTCCTTAAAGAGCCCCCCCCACAGCACCGGCTAAGTGTGTCTCCCCACCACAAGATGAGCACTTGCTAGTTCCGGACACTGTTCTAAATATTTCCCACGTGTTGCCCTTTATTCCTTACAACAACCTTTAGAGGGAGGTGCTGGAGAAGGAAATGGCAACCCACTCCAGTGTTCTTGCCTGGAGAATCCCGGGGACGGCGGAGCCTGGTGGGCTGCCGTCTATGGGGTTGCACAGAGTCAGACACGACTGAAGCAACTTAGCAGCAGCAGCAGCTATTATAGCCCCTTGACATACCTGGGGAAACTGAGGCACAGAGCAATTAAACAACTGGCCCCCTGTCTCAGGGCTGCTGTGAGGAAGGACAAAACTGGAGCTTCCTTGTTAGAATCCAGAGCCCATCATTCTCTCAATGACACGGCTACACTTCCTCTCTTAGGAAACCCTGTCTGCTCACTCATACATGAAGAACTGATCCTCACAATTGTTTGTGAAACTGTCTTTTTTCAATCTTTCCCACTATAATCTTTTTGGAAGCAAGGTCCAATTATAGATCATAGTCCCTACATCTAGCATTTGTGCCTGGACTATAGGAGAGAGCTAATAAATATTTGAAGAGTAAATAAATAAATAGATGATCAAATGGAAGGACAGATGGATGGGCAGATGAATGACTTGGCTGGCTTATGTCTTTAAAAAATGGTGCCAGTGAATCTTGGATTTTAAGCTTTACCCCTGTCCCTGGCTTAGCAATATCATCATCTTACATGAAGAGCAGGGTGTTTTGGACAGACTGGGTCTTGATTCATCTTGATTTTCTTTTTCCGTGGGAAACACTGATATAGAGTGTAGAATGTCCTACATCCAGCTAAACTTTTAAGAGGTCAACAATAAAATTGGGATGAGGTTGAGAAGAAGTCAGATAAAATGGCATAGTATTTTTTAGCTAAAAGAGACCATAAAGATCACCAGATTCCGTTTCCTTGTGTTACAGGAGCTGCTGTAGTAATGATTCTTAGGTACTTAGGCCAGATTGCTTCAATCTCATCTTAACCTGTTTTCAGCAGAGGTGGCAGAATTCAGAACCGTTCTGCCAGAGCCGTGCTGTCTGGCATGCTCAGATACTGTCAGATAGAGATAAGACATGGGCATTTTAGACAAGTCATATGACTCTGATATGACCCTTTCATCTAGCTATGGAACACACAGTGACTGATAATGACTTCAGAAACATCACCTACTTACCAGGTGTCTGAACGTAAATCAACAATGTGAAGGGATAAAGCAATTATTTCATTGAAGTGTGAGGTTTGAACACAGGTTTCTAAAGGAAAAGGATTTAACAAAGGTATTTCATTTGAAAATAGTATAGCAATTTTTGTTAAGATCAAAAGCTGATATCAAAGGAAAGACCTCTCTGAATATTTTCATTATTCGGGTGTCTGACCTGCATAGAAATACAACTGCAAACCCAAGTTTGCCTAGAAAAAACTGCACAGAGAGCAGTATTTGATGCCCCAAAATTGTCCTCTTTCTAGCTGTGACCTTGGGAAACCACTTGGCCTGAGTCTCAGTGTTCTTATCTGCAAATTGGAGTTAGTTCATCAACAATTACCTCTATGGTGTTTTCTTGGGTGAAGTTTACAAAAGATGGCGATTGCTACCGTTTCTCAAGTGCATACCATGTTTTGGGAACTTTACCTACATGACCTCACTCTGTCCACAACAAAACCCTGTTATTGAGACATTGGAATTGCAGCTTGGAGAGTTATCAACACAGTGCGTGGGAAAGCCAGGATTCAAACCCAAGTTCATTGACCCCAAATCATTGCTTCTTCCACTCAGCTTCATATCCAGGCTCTGGTAAGAGAAAGGGCTTTGAAAACTGTGAAGGGCTAAGTATGTGATTACTATTGTGTTTGTAGGTGGCCTTAACTGGATTTATGCTCCCTCCTAAATCTGTTTTTTTCTCTTTATTCTCCCATTTTCATCTCAAAGGGACATCCTTACAGAAATTTTCTTTACCCTCTGCAGCTCCCTGGAGGATACCTGGAATGGAGCTTGAAATAGCTTTACCTGCCTGCCTGCCTGTCCTGTGGCTGTGCCCAGCTTCCATCTTTCCAAGAGGAGAAGAATAGTTGTGAGGGCTTCTTCACACCCCACAGGCTGGGACAACAAGCCAAGCCCTCCTTCTCTTTCTCTCTTCCCAAGTGTCAGAGCATCCTCAGGCAAGAGCCCCTCATTTCCTAGCAAAATCCTACACTTTGGGGAGCACTTATTCTCTTGAAGATAATCTACCATTAAAGGTCTTGAATGTTTAAAGTATTGATTATTTTAATTTTTCCAGCTTTATTGAGGTATAATTGACAAAATTGTATATATTTAAAGAGTACAACAGGATGATTTGATATAAGTATACATTGTGAAATGATTGTCACAATCAAGTTAATTAACATATCCATCACCTCATATAGTTACTTTTTTTTCCTTTTTTAATTTTTGGTGAGAATGCTTAAAATCTACTCTCTTAGCAAGTTTCAAGTATACACTGTAGTATTATTAACTATGATCACCATATTGTACTTTAGATACTCAGAACATAGTCATCTTATAACTATAAATTTGTATCCTGTGACCAGTATTTTCCCATTCCCCCCCCATGCCAACCCCTAGCAACCATCATTCTACTATACTATGTTTCTATGAAGTGAAGTGAAGTTGCTCAGTTGTGTCCAACTCTTTGCGACCCCATAGACTGCGCAGCCTACCAGGCTCCTCCGTCCCTGGGATTCTCCAGGCAGGAATACTGGAGTGGGTTGCCATTTCCTTCTCCAGGAGATCTTCCCAACCAAGGGATCGAACCTGGGTCTCCCGTATTGCAGGCAGACGCTTTACCATCTGAGCCACCAGGGAAGTCTGAGTTTGACTCTTTTTCAGATTTCACATATAAGTGATAATGATACAATATTTGTCTTCCTCTATATGGCTTATTTCACTTAGCATAATATGCTCTAGTTTTATCCATGGTGTTGCAAATGACAGGATTTCCCTCCTTTTTATGGTTGAATAATATTCCCTTATGGGCTTCCCATTTTACCTTTCCTCAACTCTGCTCCCAGACAGGCTTTTTTTTTCTCAAATAGAGATAGTCTTTACTTGGATTCTTCAATTAAACAGACCTGAATTTTTATTCTAGTTTTCCAGTTACCAGCTGTGGCAGTATTTAGGCAAGTTGCTTAAATATCCCCGATTCTCTGATTTCTCACCTGTGAGGTAGGGATAATAATAGTACTTACATCATACAGTATTGTGAGAGTGAAATGAAGTAAAGTGGGTAACGTGATTGACAGTGCCTGGCACAGAGCTGTGTTCAATACACGTCTGCTCTCTGTGTGTGTGTGTGTATGTTCAGTCACTCAGTCATGTCTGACTCTTCGCAACTCCATGGACGATAGCCCACCAGGCTCCTCTGTCCATGGAATTTTCCAGGCAAGAATATTGGAATGGGTTGCCATTTCCTGCTCCAGGGGATCTTCCTGACCCAGGGATCAAACTCTGTCTCTCGCATCTCTTGCATTGGCAGGCAAATTCCTTACCACTAGCGACGTTTGCTATAATTACTAGCTATTGTTCAGTGCTGATAAAAAGGCAGGGATTATATTACCCCTCATATTTGACCCTGGAAGACCAATAAATAGCTAGAACAACATCACTCAGTGCTCCCAGTAAATTGATCCCTTTTCCTGTTTGACTTGTACTCTCACACTCCTAGTAATGTCTATAGTCTGTTAAGCCCAACTGGACTTGTATCTATTTCCTCTCATTCTTTTCTTCTTCCTATCACTGATACCTAGGACTGCCTCACCCATGGAACATGTTCAGTATTCAAATTCCACCAAGAATGAGTTACAAAAGACTGTCCAAATTCTTTGCAACTCAGTAAGTAAATGCATTACTTTGTACCATGTCTTTGAAACTACCCCCATTGGCTCCTTTGGACTGGTAAGTACACAGTTGAAGTACACACCAGAATAGAGGTCTGGCCTTGGGCTGAGTAGGGCCATAGTCTGGTGTGCTGGGCACAACATGTGAACTGGCAGCAACCACGTGAACTGAAGTGGGAAGAACGGGAGTGTGGGAGACAAACCACCTGGAGTGTTTCCTAGCACTTCTACCAGCTTTGAGACTTTGGCAAACTTTATAACACTCTTTGAGCCGTGCCTTCTTCAGCTGAGAAGTGGAAATGATAACTATATTTTTAGTTAATCTGAGATAAGAAATGATATCAAGTATGTGACCTGTTAGTGGGAGTGTAGTAAATGGTAACTACTGCTCTCCTGGACTTAAGAGAGGAGGTAAGAATCCCAGCAAGGCTAAGATCAATTTACAAGTTCAGTCACAAAGCAACTTAGCGGGGAGTTATCAACACGCTGAAAGCAGAAAACAAGAGAAAGCTTGTGTTGAAAGTTGACCAGAGGGTAGGGAGGTAGGGGGGCGGGGGAGCGGTTCAGAATGGGGGTGGGGAACACATGTATACCTGTGGCTGATTCATGTTGATGTGTGGCAAAAACCATCATGCTATTGTAGTTAAAATTAATTAATTAATTAGAAAAAATAAGTCTAAGACTGACCCAAGATTGAAAAGATTTAAAAAAAAAAGAAAATTGATCAGGTTTCAGACCAAGGGTCAGATAAAATTATTTAATTAAAAAAAAATAAATCTATGAATGACCCAAGATTGCAACAATAACAACAAAAAAGAAAGTTGACCAGGTGACCAGGTTTCAGAGCAAGGGTCAGACTTCTGCCATAAAATAAACCCAAATCCCCAGCTCGACATGGGCACCCAAATCATGTTAACCAAGGCATTTTGCTTGTACATCAATTTTAGGATAAATGCTACCTTTTAAACTCTAGCCTTACTATCCAGAGTGCAGTCCAGGGACCTGCAGCTGCAACATCACCTGGAAGCTACTCTTAGAAATGCAGGTCCTCAGGCCTTACCTCAGACCCCAAAGTCAGAATCTGAATTGCACGATGATCCCCTAGTGATTCACATGGACCGTTCCATAGGTCGCACAGATCAACCCCAGTGCAGACTGGGGGGAGGGGGAGGACGCAAGGGTGTGAATGCCCTCGAGGAAGGTGGGGAGGTGGGACTAATGGAAGGCCATCGTAAAGTCTGGGTCCCACACGTGTGTACCTTATGAAGCACTTAAACAGTGCCCTGCATGTCCCAGCATTTCGGCCAATATCATAACCATTATTTGGTGCCTCAAGCATCTGGGAAAAAGTTTATTTATATCTCTTGAGCATCAGGATGTCTCAGTGAAATCAGTTTTAGTTGAGAGGAGAGAAGAGGACAGGGAGAAGAAACATACCCTTCAATAAACCAAAAGAGGGTAAAAGGACTCAGCCTGCCAAGAACAGAACGAGGCAGTGAGAGCTCCGGCCAAAGAAAGGGGAGAATTTGACAAATGGTGGAAGGAAATAGAGTTAAAGGGTGCCACGCTGGCAGATAGGGGTATTTGAGCACACTTACTGACTGTAACGACCCACCCTGCCTTGGTTCTCCTCTTCCTTCTCAGACTGAAATGTTTTGAACAGCTCTGCCGGCTCATTCTTCTTGCATCCTGGAATGACCTTCCCTACTTCCAAGACTGACAACACTCCCGCCTCTCAGCAGTGTCTCTCTCTCTGCTCTCACAGTGCACCCTTTGTACCTGTGACCTGACTCTTATTTTGTTCTGTTTGATTTGATTGCCAGTTGTTTACCCCCATTTGTAACATTACATTTGAGCTTTCTGAGCCCAAGGACTGTGTCTTATCTAGTTTGAGACTTTCCAAAGTGTTTGACACATAGTAGATCCTCTATATATGTTGGTGGAAGTGACATGTGACTGCGATTCAAGTTCTGTGTTCTCTAATCTAAAATGTACAAAGCCTCACAGTCTTCTTATTAACCACCAGATTAGTCAACCTCCAACAGAAAATAATGATTCCCTCTCCTCACACACACATTCCCTTTTTGGAGCCTGTGACTGTGCAGAATTAAATCGGGGAGTATTTATGACTTTAGCTATGATGGTGACAATTGATGTTGAAATTTAAAAGAAAACTATAAAGTACTCTTTTTTATAACTTTTAAAAAACTTTTAATTTTGTATTGGAGTGGAGCCGATTAAAACTACGCTTGATCTTAGCCAAAAGGCCGAGAAGGCTTCCCTGGTGGCTCAGACGGTAAAGCGTCTGCCTGCAATGCAGAAGACCTGGGTTCGATTCCTGGGTCGGGAAGATCCCCTGGAGAAGGAAATGGCAATCCACTCCAGCACTCTTGCCTGGAAAATCCTGTAGACGGAAGAGCTTGATAGGCTACAGTCTATGGGGTCGCAAAGAGTCGAACACGACTGAGCGACTTCACTTCACTTCAGAGCCAATTAACAATATTGTGATAGCTTAAGGTGGACTGCAAAGAGACTCAGCCATACGTTTATACATGTGTTTATTGTCCTCTAAACTCCCCTCATATCCAGGCTACCAGATAACACTGAGCAGCGTTCCATGTGCTATAGTAGGTCCTTGTTGGTTATCCATTTTAAATATAGCAGTATAGTTTTCTGTGTAAAAGCCTTCCTCCATAGGATCTATTGCTGTGTATTTGATGATTTATCTGGGTATTGTGTCATTTTTAATATTCATTTTCTAATTATTATCATATGGAAATATGATTTATGCATATTAACCTTGGGAAAAAAAAGAAATTAAAAAGGACACAGAGGGACAGATTACCTCTAGACAATGAGGAAGCCTGGTTTAAAAAGAGACTATTTCAGACAGCTGTAGGCCAGTCAGGAACTGAAGCAAACATTTCATTGAGTTTTGCTTATAGTTGCCAGTTCTTGTACTTTTCCCCTTTTATGTATCTAAAGCCATGTTCTTATAATATTCCTTAAGCACCCTTTTCATCATTACCTGCTCTTACTTTTCTTTACCTGCTCCTGGTAATTCCCTAATTAAAAATCTACCATAATACCCAACTTTCTTTTTTTGACTTGAAGGAAGTTTTTATTTACAGTAGATGGAATTCTATTATACCTTTGCCATTTTGGCTACATGGTATCCTTTTCTTCTCCTAGGACCCTGAGTCCCAAGTACTTTGCAAGGTCTGTTCATGGACAGGCATCCTGGGGCATAGCTTCAAGGGCTTTCCAGGTTGGGAGAAAAAAAAATCACAATGATCTCACTCTTGGAAGCACAAGTAGGCCAAGTGTCCCAGGACAGACCCTGTCAACAACACAGAATTCAGAACATGTGTCCTTAATCTGCCCCATCGCTGAAGTCCTTGTCCTGAGACTCCAACTCAAACCTTGTGAGTCAGTCTTGACTACGTTGAAAGTACGGAGCTATGAGCCCCACCCGTGGGTGGACGCCAGAATTAATTAGTCTTGGTTGCCAGTCCTGCCATCTGCGTATGCCTTTCCCCATAACCTGCCGGGCATTTACAGGCATCCGTCAACATGAGTAAGGGCTGAGTATTAGGATGGGACTTTGTGTTTCTCTTTTCCTACCTAGTCCTTTAGTTGGGTCCAGAGTGAGAGGCAATGTGATATACTTAGAAAGAACCACCAACCTAGAGTCAAGCTAATCTAGTCCCTCTCACTTCCATCTCTTATTATTGTTTGGTTTTGGGCATATTATAATCTCTTTTCTTACTTGGAAAAATGGGAAGAATAATACTTGCATTATTATTCATTGCAATAATTAAATGACCAGAGGGATGTGCAGATGGTATTATTTTTATTTCTGTCTTCCCTTAGACTGGAGTTCTGTCCTTCCAACCCAGGGGGTCCAATGAGAGTAGCACCCCAGATCCTATCCTCTGGTGCAGTGTCCACCCGCCAGCTCCTTCCATTGATAACTTGACTTCCACTTGAGTCCACTTCCATAACTCCTTGGAAGTGACAGCGGCCCAAATAAACACAAGGTCATTGTGTCCTCTGGACTTGTTATTCTGGATTGGTGGTTGCTTTCCCTGGGGCACAGTTTGGCTGTTGATTCAGTTTTCCCTCTTCGCCTTAGCTGGTTCAGGACCCTCCCATCCCTCTGCTCAAGGCCAGTAAGACAGGCAAGCAGAGTGGAATAGTGAGTGTTCAAGTTAACAGGCTTTGGGGTTGCACAGCTTCAGCTAAATTCCCATTGCCACTACTTCCTTGCTGTGAGACTTTAGGCAAACCTGTCAACTCTTCTAAAGCCTCAGTCCTTCCATCTTTAAAGAGAGCTTCAGAGCATTATGTAACTCTAAGACAGTGGGGAGAGTCACATGAAAAAATACACATGAAGCTCTTAGCAAAGTTGGTGTTGTTCAGTCACTAAGTCGTGTCCGACTCTTTGTGACCCTGTGGAGGACAGCATGCCAGGCTTCCATGTCCTTCACTGTCTCCTGGAGTTTGCTCAAACTCATGTCCATTGTGTCAGTGATTAGCATGATGAATGCTCAATTAATATTGGCTACTATTTTATGCTTTGTGGCTGAGCCCAGCTGTGTACTGATAATAAGCACTAATCATGAAGCAGTATTTCTGTCTTGAATTCTGCTTACCTGTCAGTATTGGAATCAGGCCACTACTGTTGCTGTCAAGTTAGGCAGTTTCAATTTTGTGTGATGTATTTTGGGTGAAGGGATGAGTGATTCGTTGGCCACATGTACACTGGAACATGATTTTTATTTGCTTTGCCTCCTCTAGTCACAACTGACCTCAGAGTTTAGGTTTGAGGTAAGGAAAGAGTAATCAGTCAAGATTCTTACTTTATCTCCGTTAGTATGTTCATGTTGTTGTTGTTCAGTTGCTAAGTTGTGTCCAACTCTTTGCAGCCCCAGAAACTACAGCATGCCAGGCTTCCCTGTCCTTCACTATCTCTCAGAGTTTGCTCAAACTCATGTCCATTGACTCAATGATGCCATCCAACCATCGCATCCTCTGTTGCCCTCTTTTCCTGTTGCCTTCAATCTTTTGCAGCATCAGGGTCTTTTCCAGTGAGTCAGCTCTTCACATCAGGTGGCTAAAGTATTGGAACTTCAGCATCAGTCCTTCCAATAAATATTCAGGTTCATGAGGCAAAAGGAAAATATTGAATCTAGAAGAAAAGTGATCTGTAAGCAGTCTATTGCGATAATCTCAGTGAAAATCTCTCAAGGCCTCAGCTAAGCAGAAGGATATGAGAGTAAAAGTCCCCATGAATTCTGGGCTTTAGAGCACCCTGCATGTCAAACTACATTGATGAAAGAATACCTGGGAGCCTCTGTGACTTGGAATCCTGCACTCAGGGCCAGCAACCGCATGACTGGAACCCAAGACACCATTCTTTTGCTAACACCATTGGAGCCCTAGGAAAATACTTCTCCAAGTCTGTTGACTTATGTCCTCAGAAGAAACGACAATTGCATCCATATGCCATAAAGGTTTGTGGATTGTGCTGCTGCTCAAGTGGAAGTCAGAAACTGTTTAGAAAGACAGGGAGCGAATTTGGCTGGCAGGAGCCCCCAGATAAAAAAAATAAAAACCAGTTGTTTAACTTGTCAAATTCTTCCTGTATGAATCAAGATATTGGTTCTTTACATTGGCAGCTAAATGTAGAGTTGTGTTTGTTTTATAAAAGCATTTCATAATCTTGTGTTACTTTTTAAAGAAAATAAATAAAACAGAAATTTTATTTAATAATTTTGATTTCTATTTTGATATTTCATAGTTATAACTTGTGTTTGTCTTTTAATTTTAATAATTTGATGTTTGAGAGAAAAAAGGACTTTTGAAAGCACATGAAAAATACTTTTCTACATTTGAAGTTTGCTTTATTCTGTATTTATTAAAATATATTCAAATTTGGCATGCTTTGGACATAATTACACTCTCATTTGTAATGCCTTAGATCACTATTATTAATGGAATGAAACTCTATGAAAATTTTGAGAAGAATAATATAATTAATAATGTTGCTGAAAGGAAGGCAAAAACGTGAGTTTCATGAAATAAATATGCAATAATTTTTTATTACGTACGCTTAAATTATGTATGCTAACAGAAGCAGAAGATATTAGGAAGAGGTGGCAAGAATACACAGAAGAACTATACAAAAAAGATCTTCATGACCCAGATAACCATGATGGTGTGATCACTCACATAGAGCCAGACATTCTGGAATGTGAAGTCAAGTGGGCCTTAGGAAGCATCACTGCAAACAAAGCTAGTGAAGGTGATGGAATTCCAGTTGAGCAATTTCAAATCCTAAAAGATGATGCTGTGAAAGAGCTGCACTCAATATGTCAGCAAATCTGGAAAACACAGCAGTGGCCACAGGACTGGAAAAGGTCAGTTTTCAATCCCTAAGAAAAGCAGTGCCAATGCCAAAGAATGCTCAAACTACAGCACAGTTACACTCATCTCACACACTAGTAAAGTACTGCTCAAAATTCTCCAAGCCAGGCTTCAACAATAACTGAACCGTGAACTTCCACATATTCAAGATGGATTTAGAAAACGCAAGGGAACCAGAAATCAAATTGCCAACATCCATTGGATCATTGAAAAAGCAAGACAGTTCCAGAAAAACATCTACTTTTACTTTATTGATTATGCCAAAGCCTTTGACTGTGTGGATCACAACAAACTGTGGAAAATTCTTAAAGAGATAAAAATACCAGACCACCTGACCTGCCTCCTGAGAAATCTGTATGCAGATCAAAAAGCAACAGTTAGAACTGGACATGGAATAACAGACTGGTTCCAAATCGGGAAAAGAGTATGTCAAGGCTGTATATTATCACCCTGCTTATTTAACCTATATGCAGAGTACATCATGAGAAATGCTGGGCTGGATGAAGCACAAGCTGGAATCAAGATTGCCAGGAGAAATATCAATAACCTCAAATGTGCAGATGACACCACCCTTAACGGCAGAAAGTGAAGAAGAACTAAAGAGTTTCTTGATGAAAGTGAAAGAGGGGAGTGGAAAGGTTGGCTTAAAACTCAACATTCAAAAACTAAGATCATGGCATCTGGTCCCATCACTTCATGGCAAATAGATGGCAAAACAATGGAAACAATGACAGAGGTTTTTTTTTGTGGGGGGGGGCCTGCAGAATCACTGCAGATGGTGATTGCAGCAATGAAATTAAAAGATACTTGCTCCTTGGAAGAAAAGCTATGACTAACCTAGATAGCATATTAAAAAGCAGAGACATTACTTTGCCAACAAAGGTCCATCTAGTCAAGGCTATGGTTTTTCCAGTAGTCATGTATGAATGTGATAATCGGACTATAAAGAAAGCTGAGCACTGAAGAATTAATGCTTTTGAATTGTGGTGCTGGAGAAGACTCTTGAGAGTCCCTTGGACAACAAGGAGATCCGCCCAGTCCATCCTGAAGGAAATCAGTGCTGAATATTCGTTGGAAGCACTGATGCTGAAGCTGAAACTCCAATATTTGGCCATCTGATGCGAAGAACCAACTCATTGGAAAAGACCTTGATGCAGGGAAAGATTGAAGGCAGAAGGAGAAGAGGATGACAGAGGATGAGATGGTTGGACAGCATCATCAACTCGATGGACGTGAGTTTCAGCAAGCTCCGGGAGTTGGTGATGGACAGGGAAACCTGGGGTGCTGCAGTCCATGGGGTCACAAGGAATGGACACGACTGAGTGACTAAACTGAACTGATGCTTTTATTTGGGCTTTCCAGGCGGTGCTTTGTGCTTTGCTGCAGTAGCTGTGAAGAGATACCCCATGTCCAAGATAAGAGAAACCCATGTAAGACAGTAGGTGTTGCGAGAGGGCATCAGCGAGCAAACACTCTGAAATCATAATCACAGAAAACTAGTCAATCTGGTCACATGGACCACAGCCTTGTCCAGCTCAATGAAACTAAGCCATGCCGTGTGGGGCCACCCAAGACGGCCAGGTCATGGTGGAGAGGTCTGACAGAATGTGGTCTACTGGAGAAGAGAATGGCAAACCACTTCAGTATTCTTTCCTTGAAAACCCCGTGAACAGTATGAAAAGGCAAAATGATAGGATACTGAAAGAGGAACTCCCCAGGTCGGTAGGTGCCCAATATACTACTGGAGATCAGTGGAGAAATACCTCCAGAAAGAATGAAGGGATGGAGCCAAAGCGAAAACAATACCCAGTTGTGGATGTGACTAGTGATAGAAGCAAGGTCTGATGCTGTAAGAGCAATATTGCATAGGAATCTGGAATGTCAGATCCATGAATCAAGGCAAATTGGAAGTGGTCAAACAGGAGATGGCAAGAGTGAACATCAACATTCTAGGAATCAGCGAACTACAATGGACTGGAATGGGTGAATTTAACTCAGATGACCATTATATCTACTACTGTGGGCAGGAATCCCTTAGAAGAAATGGAGTAGCCATTCATGGTCAACAAAAGAGTCCAAAATGCAGTACTGGGATGCAATCTCTAAAATGACAGAATGATCTCTGTTCATTTCCAAGGCAAACCATTCAATGTCACAGTAATCCAAGTCTATGCCCCAACCAGTAACGCTGAAAAAGCTGAAGCTGAACAGTTCTATGAAGACTTACAAGACCTTTTAGAACTAACACCCCAAAAAGATGTCCTTTTCATTATAGGGGACTGGAATGTAAAAGTAGGAAGTCAAGAAACATCTGGGGTAACAGGCAAATTTGGCCTTGGAAGATGGAATGAAGCAGGGCAAAGGCTAATAGAGTTTTGCCAGGAAAATGCACTTGTCATAGCAAACACCCTCTCCCAACAACACAAGAGAAGACTCTACACATGGACATCACCAGATGGTCAACACCGAAATCAGATTGATTATATTCTTTGCAGCCAAAGATGGAGAAGCTCTATACAGTCAGCAAAAAACAAGACTGTATAGCTGACTGTGGCTCAGATCATGAATTCCTTATTGCCAAATTCAGACTTAAATTGAAGAAGGTAGCAAAAACCACTAGACCATTCAGGTATGACCTAAATGAAATCCCTTATGATTATACAGTGGAAGTGAGAAATAGATTTAAGGGACTAGATCTGATAAATAGAGTGCCTGATGAACTATGGACTGAGGTTTGTGACATTGAATAGGAGACAGGGATCAAGACCATCCCTATGGAAAAGAAATGCAAAAAAGCAAGATGGCTGTCTGGGGAAGCCTTACAAATAGCTGTGAAAAGAAGAGAAGTGAAAAGTGAAGGAGAAAAGGAAAGATATAAGCATCTGAATGCAGAGTTCCAAAGAATAGCAAGGAGAGATAAGAAAGCCTTCTTCAGCGATCAATGCAAAGAAATAGAGGAAAACAACAGAATGGGAAAGACTAGAGATCTCTTCAAGAAAATTAGAGATACCAAGGGAACATTTCATGCAAAGATGGGCTCGATAAAGGACAGAAATGGTATGGACCTCACAGAAGCAGAAGATATTAAGAAGAGGTGGTAAGAATACACAGAAGAACTATACAAAAAAGATCTTCACGACCCAGATAATCACAATGGTGTGATCACTCACCTAGAGCCAGACATCCTGGAATGTAAAGTCAAGTGGGCCTTAGAAAAGTATCACTATGAACAAAGCTAGTGGAGGTGATGGAATTCCAGTTGAGCTATTTCAAATCCTGAAAGATGATGCTGTGAAAGTACTGCACTCAATATGCCAGCACATTTGGAAAACTCAGCAGTGGCCAGAGGACTGGAAGAGGTCAGTTTTCATTCCAATCCCAAAGAAAGGCAATGCCAAAGAATGCGCAAACTACCGCACAATTGCACTCATCTCACACGCTAGTAAAGTAATGCTCAAAATTCTCCAAGCCAGGCTTCAGCAATACGTGAACCATGAACTTCCAGATGTTCAAGCCAGTTTTAGAAAAGGCAAAGGAACCAGAGATCAAATTGCTAACATCTGCTGTATCATGGAAAAAGCAAGAGAGTTCCAGAAAAACATCTATTTCTGCTTTATTGACTATGCCAAAGCCTTTGACTATGTGGATCACAATAAACTGTGGAAAACTCTAAGAGAGGTGGGAATACCAGACCACCTGACCTGCCTCTTGAGAAACCTGTATGCAGGTCAGGAAGCACCAGTTAGAACTGGACATGGAACAACAGACTGGTTCCAAATAGGAAAAGGAGTACATCAAGGCTGTATATTGTTACCCTGCTTATTTAACTTATATTCTGAGTACATCATGAGAAACGCTGGGCTGGAAGAAGCACAAGCTGGAATCAAGATTGCCAGGAGAAATATCAAGAACCTCAGATATGCAGATGACACCACCCTTATGGCAGAAAGTGAAGAGGAACTAAAAAGCCTCTTATGAAAGTGAAAGAGCAGAGTGAAAAAGTTGGCTTAAAGCTCAACATTCAGAAAACTGAGATCATGGCATCTGGTCCCATCACTTAATGGGAAATAGATGGGAAAACAGTGGAAACAGTGTCAGACTTTATTCTGGGAGGCTCCAAAATCATTGCAGATGGTGACTGCAACCATGAAATTAAAAGACGCTTACTCCCTGGAAGGAAAGTTATGACCAACCTAGACAGCATATTCAAAAGCAGAGACATTACTTTGCCAACAAAGGTCCATCTTGTCAAGGCTATGGTTTTTCCAGTGGTTATGTATGGATGTGAGAGCTGGACTGTGAAGAAAGCTAAGCGCCAAAGAATTGATACTTTTGAACTGTGGTATTGGAGAAGACTCTTGAGAGTCCCTTGGACTGCAAGGAGATCCAACCAGTCCATTCTAAAGGAGATCAGCCCTGGGTGTTCTTCGGAAGGAATGATGCTAAAGCTGAAACTCCAGTACTTGGGCCACTTCATGCGAAGAGTTGACTCATTGGAAAAGACTCTGATGCTGGGAGGGATTAGGGGCAGGAAGAAAAGGGACGACAGAGGATGAGTTGGCTAGGTGGCATCCCTGACTCGATGGACGTGAGTCTGAGTGAACTCCGGGAGTTGGTTATGAACAGGGAGGCCTGGCGTGCTGCGATTCATGGGGTGGCAAAGAGTCAGACATGACTGAGCGACTCAACTAAACTGAATTGAGGTGGTGCTAGGGGTAAAGAACCTGCCTACCTGGGCAGGAGATGAAAAAGACCTGCATTTGACCCCTAGGTTGGGAAGATCCTCTGGAGAGAAGGGCATGGCATCCCACTCCAGTATACTTGCCTGCAGAATTCCATGGAGAGAGGAGCCTGGCAGGCTATAGTCCAGAGGATCCCAAAGAGTGGGACATGATTGAAGCGACTTAGCCTGCACATACACATGCTTTTATTTAGTTACTCACCTTAACTTTGGCAGCCCATCAACTGACTCTTTAGACGTGTAAATATTTTTAATTCAATTCAGTCATCCTTGATAGTTTTTAGACTTTCAAGTGTATAAAAACCGTAGCTTATATAGTTTTAACAAATTTATCATTAAAAAGATAGACTCTTATTAATATAGGTGATAGAATCAAGAAGATAGTATCCAGTAGTCTGTATGCTTGAGTTGTGCTTTACTCCGTTCGTACTCCTGAAGTGAGAGCAAGGTTGGGATCTGGTGGTTTATAAGTCTTCTCATCCAAGATTGTTGAGACTGAAACAGGAAAATGAAGGCAGTGATGCCAATTTGAAAACCAACCAACTAGCCAAAGACAGAACAGAGAACAGCAAAAAGCAGCCACGGAACCTGTTTCCACCTGCCCACATAATGGACTTCAGATCCTAAACATAGTCACTCTGAACTCCAAGTGCATAGCCCATAAATTTTAGGCAAATTTGTCCTTTATTATTATTTTTTTTCTCTTTACAAAAAAAGGTAGGCACAACCTACAGAATGTTTCTTTCCTGATTTGCTCATGTTTGACTGCTTGCTAACAGTGGAATTCAGTTGTAATGCGCTTAATTCAGAAAGCCAATATCCAGGTATTTTGATATTCTTAGAATAAGGATGCAGTGATAGATAATGATTAAAGGTGACCAGGGACACAGAGCTCCAGTTAAGAGAGATTGACCAGACAAATTTTCTGGTTTAAAATTTTCAGAGATTAAAGGACAAATTTCTCATCTTGTGTCCCTCACTGACTCATTTCAACATTTTTTCAAATAAAGAGGAAAATGAAAAAGTTGGCTTAAAACTCAGCATTCAGAATACTAAGATCATGGCATCCAGTTCCATCGCTTCATGGCAAATAGATGGGGAAAAAGTGGAAACAGTGACAGATTTTATTTTCCTGGGCTCCAAAATCACTGTGGACAGTGACTGCAGCCATGAAATTAAAAGATGCTTGTTCCCTGGAAGAAAAGCTATGACAGACCTGGAGAGCATATTAAAAAGCAGGAACGTCACTTTGTCAACAAAGATCCATATAGTCAAAGCTATGTTTTTTCTAGTAGTCATGTATGGATGTGAGAGCTGGACCCTAAAGAAGGCTGAGTGCCAAAAAATTGATGCTTTTGAACTGTGGTGCTGGAGAAGACTCTTGAGAGTCCCTTGGACAGCAAGGAAATTAAACCAGTCAATCCTAAAAGAAATCAACCCTGAATATTCATTGGAAGGACTGATGCTGAAGCTGAAGGTCCAATACTTTGAGCACCTGATGCAAAGAGCTGACTCACTGGAAAAGACCCTGATGCTGGGAAGATTGAGGACAGGAGGGGAAGGGGGAGACAGAGGACGAGATGGTTGGATGGCATCACTAATTCAATGGACGTGAGTTTGAGCAAACTCTGGGTGATGGTGAGGGACAGGGAGGCCTGGCATGCTGCAATCCATGGGATCACAATGATTCAGACATGACTTAGTGACTGAACAACAACTTGGTTACTATTCAGATGTCAAATGGCATTACCTTCTGTACCACCAAGGACAGCACTGCCTTTCTAGAACAATTAGGTGGCCATCAAGGTAGAAGACACCTAAAATGTACAACAAGCAAGACCCACCCCCCTGACACACACACAGATATGTGCATAGTTACAAATGAAAAATACCATATCATCCGTTCAGGGTTCTGAGTTCAGAAAGATCTGTGCCAACACACTTTGTAATTTTAATGTTCTACAGGGCAGTGGATAGAAAGCAAATGTATTCTTCCTGAAAGTAGGTGTTTAAGAAATTAACAAGGATTAGGAAATTTGTAAATATCTCTTTGGACTAATTTTACAAGGTTCTGTGAAACAGTGAAATCAGTGTTCTGCATCAAAGTCTGATCTCCTTGAGTATAACATTTTACTATCTGGTTCCATTGCTTTGTAGTTGAGTGTGTGTTCAGTCTGAGGTCTATGTAGATGGCACAGGGACAAATGGGTTCCTCCCATATTCCTCACTGCCACATTCTATATTTGTAATCAGACAATCAATATGTCTAACTCATGCCAACTTCCCTGGGGGAAAGTGAGTGATCGTGTTAGAGATCCGTGATATTAGAGAAATAATGTGAAGAAGCCGTGTGAATGGGACTCATTGTTTGCCTGTATTTTAAATGTTCTCATTTTTCGTAACATTTTATGGAGAGCCCTTAAAAGGCCTGTACTGATAGAGATACTCATTAAATGTCAATTTTAAAAGAGGTGTTGTTGATGTAGTGTAATATAAGCTGCTTTTGCATAAGGCTTTTCATCCCAGTGTTTGAGGAGTACTTTGCCAAACCAATCCTATCACCAAAATCCCAGACGTAATTCACAGAAGCTAAGAAAACTGCCTTCTAGATTTAAACTCAGATGCATGGGACATTTGTTAGATCTAGTACCCAAAAACTGCTAGCATATTTAGTATGTCACTTTCTATCTCTGTGATAATTAGACATCACATTCAGATATCATTTATTGAGAACCCACCATATACCAGGTGCAGTGCTGGGCAGAGATTTAAAAAAATCTAGTGTTTTTACCTTATGATGACAGGAATAGACTTGTGGGTACATTGATAACAATGCGGAGTGGCACCTGCAATTAAGTGTAGTTTAAGTAATATAAGTGCAGTGTAGGAACCTATGCAAGTTAGAGAGTTTAAACAGAGCATGTGTGTGTGCTAAATCGCTTCAGTCATGTCTGACTCTTTACGACCCTACAGACTGTAGCCCGCCAGGGTCCTCTGCCCATGGGATTCTCCAGCCAAGCATAACTGGAGTGGATTGCGTGCCCTCCTCCAGGGGATCTTCCCCACCCAGGGATCAAACTCGCTTCTCCTGAGGTTCCTGCGTTGCAGGTGGATTTTCTACCCCTGAGCCACCGGGGAAGCCCATACATAGAGCACTGATTCTCAAAACATGGTCCCAGGTCCAGAAGAGTCAGCATCATCTGGAAACTTATGAGAAGTGCAAATTCTCAGGCCTCAGAACTACTGAATTCTAAATTCAGAGAGTAAACCCTGCAATCTCTGCTTGAACAAACCCTCTAGTGGATCCTGATCCTTGCTCAAGTTTGAAAACCACTGACCTAGAGCAGTGAGTCTCAAAACTCTGGTGCATATTAGTATCACCTGGAGAGTCCTTAAAACTCCCAAGGCTCAGGCCACAATCCAAGCCAATTAAATCAATCAGTGGGTGTGGATAAAGCAGTGTCGATGCCAGGGTTTAAAAGTCAAACAAGATAGTTCCAGGAAGACAGCGGGTCTTCCCTGTGGCTCAGTCAGTAAAGAGTCTGCCTGCAATGCAGGAGACCCAGGTTCAGTCCCTGTGTTGGGAAAAACCCCTGGAGAAGGAAATGGCAACCCACTCCAGTGTTCTTGCCTGGAAAACCCCATTAACAGAGGAGCCTGGTGGGCTATAGTCCTTGGAATCACAAAGAATGGGACACGGACTAAGCGACTAACACACGCACACAGGAAGACAGTGAGGTGTTTCATGCAGAGGGGAGGTTCCACAAAGACTCAGAAGCAGGACATGACTCTGGATATTGGAGGTAAAATCAACACTGTTACTGTAGTATAAAGTTTGAAAGGAAATATAAGGGGGAAATGAGCTGGAACAGTAGGCAAGGGTCAGGTCACAGAGAGCTATGACTTGGAGGATGAATTGAATCTTGGTTACAGGTTTTTTCTGTTCTTTATTGGGAAATTGCTTTGGGTTCCATCTTACTACCTACACCCATTTTGCTTCCTGGGTTTGGCTTTCCTAGCATTAACGAAATCCTTTCTCTCAGCTGAGGCTGTTTATAATTAAGACCAGTGATTACTCAGCGCTCAGTAGGACTCGGCCACTGGAGAAGGAAATGGCGACCCATTCCAGTATGCTTGCCTGGGAAATCCCATGGACAGAAGAGCCGGGTGGGCTATACAGTCCATGAGGTCGCAAAGAGTCAGACACAACTGAGTGGTTACTACTGCTAGAACTCAGCCACATGCTGCTCTGAGTGGAAGGAGAGAGAGGACTAGAAGAAGATAACAGAAAAGAGGGTCTGGGACAAAGTAAAGGAGCTTCGGAAAAGAAAAGGGTTGCTTCAGATTTCTGGTTGCAGTTGCTGTTGCTGGTTGCCGCTGAATCAGGGAGAGACTCTGGAATATGTGCATCGGCCCTCTAAGAAATCAAAGCCAGACACAGGAAGTGGCTGGAAGAGCCTCAGCTGCCACACGCCTTCCGTCTGCTGTGGACGCAGCAGCTGCACAGACCCCTCTTGTTGGGAGACAAGACAGGACCCTTTCAGTCCATGACCTCAACCTCCTCTCCAGGGGGAGAGAAGAGGGAGATTGAAATTCTTCCCTGTGACTGAGTGCATGAGAATATGACAGTTATTTAGGGTAATAGGTTTCCTGAGGGCCGTGGCAGCCAACAAGGGTGATTGCGTGGAATAAGCACCCCCCGGCTTGTGTCAGGAGAGGGGACAAGGAGAAGGAGGAGGCAGGCGTGCTCCATTCCCGGATTTGCAGAATAGGGGTGAGGGGAAATCGCTCACTGGTGTTTGACTCTTTGAATACTTCTGAAAGACAGAGAAGGGGATTTTCAGGGTGTTCAAATCTCTGCCGTTTGCATTGGATTCAAGGCCAACTCTAACGAGGTGTTCACATTTGCTGCAAATGGACGAGGTCAGAGTGACTATGAATCAGCTGCAAAGATAAAGGCTAACAGCCAAGCCAGTACTAACGTTCTTAGACCCAAGTTGCCACCATTGAAATAGATACAGAAGGAAAGGAGACATGTGAAATGGAAGGAAGTGGGGATGCATACGCTTTGGACAGGATGCATCAACTAATTGAGCCTGAGATTGTGATGAACAGTTTAGGCTCATTTGAGCTTATTCCCAATAAGCTCATCATTTGATGTTGAATTGGGCTCTGTCAGCTATTTCAGCAGCATCTCACATCTCCGTACATAATACCACAGCACATATTTGGAATACAGGGCCAAGTTGGTTTCCTTCTGGCAGGTTATTTGGTTTTCTTCCTCAGTTAATTTTGAATGTATCTCTTTTGACGGACTTTATTGAAGCCTTACTCTGTGCCAAGGGATGATAAGCACTTTATATGGCAATATGATATCATAGTTCTTAAACCACAGGCTTTAGAATCATTCTGCTCAGTTCAGATCTCACCTTTCTCTCTTTGGGCAAGTCACCTAATCTAGTCTAGCTTCGGCTTTCTCAAATGTTAAATAGGAAAACAATAATAGCACTTGCCTCATTGGACTAATATGAGAGTTAATCAACTTATTCATGTGACATTCTTACTGTAGTGCCTGACGCATAGTAAAGTGCTCAATGAAAGCTACTACTGTCATGAACCACTGTTTTCACTAAGTACGTATTGTTTGTAAAGCAGAGAGAGGCTGAGAAAGCTTAAGTTCTAGTTCAAAGTAACATGATTTATAAGTGGAAGGGAGGTTGAAGATTCAAACTCCGCACTGGAGGTGGAGTCTGTCTTGTTCAACACTACACTTGACGGTCTCTACCAGTCACTTTTTAAAAAAATTTGATTATTTAAATCTGCATCTCCTTCTCAAAATGATTACCAGTTTGTCCTATGCATAATTTATTATCAAATCTTACACTTTTCTGCCCCGATTTGATTCCTCTTCTCAGTTTGCAATTTTACTGTTGTGTTTCTGCCTTGTACTCACAACAGTTTTAATGCCGTCTGTTAGAAACTAGTCATCTTGCTTCCACGCATTCCTAAAGATAAGACTATTTCTTAAGGAAAAATAGAATAAAGCAGGAACAGATTCTCAGATGTAATCATCACGATGTGCAATGAATATCTGGGCACTTATGGGCTCATTACACTTTCAAATATTCCTTTTCTGGTCTGCATGGCAAAGACTCAGTAACGCTTTCTAAAGACAGCTGGCTATTGTAGTCTGAGTGAAAAGCTTCACTAATAGATCTGTGCTCGGTTTAACAATGCGAGAACAGACATGGTGTGAGTCTTAGATGTGCGTGCTAAGCCACTTCAGTTGTGTTTGACTCTGTGCGACCCAATGGACTGCAGCCCGCCAGGCTCCTCCGTCCATGGGATTCTCCAAGCAAGAATACTGGAGTGGGTTGCCGTGCCCTCCCTCTAGGGGATCTTCCTGACTCAGGGATCAAACCCGAGTCTGTAACATCTCTTGTGTTAGCAGGCAGGTTCTATACCACTAGAGCCACTTGGGAAGTGTACACGTATGTATATACATTTATATATATATATAGTACATATGCATTCATGTATGCGTACACACCTGTATAATCATTTTGAACTGTTAGAGAAGATACAGTTGGGCTCCACCAATAGATCTGTGCTGAGTTTAACAATGAGAGAATGTATGAGATGTGAGTTTTAGATATACATGTACACATATGTATATAAATATATATATGCATTCATGTATGTACATATACACCTGTATAGTCATTTTGGACTATAAAGAAGATAGAGTTGGGCTCTTATAGGCTATGTCCACAAACCCCACCCTAAGCCGAAAAACAATTCAGTCATTCACCAACTTATTAAATTGAAACAATTGAAACTGGACAGTTTCTCTGGGGCTATTAAGATGTTGATAATTGGAGAAGTCAGTTACTGGCAATCAATTGTTGTTACATGTATATGATATCAAACAGATTCATTTTGAACTTTTGGTATCAAATAGGTTCTTCACCGTTATGGCAAAACATGTTTTATAACATCTGATGCTAATGAATGCATCATATTTGTAGAAATGTTACTCCTTACATCTTTTTCTTTTTGAGTTTCCAGTGAGCCATTTAGCTGTGGTTTCATGGAGACAGGAGCTATACTTTGCTTGTATTTTTTTCACCCCCTCCAGGATGTAGTACTTGGCATATGATTTTTCACTCAGGAAAGATGTACAATTAACTGAAACTCATTAGCTCTCTTTTTTTCAACCTGTTTAACTGGTTAAGAAACAAGTTAAAAATTTTTTTCCTTAGCCCTTTAAAACGAGTTAAAACACACACACACAACTAGTCAGCATTTATTGATCACTCACTGTTTGCAGATGTGCTTTAGAGAAATGCAAAGTGTTAGACAGAAAACAAGTAAGCCCATCCCTACATTTAGTTAGCTCCCAGACCAATGGCACTATAGACCTGATTGAAATCGTTATCAAGCTGCAGATCTTATCACTGGGCTGTGAACCTCTCTCCATATTCTAGAAACAGACATAGCATTATTTCCTGTGTTAGGCTTCACAAACAGAAGAAATCGTGTATACCCTGTTCTTCGCTTTTCCTTAAGTTAGCTCTTTCAGGTTGCAGAAGAACTCAGGAAAACCGCATAAGAGGAAGCACAACTTCTTTTTGGTTTTCAATGTATGAACATACTAGATAACATGAATTATTAAAAAACAGCTCTCTGTTGACGTGGGCTGTGGGCCACATGCTCACCCTGGGCCTCATGTTCACCCTTTCTCTAGTGACCTTGCAGAACTTTGTACTTGATCCACTGAGATAATTGTCACAAAGTTAGGAGATTCCAGAAAGGGCATGTCCACTGACAACCGCACCGTCACCATTCAGTAATCACAGTGACCGCTTCTGGAGGATAAATAGAGGGAAAATGGAGGTTCCAGGTAACTTGGGGCTCTAAAACGGCTCAAAATGATCATTTTCTGGACATGACATCTCTGGAATATTTCATCAGTGATATGCCTCTTCTGTTATTTATTCTATACACATTTATTTCACTGTCCCAGTTTTGTTTACATGTCAAGGACCCATGCATGAGAAGATGTAGATCCTGTTCGTAAGGAATGTATATGTCTGGCTAGACTATTTGAAGGCCCCAGATGTGTGGCACCCACTCCTAACCATTCTGAAGGAACAACTGTTAGGTTCTGAAACTAGATACAGTATTTGCTTTAAGAGACTATAGCACAGGAAGTCCTGAAAACTAACCACAGAGTATGAGTAGCTTGTGCATGATATTATGCTGTGGCTTAATGCACACTGTAGCCAAGGGCAAGATATCTCATAACTAATTATATTCATTTTGCATTTAACAGAGACATTCAAAATACAGATCTTGAAATGTGTAAGTTGAACTTCTGTTAAAATTACACTCTCCCTGAGGAAAATAGCTCTCTTCCCTTGCTATATATTAGGCTACATTTACAGGCTGCCAAAACACTTCATTTAATTTGGAGGAGAAGTCTGTCCAACTGCTGTCAAGGATCACGTAACAACCAGTTGTTTTGCTGATTTTTTTTTTTTTAACTTTGTAACTGTATGTTTGCATTTTGGTGGCCTAGCCTTAGGCTACTTGAGAGAGATGGAATTGAAAGAGTCTATTCAAATAGGCAATGAAAAAGAGAATGTATATCCTTAAAGAGATCTGGAGTTTATAACACTTCCACATGTATTATCTCATTTCACAATCCCAAAGGCTCTGCAGACAGAGGTACTATTATTGTCCCAAATTTTTAGATAGGTTATTATTTTAAGAAAAGAGAAAGAGGTAGAATATATGGAGGTTACTTGCCTCAAAAGCCTGTTTCCCTCCACATCATATTTCTAATGTCCAGTAATGTTGGGATGAATCTTTGCTGGAACCATGTTTTCAATCTGATTGCTGATGCCATAATGCCAGTGTTGCTTAGTTTTCTCAACTAAGGATCTTTTCTCGCGGGGCACAGACTCTCTAGTTGTGGTGCATGGGCTCTGGGGTGTGTGGACTCTACAGTGTGGGGGTTCAGAAGCTGCAGTGTGTGGGTTAGTTGCTCCACGGCATGTGGGATCTCAGTTCCCCAACAAGGGATCAAACCCATGCCCCTCACATTGCAAGGTGGATTCTTTTTTTTTTTAATTTTTCCCTTTGTTTTATTGAAATTGTGCATTTTATTACAATAAGCTTGTGCTATTCAGGTAATCAAAATAACAAACAATAAATTTGTATTCATTCTGGATAAGGAAAATCACAATTATTAGTTTTGTGTGCTATTTCTTTTCCTTTTTTTTTTTTTGGTGCCCAGTTTTCTTTCTTTTTTTTAATTTATTTTTTTTTTAATTTTTATTTTTACTTTATTTTGCTTTACAATACTGTATTGGTTTTGCCATACATTGACATGAATCAGCCACGGGTGTACATGAGTTCCCACTCCTGAACCCTCCTCCCACCTCCCACCCCATATCATCTCTCTGGATCATCCCCGTGCACTAGCCCCAGGCATGCAAGGCGGATTCTTAACCACTGGACCACTCTATGTCACTTTCAAGAGCAATGATGAGAGTTATCCAAAATGTTGAGAATATATGAAATATACCTTAGGGTAGAGAACCTGTGATTCAGATTTCATTCTCCATTGAGGAAGATCTATTTTGTTCTCACTCTTGGCTGGACCACACTAGACAACATGAAGCATTTTATCAACAAAGGAAACTGCAGAGTATTCATAGTGTCTTGGTTGAGGATCTGTATTTCTCTGATTCTGTTCTTATTTCCTCCTCCTCAGACTGATGCGGGCATTCATGTGATGCTTAGGAAGTGTGATGTTTCTGAAACAAGAACACATTCTGCAAAAATGGCCCTTAAAAACACTTTCCCTTCTCTATTCTTGCAATGAAGGTGCATTTTGGTGTTAAAAATATAAATTCTAGGCTGGTTTCTCCTGTGAACAGTCTTTCTCTGATTATTTAAAGGCTTCTGCTCTGTGGTTACTTCCTGTATTGGGCCATTAAATCTCCTACGCATAGGGTCCTGTCCCCATCTTCCATCTATTTCACAGCTGTTTTGGAAGAAATTCTTTGCTGCCTCACTAAGGTATTTATTTTTAAGACTTTAATGTCTGCTTACACAAGAATTACACTAGGTCCTGTGAGTGATAAGAAAGAAACAGTAAATAATGGCTTCTAACCTTAAAAGAGTGGCCACACATTATAATTTGCTTGAACAGTTCAGTTTCGTGCTGGAACAGAACTATAATTGTTGATAATATCTCTTTTTAGTCTCAAAAGTGTCCCAATTTGGATAATACATTATATGATCCCCTAGACCTAAGAGGCCTTAAATTCAGTTAGGGAGACTGGAGACACAAACAAGAAAAGGTCACTAATGCGACAAAGCAATGTGCGATGCATGCCAGGTATATGACCTGTACCACCAGTGATGGAAGCACATTTTAGAAGCAGAAATTGCAAGGGCTTGAGGACTGATATTGGCTCTTAAAGAACATGTCAAATTCAAATAGGCAGTGAAGAAAGAAGTTCATGCAATAAACCCTTGAGACTGTGCTAAAATCAAAGCAAAACATGATTTTTTCAATTTGAATAAGTGCTTGTAAAAATGATTCCCTCTGCTCTTCAAAGCAAGCTGATGTCATGGGCAAACCAGCTTGGTGTCTTGAGCAGAAGCCATTTTAGTCTATTTAAATATGTGAGTGTTTTCCAAATGTTCACTCTGGTTTCCAACCACATGAATGAGCCATTTGCTTTGCTAACATAATCACTACCCCATGGTTACAGACGGACCAGAGCATGGGCCCAGGGAGCCCCAGAAGGTAGCCTGGGCTTCAGTGGCAGTTCCAAGATGTGGAATTGTACACATCGTGCATTTTCTATTTGACTCATGTTTCAACTATCTCTTGATCCAAATGGGTACAGGGACACAATGAGAAGGAAGTGACAAGTGGGAACACATACATAAGGCTGCAGTTCAATTTTCAAAGGCTTCTAAAGGAAGTGGTGAAATGTATACACCAGTATTATTTATTATTCAAAATATCCACAATGAACAGAGTTAAGTTTTAGGCTTTTGAACCTAAGGTGTGAATATCACAGTCATCCTGCTGTTTTTGAGTATCATTCTGTTAAATTAAGCACCTGTGGCTGTTCTATTCTTAGAGTTTGAGTACATCAGTGGTTTTTACATTTTTTCCTTTAAGGTTTAAAACCTTTTATTCAAACAAAATATTGGAGACAATGATAATTTGTATGTTATAGAACCGGCTAGTTACTAGTCCAAAAGCCATGCTCTTTTTTTCTTATTAACAAAGCTCCAATTTTTATTGGAGACAGCCATATGCCCAACTTAAATCAATAAAAACTGAATTACCTAGTTTTCATTTTACCTAACATAGCCAAAAGAAGACACAATTTGATGTGTCCAAACAAACTTCAAAGAGGAGTAAATCCTCTGGTATATACCCTTTGGCTCTTTCCCTCTAGTCTTAATGAATAGTGGATATAAAGGCTGGAGCTCTGACAGCCTTCTTGAGGACATGAAGATGGGGCCACATTCTGAAGATATGAGAATAGAAAGCTGTAAGAAACTTGGGTATCTAATGATAACCATGGAACTATCATTCCAACCTCTAAATGTCATACTCTGGGCTTATCTGAGAGAGAAAAATTTCTCAGAGTTACTTACTTCTTTGTGTTGCTCAGTCACTCAGTCATGTCTGACTTTGCGGCACAATGGACTGTAGCCCTCCAGACTCCTCTGTCCTTGGATTTTTCCAGGCAAGAATACTGGAGTGGAGTGCCATTTCCTACTCCAGGCAATCTTCCCAACTCAGGGGTAGAACCAACATCTCCTGCCTTCTTTATGTTATAATTTAAAAGTTTCTGCATTAGCAAAAAAGGGCCAGTTTTAATATTAAACGGTTAAACTGATCCATGTTAATCTGTTGAATGTTAAACTACAAATAGGAACATTTTCTGGTTAAAGGTGAATGGAGACCAGGATTCTACCTAACATAATACTTGGATTCTAAGATATTTAGTAAGCAACTTCGAGTTAACATGGAATTTGTGGAGGCACTTTATAATATAAAGAACATATGTAACTTACTTAATCTTACTAGAATCATAGCCCTCTGAATTGACTGAAGATTTCTCTTTGAGGTGCAAATATTAAAATAAAATTTGTTTCTCTTTTATTTCAGAGCAAGTGCTAGTGAATCTGGAGGGCTTTAATTCAGACCTTCATCACTATTGAATTAACTGATTGGCCTTCCCTTGGTTTAAGTGGGGGGTGGGGAGGTGCAAAAGAATAAAGAGAAAAGACTGTTTTTGAGTATCAGTTGCTGGTCATTTAATCTATATTATACCATTTAATCCTCACTACAAACCTATAAGGGAGAGAGACTTTATACTTTGTCCAGATCTAACAGACACCATTCACAGAGAATACAATGAAGAGCGGGCCTGCGGCAGCTGTGTAACACAACACCCCTAAATGAGAGGGCACAGCCACATTTGTTTGTCTAGTGTTCCTCCTTTTGGAGAACCCGCCTCCATTCTGTAGCAATCCTGCACCATCCGTGTTATTCAATGAGCCTCTTTTCCTTGCCACAGGCCTCAGTTTGGTCATTTGACCGAGACTTGGCCTGACTCTCCTTCTGTTAGCCACAGATGATTCAAAAATGTTCTTAACAGAAGACAGACCAATGAGAGTACCTCCTGAGACATTTTCAGGAGCTTTTCTTCCTCTTGGATCCTGAGTTGTAAAGAACACGGGATACTTTAATCTTATAGTGGCCATCTCATTACTCAGTAGCAAGAGCCTCCCTACAAATGAAGCTGTATCATTATTTGGGAATGCAGATCCAGTAATGTTGAAGACACTGGGCTTTTTCAGTTACATGAGTCCATTAATATTTTTTTCTGATAAAGCTAGTTTGATTTCTTTTTCTGTCACTTGCTGTCAAAAAGTTTCAACTAATGCAGGTAGCTATTACCATCTTGATGAGGCTGAGAAATTAAGTAACTTGGCCATGCTGAGTCAGTAATTGATGGAAACAGGATTCTAATATAGGGCAATCTGGTACTCACATCCATCTTCTTTTCACTGTGCTATGTTGCCTCCCCAAGCCGATGAAAATCAATCACAATTTATGAAAGTCATGTTGATTTATCATTAGGCTTTCTAAAATAGAACATCATTTCTACAAATATAGTTTCCATGTCTCAAATTTTATGCCATTTCTGACTGGTAAGTTTGTGAAGCAGGGCTATTACTCTTTGTTATGGAAATATTTCCGTTTTTACAAAGCTTTAGAGAATGTTTCAATGAGACCTGTCGACAAATCCTTTTCAAACACCTACTATGCACATGACATTGGATTAGTTATTGACAAGGAAACAAAAGAATGAGCAAATGGCCTAGCGCACAACACACATTTAAGTCAATGTATATCTAGATGGAAAGTGGTAAGTGCCACAACACCAACACATATAAAATGCTATCACATAACGGGGTGGGGGACTTCCCTGGTGCTCCAGCAGCCAAGACTCCATGCTTCTAATGCAAGTGGTGTGGGTTCAGTCCCTAGTTGGAGAACTAAGATCCCACATGCTACAAGGCATGGCCAGAAAAAAGGAGGGAGCATCAAAAAGAGGTATTATTTGAGCTAGGCAGTAAAGATCATATGGGATTAAATGTGAGGCAAGGGGAACAGCATATTCTAGGCCAGCACCATTCAACAGAACTTTCTGCAATGATGAAAATGTTCTGTATCTTCCCTGTATAACATGGTAGATATGGGCCACATATGGCTACTGAGCATGTGAGACGTTCACTCAGCAACTGCATGTCTCATGTCTACATATTGGCCACTGCAATACTAGACCAAGAAACAAGCATTTAGCACAAGCAAAAGTATAGGATGGGAAGAATGGAACGTATAGGGTTTGCATGAAAGGTAAAGCAAGTTGTCTATTTTAGCTGAAATTGAGCTCATAAGAAAATAAGTAAGAAATGATATTTGGTAAAGTTGAGTAGGTCCAGATCATGAAAGATTTGAATCTGAGCCTTTAGTTTTGGTTAATAAGGAGGTGGTGGTGGCTCCCAAGCTAGGAAGTGGAATGATCAGCCCTTTGCTATGGGAAGATTAAACTGGCAGCTGTGGATATGTGGAACTAGAAAGGATACAACATGGAAGCAGAGAGGCCACATACAGTGAGAATCTAGACAAGTTAATGAAAACCTGAACACTTGTTAATGAAAGACAGTGATAAAGGAAATGTAGTTAAAAAAGGGAGAGATGTGAAATACATCACGAAAGTAGAAACAACAGAACTAAGAGCTAATTAAAAGAGCTGGAGAGCAAGGAAGAAGAGTACATTTTGGGGAATAAAGAATAGAAGGGACTTCCCTGGTGGCGCAGTAGGTAAGAATCCACCTGCCAATGCAGAGGGCACAGATTCAATTCCTTGTCCAGGAAGATTCCACACGCCACAGAGCGGCTAAGCCTGTATGCCACAACTATGGCGCCCATGCTCTAAAGCCTGTGAGCTTCAACTGCTGAGCCCATGTGCTACACCTACTGAAGCCTGGAGGCCTAGACGCCATGCTCTGCAACAAGAGAAGCCACTGCAATGAGAAGGCCCGCATACCCCGGTGAAAAGTAGCCCCTGCTCACCACAACTGGAGAAAGCCTGGGCAAAGCAACGAAGAGGCAGGCCAGCCAAAATAAATAAATAAATAAAATGAAAATGAAAAGAATGGAAGAAAAATTATAAGAGAAATAGTTGTGGTGGTGTAGTCATATCATCTATACAGACATTCTGAGTTTTATTTTTGACATTTTTGATTTTAGGTACTAGTGTTAGAAATATATTTACAGGGAAATGTTAGAATTAAAGAGAAATATTAATTTGGATCGGAACCTATATGCAAATAGATCAGAAATCAGTTATCTACAGCCTTACAAACTGTAAGAATCTTCTGGCCCAAATTAGCCTTATAGTTTATCTGGCCTTCCACAAATTTTTTAGTAAAATTTTATTGGAATGCAGCTACTCTCATTTACTTACATATTATCTGCAGCTGCTTTGCAGTATAAATGTCAAGTAGTTTCAACAAACTGTTATGCCCACAAAGCCAACATTATTTATTACCTATCCCTTTATCAAATACATTTACTGGTCCTGATATAGATGATTGGAATCACCAGAATGCATGAGATTCTAATAACTTTGCTAAAGGAAATTCTATTATTCATTAGAATTCAAAAATACTTTATTGGCTATTATTATATTGACATATCTATAACAGTATTCAGAATGAAAATATACAGGCCTCCATGATCCTAAACAATCTCTTGGATAATAATAAAAGAAATAATAAAAGAAATAAAAGAAATAATAAAAGATTCTCTCTATAAAAATTCTGTTCATTGTATTGTATTTTTGTCTAGATATTTTGAAACTGGTACTCCTTTCATGGCTTATATTTGACTAACTGTTAATCATAGTATTTTATTAAGCAGAGCACTTCATTCTCTGTCTGTGACACACATTATATATTTTAAGCCATGTGAAGTTCTTACCTCATTAAAGTTTCCTCAATTCATGGAAAGTAAAATCAGAAGTACAAGTTTTAGGATCAAACTTGTGGGCCAGAGGAGTATGGGCAGCTATTTATATCTTACAGGGAGAATATATTTAAGTATTAGCATAATAAACAAATAAAAGAAGGAAGGGAAGGAAGGAAAAGGAAGGAAAGAGGGAAAAATACAAGGACTTCCCTGCTGGTCCAGTGGTTAAGACTTCTGTCTCCAAAGCAGGGGATACAATTTCAAGATCCCACATGCCTCATGGCCAAAAAAAACAAAATATAAAACAGAAACAATATGGTAACAGATTCAATAAAGACTTAAAAGGAAAAGAGGAAGAAATACAGGGATAAAAGAGAAAAGGCAGATTAATCTATGGTATAAAGTTGACCAGTTAAAAGCCTCTGTCACACACATTGTACATCAGGGTAGCCATTGCATGCCTTAGATTCAGTTCAGTTCAGTTCAGTCACTCAGTCGTGTCCGACTCTTTGTGACCCCATGAATCGCAGCACACCAGGCCTCCCTGTTCATCACCGCCTCCCTGTTCATCACCATCTCCCGGAGTTCACTCAGACTCACGTCCATCGAGTCCGTGATGCCATTCAGCCATCTCATCCTCTGTCGGCCCCTTCTCCTCCTGCCCCCAATCCCTCCCAACATCAGAGTCTTTTCCAATGAGTCAACTCTTCACATGAGATGGCCAAAGTACTGGAGTTTTAGCTTTAGCATCATTCCTTCCAAAGAAATCCCAGGGTTGATCTCCTTCAGAATGGACTACTGGTTGGATCTCCTTGCAGTCCAAGGGACTCTCAAGAGTCTTCTCCAACACCACAGTTCAAAAGCATCAATTCTTTGGGGCTCAGCTTTTCTCACAGTCCAACTCTCACATCCATACATGACCACTGGGAAAACCATAGCCTTGACTAGACGGACCTTAGTCGGCAAAGTAATGTCTCTGCTTTTGAATATACTATCTAGGTTGGTCATAACTTTTCTTCCAAGGAGTAAGCATCTTTTAATTTCATGGCTGCAATCACCATCTGCAGTGATTTTGGAGCCCCAAAAAATAAAGTCTGACACTGTCCAAATACCTCCAGAGTATAAGAAAAAATATAGGAACAAAACCAAACAACAACAAAAAAGAAAATCATAGGGTATTGAAATGGTACAGAAAGTAGAAAGAAACTTCAAAATGTTACAATTAGTATCCCCAGAGGGATAAAATGTTTAATAAAATGAAATGATTAGGATAAGAATGAATAATGGAAATTTAAAGCCTGCCAGCTGAATTAAAATATCTAACTAAAAGTTTGGAGAATAATATTTGGAAAATTTCCCCAAAAGTAAGCTTGTGACCTTTGACCAGCATCTCATTTCCCTCACTGCCAGACCCTGACAACCACCATCTACTGTTTCTATTAGGTTGATGCTAAAGTAATTGCTATTTTTGACTGTGAATTTTAAATCATATAGCTAGGCCCCAGCACATCTGTATTAATTAACATAGGAACCATTACAATCAACACATTTTTGCTGACAAGAAATAAGTTTGCTTATTTCTGTAGCATAAAATCCATG
Source organism: Budorcas taxicolor (assembly GCF_023091745.1). NCBI lineage: Eukaryota > Metazoa > Chordata > Mammalia > Artiodactyla > Bovidae > Budorcas > Budorcas taxicolor. The sequence goes on along the minus strand of NC_068914.1, from coordinate 67,137,814 downwards.
CTTTGGTATTCTGTGGATACTTGGAAAGAATTTTCTGCATCCTGCTGGTGGTTGTGGAAGCATTTTCCTGGCAAAAAAGTTCTCAAGATACTTGAAGAAGTGGTGGTTGGTGAGAGGTGAGGTGAATATGGAGGATGAGGCAGAACTTCGTAGCCCAATTCATTCGCCTTTTGAAGCCTTGGTTGTGCGATGTGTGGTTGGGCATTATGGTAGAGAATTGGGTCCATTCCGTTGACCAATGCTGGCTGCAGGTATTTCATTTTTCAGGGCATCTCCTTGATTGCTGAGCATAATTCTCAGATGTAATACTGTTGCCTGGATTCAGAAAACGGGAGTGGATCATACAGGCAGCAGACCACCAAACAGTTACCATGATCTCTTTTTGGTGCAGGTTTGGCTTTGAAAAGTGCATTGGAGCTTCTTCTCAGTCCAACCACTGAGCTTGTTGTTTCCAGTTGTCATAAACAATCCACTTTCGTCATGCACCACAATCCAATCCAGAAATGGTTCATCGTTGTTGTGTACGAGAAAAGATGACACTTCAGAATTACAGTTGTTGTTGTTGTTTTTCAATTTTCAGTCAGTTCATGGAGCATCCACTTATCAAGCTTTTTCACCTTTCCAATTTGCCTAAAATGCTGAATGACTGTAGAATAGTCAATGTTGAGTTCTTCAGTGTCTTCTTGTGTAGTTGTAAGAGAATCAGCTCCAGCTCTGATGATTGCACTCAATCAGTCATTGTCAACTTCCAATCACAGGCCTCTATGCTCTTCATCATCTTCAAGGCTCTCATCTCCTTTTGCAAAAATTCTTGAACCACTACTGTACTGTATGTTTGTTAGCAGTTCCTGGGCCAAATGCATTGTTGATATTGTGAGTTGTCTCCGCTTCTTTACGACCCATTTTGAACTCAAATAAGAAAATTCCTTTAATTTGCTTTTTGTGCAGCATCACTTCCATAGTCTAAAATAAATATGAAATAAATAGCAAGTAGTCATTGCAAAGAATATCAAGCAGAGATAAGAAACCCTTCCTCAGTGATCAGTGCAAAGAAATAGAGGAAAATAATAGAAAGAGAAAGACTAGAGATCTCTTCAAGAAAATTAGAGATACCGAGGGAACATTTCATGCAAAGATGGGCTCAGTAAAGGACAAAATGGTATGGACCTCACAGAAGCAGAAGATATTAAGAAGAGGTGGCAAGAATACACAGAACTGTACAAAAAGATCTTCACGACCCAGATAATCACGATGGTGTGATCACTCACCTAGAGCCAGACATCCTGGAATGTGAAGTCAAGTGGGCCTTAGAAAGCATCACTACGAACAAAGCTAGTGGAGGTGATGGAATTCCAGTTGAGCTCTTTCAAATCCTGAAAGATGATGCTGTGAAAGTGCTGCACTCAATATGCCAGCACATTTGGAAAACTCAGCAGTGGCCACAGGACTGGAAAAAGTCACTTTTCATTCAAATCCCAAAGAAAGGCAATGCCAAAGAATGCTCAAACTACTGCACAATTGCACTCATCTCACATGCTAGTAAAGTAATGCTCAAAATTCTCCAAGGAAGGCTTCAGCAGTACGTGAACCATGAAATTCCAGATGTTCAAGCTGGTTTTAGAAAAGGCAGAGGAACCAGAGATCAAATTGCCAACATCCGCTGGATCATCAAAAAAGCAATTGACTATGCCAAAGCCTTTGACTGTGTGGATCACAATAAACTGTGGAAAATTCTGAAAGAGATGGGAATACCAGACCACCTAACCTGCCTCTTGAGAAATCTGTATGCAGGTCCAGAAGCAACAGTTAGAACTGGACATAGAACAACAGACTGGTTCCAAATAGGAAAAGGAGTACGTCAAGGCTGTATATTGTCACCCTGCTTATTTAACTTCTCTGCAGAGTACATCATGAGAAACGCTGGGCTGGATGAAGTACAAGCTGAAATCAATATTGCCAGGAGAAATATCAATAACCTCAGATATGCAGATGACACCAAATATGGCAGAAAGTGAAGAAGAACTAAAGAGCCTCTTGATGAAAATGATCTAGGAGAGTGAAAAAATTGGCTTAAAGCTCAACATTCAGAAAACTAAGATCATGGCATCTGGTCCCATCACTTTATGTGAAATAGATGGGGAAATAGTGGAAACAACAGCAGACTTTATTTTTGGGGGCTCCAAAATCACTGCAGATGGTGGGTGCAGCCATGAAATTAAAAGATGCTTCCTCCTTGGAAGGAAAGTTATGACCAACCTAGACAGCATGTTAAAAAGCAGAGACATTACTTTGCCAACAAAGGCCCATCTAGTCAAGGCTATGGTTTTCCCAGTAGTCATGTATGGATGTGAGAGTTGGACTGTGAAGAAAGCTGAGTGCCAAAGAATTGATGCTTTTGAACTGTGGTGTTGGAGAAGACTCTTGAGAGTCCCTTGGACTGCAAGGAGATCCAACCAGTCCATCCTAAAGGAGATCAATCCTGAGTGTTCATTGGAACGTCTGATGTTGAAGCTGAACTTCAATACTTTGGCCACCTGATGAGAAGAGCTGACTCATTTGAAAAGACCCTGCTGCTGGGAAAGATTGAAGGCAGGAGGAGAATGGGATGACACAGGATAATATGGTTGGATGGCATCACTGACTCAATAGACATGAGTTTGAGTAAGCTATGGGAGTTGGTGATGGACAGGAAGGCCTGGCGTGCTGCGGTCCATGGGGTTGCAAAGAGTCGGACAAGAGTGAGAGACTGAACTGAACTGAACTGAAGTGAATAAATCATTAGCAAAAAGCATAAAGTGAAAAATGTGCATTAAAATGATGTATAATATAACCACATTTATTAAGAATGTATTTCAATATCAAATGCAAATTTCAATAATGCAAAATCTGAAATTACATTTGCAGGAATCTATATGAGTTCAGCTTTTTTAAAGATTCTGCATATAAGTGAGATCATGCAAAGTTGTCTTTTTTGGTCTGGCATTCACTGGCATAATGCCCTCAAGGTCCATCCATGTTGTCACAAATAGCAGGATTTTCTTCTTTTTATGGCTAAATAATATGGTGGCACTAGTGGTAAAGCACCCACGTGCCAATGAAGGAGACATAAGAGACACAGGTTTGAGACCTGGGTCAGGAAGTTCCCCTGGAGAAAGGAATGGCAACCCACTCCAGTATTCTTGCCTGGAGAATCCCATGGAGAGAGGAGCCTGGTGGGCTGTGGTTCCTAGGGGGACAGTGTCGGACACAGCTAAAGCCACTTAGCACAATGTTTCATTTGTATATACACTAGCAGTACTGTAGTGTAACATTGTGCTACGTCGCTTTAGTCATGTCTGACTCTGCCCCCCTAGGGGACCTAGTCCATGGGGTCGCAAAGAATCAGACAGGACTGAGCACTTCACTTTACTATATGTATACACACACACACACACACACACACAGACTACTTTTTGTACCATTGTAAATATTCTGCCTCGGCATTAAGCTTCTGTTCTGAAAATGAGAATTCTAGATTATGTTCAGAGATAGTTGGAAAACTTTTATTAAAATCTTAAAAAGTAAAGGAGCTTCCAACTGACTTGAAACTTTTGGTAATTACAGTTCTTAAAAATAAACTCTGCAGATAAAAATACATTATAATTTATTTCCACAAAAGTAAGGAAGGAATTGAACAAATTAGATGATGGTAGCATGGTAAACAGAATTTAAGTCTGAAATTCTGTAGTTGTGTTTTGAAATATTTCAGCTTGTGAGCAGAACCTTTTTATGGACTTCTTCAGAATGGAATGCAATAAAATTAAGAAGACCTGTGACACTGCAGCGTCTAAATGTGGCAAAGGATTAAAATAATTGCAAATATAGAGGAAACTTATTTGATGTGTCTGGATTCCTAAAAATAGTTGAAAAAAGAAGCACTCTGAATGAAGGGTAGAAGGCAGTATGTTTAAAATAGTTAGAGTAAAATATTTATAAAATTCAATAAACTCCCTAAAGACTATCCTTCATTGAGCAGAATTTACTCTGAAATTACCAAATATCTCAGCAGCTTTAGAGAGAGTATTTTCTCAGTAAAAAATTTATGGTCAACAGAGAAAAGTCAATTAAGGTTTTCAAAATGTCAAACTTATTAACCACTAAAACATGCGACTTTAAGGAAGACTGCAGGCAATTTTGTGGACAAAAACTAAAATAATAAGACCATTAAAAATTACACTCTTCATAAAGTTTCCAGTGTCTTGATATTAGATCTAGGTATAACTTTAAATGATAAAACTACAGAACTAGGTACCAAGAATAATTATTCTCATACTATTTTTAATATTTATATAATCATAAAAGTGTTTTTAAGCTTTACATGAATACTTATTATTTTGAATTTTTAGACAAAATTTTAAAAATATTTTTTGAATAGAATTATTTTATAGAACAAGCAATATATATATGTATATAAAATAATTGTGTAGGCCTGGAGTACTGACATGGAGCTTCCTAGGTAGCACTAGGGGTAAAAGAACCTGCTTGCAAATGCAGGTAGACATAAGAGTTGTGGGTTTGATCCCTGGGTCGAGAAGATCCCCTGGAGTAGGGCACGGCAACCCACTCCAGTATTCTTGCCTAGAGAATCCCCATGGACAGAAGAGCCTGGCAGGCTGCCATCCTTAGGGTCCCAGAGAGTCAGACATGATTGAAGTGAGAGTGTTGACATAGCCCCAATGCCCACCGCCGTCACCAAAGGCAAGCTCAACAGCTATGACCTCCATGTCCTGCTTCATCTGACCTGGAGGAGTCTGGACACTGTGTCGACTATTGAAACCTTGAACTCAGTCTGTACTTCAGAGAGAAACAAAGAGAGGCCCGGAAGACCAGTTGTCCATAGAACTGTAGCTTGATGCTTAGGTATATATTTTGCATTTCTAATTTGCTGCTTACACAGTAATTTCAGGCAAAAATGAGTAGCCAATTTTTTAAAAAATCATCATTCCATTCAATTCCCCCCCCTTTTTTTCAGTCTTTTGATCTGTCCTCATGTTCTTGGTTTAATAAAATTTGAACAGAATCATATTAGGTCTATGGAGGAAGGGGTTGAGCTAAGAGAGAGAATCCTCATTTTCCATACAGAAAATCATTATTCAGTAGGCAATGTCTAAAAGTTTTAAAAAATAATCAAAAAGCATTATAAATGTATTGTGAGTGAGTGAGTGAAGTTCCTCAGTTATGTCCAACTCTTTGCGACCCCATGGACTGTAGCCTACCAGGCTCCTCTGTCCATGGGATTTTCCAGGCAATAGTACTGGAGTGGATTGCCATTTCCTTCTCCAGGGGATCTTCCTGACCCAGGGATTAAACTCCGGTCTCCTGCATTGTAGACAGACGCTTTACCGTCTGAGCCACCAGGGAAGTCCAATGTATGTATTAATATGGAAATAAAAGATACTTCTAAAATGGTTGAAAGTGGGAATGGATTTGGGACTGAGGGAGAGAGAAGTTGGTAGTAAAAGTTTTGTTACTGTATCTGTGTTTTAAAATTTTGAACATGTATTGTCTTGATTTTTAAAAAGCAAACAAGGTTAAGTTTTTAATGAAGTGCCTGATATGCATAGTAAGAAATTGAATTTTCCTTTTCCTATCATTCCCAGTTTTCACAAATCTCTACTTATGCATCTGATTTCCTCCTGTTTTCTGGCAATTTCTGTATAAGAAGTTACTAATTCACCATGATCTTGAGGCCATGCAGTCTGACCTAGATAATCTTGGAATTGCTAAACCATTATGAAAGATTATCTATTGGGTAAGTTTCAAACACTTTTCCACTCAAAATTTTGTTAACTCAGAGCACTTTTACAAATACACAGTTGATTGGAATCTGGAAAGTAATAATGAGCTTTTTGATGTTCTTATTTGGCATTTTCAATGTCAGACATTATAATTAATTAATTTGAAAGGTTACTTCCTGCTCCCGGATATTCTTGTCACCATGTTAAAAGAAAAGCACCCTCCTCTAGTTTTTCTTGCTGGAAATGAGACTTATGGATGCATTATTACAAATCAAGGTCAGTGGTGGGTGGAAATTCTAGGATTCAGAAAAAGAAGTTGTACCCAAGAGTAAGCTTGGTCATGAAACGTTTGTTTTACTAATCACTGACTTCTCCTTCCTCTAGTTTCTGGGTAAACAAGTTAAGAACGCTAAGTGTTGTGGGCTGGTCGCTTGGTTTCCCTGCAGTAGCTTGTCTGGACTGTGATCACTGAAATGCACGTCATTGTCTGTATGATTGTCCAGAGGCCTGCTGGAGCTGTTGTGACTTGCTCATTTGCAGTATTCAAATCTGCCAGCTGTCGTGTCAACACTTTAAGGTCAAGTCTCTGATCACAGCTGGCCAGGCTCACTGCTTATTATTGGCAATAGAATCTCTTTCACTGTGATCAGACCTCAGATCAGCCTTTGTCCCAAACAGACTTGATCAGCGGTGAATAGTAGAACACTTCATGTTGAAATTGGCAGCAGAGTAGATATAGGGTCACTTTAGGATCTGGATAGAGTTTCACAGCAGGTTGAAAATGGTGTCAAGTAAAAAATGTGAGTTGATATTGAGGGTGCTTATCCATTACCAGCCTACTCCAGCCTCTCCTGTAAGAGTAAGAAAGTAACTGATCATAATCACAATACATTCACCAAGGATTATAGGGGGTCCAGACAGGCTGGGTTTAAGTGCTTTTTCTGTCTTATCTCATTTAGTCCTCATCATATCCGTAGGTGGTATTTCCTTTTCATGAGATTAAACAAAAGAAGGCCTTAAACACTTAACACAATGTCTGAAAATGCTCAAGGACAGTTTACTGTCTTCACAAGGCATCAATACAGATGCATCAATGTGTTGTGATTATAAAGCTGAGTCTTTTAAAATCCTGCCATTCAAGGTAGACCTTTTCCGCTGAGGAAAGAAGGCAAGTGGTAGAATGACAAACTCTCATGCAAGTTTACATTTCCCTACTTTGGTGGTCAGTAATCTAAACAAGTGAGGGCAAGACAAAAGAAGGTTTTCAATACCAGTCCTTGTTCCTGAAGTACATCCTGTATCCAGGAATTGATTACATGTGACTTCCCTGGGCCACTGCCTCCCCTGTCTAACACCAACATTTTTGCTCAGTGACCAGACATTAAATCTCAAAGCCTCAAGTGTCCAAGGAGGGGATGGGATGCTGGGGCAGACAGTGGGAACACTTTGTTCAAAAAGAGGTGAAGCTTGATAGCAAAGATGTTACAGAGGAAATTCCGGCATCAGACTAAATGCCCTTTAATACCATGTTTTACTCTGAGAGTTTATGATGTTAAGAATACATGTTGATAACGTTATTAAAGGATTAAAGTAAAGACTCTATTTCTAAGTGTACATTTTGGAAGTAAATTTTAATGAAACCCTATATTTAACTAAAACCTTTAACTTTGAAAATGATTGCCTTAAAAACAGACACTAAAAAGTTCAGCATTACAGTCCTGAGTGGCTAGAGTTGGGGTGGACAAGGGGCTTGACAGAAGAGTGTGATTAAATCATGGCTTTGGTACAGGCAAATAGGACAAAGATGAGTCCAGCTAGCGGTGTGATCTTGAGAAAGAGGTGAAATCATCCCCGTACATGTGTGCTTTTGGGTCAGTAGAATGAGATACTTCAAAGAATCTTTATGGGGATTACATGAGACTACATGTATAAAACAGCAGATATTAGATACTAAATAAGTGACAGTCATAATGAAAAAATAAAGGAGAATGAGGAGACCCAGAAAGTACCTTAAACTTCATAAATTCTGAATAACAGAGGAGAAAATCTCAAGTCACTTACCATAAACAGTTTTCTCATTTTGCCAAAATTTCAAGCATGCCTAACCCCTCCTATCCTCACTAAACAGCTCAGAAAAATGCTATCCCGTACAAGAAAGAGCTTCCCAGGTGGTAAAGAGCTTCTCAGAAGTAAAGAATCTGCCTGTAATGTAGAAGATACAGGCTTGATCCCTGGGTCGGGAAGATCCCCTGGAGAAGGAAATGGCAACCCACTCCAGTATTCTTGACTGGAGACTCCCATGGAGAGAAGAGCTTGGCAGGCTGAAGTCCATGGGGTCACAGAGTCAGACGCAACTGAGTGACTAAACTACAACAACAACCAAAGAAAAATAGAGAGGTACATTAAGCATTCCTCATGTAAGCAATACCTCAATAAACAGAACAGCAGAATGGGAACCACATGTAGCATTAACAGCATTCCCTGTAGGAAATAATCAGTGTTTCTAAGTTTCCCAGAGGAAAACAGGGATGTGAAAGTCACTGATGCAAATTCCATGGAATTTGGAAATTATCCCTAGTTAATGTGCAAAGGGGAACTAACCATTTCAGTGAGTCTGGATGGTTACCAGAAACACAGACGACAAACATTCAGTTCAGTGCAGTTGAGTCGCTCAGTCGTGTCCGACTCTTTGCGACCCCATGAATTGCAGCATGCCAGGGCTCCCTGTCCATCACCAACTCCCTGAGTTCACTCAGACTCACGTCCATCGAGTCAGTGATGCCATCCAGCCATCTCATCCTCTGTCTGCCCCTTTTCCTCCTGCCCCTAATCCCTCCCAGCATCAGAGTCTTTTCCAATGAGTCAACTCTTCACATGAGGTGGCCAAAGTACTGGAGTTTCAGCTTTAGCATCATTTCTTTCAATGAACACCCAGGACTGATCTCCTTCAGAATGGACTTGTTGGATCTCCTTGCAGTCCAAGGGACTCTCAAAAGTCTTCTCCAACACCACAGTTCAAAAGCATCAATTCTTTGGGGCTCAGCTTTCTTCACGTTCCAACTCTCACATCCATACATAACCACTGGAAAAACCATAGCCTTGACTAGACGGACCTTAGTCGGCAAAGTAATGTCTCTGCTTTTGAATATACTATCTAGGTTGGTCATAACTTTTCTTCCAAGGAGTAAGCGTCCTTTTAATTTCATGGCTGCAATCACCGTCTGCAGTGATTTTGGAGCCCCAAAAAATAAAGTCAGCCACTTTTTCCCCATCTATTTCACATAAAGTGATGGGACCAGATGCCATGATCTTCGTTTTCTGAATGTTGAGCTTTAAGCCAACCTTTTCAGTCTCCTCTTTCACTTTCATAAGAGGCTTTTTAGTTCCTCTTCACTCTCTGCCACAAGGGTGGTGTCATCTGCATGTCTGAGGTCATTGGTATTTCTCCCGGCAATCTTGATTCCAGCTTGTGCTTCATCCAGCCCAGCGTTTCTCATGGTGTACTCTGCATAGAAGTTAAATAAGCAGGGTGACAATACACAGCCTTGACGTACTCCTTTTCCTATTTGGAATCAGTCTATTGTTCCATGTCCAGTTCTAACTGTGTTAGGAGACAAAATCTGGAGATGGACAGATAAGGGATCCCAGACCACATGAGGCAGAGAAATGACCGAATCCCCAAAGAGGAGGAACTGGATGTTAATACCACGTCCAACCTTTCATCATGTGTTACACCATTAACTTACAGTGAGTTCTCATATTGTAGTACATTCAATCATCCTCAATGATTCCTTTCACTAAAAAGCCCCTTCTGTTACTGTTAATGACACCTGGTCTAGCTGAACCCCCCAAATGACATTTTAATATCAGTCTTAGGATGGACAGTCCAAGCTCAGTAGACTCCCCATTTTAGTAAAACGTTGTTTTCATAGGGTTTAATCAAATCTGGGTGTGCTAAGTTATATTTCATACCAATTTGTGTCTTCAATCTCAATACTACCTTTGCAAGTACGTAAGGAAACCGATGACTCAGCAGGTAAAGAATCTGCCAGCAGTGCAGGAGACACAGGAGACGCGGGTTTGATCCATGGGTTGGGAAGATCCCCTGGAGAAGGAAATGGCAACCCACTCCAGTATTCTTGCCTGGAGAATCCCATGGAGAGGAGCCTGGCAAGCTACAGTCCATGGGGTCGTAAAACAGTGGAACATGACTTAGCGACTAAACAGCAAGAACAACAAATGTGCTGAATAGTTAATCTCTGAACTGTGAAAAGCCTTGTGATATCCTAAGACAAAAATCATTTAGAAAGGAAATGATGAATGAGTTGTATCTACAAAATATTCATTTCACATAAGGAAATGTTTTAGAATTAGACTCTACACTAATATACTACAGAAAATATTGATAGCAATAACTCTTCAGGATGGAATTAAGGCTGAAATTTAAACCCAGCCTAGCCCTAAAATTTCTATGAGTAACATTTATTGCATCAGACATACTCAGTCACATTCTGAAACTTGTGACTTGTTAAATTGGAGTGTGTGTGTATCTATCCAGACAGGCTAAGAAATGGAAGTGTAATATAGTTTTCACATGTTATGTGAGAAAATGTTCTCCTTTTGGTTGGTTGGTTGGTTTTGGAGATTTTGAATTCACAGACCCTGACACCTGCAGATATATGCACGTTTGCAGATGGTAATTGGAGCCTTACCCCCCACCACCTCTCCCAGTATCTTCCTCTTTTGCTTATCTTTGCAGAGCTCACAGCGAGGAAGAAGAGGCTGCTGTACTGGCACATTCTCAGGTCTGACTCTGTCTCCCCTGTTTTTTCGAACCAGCTGCCTTTGGGTTCAGAAAAGTTAGAGTGGGTCTCATCTCCCCTCCCGAAAGACATGAAGATGTCAGCCCTGAGGGAGTCAGCTGGGTGGTCAAGGATGAGTCAGTCATTTTGTGTAAGGAGCAGTAGGTGCATGGCATCAGGTCAAGGTCTTAGACACCCTTCATCAATTCCGTCCTTTCCGAGTTGCCTTTTAATGATGCTGGTAGAACAACTGCTTTAAACGACTTATTGAATTTTCCAGCCTGGGAAGAGCTTAGGGATTATTGAATGTCATCTCTATCATTTTATGGAAATGAAAGGCCCAGAGATGTGACATGCTTTTCCCAAGGCCGCATAACTAGTAGTGACAACTGAACCGGGAAGTGTTTATTGCCACCCTTTTGCTTTAAACTCTGCCTTCCACGTCCAGGCAAATGAGTGACTGAGCTGAGGTGGTCAGCAGTTGTTTTGATTGAAATGGTATAATCAATTAAAATTCCTGCAACTAGGGTTTATTTTTCAGTTGAACTACAATGCTGGTGAACAGACTTGAAGCTGATTAAGCATTTTTGATTAAATTCTTTATGGATTCCTTGGGCCATTCTCTCATCTGAGCCCCAGAACATTTTATTCCTTAAAAAATGCAATTAGGCATGCCATGTAAAATGTATAGTCTTGTGTGATTATAGGAATTTTGCCATTATATCCTCTCAGCAAAAGATGATTTTATTATGTAGAACTGAATTGGAGTCATGTAAATGGAAAACAGTTTTTTAAAAACATCAAGAAAGAACCACCACTGTAAAGAATGTGATAACATCTACATCACATAAATATTGGGTTTTGACTAAGAGTGTTCTTTGGAACTCAGAATAAGGAATCCATGAAGGAAATAGTCCAGTACCACCTTAAAATTTTTCTCAAGCGTATCTCAGGGGAAAATGCAGTTAACAAGCATTCTGATAATCATCCTAAAATAATAGATTTCTTTCAGTTGTAAGACAAAGAAATTTGTGTCAACAAAGATGGGATATTGGATATAAAGACTGATACTTTTTTCTGTAGCTTCTGGCCTGGTGTTTTAAAAGTCAAGAAGTGTATTTTTCATTCACAGGCATAGCAAGGTATAATGGAACCAATCATAAAATTGTTTAAACAAAGGCATTTATGAATGCATGCAAAATTGATGCAAAGAGAGAAAGTGAGATCATCAGGTGTCTACCATAAACATTTATTGCATCTACGTACGTGTACATATGTTTCAATTATAGCCATATTGATAGAGTTTTTGTTTAATCTTCTATTTTCAGCAGCAAGTTCATACTTTGTTTCATGACAAGTTCCTTTTAGGATCTCCACGTGACATGTATTAACATTTTTGGCTTCAAAAGTACCTCTAAAGAACCATTTACAATTTTTTTAAGAGTGCTTAAAAAATTAGGCTGTGACAGTTATCCAAAACATAATTTGATATGCTGTTTAATTATTTACTATGTTATTTAAAAATTGAAGTGTGGCCTCTGGATGGTTGGTTGATACAGTACCATTAACGTGGTGAAGCCCCTTCGAGACTATAATTATCAGCTGAGTCCTTCATGGTTGGGATTTAGAAATTAGATTGTGTTCTAATAAAATGCAAATTCAAAAATGTCAACTTCAGTGTTTTAAAAAAATAGGTCCTTAAAGTATTACAAAGCAGCTACATTTTTAAAAAATAATTACTAAGCTAAGGAAATAAAGTATTCTAAATAAAATATTCTATAAAATATTCTATTAAAGTGAAAATGGACTAATCCATATATTGCTTCTTATTATATTTATGTGCACTCACACTGATAGGCCATTTTCATATTCTCAAGAAAAATACATGATTCTGTTTTACAAAAATATTTGTTTACCTACCATGGTTAAAATCTGCCATAATGGTGGGTCTTGAAGCAAACTTCATGATAGCTCAGTCTCTTCTAACAAATGATCGAACATCATGACAAAACACAAATCTCTTTACAGGAGAAAAATGAAAGTGATGAATAGCTCTCTCTGCAGCAGGTTAAATTGTGCTTGTTTTTGTGAAACAAAAAACTGCATTTTTTTTCTGGGAGTAACACAAATGGAAATATAAAGCAGCTTAGTTAAATATCTTTTTTAAAAATTGGAGTATAATTGCTTTGCGATGTTGTGTTAGTTTCTGCTGTGAATGAAGTGAATCAGCTACAAGTATACATATATCCCTTCCCTCTTCAGCCTCGCTCCTACCCGTATCCCACCTCTCCAGGTCATCACAGAGCACCAATCTGAACTCCCTCTGCCATACAGCAGCTTCCCACTAGCTAGCTATTTTACAAACATTAGTGTAGATATGTCAATCCTAATCTCCCAATTTGACCTGCCTTCCCCTCCCCCTCCATGTCCACATGTATGTATCTATGTTAAATATCTTTTGAAGAGTACTCTGAAGACCTCTACATTAGATTTACCTATCATTTAAGAATGCAAATCATTGGCTAGTCTCAGACCTATGGAATCAGAGGGTTCTCTAAAATTTGAAAACCAGTGATTGAGATGCTTAACTATATCTTTATTTAAAAAAAAAAAAAAAAAGAATAGATGTGTGTGTGTGTGTGTGTGTGTATGCTGCTAATTAAATTTACACGTTGCTACTGCTGCTAAGTCGCTTCAGTCGTGTCCAACTCTGTGTGACCCGATAGAAGGCAGCCCACCAGGCTCCCCTGCCCCTGGGATTCTCCAGGCAAGAATACCGGAGTGGGTTGCCATTTCTTTCTCCAATGCATAAAAGTGAAAAGTGAAAGTGAAGTCGCTCAGTTGTGTCCGACTCTTCAAGTCCCCATGGATCGCAGCCTACCAGGCTCCTCCATCCATGGGATTTTCCAGGCAAGAGTACTGGAGTGGGGTGCCATTGCCTCCTCCTATATATATATATACACACACATATATGTATATGCACATAACTGAATCACTGTGCTGTACAACTAAAACTAACATGACACTGTAAATTAACAATACTTCAATTTTTTAAAAATAAATTTTTAAAGTCTTCCCTAATCCTCAAAATCAGGTAACTGTATTTTTCTTTCACTTTATAATATTTACATCATAATTACTGCTGAGCCAGCAAGGGCTGTGTCTTCTCTGCTGTGTTCTCAAAGCTTAGCACAGTAACTGACACATGGTAAACCCTTAAGAAACTCTTTGTTGAATAAGTAAATGACTAATTAATATAATATAAAATGCTGGCCACAGTGAAGCAGAACTCTTGATGATAATTCCGTTTCCCAAGTCACAGACAAAAATGATTTTAAATAAGTAGTGATTCCTTTCCTCTCCCACCACTTATATCACCAGCCCTTTGGAGAGGAGAGTGTTCTTTTAACTATAATTTTCCAACCCGCCACCTTTAAAACTGAACTGTCATGTCAGCAGTGATATTGAAGCATGTCTACATCTCTACAATCATTCAAGCCAAATGTTTTTGCTAATTCGGGTTCAAAACAGAAAGTCCCCTACACCCTTGGCATTGAAATCAAGAATGCTCTTAAGAGAAGGAGTTCAAAGTGCAAGACAAGAGAAGTTCCATACAGTGACATCCTTGATTAAGGGTTAAGGGAAATGGAAGAAGCCGCAGATACTGGGGGGCTTCCCTTTTGGCTCAGCTGGTAAAGAATCAACCTGCAATGCGGGAGACCTGGGTTCAATTGCTGGGTTGGGAAGATCCCCTGGAGAAGGGAAAGGCAACCCACTCCAGTATTCTGGCCTGGAGAATTCCATGGACTATACAGTCCATGGGGTCACAAAGAGTCAGACACAACTGAGTGACTTTGTTTTATTTTTGTTTCACAGACACTAGAAACCTTGTATAAATTATTTGAGGTTAAGTCTGGAAATCAGTTAGAAAACCATAGTTAGAGAGTTCTGAAAATTTTGGGCCAAGCCGTCAAGATTAAGGGGCATATTTTATTTGCTTGAATATAGAGTAAAGTTTGTGTTAAAAGCATCACCCCTTAAAGTGAGAGCATGAAGGGACTTGCCTGGTGATCCAGGTGTTAAGACACTGGGTTCCATTGCAGGGTGCACAGGTTCCAACCCTGGTCAGGGAACTAAGATCCCACATGCCATGCAGCATGAACAAAAAAATAGAAGGAAAACAAAACAAAAATGGAATGGAGGGCTGATCTGGGAAAATGACCCTAGTGCACCTGCCCTTACATTTATACATAAACCACCCTTCTGGGATAGGAAAGAGTCCAGAGAGGGAGATGCCTAGAACACTTCTTAATTTAAATGATACATTTAGTAACAATGTTCCAGGCTCAGAAGCCTAGAGCATGGCTGTCTGGAAGTCAGTGACCATAGCATCTCTACCTTCGCGCCCCCTCCCCACCCCCAAGAGCTCTTGCTCATTCAAGGCAGGAGCTACTTGGTCAAGGTCTGTTCAATGTTGAATACAAACAAAAAGAAAACTCACATAGAAGAAAGAATAGAGAATTTTAAGTAACTGATCTTTCTATCATTGAAATTTCCTCTTGAGTATTATACTAAATTCTAGACTGATGCTAAAATTACCTATACTAAACTACAGACCCAGATGGGGTGAGAAGGGTGAACATGGACAAGCCCAGGCAGGTCTGAAGCTGCCAGAGTGTAGGGAGGGAGACTGGCCACTGGGAAGACAAGTACAGTTGCTGAGATCAGAAACAAGTAGAGTTGCCTCTGAGATAATGGCCCGAGACTTCACTTCCTTGTCTAAGGGACTGGTTGAGTTGAAGATTTTCAAGTAAGATTTGAATCCTTGCTGAAGAAGGTTGGTAAGTGTTTAAAGGGACTAAGACATAAGAGAGCTTACAGTTTGACTTGTAGAACATTCCTCCTTCCACACCCAGATTAATAACTCCCAGGAAGGGCCAGATTCATGAGCATACAACCTTATACAGCTTGAGGGGCTCTCTACTTGCTTCAGTGCTCTGCTATTGCCATCTTGAAATTCTCCAGAATTTTGTTTTAGAACTTTTATTTTATGAGCAAGGCTCTGTGGGGCAATGGAGTATGCACATGAGCAGAGAGGATACCCACAAGCAGCATGTCTGTCACCTTATTTGCATATAGTGTTTAACGTGCCCCATAAGCATAGACTTCTGAGGGACCCATGACACAGGCAAGTTCAGCAAGACTGAGAGTGAGTACAAGTAACATTAAAACTGAGTAATCCAAGGGTGCTGACAGCCCCAGTCTACACTTTCAGCCTGAACCAGAACATGCTTTGAACAGGAAAAAAAAAAAAAAAAAGCAATGGGATTCTAAAAGAAGCATCAGCAATTTAAGAATCCCATCATTTTTCACTCATGTTATTCTCCTGCTCTAGCCAAACACTTTCACCAAAAATGATGACTTAGGAGGAAAGGGAGAGATAAGCAACACATAGTTCCTTCTTTCAGTTCCTCTTTACTCAGCCGAAAGGTAGAGAGTGTGGGTACAATGTGTATATATCCAGACATGATGTAAACACAGCGCAGCATTTCCATCCTTCTGATAAGAACAAAATATACAAGTGCGTGCGTGCGTGCTGAGTTGCTTCAGTCGTGTCCAACTGTGACCCTATGGGCTGTAGCCCACCAGGCTTCTCTGTCCACGGGGATTCTCCAGGCAACAATATTAGAGTGGGTTGTCCTGCCTTCCTCCAGATATATGCATGTACAATCTACAGATTATAAATTGTGCCATTCCAATGATTCTGAATATGATCTTGTATTTATGCTTAAAACTGACATTGCATGATATAAAAATGAATGATAAAATTCATGCAAATAATTTAAAAATTTAATATCTTTCTACTTAGAATGACATTAAATAAAAATTTAGAAAAAGCATAACAAATCAAGAAAAAAGCCACAGAAGGAAAAAAAAATGTCTTTTAATACCTTTAATATCATTTTACCCCTGCTCTTTCTTACTTTCTTTTTTTTTAGTTGAAGTATAGTTGACTAACAATGTAGTGTTAGTTTCAGGTATATAGCAGTTGTATTTATATTTATATACTTTTTCAATTTTTTCCCCTTATCGGTTATTACAAAATATTGAGTATAGTTCTCCCCACTGCTTTTTCTTTTTCTTTTTTTAAAATTTATTTTAACTGGAGGCTAATTACAATACTGTAGTGGTTTGTGCCATACACTGACATGAATCAGCCACAGGTGTACCTGTGTCCCCCATCCTGAACTCCCCTCCCAACTCCCTCCCCACCCCATCCCTCAGGGTCATCCCAGTGCACCAGCCCTGAGCACCCTGTCTCATGCATTGAACCTGGACTGGCGATCTGTTTCACATATGCTACTATACATGTTTCAGTGCTATTCTGCCAAATCATCCCACCCTCACCTTCTCCCAGAGAGTCCAAAAGTCTGTTCTTTATATCTGTGTCTCTTTTGCTGTCTCGCATCATATAGGGTCATTGTTAACATCTTTCTAAATTCCATATATATGTGTTAATATACTGTATTGGTGTTTTTCTTTCTGACTTACTTCACTCTGTATAATAGGCTCCAGTTTCAGCCACTTCATTAGAACTGATTCAAATGCTTTCTTTTTAATAGCTGAGTAATATTCCATTGTGTATATGTACCACAAATTTCTTATCCATTCATCTTCTGATGGACATCTTGGTTGCTTCCATGTCCTGGCTATTATAAACAGTGCTGCGATTAACATTGGAGTACACATGTCTCTTTCTCTTTCTTTTTTTTTTAATTTTATTTTTTTACTTTACAATACTGTATTCTGGTTTCCTCAGTGTGTATGCCCAGCAGTGGGATTGCTGGGTCATATGGCAGTTCTATTTCCAGTTTTTTAAGGAATCTCCATACTGTTCTTCATAGTGGCTGTACTAGTTTGCCTTCCCACCAACCGTGTAAGAGGGTTCCCTTTTCTCTGTACCCTCTCCAGCATTTGTTGTTTGTAGACTTTTGGATAGCAACCATTCCAACTGGCATGATATGGTACCTCATTGTGGTTTTGATTTGCATTTCTCTGATAATGAGTGATGTTGAGCATCTTTTCATGTGTTTGTTAGCCATCTGTATGTCTTCTTTGGAGAAATGTCTGTTTAGTTCTTTGGCCTATTTTTTAATTGGGTCACTTATTTTTCTGGAATTGAGCTGCAGGAGTTACTCGTATATTTTTGAGATTAATTCTTTGTTATTTGCTTCATTTGCTATTATTTTCTCCCATTCTGAAGGCTGTCTTTTCACCTTGCTTATAGTTTCCTTCATTGTACAAAAGCTTTTAAGTTTAATTAGGCCCCATTTGCTTATTTTTGCTTTTATTTCCATTACTCTGGGAGGTGGGTCATAGAGGATCCTGCTATGATTTAGGTCAGAGAGGGTTTTGCCTATGTTTTCCTCTAGGAGTTTTATAGTTTCTGGTCTTACATTTAGATCTTTAATCCATTTTGCATTTATTTTTGTGTATGGTGTTAGTAGCGTTCTAGTTTCATTCTTTTACACATGGTTGACCAGTTTTCCCAACACCAGTTGTTAAAAAGATTGTCTTTTCTCCATTGTATATTCTTGCCTCCTTTGTCAAAGATAAGGTGTCCATAGGTGTGTAGATTTATCTCTGGGCTTTCTATTTTGTTCCATTGATCTATGTTTCTGTCTTTGCGCCAGTACCGTACTGTCTTGATGACTGTTGCTCTGTAGTATAGACTGAAGTCAGGCAGATTGATTCCTCCAGTTCCATTCTTCTTTCTCAAGATTGCTTTGGCTATTTGAGGTTTTCTATATTTCCATACAAATTATGAAATTATTTGTTCTGGTTCTCTGAAAAATACCATTGGTAGCTTGATAGGGATTGCATTGAATCTACAGATTACTTTGGGTAGTATACTCATTTTCACTATATTGATTCTTCCAATCCATGAACATGGTATATTTCTCCATATATTTGTGTCATCTTTGATTTCTTTCATCAGTGTTTGATAGTTTTCTATATATAGGTCTTTTGTTTCTTTAGGTAGATTTATTCCTAAGTATTTTTCAACAAAGAGTTGTGCATTTTCATTTTGCACTGGGCCTGCATATTATATAGCTAGCCTTGCTCTCAGGCAAGTTTTCCAAGGATCATCATCTTGGAAAATATTGGAAAGGAGGAATGTACAGCCAGGAACTGGAGCCTGGAAAATTTATCTAACCCCCTTCCCAATCGCCGGGCACTTAGAGTGCATTGTCAGGAACTCTGATGAAATAGGCAGATCTGGGCTCTGCTCCTTAGCTATGTGGTCTTCTGAAAGTTGCCTAAACTTTCTGAGCCTCCATTTCTCCATCTGTGAAAGTGGAAAGTAACATGCATGGGTGCTTGAGGGCTAGACGTAACTCATGCGAAGTGTCTACTACATGGTAAGCTCTTAATATATAATAGTTATTAACACAGCTATAAAGGTTCTGTTATTTCTGGAACCCATAGGATGGTCCTTATGTATGGCAGATAAAGGACTGCTTTTGTGAAAGGATTTGAAGACATACTGATTTTCTCCTGATGCCTGAAATCCCACCACCAATCCACTCCTGATTATTCTAACTCTCTTTTCCATGTGCCTACCCAGAAAAGGTATAACACAAAACCTGAGCATCTCAGTGTGAATGTAACAACAGATAGAGGAAGTATCTGCAGTGGAAGGTGGAGTGGAGGATGTTCCTGAAAGAGAAAAGTGTCCTGGATTGAACACATGAGGGAAGAGTAGAAGAAAGGACAAAACCAAATTCCACCTTCTTGGAAGCTGGCTATGTGTTAGACTTGTGGTCATCAAAGTGGACAAGCTTGAGCAAATCGAACATCTTCTAACTCATCAGTCTCAATTTCATGTAAAATAATGCGTTGATTATTCTAAAGAAAACCTTCACAATCTAAGATTCAAAAATTCAACAAGCATTCATCAGTGGCTTGTTCTATGTGTGACATGGTGCTAGGCACTTTGGGAGACACAAAAAGGAATAAAGAAGTATCTCTGCCCTCAAATATCCCTGCCCATTTGGAAGAAAGGATGAGATCAACACCTGCCACATATAAGGCAGGTAAGAAAAAGTGCTCTGGGGAGAAGAGAGACTGAGATACAGAGAAAAGAGCAGGCGTCTTTGTATTTTGAGCTGAGGTATGTCTTTCTCTAGGGCTTCCCAGTGGCAAAGAATTTGCCTGGAGACTCAGGAGACATGCGTTCAATCCCTGGGTCAAGAAGATCACTTGGAGTAGGAAATGGCAACCTACTCTAGTATTCTTGCCTGGAAAATCCCATGGACAAAGGAGCCCGGTGGACTATAGTCCATGGGATTGCAAAGAGTCAGATGTGACAGAGTAACTGAGCATGCACACGTCTTTCTCTTTACCCTTCCTGTCCTATTCTATCCTACATAAACACTTTTGTTTTGCTACATACTAGGAACTATGTTTTTGGGGGGCACATAAACTGCATCAAACTATGCCAGAAACTTTCACCTATATCACATCAGTTGATTTATGTAAATACTGCTAGGATTAAAAAAACAGACTATTAGAAGCTAAGGACCTACTCAAAGTTGTACAACTAGGGAGTATCAGAGTCAGAATTCAAACCTAGGTTAATCTGACTGCATAGAGCAATTAGTCTCTTTCCATTTGTTTCTGTAAGAGCCTTCCCAAGTTTCCCCAAAGAGACCATGAGGTTATGTTCCTCTACACCTTTGCATCTGTTCTTCCTCTGTCTAGAACAACTTTAATCTCTTGTCTCCAGGGTAAACTCCTATACATAATTTCAAACCCAACTCAGCTATTAACTCTTTTTAACCTACGTCTTCAGCCCTCCAAGAGATTAATAATTATCTATTCTCTGCTTCCAGATATGTCCTGTATATGCTGTTACCCACTTATCATATTGTAGAAGAATTCACTTATAAATTTGCCATCAATTTTAGACAGCAAAATCTTTGAGGGATGGTTCATATCTTTTGTGTTTATATATTTAGCACATGGTAGGAGCTCAACAAATTTTTGCTAAAACACATTGAATTGGATATTCAGTTAAGGGAATTAGTATTGGGGATTAGAATTATAATTTTTTTAAAGGACCAGAAAATAAATATTTTAAGCTTTGAAGGCTATAAGGTCTCTGTCACAATTACTCTACACTGCTGTTTCAGTGCAAAAACAGCCTTAGAAAGCATTCTGAAAAGAATGAGCTGTGAAATGAATGTGACTGTGTTCCAATAAGACTTTATCAATAAAAGCAATCTGGTACCCCAGATTTGGCATTCAGGCTGTAGTTTGCTAACCCTTGATGTACTGTATGCCATCAAACTGATATTAGGAGTGGGAATAGACAAGGCCTTCCCAAGTGGAATAAGTAGCATGTGCAAATGCCCTGTGGCGGTATCCATTCAGGGAGAAACAAAGACCAGTAAGGCTAGTTTATGGTGTGCACAGAAGGGAGTCATAATAGATACATGTGGGCAAGTGGGTAAGACTATGGAGAGCTTCAAAAGCTAGAGTAAAGTCTATTCTAAATCCAGTAGGTATGGGAATGCCATTGAAGTTTTTGAACAGATTGATGACCTGCAGTGACTAAACATTAGAAATTAAACTGCCCACACATGTCCTAGACACACATAGGTCGAGACATTTGTAAAACAGTCTAAGCAAAGGACTAGCAACAGTGAAAATGGAAAAATATGGGCGAATGTGAGAGTGGCAGAGGCAAAGTCTGCAGGAATTGGTGACTGATTTCACATCAGCATGAAGAGAATAAAAGATGACTTTTCTAGCCTGGTGCCTGGGAACACAGTAGACTCAGTAATAAAACAAGGAAGGGCAAGAGGAAGAACAGACTTCAGAAAAAAAGACATAATCAATTTGTTTCAGACATGTTAAGTCTGAGTTCAGTACTTGTTTTGCCTGGTCAAAGCCCAAGTTAAAATTCTGTGAATTACAACAGCATTCCTTTCCAAAACGGGATTAAAATATTTCTGCCCTTTGGCAGGGAAAAGACTTATAAGTTTTTTCCAAAATATACCTTTCCATGATGTTTAATCTCTGTTTAATTTTTATTTTAAGCTCCACTTCTCCTAACAACTAAAGAATACTTAGAATTTTCTCTCCTACCCCGTGTCTTCTAATTTTCTAGTAATGTGCTATGTAACTCAGACCATTCACTTTAGATTCACATTTTCTCCATATAATGGGATAAATTAATGGAGACATGAATTCAATCCCTGGGTCAGGAAGATCCCCTGAGAAGGAAATGGCAACCCACTCCAGTATTCTTGCCTGAAAAAAATCTCATGGACAGAGGAACCAGGCAGGCCACCATCCTTAAGGTAGAAAAGAGTCAGACACGACTTAGCAACTGAGCACTCACACATGCTTGGTGGGGATTTAGGAATTTCTGTATGCACTGTGATTATTGAGATAAGCAGAGTAAGGGTACAGCCCAATAAGAACACAAAAACCTAAATGTCAAGCTTGAGAGACAATTGAAATTGAATTCCCATCAATTTGGAACATGTCCCGAAGGATAATTGTTGTGGCACGTAGAAACTGAGGTCAGCAACTTGCACATTCTGAGTCGGGTTGCAAAATCTTGGTAAGAAGCATCTGAGAGCAGAGTCAGAATGACTAAGTCAAGTTACACGGTTGAGATTCACACATAGAAACCAGGTGAGGCTGAAAGTGGAGAAGAGCAGCAGAAGGGAGAATGTCTGGATCTTAACTGACCATGAGCAGCCAGGAGGTGTATACTCAGCCCAGTGCCACAGTGTTCGGAGCCCTTGACGTCAGGCAACAGCAGTGGTGGTGAAGTATACAACTTCAAATGGAAAACGACTTTCAACTCCCTATAACATTTAAAAATATATAGATAGATCCACCACTATACAACTAATAGAAAGACCAAAACCTCGAACAGTGACCACACCAAGTGTTGGCAACAGGAACTCTCATCCATGGCTGAATGCAAAATGGTACAGCCACTTTGGAGGACAGTGTGGTGGTCTTATAAAAGTAAACATATTCTTACCATATGATTCAGCAATTGTGCTTCTTGGTGTTTACCCAAAGGTGTTGAAAATTTTGTCCACCCTGAAACCTGCATGTGGATGTTCAGAGCAAATTTGGAAGCAACCAAGATGTTCCTCCTTAGAAGAATAGATAAATGCTATGTGGTGTGGTACATCCAGACCATGAAATATGATTCACCACTAAAATCAAATGAGCTGTTAAGCTATGAAAAGACATGGGAGAACTTTAAACACATGTTTAATTTTCTTAAAAGTGAAAGAAGCAAATCTGAAAAGGCTACATACTATGTGATTCCAACTATATGACATTCTGGAAAAAGCAAAACTATGGAGATAGCAAGAAATATCCGTGGTTGCCAGGAGTTGGCAGGGAGAGCTGGGGTTAAATAGGAAGAGCACGGAGGAATTTCAAGGAAGTGTAACTATTTTATGTGATAATACAGTGGGGGATATGTGACATTACACATTTGTCCAAAATCATAGACTATACAGCACCAAGAGTGAATCCTAATATAAACTAGGGACTTTGGGTAATAACGTGTCAAAATAGATTCATCAACTATAACAAATGTACCATTGTGTTAATGATTGCTGATAATGGGTGAGGCTATTCATGTGAGGCAACAGAGAGTATATGGGAAATCACCGTACCTTCCTCTCAGTTTTGTTGTGAACCTGAAACTCCTCTAAAAAACCAAAGCCTTAATAAATTTTTTTAAAAAAATCAAATTTACTAAAAGAAGAACAACAAAAAAGATCCTAAAAAGGATGATAAAATCAAAAGTTACAAGAAAAACTTATAAATAAAAATTATACTACAATCTGAACAAAGTCTGTAGTTTAGTTATTAGTATTGTAAAAAAGGTACTTTCTTAGTTCTGACAAATACAGTATGGCTAGGTAAGATATTAACATTAGAAGAAGCCGAATGAAGGTAGACAGGAGCACTCTGTTGCTGTCTTTGTAACTTCTCTGTAAAATCTAAAATAATTCCAAAATTAAAAAGGAAAAAAAAAACCTCCACATAGCTTCCTGGATCCACCATTTACAGAGCTGAAAGATTAGTCACTGCTTAGGATGGTTTTTCTTCCAAAAGCCCTTACTGCAATGAGTCAGTCAGTTGCTCAGGGCACAGAAGTAGAGACTGATGGACCTCAGTTCCAAGCCTGGCTCTGTTATTTACTAGCTGTGTGAGTTGGAGCAAGTTTCTTTAACTTCCGTAAGTCTCTATTTATTTCACCTATAAAGTGAGTACACTAATACCTTCCTGTTACAAAATAATCCAGTGTGCTTTGCACATTGCCTGACACATGGATAGTGCTCTTCATGTGACAGTTAGTAGTACTGATTGATATCTGTATATCATATGTGTGTATGTCAGAATTTAACCTCTCCATGGACAGAGCTGCCTACACGGCACTCAGCGTATCTCATCAGCACGCCAGATGAAACACTACACTTGTTTTGCTGTGCTTTGGGTTCACAAACAGAAGGTTCGTCCAGCCTTCTCTCAGAAATATGATTTTCAACTCAGCCCCCCTTTTATATTAAAGTAAGCACCATGACCAGATGGTCCCTGTTCTGGAGTTCCAGAATGACATTAAAAATGAGTGGCAGAGGGATTTTATTAGTCATTTGTTGGCATCAGAGCAGCCATTTCCATGAAATTATAGGACAATGACAAAATTAAAGCAGCTTAGGCTGGGCTTCAGAAAGCTGGTCTCTGTCTGCAAATACTCACAGGTCAGGAATGTGAAACAGGGGCAATAAATTGAAGAATTACTGCCTGACGATCCCAGGTCTTTTTGGCTGAGAAGCCAAGACCTCTCTCGAGCTGGGCCCTGAGGAAAATATTCTAATGACAGGAAATACTGCCATGCTGGAGGATGCTGCAACACCTCAGCTTTATGGTGAGCATGACGCCACCAGTGGAAGGAGATAGGTCTTAATGGGCTGTGGGAAACTGCCCATGAGCTGGATTTAGTAGGTGAAGAGAAGCTAGAATCAATCCTGGGACTTGAAGCTAGCACATCCAGGTAGAGGGTCCTGTTAAGTGTTCCCTAGCTGGCCAGGGTCCTGCTTACACGTCATCACCTTGGACCCCACCTCCTCTCTGTCCTATCATTCCTCAATGAAGCTGCCTTCCCACCACTTACATCCCCCTCCTCTAGACTATATCCTCCCCCCACCCCCACCCCCTGCCCAACTTAGGATCTCAGAAGCTAATGACAGATACAGTGGAACAAGTAAACACTGAGCTTAGAGACTCCAGACCTGAGTTCTGATCCTAACTCCACCACTTGCTTATGCAAAAAAAGGGAATGAACATCTCTCACCATTACAGTTTTTTCACATTGAATAGCTTCCTTTGCATTAAAAATAACAAATTCCTCTCTTGGTCTGTAATTTCCATATGTGATTGTTGTGGGGTTTAAATGAAACAACATGAAAAGCATCTAGTACCTTGCAGGCATTCAATCAACATTAATTCAGTTCAGTTCAATTCAGTCACTCAGTTGCGTCCAACTCTTTACGACCCCGTGGACTGCAGCACTCCAGGCTTCCCTATCCATCACCAACTCCTGGAACCTACTCAAACTCATTTCCATTGTGTCAGTGATGCCATCCAACCAACTCATCCTGTGTTGTCCCCTTCTCCTCTTGCCTTCAATCTTTCCCAGCATCAGGGTCTTTTCCAATGAGTCAGTTCTTTGCATCAGGTGGCCAAAGTATTGGAGTTTCAGCTTCAGCATCAGTCCTTCCAATGACTATATACGACTGATTTCTTTTAGGATAGACTGGTTGGATCTCCTTGCAGTCCAAGGGACTCTCAAGAGTCTTCTCCAACACCACAGTTCAAAAGCACCAATTCTTCGGTGCTCAGCTTTCTTTATAGTCCAACTCTCACATCCATACATGACTACTGGAAAAACCATAGCTTTGACTAGACAGAACTTTGTTGGTAAAGTAATGTCTCTAGTTTTTAATATACTGTCTAGGTTGGTCATAGCTTTTCCTCCAGGGAGCAAGCATCTTTTAATTTCATGGCTGCAGTCACCATCTGCAGTGATTTTGGAGCCCCCCCCCCCCAAAAAAATAAAGTCTGTCACTGTTTCCATTGTTTCCCCATCTACTTGCCATGAAGTGATGGGACTGGATGGCATGACCTTAGTTTTCTGAATGTTGAGTTTTAAGCCAACCTTTTCACTCTCCTTTTTCACTTTCATCAAAGGGCTCTTTAGTTCTTCTTCACTTTCTGCCATAAGGGTGGTATCATCTGTGTATCTGAGGTTATTGATACTATTTACATTCCCCTTATTATCCACTGGGGAACTTTAGGAAAATACCCAGGGATGGGTAACATGATTTTCACTGTCATTGGCCTAAATTTTGGCCTTGTTCATAGCACAGTGGAAAAAGTGAAATGTCTTAGAATTCCAAGAAACATTGCCTTTTGAGATTTTTTTTAAAATTCAAGTGAATATCAAATTTGAATTGTCTGCTCTCTGAGCTCAGACTTTTTTGACAGCAACTGATTTTGATTTTTATATCAGGGTATATAGGAAGTAATTAGTGAATTGAAGGAACTTCTTTCTTTGATAGTTGCTTGAATAATTTTTCAACTTTTCCATGTATAGTTTCACTCTAAATCCACTGAAAAGAGAATAGTAAATGCATCTTGGTTGAGATCTTATGTCTCCTGAAAAGCTTTTTATGATTATCTTCAAGATATGCATCTTCTTTTCCAAAAGAAAAGACATAGAGATGATTAGAATCCGCTTCTCCTAAATATTATCCATTTCTTTAGCAGCTCCTAAAATTTCTAAAGGAGATAGAAAGTCTGCTTTTGTATATTTTGGAGAATGACAGGGAGATAGAAACAATTTACAAATGACAAAATGATTGTATTAACTTTTCAGACTGCCTTTTCTTTAAAATTTCATGTTTTATTGATTCTTAAGTACCTTGGTTCCAAGGCAGACAAGGGTCAGTCAGCTGTTGGTCTTCTCGGACAGCATGTTAGTGGCATCATTTTTGTGTGTGATAACTTTACCATGGAGCTCCTGTCTGTACTCTTCAAATTTCTGAACTGAACAGCAATTGATTAAATGCTAACTAGACTTATTATAGTGATTGTTTTGCAGTTTTTACAAATATCAAATCATCATGCTATATACCTGAAGTTGTATTTAAATTATACTTAAAGAAAAAATTATAATGTATTTTTTACAAATATCAAATCATCATGCTATACACCTGAAGTTATATTTAAATTATACTTAAAGAAAAAAATTATAATGTATTTTATATTGTACTCTGGTCTCTATTCAGCTTATAGAATAAATCATATTTTAATGTGTTTGAAAAATTTTGTTGGAATAATGATTAGGTTTTGAATGAAGGAAAAACATATTAAAATTTTTAAAAAATGAAAAGGCAGGTAATGAGACATAGCAGGTAAAAGTTAAATTCAATATGTGGTAAAAGGGAAATTGTTTTAGGATGAAGAAGAGGAAGAGAAGAATGTCATAAAAGTAAAAAAAAATACAGAATATTGTATTTTAACACATTAAATATATTTAACACATTCCATATATTAACACATATATATGGAATCTAGAAAAATGGTTCTGATGAACCTATTTGCAGGGCAGGAATGGAGATGCAGAAGTAGAGAATGGACTGTAGACACAGTGGGGAAAGAGAGGGTGGGACAGCTTGAGAGAGTAGCATGGAAACATATACAGAACCACGCAGAAAATAGACGGTGGAAAGTTGCTGCATAACACAGGGAACTCAACCTAGTGCACTGTGACGTCCTAGAAGGGCGGGATGGGGTGGATGGAGGGAGGCACACGAGGGAGGAGATATATATACATACATACTTTATAGTTGATTCACGTTTTTGTTTTTTTTTTAATTTAAATTTATTTATTTTAATTGGAGGCTAATTACAATATTGTATTGGTTTTGCCATACATCAACATGCATCCACCACGGGTGTACACGTGTTCCCCATCCTGAACCCCTCTCCCACCTCCCTCCCTTTACCATCCCTCTGGGTCATCCCAGTGCACCAGCCCCAAGCATCCTGTATCCTGCATCGAACCTGGACTGGCGATTCGTTTCTTATATGATATTATACATGTTTCAATACCATTCTCCCAAATCAGCCCATCCTCTCCCTCTCCCACAGAGTCCAAAAGACTGTTTTATACATCTGCATCTGATTCACATTTTTGTATGGTAGAAACCAACACAACATTGTAAAGCAATTATCTTCCAATTAAAAAAAATTTTTTAAATAATTATAATACCCGAAAGGTATTAGAGTGGTGGATGCCCTAGGTTCTCAGTGGAGATCTACCCATGTTAGCTGTGTGATTTTTAAAGAAATTACTTAGCCTTTCTATCTTAATTTTGTTACCTATACCAGAGATGATGTGCTAATAGCATCTAATAAGGTTATAAAAGAAGTAAATAAGTTAGTGCCTATCACATAGTAAGTACCATATACATGTTTGTTAAAGTAGAGATAACAATGGCATAGTAGGTATTTGACACAATACATTTGTCAAAGTCATACAAATTTATGGCACAAAGAGTAAAATTTATGAACCACTCATTACATGATAGGTACTTTCTACTCATTAACTTCATAACTCCAAAATAACAGGTACCAGAAAAAGATGCCACTTATAATGAATCAATCAAAACTAAGGTCTTAAGTTTCACAGTGAGGAGTAAAACCCTTTTGAAAAACAAAACTAAAATTATGAAATTAACTTTATTAAAATG